>NC_139607.1:12217872-12919776 GCF_964270895.1 Podarcis filfolensis
CCCATCACCTCCTGGCAAACAGAAGGGGAAGAAATGGAGGCAGTGAGAGATTTTACTTTCTTGGGCTCCATGATCACTGCAGATGGTGACAGCAGCCACGAAATTAAGAGACGCCTGCTTCTTGGGAGGAAAGCAATGACCAACCTAGACAGCATCTTAAAAAGTAGAGACATCACCTTGCCAACAAAGGTCCGTATAGTTAAAGCTATGGTTTTCCCAGTAGTGATTTATGGAAGTGAGAGCTGGACCATAAAGAAGGCTGATCGCCGAAGAATTGATGCTTTTGAATTATGGTGCTGGAGGAGACTCTTGAGAGTCCCATGGACTGCAAGAAGATCAAACCTCTCCATTCTTAAGGAAATCAGCCCTGAGTGCTCACTGGAAGGACAGATCCTGAAGCTGAGGCTCCAATACTTTGGCCACCTCATGAGAAGAGAAGACTCCCTGGAAAAGACCCTGATGTTGGGAAAGATGGAGGGCACAAGGAGAAGGGGATGACAGAGGACGAGATGGTTGGATAGTGTCTTCGAAGCTACAAACATGAGTCTGAACAAACTGCGGGAGGCAGTGGAAGACAGAAGTGCCTGGCGTGCTCTGGTCCATGGGGTCACAAAGAGTCGGACACGACTAAACGACTAAACAACAAAGTGATGCCTCTGTAGGCAAGGCAGTTCCACTAACTTTCCCCACATTAGTTAATCCACTCTTTTGATTACAAACAGGATAGTCATAATGTATTTTTCCAGAAGCTGTTAAAATCAGAGCTGCAGTTCAAGTCAGGGCTAGTGATGGTGAAAATACTACTTTAAGAGTAGTTAGAGTCATTATGTTTTTACAATCTTGTGCACAAAGGCTGCCCATTTAAATTATATGCAAATTGATTGCATTTATTTGAATCTGAGTGCTGTTCCAGCGCAAACACACAATTTAAAACAAAAGCATCCATTATAGTAAAATTTGGGTTAAATCCCAACTCAATATCTAACCCATTACAGGACCTTAAACAAGTCATTATCCCTTAATCTCAGCCTGGATTCAGAGAAGACATTAGCCGTCCTTTCACAGAATGATAGAGATGGAAGGGATCATGAAGACCATCTAGTTCAACAAGGTTGTGCGCTGCACATATCGTCAAAAGTAAGATTCTGTTCTGGTTGCTGTTGCCAATTCCTTCTTTCCCAATAGTCCCAGGCCACACATCTAAATCTCGCCCAACTCTTGCATTAAAATCACCCAGGAGGATAATTTTATTTTCCTTAGGCGTCTCTGATAGGGCGGTATCCAGCTGAGAGTAAAATTTTTCTTGAATGTCTTCATCGGCATCCAGTGTTGGCGCATAAGAGCTTATAATAGTAGCCTGTTGGTTTTTGGTGAGCTTTATTTGAAGCTCATTAATGCTGGTAGGGTCTTCTAGTCCAACCTCTTGCAATGCAGGAATATTTTTTACCCAAAGTGGGGCTCAAATCCACAACCCTGGAACTAAGGGTCTCATGCTATACCAGCTGAGCTATTGCTTCACACAAATGCAGTCACAATGGGTTGAAGAACAGTGGGGTTCTGATTTCTTGCCCTGCCTCCATTACCTGGTCCACTGCCCTCTCCTACCCTGAAGTGGTAACATACCAACCAGGGCAACAGCTGTAAGCATGTAGGCAGACGGTGAGCTTCTAAACCCTAGAAGATAAGGATTCTAAATCATTTGGAGAGGCTAAACACATGCAGCAGGGTCCTCACTGCATAAAATCACCCTTGCAAGATCATCAGGGCCATGGTGACAAGGATGTGACAGAGAGGCAGGAAGTGTCGTGGGGCAGTTGTCATGGGCTGGTTTGATGCCGAGGAGTGGTGGGAGGCACCAACCGGGGAACCCCCTTGGGAACCTCCAGGGGAGGAAAGCTCAGAGCCAGGGGACTGGTGAGATGGCAATAAGTGGTCAAAGGGAGAAGGAGTAGACCAGGAGAAGGTGGTGTCAGAAGAAGTGGTGGCAGCGTTTAGTGAACAGGAAGAGGCTGCAGCAGAGCCCAGTTCAGAGCAGAAGCAGGAGCCAGGGAGTTTCCCCCTCTGCCTGCGATCAGCTCCCCTCTCCCCATATCTCCTAGAACACAAAGAGCAGAGAGTGGTTGTGTGCAGACACAGGCTGAGACTGTGTGGGAAAGTCCCTGAAGAAGAGGAGTCCCAGTGGGCGCTGGGAAGATGGGGACCTTCAGTCCTCACAACTGCTTCATTGGGGCATGGCCCCCCAGAAAGAGTTGCTGAGAACACTAGGCTGCACCTGTGGTTTGTTTCCTTGAATAAAGAATTAACTTCACTGGCCTTGGTTGATTTATTGTTCTGTTGCTCACCTATGCCTGACTCCAGCCCTGACAGCCATTGGACATGACTTGGGAAAAATGGCATTGTGGGGAAAAGAACTATCACATTTACATTTTTTTAAGCCACTATGTAGATCAGACCTATAGGTCCACTAAACCAAACTTAGCCCACCAACTGTTCTGCCACGTACTTCCTGTTCTTGCACTCTTAGGATATCATACACTGAGCTAGATTTGGATGAACAGATTCCCTTGCCTTTCTGCCGTTAACACACAAGAGCAAAATATTTTATCCACCACTGTGGAGGTTTTTCTTTCCTTTTTTTTCTTCGGTAACACCTTTTCAAGTTGAAATGAATGGACTGCCACCATATAAAAGCCCACCCTGTTCTTTTCAGAGCCTCGTCTGACAAGAAACAGTCAAAAGTCATTTAGCGCCTGACATTGATGTAACTTTGCCATGAGCAACTAAAGCAATTATGAGGCCTGGTTTGGGCACAGCTGAACCACGTTGATAAGGAGGCAGTGAAAAATGACACATCACAGAGGCTGGATGGCTTCATCGGCACATCGGTAAATCAGCAGAAATGTCCCCAGTGTTCTTCATAAAGAGGCAGGCACATAAACTAGGGTTGAACTGGGACACTTTTATTTAAATCTCATACTAAAATCAGCAGAGAGAGATGACTATGGGTCAGGAACTAACTTCACTGTATAACTATAGCCACTGGGTGACCCACCCTTGCCTAAGGAATTAGGGCATGGCTTCCTAGCCTGCCCCAATTCCCAGGCCACACTTTGCAGGTGAGAAGGGAGGCCTTATCTTGTCACTGCCCCCCACGACTACAAAACCCCAGGTAGATGAGGGAGTTTGGCCTCAAAGGAGGCCCTTATCTCACACTCTGAACTGCAGAGTCTGAGAAGTGAGCCTCGGGATCGACTCATCATCTGAAATGTGCCTAAAGGATGTCACCAGGCTAAACCAAACCATTTCTTTTCTTGCACCTAAACTGCCACTGAAAAGGAACAAATCTCTATTTAGTCCCTTTTCTCACCTCCAAGAGATGCTCTTGTAGCCCCCTTTGCAGATCAGTAGAAAGATGTCATTGCTGACATCCAGCAAATGGACTCCACCAAGGCTATACACTTCAACCCTATTCCCACCGTACTTTCATGGCGGATTACTTGACCTCACCGGTCCTGAACTGCAAGCCAAACTTCCCTGCTGACTTCTGGGCCTTGGCCTATTTATTCCCCTAGGATCAAGAGAACTGCTGAGCTCTTCTCAGCATATTTCAGATCAAACTAAAGAAACTGCCGGCCAACGTCCTTTCCTGGATCCACTTCAGGTTTCGCTCAGCTGACTGCCAAGTCATCTGCAGCCAGCCTAGGCTGTTAAGGATCCTCCTACAGAATTTGGGTCCTGCCACGCCACTGGCCTTCTTGTGAGTAAGGGAGCAGTAAGGAGAACCAACTCTCCCAGACTCTCTAGGCCAGCGGTTCTCAACCTGTGGGTCCCCAGATGTTGTTGGACTACAACTCCCATCATCCCTGAGCTCTGGCCTTGCTAATTAGGGGTGATGGGAGTTGTAGTTCAACAACATCTGGGGACCCACAGGTTGAGAAAGGCTGCTCTAGGCTCACTCCTACCCTTCCCCGCTCCACTGTGTTCAGTCCGAGATGTAGTCCTAAGCACAGTTCGAGGCCTCTTTCTGGTGCTGCTGTAAACGGAGAGGCTTGAGGGAAGTCAGCTTGTCCCTTAAATAGGGATCATGCCCCACCACCCTCCTCAGACCACTTTAGGAATGCACCGATCAGCGCCAAGGATTTTCCCACTCTGCCTCTATTGACCAACTGCCCGCAAATGTGCCCAGCCTTCTAGGCACCATCTAGGGCTTCTGGCTGATGGTAATAAAATTATCTAACAAGGGAGGTGGTATTTTTTACTACTGCCTGAATTCTTACTGACTGACTGAAAAGGAGAGGGGAGGAAACACCCCTGTATGCTATGGTCAAACTCCACATTACAGTACTAGCATGCAGCTAACTCCAACATTTCAAAAATTAATAGTAAGTATGGGGTAGTGTGGCAATTCAATTTGGAGAGGGAGGGTGGTGCTGTGTTCTAAACCACTGAGCCTATTGGACTTGCCAATCAGAAGGTTGGCGGTTCAAATCCCCATGTGGAGTGAGCTCCCGTTGTTCTGCCCCCAGCTCCTGCCAAGTGCAAGTAGATAAATAGGTACCACTGTGGTGGGAAGGTAAGCGGTGTTTCCATGCGCTCTGGTTTCTGTCACGGTGTTCCGTTGTGCCAGAAGCAGTTTAGCCATGCTGGCCACATGACCCGGAAAGCTATTTGCAGACAAACGCCGGCTACCTCAGCCTGAAAAGCAACCCCAGAGTCACCTTTGACTGAACTTAACCATCCAGGGGTCATTTACCTTTTCCTTTTTTCATTGGCACCATAAGAACATGGCCTATTTAGTCCAGCATCCCATTCTCACAGTGGCCAACTTAATGCTGATGGGAAGCACATAAGTAGGACCAGAGCATGAGAGCACTTTCCCCTTCTGCAGCTTCCAGCAACTGGTATTCAGAAGTGTACTGACTCTAACAGTTGGGATAGTAAACACTAAGTTTTGGCAGGGGCCCAGTGGGAATGGGAAGGCTTTCCAATCACACTTCTCTGCACTCCCTCTTTGACCCAGAATGACCATGAAACATTGCTTTAATTTGTAGACTCAAAGGCCTAGGTGCCACAGAGCTGGTAATATCTGTGCCTGGACTGTAGGCAGGGTCTTCTATGATGGAGAATTCCTGTATGATTTAAATCTATCCTAGGTTAGAAAAATTGGCATAATCAGAGGTAAGGGATTGGGGTGGGTGGGAATTAGGCTTCTTCCTGATGTGCCAGCTTTCTTTGTACAATAAATGTTTTTTGCTTGGTGAATTATGAGTGCCCACATCTGATATTTGAAATGGCGTAGACTTAACTCAGAGTTACCATTTCAGTGAGAACTTGGCTATAAATAGCTTCATAGTTTGGGGAAAGTATAATTACCCTATAATTAAATCATCCATGCAAACACCTAACAAGATTTGTTTTCCCTTAATACTGAAGAAAATGCATGGGGTTGCAGCCAAGGCTACTCCTACTCAAAGCAGACCCGTGATTAGCTTAGGCTCATTAATTTCAATGGATCTACTCTAAGTAGAATTTAGTTGGCTATCTGGTGGATGTTTCATGAAGTGTTTGAAACTTTAATGGATTTCCAGAAGTTGGCAGGGATGTAAGGTTTTGGCTGTACACCTGGCAAATCAATTAAACCTGTACAACAGCTACCTAATTAACTTGGCTTAAGATCAAGCTCTTTTAGCAGCCTAGACATCTAAGCAGAGATGACTGAGTGGTATGGAAAAGTTTTGCTACGGTGAAACCAACAGTTGCAGTATAATGCTCCTTTTCCTTTTTTTTTTTTTACCAGTCATTTTTTAAGGGGACGCACACTCTTAAAATGAAGAACAACTCATATTTTATTTGCAGGCAAACTAAAAGTTTAGCCAGGTTTGCCTGCCCTCTTTTGCTTCCCAAAACCCCCACCTAGAAGTGGCAATTAGCAGTGGGTGAGAAAAGAGAGTGCTCAAACTTCCCTCTGCCAGTTGCTGTCTTCTGAAACTCCAATCTTCTTGCTGCTTTTGAACATGCAGGATCGAGACCATGCTTGAGAGGCAAACACCATATCAGAAAAGTTGCAGGGTGGGTGATGAATGGCAGGGGAAAGCCTGAATGCTCCCTTTCCTCAGGTCACTTCTCTTACTTTATTTATTTTTCAAGGCAGAATGGGCCGTTTAGCTAGTTGCTTCAGAGTAACATGCTTTGCCCCCTTGAGTAAGAACTCTAGGTGTCGGTCTCTGAAATCACCATACTGGAACAGCGGCAACTACCTGGAAGCACAGTGCAACAATTGGCAAGACCGAGTTACAACTACAAAGATCGGGTCAAAACTGGCAAGGCAGAGTCACTTCGAGAAATGTTACGTCTAGGCAGGTAAGGCAGTCTGGTAAGGTCAGGTCAAGATACATATAAGCAAGGTCTGGCTTAGTCAAGGGGGAAGCAATCAGGACCTTGGACAGATCACTCTGAGAAAGCAGGCTAGAGCGATTTCATCCATAGAAGAGGGCACTGATGCAAATATTCTGAGGGGTTTTGAAGGATGGCCAGGCTGGTTGTCACAGTCTTCTGCTGAGCAACAATGAGCAAGCTCAAGGGAGTGGGAGGCCAGCCAACAAACACACTCTCAGTGATTCACTTGCCTGTAGGCAGAGTCTGTATCCAGACTCAGGTCCAGTCCTAGGGTCAGAAAACAGATTATTGTGGTCAGACGGTCCAGGGAGCAGGAAAACTGAAGATCAAAGTCAAGAGGAGCAAGAAGCAGCAAGGCTGGGCCAGGAACAACAAGCTAGAAATCCTGCTTAAGAAGGCTGAAGCCAACTGGTTCGCATTAGCACCTTCTCCTCAGAGTTCTTGAAGGCTGATCAGCTGCAGTTAGTCTGCCTTCTCCCCCTTCAGACTGCTGTTCAGCCAGTGTAGCTGACTCCTGGCCCATGACACTGGTTCTGTTGTTGATCGTGCCCCCCTCTGAACAGTTGGCATGTACCCACAAAGGACCATTGCTTTGTTTTGCAGCCATTTGATCACACAATGTGGGTGATTGCAGATGCCCCTGGAGTGATTTTCTGAAACAAAGCAATGTCCTCTGGCCTTGAAGGACCTGTAGTGATGGATGGTGAACTTTCAAAGAGGTGCTTATTATCTTCCCCTCTGCCTGAATGTTGGCAAAGCTGAGGAAGACCATGCTATAAAGAAACAGATATACTTCTTAATATGCAAATGTATTTCCAAACACAGGAAATCTTATGGGAGAGGGGGCAAAAAGGAGGAAGAAAGTCAGCTGAGGGCAGTGTAAGGTACCAGAGTCATTAACCATTATCTTTCAAAAAACATTTTATCAAGCAAAGAGACACAGAAGTTGTGCTGGGTGTTTAAATAAATAAGTGGAGGAAAATGAATCGCTTTCATGAGAGTTTTGATAAAGATAACAAAAGGTGACAGGATCCCATGAAGGAGAGCACGTTGTCATTTTCTTTCAGCACTGAAACTCTTTCTCTCTTCTTTATCATGGCATTTCCAGAGACACTCAGTCATTTTCTGGGATCAGATAAGAAAGAATTCTGGCTAGTCACTTAAATGCAACAAGGTTAAATACTGCTCAGAGCATCAGATAAAGTAACTAAAATATTTAGATGCCTTGCTTTTTTTTTTTAAGGACTTCCGAGTGCATCTTAAAAGAAATACATTCCTACCAGGCATGTGTAGGGGCTTTGTACAAATCCCAAGGGGTGTGTCTCAGCTTTGTAAGAATTCTGGGCTTGTCTGAGGCGAAGTGGGGTGTGTCTGAGTCAAAGCGGGGACCCCCCCAATGCCTCCTAGTGCTTCAGAGATTCTGATGCTCCCAAAATGCTTCTTAGAAGTAAACCCACCAAATACAATGGTGCTTATGCCTAGGTACATGAGTTTAGGATTCAGCCTAAAGGCCAGAATCAAACCCTAAGTCCTGCTGGTGGAAATCAGTGCAAGTTTCTCTAACTGATTTCTAACTCCTTGGTTCTTTTTAGCAATCCCTTTAAGACATGGGGATCAGAATACTTAAGTTTCCACAAATGTTGGTGCAAATCTGCACAAATGGTTTACTCACACTTTCATCCCACCACCAAGTCTTAGATTTTGAAAATTCCAAGAGGCACAATCTCCCCATGGGCTTTGGCATCTGGCAAATGACCCGTTCATTTTGAAATCTCTAATTTAGTTACAGGCAATTATTGGGCTAGGGCATTATTTGGGTTTTGGTTTTTTTGCTGGGGCCGTTTCTGTTATTGGTGTTAAATTTTTTGTATCTTTGCTTTGGATCTTATAATTTATGTGGGAATTGTTTGATTTGGTTGTGCACTTTTTGATGTTTTATTTATTATGACTAGTTTATTGTAATTGGGGGGGGGAATCATGTTGTAAGCCGCACTGAACGTGGTTTTGGATATGGAAAGGTAACATACAAATAAAATTATGTATGTGTGTAAAATACAGTGGTACTTTGGGTTACAGATGCTTCAGGTTACAGACGCTTTGGGTTACAGACTCCGCTAACCCAGAAATAGTACCTCAGGTTAAGAACTTTGCTTCAGGATGAGAACAGAAATTGTGCTCCGGTGGTGCGGCAGCAGCGGGAGGCCCCATTAGCTAAAGTGGTACCTCAGGTTAAGAACAGTTTCAGGTTAAGAACAGACCTCCAGAATGAATTAAGTTCTTAACCCAAGGTACCACTTTACAACAACAACAACAACAGGACCTCTGGATGGTTAAGTCCAGTCAAAGGTGACTATGGGGTTGCGGCGCTCATCTCACTTTCAGGGTGAGGGAGCCGGCGTTTGTCCACAGACAGCTTTCCAGGTCATGTGGCCAGTATAACGAAACCACTTCTGGTGCAACAGAACACCGTGATGGAAGCCAGAGTGCACGGAAATGCCGTTTACCTTCCCACCACAGCAGTACCTATTTATCTACTTGCACTGGTGTGCTTTTGAACTGCTAGGTTGGCAGGAGCTGGGACAGAGCAACGGGAGCTCACCCCGTCGTGGGGATTCAAACCACGACCTTCCGATCAGCAAGCCCAAGAGGTTCAGTGGTTTAGACCACAGCACCACCTGCATCCAATAATAATAATAATAATAATTAGTATTGGGAAGAGGCTGCCCCTCTCCTACCTTGCACTCCCACACCCCTAACTGGCTTAAAGATGCCCTGTAGGTAAAACAACAATGAAAACATGATATCCACCATGCAGTTGCCAAGGGGACAAAAAGTGGAAGGGGGATCAGTCCACACTGGGCTCCCCAAAGACTTTGCTAGTGGCATGGACTCTGGCACTTGCCTTATCATACCACATGGTGGTGCCAGGCCTAAGTTCCAGATTTATATCCAGAAGAGAAGTAACTGAGGAACAAACTTTCAGAGAAGTTTTAAACTTGCAGAAGAGCAAAATATCTCTCTATCCAGTACCTCGTATGAGGCTTGAATACCAAAAGCATGGTCGAGGAGTCTTTGGAAATATACTAACTTCAGGGAGGAGAAAAATCCTTGTACTTATTTCTCCCCTTCTCCATTATGTTATTGTTTTGACATGCTAAAATCACTGGAAGCAGTGTTTGTGTGTGTGTGTGTGTGTGTGTGTTTGCATGAATAGCTATAAACCCCTCAGAAGCCCACTCAACACATTCAGAAGAAGGAAACAGTAAGAAGTGTCAGGCAAGAAATGTTCAACAGCTTTCACTGAAGATTAAATTTAAAGATAATTTTTTTTTTTTTAGAAACTATTCCTCTTTAAAATAACCTTTGTATTGCTTTTACAGCTGGGTGTCTTTTCTCACTTTTTGAACAATTCATTCATAAAAAAAGTACTGCCAGACAGCATTCATGCAAAATATCACATTAGTTCTGAAGTGTCAGGGGACCAAGTTCAAAAAGTATTCCTGTAGTTTATACTTTTTGATAACAGGCCAAACTGATTGAAACTGCCTTTTAAAAAATATATATATATATATAAAAAATAAAGCAGAGTTATTTAAGAGTTTGAAGGAAAGCCAAGGAAATCCCTCCTTTCATTTCCTGGTTCTAAACACTTTAATTTTCTGGCTAGAGAAATCAATTTGTCCAAGCCTCTGTTGTTCAACAATTCACATTACATTACCCAATATTTTAATACATTTCCTTATATTTTCTCCTGTCCAGGCATCTTTGGCAATCTATCACAGATAAAATGTCATGCAAAAACAAAAACATATGGCTACATCTTTTACTGGCAGAGTGCCCCTTGCTCATGGACTCCTTTTAATGATAAATATCAGAGCTGCACTACATCATTTAGGAAACGTACATGAGTTTGTAATTTGTGACTTTGTTTAAAATGAGTACAACCGAGAGTGGTATGTGTGTTTTTTCTTTCCATTAGACATTTCTGCAGTGTCTCCAGTTGCCCACACTTCCTGACCTTAAAAAAAAAATTCCATAGGAATTCCATAGTTACCTCCTGGGCTTTAATTCAAGTGTGGGGGAAACAGGGAGACTGGCTACCAAAATCCTAAGACTGTTCTGGTCAAGATTTTTCTTCCTAAGGGATGCTCTTCCTTAAAAACAAAACAAAAAAACCTTCCTGTACCAATTTATTTTAAAGTAATACATCCCAGTAGTGATGCATGGAAGTGAAAGCTGGACCATAAAGAAGGCTGATAGCCGAAGAATTGATGCTTTTGAATTATGGTGCTGGAGGAGACTCTTGAGAGTCCCATGGACTGCAAGAAGATCAAACCTATCCATTCTGAAGGAAATCAGCCCTGAGTGCTCACTGGAAAGACAGATTGTGAAGCTGAGGCTCCAATACTTTGGCCACCTCATGAGAAGAGAAGACTCCCTGGAAAAGACCCTGATGTTGGGAAAGATGGAGGGCACAAGGAGAAGGGGATGACAGAGGATGAGATGGTTGGATAGAGTTCTCAAAGCTACCAGCATGAGTTTGACCAAACTGTGGGAGGCAGTGGAAGACAGGAGTGCCTGGCGTGCTCTGGTCCATGGGGTCACGAAGAGTCGGACACGACTAAATGACTAAACAACAACAACAAGAAGAAGAAGACCTCACTTAAACAACAGCAACAAGCAGCAGCAGAAGGAGAAGCTTTCTTCTTTCTCTGGTTTCTCATGGCTATATGAAAGCCCAGATAAGCACATCAGGGTATTGGCAACCCGGAAGACTGCAAACTGCAGGCCACTGGAGAGATTATATGTACAATAAAAGAAAGTACACTCACAACACGCCTTGGTCACCTGGAAAGGTAAGTGCAACAAGAATCCTGCACTCTACCAATGAGAATTATCTTCCCATTGCTAATTTCTGAAATCATTCTCCTGTCTCTTTAATGGATGGAAAGTAGTTAAAGAAATGGAAGAAAGTTTTGGCACAGCACTTCCTAAAGGTAGTAGCAAGTGGGAAAGGGAAAGCCGAGTATTGTTGAAATATTCGACCTAGCACAAAGATATTAGCTGAAGCTGAAGCCCTAAGTAGAAGTTAGTTCAAAAGTGGCCACAGGGAGAAATACACACAGCTCCATTGTGCATAGTTATTCAAAGTCTCCTGAAACAAAACACAGCTGTTTTCCTTTACAATTTATTTTTATCTGAAACAACTTGTTTTGGGACAAGAGTGCACCATAAAAATAAGCAGAGCTGCCATTATGAGTTAGAAATGGATGGCCATAATTCTGCCCCTGTTATGTTTAGGAAACAGTCACAGCTAATGGGATCTCTCCCGGGTCAATTTCCACTCATTAATCCCACTGTGCTGTATGGAAGCCAAGCAAAATGGAATCCAGCTGCTTTCATTCACAGAACTGTGTTCCATCTTTGCTTACTTTCCTGCATTATCTAGAGGCCTATTGTGTTCCTGAGCCTACTTGCACCTTTCCTCCTATTTTTTCCTGTGACAGAAAAGGATGTTACAGTACTAAGAAGTGAAAGTACTGAAAAAAGGGCCTGCCTAAAACCCCTGAGAACTGCTGCCTATCCATTTAGACAATACTGAGCTTGGTGGACACCAATGGAACACCTTGACACCAATCCCTCACCTTATGGTCCTAGGCTGGGTTATAACCATTTGAAATTCAATGTCCAAAACAGTTAAAAACAAATTACAGTCACAGGAATAGGTTGGGTCCTAGAAATATTTGTCTCAGGTGTCAAAAAGCATGGGGGAAGAGGTGTGTCTTCAGCATACATGGAAACTACACAATGAAGGTAAAAGGTAAAGGTAAAGGATCCCTGTACGGTTAAGTCGACTATGGGGTTGCAGCGCTCATCTCGCTTTAAGGCCAAGGGAGCTGGCATTTGTTCACAGACAGCTTTCCAGGTCATGAGGCCGGCATGACTAAACTGTTTCTGGTGCAACAGGACACCAGAGTGCACAGAAACGCCATTTACCTTTCCGCCGCAGTGGTACCACTGGTGTGCTTTCAAATTGCGAGGTTGGCAGGAGCTGGGACAGAGCAACGGGAGCTCACTCCGTCATGGCGATTCGAACCACCGACCTTCCGATCGGCAAGCCCAAGAGGCTCAGTGGTTTAGACCCACCCATGTGTCAGACACGCCATGGTGAGGAGACAGTTCTATAATCTAGGAGCTGCAATAGAGTATGCTCTCTCTTGGGCTACCTTGCCCAAGTCTGGGGTGTGTGTGTGTGCAAGTAGGTTCCCCTCTGTTGATCTAGTATGTTATAGTGATTAGAGTACAGTGGACGCTCAGGGTTGCAAACGTGATCCGTGCAGGAGGCATGTTCTTAACCTGCCGTGTCTGTGCACGCTCAGGTGGCGATTCGATGCTTCTGCACATGCGCAAAGTGTGATTTAGTGTTTCTGCGCATGTGCGAGCGCCGAAACCCGGAAGTAACCCGTGGTACTTCCAGGTTCGGCGCAGTGCGCAACCAGAAAACACACAACCTGAAGCGTCTGTAACCCAAGGTATGACTGTACTGAATAAAGAGTATTGGAGTTTAAATCCACACAAAGCCATTAAGTTCTCTGGGTGGCTCTAGGCCAGTCACTTTCTCTCAGTATTAACATACCACCAGAAAGTTGGTGGTTCGAATCACCGCGACGGGGTGAGCTCCTATTGCTCTCGGTCCTTGCTCCTGCCAACCTAACAGTTCGAAAGCATGTCAAAGTGCAAGTAGATAAATAGGTACCGCTCTGGCAGGAAGGTAAACAGCATTTCCGTGTACTGCTCTGGTTTGCCAGAAGCGGCTTAGTCATGATCCGGAAGCTGTATGCCGGCTCCCTTGGCCAATAAAGCGAGATGAGCGCCACAACCCCAGAGTCATTCGCGACTGGACCTAACGGTCAGGGGTCCCTTTACCTTTACCTTTACCTTATCAGGATGGAAAGGAACACAGTAGCAGAGACAACCAGTATGGTGCAAACCCACTGGCAGGAATGTTGGATTGCCTTCTTTGGCATGTTTGCACTGCTCTAATCTCACCGTGGATACCCCTCTCCCTCTTTGTATGCTGCAGTGGGCTGAGGTAGATGGAGGTCAGGTGAGTGGCACACTACACTGCTGCCCCCTACCTCACAGGGGGGTTGTAAGGGTAGGATGAGGAGGGAGATGCCACCATCAAATCATTGGAGGAAAGTTGAGATACAACTGCAGCAATAAAGGCATAATATGTTCCATCTCAGTTCCACAGAACTTAGGTGTAATGGTACAGAAAGAAGGATGAATTGATGCAGCTACAACAGGGCTTTATGCAAAGCAAATGTTAAAGTAATTTTACACTATGTTGTTTATCATCGACTTCAGTCTTGTGACAATGCCCTACCATATGTAAGATCTGGCACAGTAGGACTAGCATTTCTACTAGAGGTATGCATTAGATTAGGTATGCATTAGAGGTATGCATTAGATTACCTAATTAGATTAGATTGTTTGGGGAAGCTTTTAATGTTTAATAGGTTATTGTATTTTAGTGTTTTGTTGGAAGCTGCCCAGAGTGGCTGGGGAAACCCAGCCAGATGGGTGGGGTATAAATAATAATAATAATAATAATTATTTTTATTATCATCATCATCATTATTATTAGAATGGTCTCTGAGCATAAGCTGGGTGCTTTAGACAGGTCTACTGTCAGGCAAAGCAGAATCTGTAACAAAGTACCCTGATAAAAGCAAAATTCAACGTTGTCCCCCACAAAACCCTGGGTCAATTTGTCCATAATTGGACAGGCTGTTTTGATACACTGTGGAAGGTCCACTATGCCTGCAAATTTTCTCCACTTCTGTCAAAAGTGTGTGTGTGGGGAGGGGTATAATAGCTGAATGGGGGAGAAGGGAAATAAACCTCATTTCTTCAAAAGCCAAATCAGGCAGTCTCCAAAGCACTTTGGACCCAAAGCATAAACAGTAATTTTGTAGTGGTGCATACTACTAATTTTTACACATTTGGATATGTAGGTTTACTTGAGCAGTAGTTGGGCCTGAGCACTAAATATTTATATGCCAAGGAAGGAGAGACAAAATGAAGAATTACTGCATATTAGCAAACTCTCTCATGAAATTTTCCCAACGCTTTTGTATATATATATTTTTTTACACTGCAGCATAACTTGACTAAGCAAAGGTCAAATATGCATTAATTTCCTGTCCTTAATGGGAATGATGCAGTAGCTGTGAAGGTTCATCAGCCTAAATGCCCATGACATTTCCATTTGAGTCCTGGCAATTCGAAGGCAAAAGTTGATTAAATTAGAGGCTTGCTATTATTTAGACCAAAATACATTTAATCTGAAGAAATGGGTCATTCAAAGCTGACCTAAACTCTACTTTGGGATGTATTAATCAAATGCACATTATAATCATCTCTTCATTTTCCTAAACATCTGCTTCATGCATTTCCCATCTTAAGTAAAAATATTGAAATACAACCAGTCTTGGAGACTGAAACACACACACACAGTTGTTAATTTTGCATGGATGAGAAAGAATATAAAAGATTTTCTAAAATATGTAATCATACTGAGGGCCTCTCCCCAATCCCATTCTTAACTTTTATTTAAAAAAAAACTATCAGGAGTTATTAAATGTTACATCTTGGTTTTTGCTCCCGAACTGCAGATTACTGAAGGTTTCCCCATAAATAACAGTTACAGTTGTATATCGTGTAGATAAACAGTCACCCAGCAACCCACACACAATTGCTCTGAGGTTATCTCTGTGTTTAAATTATTTGGTGGTTGGACTTAACCTTTGTAAATTGTGATGCAAGAACTGCCATAAGCATGACATTTAAAATAAGCTGTGAAAATATTAGAAATTCTTTGCTTCTGACAAAGTTAGCCAGAATAGAATGACCTGTAGGATATCATCATGTGGAGGTAATATTTGGACTTAACATGGACCGGAATGTGATATCAGAATCAATTGAGTAGCATTTTCTAACGTCTTAGAAAATATTGGATGCTGTTTAACTACTGGTGCTCATTGTGGCATAGAAAGCTCTATCCATCATCATAAGACCAAGATACAGCGGTACCTCGGGTTACAGACACTTCAGGTTACGGACTCCGCTAACCCAGAAATAGTACCTCAGGTTAAGAACTTTGCTTCAGGATGAGAATAGAAATTGCAGTGGTGGCGGCATGACAGCAGCAGGAGGCCCCATTAGCTAAAGTGGTACCTCAGGTTAAGAACAGTTTCAAGTTAAGAACGGACCTCTGGAACGAATTAAGTTCTTAACCCGAGGTACCACTGTACCTAGAAGATGGTATAGTACCTTATGTTCTTTTTTAATTGTTTTGTATGTAATTGTTCTTTTAAAATAGTTTTTCTACATGCAATACTTTATGTTTTTTATTGTAATGTAAATCACTTTGGAAGTGATTTATAGATCACATAGGAAGTGATCTATAAATTATATGGAGAGAGAGAGAGAGGTCCAGCACTGAGGGCCTTCTGGTGGTTCCCTCACTGTGAGAAGTGAGGTTACAGGAAACCAGGCAGAGGTCCTTCTCAGTAGTGGCGCCTGCCCTGTGGAATGCCCTCCCACCAGATATCAAAGAAATAAACAACTATCTGACTTTTAGAAGACATCTGAAGGCAGCCCTGCTTAGGGAAGCTTTTAATATTTGATGAATTATTGTATTTTAATATTTTGCTGGAAGCCGCCCAGAGTGGCTGGGGTGGGTGAGATGGGCGGGGTATAAAAAATAAATAATAACAGTAATAATAATAATAATAATAATAATAATAATAATAATAATAATTCTATCTATTGCACAGATCTGCCCGTCTCTATCTAGCATGACTGAAACTGAAGAGGATGCAGGCATTCAGACGAATGGGAGGGACTCTGCAAATAGGAGAACGTATTTCTCAATGCCTGAGTCACCAAAGCAGGGACCATGCTTACCTCCCATACAAATTGTCTTCTCCATATGTATTTGGGAAATTGCTCTTTGTTGCTATTGGAAAGCGCTGCATTTGGGGACAGTGTATTGTACTCATCCTCACAGCCTTTAAGACAGCTTCCTATATAAATAAGACACCACGGGGGAAAAAAGATTTTCCAAGGTGAATATGCTCTTGAACCACATACCCATTGTATGGAAACTGACAACAGGACAGCAAAAATGGGATTCTATGAGCTCTGATGGTGGCCAAGAGATGGATACTGATAAATTGGAAGAATAGAGATATGATTCCCCTTAATCAATGGCTTGACATCGTGACAAAATTGGCAACGTATGAAAGGATAGCTTAAAGACGCAGACTTTCTTTGGATAAATACAGTGATATTTGGAATGAGTTTACACAGAATATATTAGGTTATTGGCAATTATATGTGTATTAGGATAATAAGAATATTATATATTAATGTATGGAAAGTAAGAGAATTTTTTTTCTTTTATCTCATTCTCTCTCATTCTCTCTCTTTTTTCTCACTCCACCATGTGTGTGTAAATTTAAGGCAACAATCTCTGCACCCCACAGGGGTCATTGTAATGTATATGCCCCCCCCACCTGCAACCTACTAATCATGGTGGAAGGCATTTTGCTCATTTCAAAGGCATCAAAACAAAATAAGAGCAAGTGAGCCATATAAACAATTAAAATTCGGTGGTAAGCAATGATTTTATTTTTTTAAAAGAGAAATGAATAAATGAAATAGCAAAAACAACCAACAATTTTGAAAGATCAAGTGAGTCATTGAAGACTGTTTTTCAGGAAAATCTGCAGTTCACAAAACAACAATAGAAGTTTGGGTTATTTTCTCTTTTCTTACATTGACTGAAGGCCAAGGGGAAATAAATATTTTAAGACTTTAATCACTCCCAGTCACTTTAAACTGCCAATTAGCATATTAATGTAATGGTCCTTTGTTTTTTTTTCCAAGGAGCTAAATGTAAACGCTAAATCAAAAATATTTATGATGTACATATGTGGAGATCAGCATGGCCTGAAGAGGAGAAAAGGGATGCATCTTAATATATTAGGTAATAAAATTATTCTTTTAAGGACTTAGCTACCCTTGTGCTACAACATCTGGAAAGTAAGCCAAATAGCAATAGAGATCACATTCAGTCACGTATTGCTTCCTCCAAACAATCTCTATGGGATTTACCCATCATTACATCTTCTACTGTAGTTAAGGTGCATTAAATCAGCTTATGTACATGTAATAAAAGCCACAATATTTAATATATTGGAAAAGGGGCCTTTTGTGGTTTTAGGTAGATGAAATACTCCTGAATCATTCAAGACAGGTCACTCAGAAGCGGAGGTCACGCCCAGTAAGTGTGTGGGTTATCTAAGATCACCCATAAATAAGGACAAACATAATTTATAGGTTTGAACAACCACCAAACTAACCTAATCCCAACTTCTGTGCATGGTTTGTGAATATTTTCTCTACCTGCCCACAACACCAGGATGATTCTGTTTGTATATATATTGTGTATATTCTATTTCTCGCTCCCGAAACAGAAACAACTGACAAACATTTTAAACAGATGACACTTCTTATTCAGTCATTAGGTCGGTCATTAGATGAGGAGAAAAATAGATATAATGAGAGCTAGACCATATGAAGAAGCCAATTAAGCTATGGCAAACCATGAAATAAAAATATAGTCTTACAGAATGCCAATGCATAGCATGAAAATATGAACTACCTGCTGTTATTCTTCTAAAACAGAAATGATACAAAGTACAACAAGTGGATATATTACCAGGAAAGATTCAAAACTTTCTGTGAAAATGCTTTTCTGCTGTTTGGTAATCAAGTCAGTTTGTTTTCCCCTCTCAGATGAACTGTAAGCTTATCGTGCTTACTTTAATGGCTACTAGTCTCATTTCTATTCCAATAAGTGACTGTTCAGAGAGTTATGCAGTTTTTGCAATGTAAATGCTTTACATTTTCTACTGATGGCACAATTCAATGAGTACACTGCATGCTGTTTGGATAATAACAAGTCTACGTTTAGAAAAATGTGACATGCTAATATTTCATAGAATATAGAATTGTAGAGTTGGAAGGGACCCCAGTGATCATCAAGTCCAGCCCCCTGCAATGCAAGGGATCTCAGCTAATGCATCCCTTTGACAAGCATAAATCTTCAAAGGAAAAATAAAATTGAAGGACTTTTGTCTGTCTTCACTTTATAGCAGCCTTTCTCAACCTTGGGCCCCCAGATGTTGTTGAACTACAACTCCCATCATCCCTAGCTAGCAAGGCCAGAGCTCAGGGATGATGGGAGTTGTAGTCCAACAACATCTGGAGACACAAGGTTGAGAAACACTGCTTTATAGTAAATATATCATGTAGGATTCTGCTATCTAATAAACTGTATAGTGCTGACCATGCCATGGTTTGCAGAGTTATTAAGTCAGAACTGTGCTTCACAAGCCCAGATCTCAATCCTGATTTGGACCAAACAAGCACTACACCAAAATACAACAGGGAAGGAGGACAGAAAGTTGGGGGTGATACTTTGCATGAGAACCTATTGCAATGTGTGAGTGTCTGGAGGTGGCTGGAGGATGGATGGCAGCTAACAGATTGAGGTTGAATCCTGACAAGACAGAAGCACTGTTTTGGGGGGACAGGAGGCGGGCAGGTGTGAAGGACTCCCTGGTCCTGAATGGGGTAACTGTGCCCCTGAAGGACCAGGTGTGCAGCCTGGGAGTCATTTTGGACTCACAGCTGTCCATGGAGGTGCAGGTCAGTTCTGTATCCAGAAAACCTAACTGCCCATGCACTGTCTTGCCAGAGTGGTGCATGCTCTAGTTATCTCTCACTTGGACTACTGAAATGCGCTCTATGTGGGGCCCCCTTTGAAGGTGACCCGGAAACTACAACTAATCCAGAATGTGGCAGCTAGACTGGTGACTGGGAGCAGCAGTCAACACCACATAACACTGGTCCAGAAAGACCTACATTGGCTCCCAGTACGTTTCCAAGCACAATTCAAAGTGTTGGTGCTGACCTTTAAAGCCCTAAACGGCCTGGGTCCAGTATACCTGAAGGAGCGTCTCCATCCACATTGTTCTGCCAGGACACTGAGGTCCAGTGCCGAGGGCCTTCTGGCAGTTCCCTTGTTGCAAGAAGTCAAGTTACAGGGAACCAGGCAGAGGGCCTTTTCGGTAGTGGCACCTACCCTGTGGAACGCCCTCCCACCAGATGTCAGAGAGAAAAACAACTACCAGACTTTTAGAAGACACCTGAAGGCAGCTCTGTTTAAGGAAGCTTTTAATGTTTAATAGAATATTTTATTTTAATATTTTGTTGGAAGCCACCCAGAGTGGCTGGGGAAACCCAGGCAGAGGGGCGGGGTATAAATAATAAATAATGAATTGTTGTTGTTGTTGTTAAATAGAAGCATAACACAAATGTTACAAGCAGCTGCATGTTTTTGATGGAATCCTGCAAAAAAGCAGAGCCTCTCTCCAAATGCTGGGCAAACCGTCCACCTGTTCACAATTAGACATACAAGGAAGATCTTATCTGCGTTTTTTGAGCCAGCCCACAGTGCTAAAGGATCAGGAATAGAAATATACCTGAGCATTGGGCTTAAGGTCGTGGGGTAACAAAAAGGTTCTCCAACTGTTTATCGGGTTACAGAAGTGTATAAAATATACATGCTTTAGAATTTTAACATGTACAAGTGTAAAACATTTAGTAAACATTCAGCGTTGTCCTGTGCTATGTCCATTGCTTATGTCCCATTATGAGATTGTATTTAAGCTTTTACTGTGTCATCCCTTGGTATGAAAGCAATCTGGCATTTGGTGTTCAAAGACTGCTATAACACCAAACCATCTGCACCACTCTGTTTCAAGAGGGACATTAATTTTTATTCTTCTTGGATCCTGAAGGAATAGATTTGCTAAACCTCAGCATGTTCGCTAGTCAGATATAATTCAGTCAGCCAAGTGTGGCCAAAAATGTGCGCCAGCCGGAAGCTTTCTGCTTTAACAAGTATTTGTTTTTCTGATGTCCTAGATGGCAAAGAAGTGAAGCAAGATAAATCCAAGTAACACGGGCTGCGATAGATCTTGACAACATACACTGACCTAAAACATCAGTGTGCCAGAAAGAGGAGCAAAGGGGGAGAAGGAAAAGGTGGGGAGGGCAGCAAAAGAGAGAGAGGGAGGGAGGGAGGAAAAGCCTTTTACCTGCCTGCTATCAGCTTGATAAGAGAGTCACCTCTTTAATGCACATTCAGAAACAGTAAGTGAACCCCCTCTAAACTAGGCCTAATTGTAACAGGGGCAAAACCTGTGACTGAACTGTACCTCTTCAGCTGGCAGGTAGGGGCACAGATGTCTCCATACAAAAAAATAGGGGAGGAAATACCCCTCATGCAAAACTGATGTTCCACTTTTCCTTAGGATGTCCCTATTTTCATTGGAGAAACATTGGAGTGCATGGTAAGGTAAAGGTAAAGGGACCCCTGACCATTAAGTCCAGTCGTGACCGATTCTGGGGTTGCGGTGCTCATCTCGCTTTATTGGCCAAGGGAGCCGGCATACAGCTTCCGGGTCATGTGGCCAGCATGACTAAGCCGCTTCTGGCGAACCAGAGCAGCGCACAGAAACGCCGTTTACCTTCCCGCCAGAGCGGTACCTATTTATCTACTTGCACTTTGACATGCTTTCGAACTGCTAGGTTGGCAGGAGCTGCGACCAAACAACAGGAGCTCACCCTGTCACGGGGATTCGAACCGCTGACCTTCTGATTGGCAAGTCCTAGGCTCTGTGGTTTAACCCACCCTATTTTCATCAGAGAAATGTTGAAGGCGATGACACTGCCATTACTCCTAGCAATAAGCCACGGCTGCCTCCATTAACTGCCTCTTTTATGGGCTCCAGTTTTCATCCAGATGACTTCCACATACAGTCACAAGTCCCCTTCCTCCTTTTAAAAAAAAACAACGCAGAGCATAGCAATACAATTACAGATGTAATCCTGTCTAATAAGCCATGCAGGCTTGTTTCTTCCTGAAGCTGATATTTCAGAAGGATACAGTTTGACATTTAGATATTGTGTGTTATTTGGTTTAAACTGCTGGTTTCTATCCACCAGGAAAGCCATCAATTTGTCTACATGGGAACTTCTGGGCACGAGTCATGGAATTCCTACACATTACAAATTATTTATAGCCATCAGAACATCCAGCATCTTCAAGCAGTTGATGGGAGCTCAGTACTCTGGTAGGACCTACTGCTTTTGATGCATCCTTTGGGACAGGCCTGCCATACCACTGCCCAGGAACATGTATTGGGTATCAGGCACCCCTAGAGTACAAGGATGCATCTGCAGCCCATACAAGATTCAGTTCCACTTGAACTGAGGCTTTGCCTTGTAAACCCTTCCCCTGCTCCCAGGTTGTAAATTTCAAGGAAGTATCCAAGTTTGCCCATTTCTTCCAGGCCAGCTCAAGATTCTCCCCTCAATCAAGATTTCATCTTACCTCTAAACTAGTTTTGGAGCTGTACTCTGAACACAGATCCATCCAAAACCACTGGGTATGTCTTCTCCAACCTCCAGAGCCTTTTACCCCAGTACAGGAACTTAGATGTAAAGCATGCTCTCATTACAAGAGCTGGCAAGCTAAAAAAAATATCAGTACTGGTAGCAAGATTCCTGATCTGCTCATTCAGGTACCACCACTGACATGATTCAGAGTTTCCTCCTCAGCAAAATGCAGCTTGAAAACCACTACTTAAGCAAACAGGACATCTCCTAATTTGCACTTTGGCAAGGAATGTTTGTCCACAGGACATTCTTTCTTACTTTTGGTTCAAGCAGAAATCCCTGGCAATCAATTTCCCCCATATTTTAGGAACTTTGTGTTGCATGTTAAGTGAGTAGCATGTTTAGGGAAGTTTTCAATGTTTAATGCTGTATTGTGTTTTTAATATTCTATTGGGAACTGCCCAGAGTGGATGGGGTATAAATATTATTATTATTATTATTATTATTATTATTATTATTATTATTAATTATTATTATTACATTTGCCTTCTGGCTGGCAGAGGAACCATTTTCAAAGCAGATATAAAATGTTCTGTGCAGACAACCCACAGAAATGTACATGTTCTCAGCCCCATTAAACCAATGCTTTGGGGGAGACAATGGCACCCAAGGGATAAGTATTGAGGTTACAAACCACGAACCTCATTCATCACTTTCTGACAACAGCTCAGATAAAGTTTGTAGCAGCTCTGTGGAGTGTAAATATAGCTACAGTGACACAACATTTTGGAGATTACTATGTCCTTCTGAATCAGGGTTTAAGTTAGCTGAGCTGTTGGATAATTTTTTCCTATGTTTATCGTTGGCCAAATCTATCTATATACACAGAACTCTATAGAGTAGCTCATCCATGCACGCCATCCATACATGGGTGATAAGGAGAGGACACCAATCTAACTGTTAGTGAATTTCAATGCACACATCCTCCAACAAAAATAATGTTGTTGTTTTTTTATTTCCCACAAAAGGGAGACAGCATTACTTCCTATCTGCGTAAAGCATAATAGCACAGGGGTAGGCACAGTGGTAAGGTCCGTATAGTTCAAGCTATGGTTTTCCCAGTAGTGATGTATGGAAGTGAGAGCTGGACCATAAAGAAGGCTGATCGGCGAAGAATTGATGCTTTTGAATTATGGTGCTGGAGGAGACTCTTGAGAGTCCCACGGACTGCAAGAAGACCAAACCTCTCCATTCTTAAGGAAATCAGCCCTGAGTGCTCACTGGAAGGACAGATCCTGAAGCTGAGGCTCCAGTACTTTAGCCACCTCATGAGAAGAGAAGACTCCCTGGAAAAGACCCTGTTGTTGGGAAAGATGGAGGGCACAAGGAGAAGGGGACAACAGAGGACGAGATGGTTGGACAGTGTTCTCAAAGCTACCAACATGAGTTTGACCAAACTGCGGGAGGCAGTGGAAGACAGGAGTGCCTGGAATGCTCTGGTCCATGGGGTCACGAAGAGTCGGACACGGCTAAACGACTAAACAACAACAACAGACAACAGGCACAGTGGTGCCCTCCATATGTTTTGTTTGTTGTTTAAGTTATTATCACATTTATATCCCACCTTTCCTACAAGGATGGTCTGCAGTAACTGAATTTCATTTTCTTATCTGAGAAATTTCTCAATTTTCTCCTCACATCAACCCTTTGATGTAGGCCCAAGGTCCCTCTGTGAGTTTCAAGGCTGAGTGGAGATATGATTACTCCTAGGTCCCGGCTGAACACTCTAACAACTGCACCATGCTGGCTCTGTTGAATGTAACTTCATTCTCTCCTATTGGGCAAGTTCACTGGGGCTAAAGGGAGTTAAAATTGAACGACAGCTGCAGGGCATCACATTAGCTACTTGAATCGATACGATAATCTTTATTGTCATTGTCCCATACAGAACAACAAAATTGAAAAAATCTCCATCAGACATTCAAAAACCTACAAGCCTGCTATCCCAGCCTGGTTAACCCCCTAAAAACTCTGATACCCCATAATTGAATACAATATACCCACATAAAGACTACCCTTCACTGCATTTAAAACCAAAATCGCATTTGGATAGAAACTGTTTCTCAGGTGGCTAGTCCTAGTCTTTATAACCCTGTACCTTCTTCCAGAAGGCAGAAGCTGAAAGAGATCATTTCCAGGGTCTGCACTATCCTGCACTACAGCTTTCTTATGGCACCTGGAAGCATAGATTTGATCCAAGATGGGAAGAATGCACCCAATTATTCTCTCCGCAGTCCTTACAACGCTGGACAGCATTGTTTTTTCTCTGACTGTGCAGTTTCCAAACGGCACACACAGACCATAAGTTAATACACTCTCAACAGTACAATGGTAAAATGCCATCAACAGGTCCTTTGAGAGATTATTGTCCTGCAATAGCCTAGCTTAGCTTTCTGCAAGCTGTGACTTACAAACATTTTGGACTACAATTCCCATCACACCTCACCATTAGCCATGCTGGCTGGGGCTGATGAGGGCGGGAACAATAATCCAAAACATCGGAGTGAGGGTGAGAAGTTGGGGAAGGCTTGCTTGATAAAAGTCAACAGAGGATACCATTTCTAAACCTAGAAATGTTCTAGGCAAATGATAATAAAACCTCCACCTGAGATTTGAACACTGCAAAAAAAAAAGGAAATAAAAATCTGAAAAGTAACTCAGCCTGCTATAAAGCAAGTGTAGACAAAAATACTATATTCACACCCACATGCACCATTAAACTCAAAGCCAGAAACGTTTACCCAATGTTAATCTACTCTTTATTTTGTTTCATGATTGCTTCCTGGCCCAACTCCCAAATGTATATGAGAATTCAGCAGGAAGTATTCTTAAATAAAACTTGTCATAATTTTTCTACTTAAACATTATAGTATAGCTCTAAAATGTAAAAGTGTATGTGAAAGGTTTTATTTCCTGATATATAGTAATAGGGGCTTTAATTTTTGCATTAAGATATACTGAAACATCACCTCTTCTTGCACAGAGAGAGAGGCTCGGAAGCATCCGAGATCAGCAGAGAGATTTCAGATAATAGGAGTAGATTGAATATAAAAACAGATTTATAAATATACGTGCATGGGTGTCAGAAAAAGTGTGCCTGTTGCAAACTTATGGAACGGAAAGCTGACAAGTGAGAATTCCCAAAGTGAGAATATAATGACCCTTTTGTCAGAGTTACAGTTCTGAGTGTTGACAATTGTATTTTGGTGATTCTCACAATTCACAAGCATATCTTCAAATTTGTGGACATTTGCAACATGCATTTCTAACTGCCCGTATCTAATTGCCCTAATCTCTCTGTTCCTGTATGTACTGCCCTGCCCCCACAAGCCAAACTGTCCATCATGGGGGGGGGGGCAAGTCTGTTAGAATTCCTGCTCCATGATTGCAGTCATGGGATTTTTGTCTATCACATGACGGTATATGTTTTGACTCCACAGAGTGGGAAGTGACGGAGACAGGATGTTTGTGTTACTGTGTTCCGTGAAGTGGGACTATTATCCTTTGTTCTTTTTCTCTTTGCTGTCTGATGCTAGAGAGAGAGGGAGCCATGTTGCCGTGCTCCATGTGTGTTTATATGTAAATAAAGTAGATTAGCCAAAATGCTGAGTTGCCGAGTTCTGTTACGCAAGCTGCAAAGACTCTGCTGATCCCTAAATGTGCCGATGTCTGTTGGCATCGGTCGCTGTGATGTTCAGGCTGAAGAAAGCTTTTGAAGCTCCCGAACAATCGATCAGGAGGGAGGGAACATGCCGGTCGGGCATGTGTCTCTGCCAGGGTCCTACTCAAGTGTAGGCCAAGCTCCTGACAAAGTCCTCATCAGACCTTTCTGCTCAAAAAGGCAGTGATCTATCCCCCAACAGCATACAAATCAAAATGGACCTCCTAATCATTCACACATACAAACAAATCAAACTGCAACCAACTGAACACAACCAAACAAACTCTGGACCCTCCAATCTCTCACAAAGTCAATAAAAAGGATATAAAAATAAAGCACCTACCTATGTGACGCTGACACAAAAACCCTGCACAAACATTATGCAATAGAATGAAATTATCCACCCTCTTTCACCCTCCCTCTTTCCCCCCAATGTCTATGGCAATAGTGTCTCACACCAAACATAAATGAAATGTGAAAAAGACTCTCTGAATCAAAAGTGGAGGTGCTCTATGTCCTTTTCCTTGTTTATCTGTTTGCTTTGTAACACAAAAATACTTTCATAAAAAGAAGAAAAACCAAGGGGGAAATAGTGTCTCCATCCATCTCTGCTAATACAACAGATCCCTTCCAAATTACCGTCACACAGTAATCAAACCTTGTTTTAAACTGCCAGTCTCCTCCAACTGTAACCCTTGCTCACTCTACTTAAACCTCTGCTGTTGTTTAAAATAGCTGCTTTTCCCCCTTTCAGTATCACTCCATCCCTGCTTTACCCAAGGTTTGGCAGTTGGCTCCCCTTTTCCCCTTTGAGTGCCCCTCCCTTCACACTGTACTTATTTTCTCCCATCTTCCATTCCTCAGCTGCTTCGTGTGAGAGAGATAAAGATGTAGAACCCTCAAATATCCCATAGTACTTTACTTAAACCTCTGCCATTATTTAAGACCACAGTCTCCTTCTCAGTGTTCCTCCTTTTTCATTCCCATGCTGTGGACCCTGCTGTTGTGCAACCTGCCTACCCCAGGATTGTGAAGAATAATTCAGTGGGGACTGTACAATAACATTCTTACAGTTTTACTATATGGACAGATACAACATTAAACCACCTTCCTCTCTCTATATACTCAGAATGGGAAAAGGTGTTGCATTATAGACCTCCAGGTATAGGGTGGTATATAAATTCAAATAATAATAATTCCATTTAAATTCAAGGCTAAAGGATAGTGTGAGGTTCCGTGGGCTAATTATTCACCTGTAAGATTGCAAGTTTAATGGACTTAGCATTGGCGAGAATAATGTTCTGTCTATTATTCTTTATTTTCTATTCTGAGCTGTCAGTCAAAATATTAAAGCCAGACAATTCATAAAACAACCATCAAACAACCAATTAGCCAAGGCAGTGTTGGCAAGTGGAATGCAGTAAGAGAACACAAGTCTGCCCAGATAGGATTCTTCTCAAATTATGACTGGCATTTGATCATAGCCTTCCTTTGAACAAGGATAGGAAGTTATATTTTGAAAACAATGCCTGACAGACATAGCAGAACCAAAGTCAATTGTAAAGCCTTCAGCAAAAGAAGAATCATTTCACCCTGATGACATCAGCTCACCACGAGAGAGTTGATCTAGATATTACACAACAGGGACTGACATCCCATATCCCAGTCATATAATTTAGTAAAACTCACCCCATAAATTCTGCTCATCGGGAAATGAGTTTCCTTGCCTGCTCTCCACATCAGTTCCCACCAAAAATATGGAGGCAGAAGCAAGAGAAAATAACGGCTATGGTAGGCAGTATTCACAGACTGTACTAAGAAACAATAAGCCATACAGTTAATGGTGTTGTGTTCTGATCCCTATATATGATGCACTTTTTCTATGCCAATAAAGGAGACTGATTGATTGAAGTGAGCTTTCATTTTGTCAATGGGAAACATAATATAATTATATTTTATATCACTTACAAACAGCAGTCCAGCAAATGATTTTACCTCACCAACTTACATACTCCAATTTATCTATCCAATGAAGACTGCACCTATTTCAGAACTGGACAACTTTTATTTCATAAGCAGCTCCCTGGAAGTGAGCCTGCATGAACTTCCAACTCTATAATGCCTCATCCAAGTTGTCATTAGCTTTTACAAGAAATTATTTTATCTAACAGACCAAAATTACTCTCCTGGGCAAAATCATTCTGAACTGGAGGAAGTATGCTTTGTCTACTTTCTGACATGGCATTTTGCTCTCACTTTCTCCGATCAATCTCAGTGGATATTTCTCATTTGCTTTCTTGGCAGCCAGATTAATTCCAAAAGTTTTAACTGACCTCCTTTTGCAGGGACCTATGCTTTTCAATAAGAAACTTCTTAAAATAGGAAAAGGGAAAGGGAAAAAAGCATAGGCCTTGAGACAAAATAATTTTCGCTTCTGCTCATTAAGAACACAAGTTTACGTTTATATGTTACATTAGTACCCTGGCTAAGGATAAAAGGATTTCCTTGATAGTTATTTCTGGCTCACTCTGTTTTTTACTCCTCCAAAATTCCAGTTTCAAGTATGAGATTTTCTAAAATCAATTCCAGAACTGGAGCATGAACAGTTCTGTTGCAGCTTTCAGTTCTTTCTAGTTCTTTTTCATCTTTCCTTTCTCTAAATGTGTACTGATAAAACAGTTTTTAAAAACCACACTCCCCCCCCCCATTCATTGAAGTGATTGCATCAATTCTTTTGTGTGTGGTTTTACTTTTTTCCTGAAACACACAACGGCACAGCTATATGCAAACATATGTGTGCTGACTGTTTTGCACTAATCTGTCAGTGCAATGCATCCTCTATTTTAGGAGTGGCTAACCTATGGACCTGCAGATGTTACTGGTCTACAGCTTCCATCATCAATGACCACTGGCCATGCTGACCAGAACTCATGGCAGTCCCACAATATCTGGAAGGCCACAAGTTACTCACCTCTGCTCTTTTTTGAAAAGTTCACCAATCTCATTTAGAGATAAAGAACTGTAAGAGCAGAGGCCTGCCCACAAGATGTTTAAAGGTAAAGGTAAAGGGACCCCTGACCATTAGGTCCAGTCGTGACCAGCTCTGGGGTTGCAGCACTCATCTCGCTTTATTGGCCGAGGGAGCTGGTGTACAGCTTCCGGGTCATGTGGCCAGCATGACTAAGTCACTTCTGGCGAACTACAGCAGCTCACGGAAACGCTGTTTACCTTCCTGCCAGAGTGGTACTTATTTATCTACTTGCTCTTTGACATGCTTTCGAACTGCTAGGTTGGCAGGAGCAGGGACCGAGCAACGGGAGCTCACCCCGTCGCGGGGATTCGAACCGCCGACCTTCTGATCGGCAAGTCCTAGGCTCTGTGGTTTAACCCACAGCGCCACCCGTGTCCCTAAGATGTTTATCCACATTTAAAACCTGGGCAGCAGACACACAAGTCACTATCTTCTGCAAGGGTCACCTAGTTACAGTCACCTGGTCACAGTCCTACTCTCTTCAAATACATCTTCCTCTAGTGTGATGTATTGTATTTCTATTTATTTATTTCTAAATGTGTGCATCTATCTATCTATCTATCATCTATCTATCTATCTATCTATCTATCATCTATCTATCTATCATCACATGCAAATGTTGTACAAATCTGCATACATTTAGTCTATTTTTTCTTGAGTTTTTTTATGCATTTCCTCTTTCTTGGCTATGTGTAAATATTCACTAAGTTTCTATGTTCCTCATGTGAGCTGTGTACCAACTCTGGCAGTGCTGGAGAGGGTGCTGAAAGCCATGTTTTTATTTTATGCCTGCACGAGGGAGCACGTGGGTGAGTTTGTTTAAAAGAGGACTAATATAGACAATTTAAAAAATTATTGGTATCATGTCTGCTTGCACTTAATGGTCTGTGCTTCTAAAACAGACAATTACTTACAGACAGAAATGTGCACCATTATAATAAACAATTGTTAAATGCATGTTTCAATGAATGTATTCAAACCATGCCTCCTTTCCTACTCAACACTCCCCCCCCAACAGAAAACCAATTAATGTAAAATTTGAAATTAAAATGAGGAATAGACTAAGTACATAAGGACCAGTGAGAAACACCAGCAAACCATTTTAAGATTAGAGCTCATTCTAGAAGCAGGAGCAGTCATGTATTTCAAACCTCTTTTCAGCCAAAGTGTAATTAGAGACATTTTGACTTGCTAATGCCACTTGGACATCTGTTTAGCTAAGCTCACACTTTAAAGCCCTGATCTTTGTCTCCCTAATTACGCATTATATCTGGGCACTTCTGCTCTTGTTTTCTAGACCTCTGAATAATATGCATTTTATTTGACACAATGTCTCTTTGGTGCCATCCAACTATTCTGGGCAGGTTTCCTTGTTTCCTTCTGCAACATTAATCCAAGAAAATGGGACAGAGAAGTGTAGCTAGTTCAGTGAATTTCCATGAACTAACAGGCTGGTTGTGGAGGTGATTTGTTGTTACATGTGTGTGGGGAGGGGGGATGACTGATACCTTGCTGCATTTCAAAGGTTTGGGACAAGTAAAATGCACACACACAAATACATACTGCACACACACACACACACACACACACACACACACACACCCTACCTTCAAGCAAAGCAGAATTAACTCCCATCCAATTCATTTCAATTTCCTTCCCCTTTCTTTTCTTTCCTTAAATATATTTCTATTAGTTTTACATATATTTTCCAAATAAAACATAGCATAACATCTCTCATCTTATACCACATTTTGGCTATAAGCATAGGACTTCCATCAACCACGTCTAGTGATTTTCGACCTTCATCTCTTAGTCTTGCATTTCCTTCTCTTAACCATTACTTTTAATAATCCATACTTTAGAATCCATTCTCCTAATTTTTTCCTGTAATATTTCACATAGTTCTCCTTACAAAACTCATTGTAATCCTACAAGCGTAGTCAGCTGATTACAATTGTTTTTCAAATAATTCACATATTTACTCCAAGCTTTCAAGAATTTCTGGTCCCGCTGGTTTTGAATTCTTCCTGTCATCTTATCCAATTCTGCGTAGTCCATTAATTTCACCTGCCATTCCTATTTCGTCGGCAATTCTTCCTGCTTCCATTTCTGTGCCAATAGTACTCTTGCTGCCATTGTCGCATATAAAAACAGTTTTTTTAAATCCTGCCTATTAATATCCATGCCTACAATCCCAAGTAAAAATGCTTCTCGCTTTTTTTTTAATAAATGTATATTTCAACATCTTTTTCATCTCATTATAAATCATTTCCCAGAAACCTTTCACCTTTTTACATTCCCACCACAGATGATAAAAAGTACCTTCTTTTTCCTTACATTTCCGACATTTGCTACTTATTTTATGCATTTTAGCTAATTTCACTGGTGTAAGATACCATCTGTACATCATTTTCATCGCATTTTCTTTCAAGGCATTGCATGCAGTAAATTTTATTCCTTTCCACAATTTCTCCCAATCTTTTAACTGTATATTACAACCAAAGTCTTTGGCCCAATGTATCGTAACCAACTAATTTACTTGCCCTTTCTTATATATATATATCCTGAACCCAAAGGCAATAACAAAGCAAGACTGCCTTACAACGCTTCTAGAAAGTGTTCCATCTTACATCATGGTGAATAATATGGTGTGGGAGGGAGTTCCCTTGGTGGATCTCAAAGACAGGACACAGGGGAAGAGGCTATTGGGCTCCAGCTTGTAGGGCTGAGGCTATAACCAGCGTCTTGAATTGTGCTTGGGAAAGAACAGGGATCTGATGGCGACATCATAGCATGAGTGAAATGTGCTTCCCCAGTGGACAGAATTCAAACTAACTGAGCTATCCCTGTGCACAGTAGGTTTCAAGAGGCTTGCCTAAAGCACTAAGAATTTGCATCTCCTTCCTGGCATTTGTCCTTGATCTTCAGAGCATCTCTGTGGGTTGACTTTGCAAGTGTGACATCTCAAGAGCCCATGGCCAACACAATAAACACACAAGATGTAACCGGCTGTACTTTTGAATAAATAAGGTATACTATGCACTTTCACTTACTGCAACCACTACTATGCTATAAAATCCACTATACTGTAATATTACATATGAGCCTGTTCTACTGATGAAGCCTAGGATGGCAAAACAAGGCTAATATTCCGGGAATCCTTGTCTTAGACTCTGTGAAAGGATTCTGTGGAACTGTAACAACCCTTCATGTGGATTATTGGACTCTATGAACAGACAGGTGGAATAGACACTTATACATGTATGGACCTTATGCATGAACTGACTAGCTTGAACTTCTGCTTTTTCCGTTGAACTTTATGAGACTTCCGTTGAAATCTAAAGCAAGATGAGAGCCGCAACCCCAGAGTCTGTCACAACTGGACCTAATGGTCAGGGGTCCCTTTACCTTTACTTTTACAGCTGGTTATGTCTTGTGTGTTTATTGTGTATGATTCACATAACCATAGGTCTGTTGTTGTTGTTTTCCCATGGCCAACACAGCATATATTTGAGTACTTCTATGAAGCACTTACTCCATGGAGTTATTCTGAGTAGCATCTAGAGCCCAATCCATTCAAGAATAACTATTGAAACTGCTCTACAGGACGGATCATTATTAGTTATGATTCCTGCAGTGCTCTGGAGATGGTCCTACTTTGACCTCTCTTCCTGACTTGCTAGACTGTGCAAGGCTACAATCCATTGCCTTCCCTTGCTGGTTCTTGATTAAAGGAACCTTGCAAATTAAATAGGAGATCATATTGTTTGAGGAATGAATGCCAAAGTACAATTCGATATACCTCTTGCCCTAAATCTCCCTTCTTCATGGTATCTTTGTCCTCATTAGCACAGCATATGTTGAAGGAGCAGGCAGGAAATGGCTAATATTGGCATTGCATCTTTCCTTTTATGGGCATGCTTGCACAAAATTTTACACTGAAATATCTGCACATCTTCAAAAATGGACAATTTTTTAAATAAAAAAAAATCGAAGTTATAATGGAAGATCTTTAATCCCAAAATTATTAACACAGACAGTTCATGGTTAGACAAGACGATACTGGATTTATTAAGTTTTCCTAGATATACGACACACTATTTTCATTTGAAGACTCAGAACTGCACCACAACGCATGTTCTCAATGCGCAAACCGCCAGAAGATAACATGACAGATACTAATACTTGACAGCACTTGCTTGAGTGCTCTTTAGAACAGAACGTCTTTTTATTTGCCATGTCTACATAACTTTTCCATGAATGAAAACAGTCTCACAATTCTCCTTTCATTTATCGTCCTGACCACCCTGGAAAATGACCTAATACAGCAGCTTAATGACTCAACAGGAGTTTGAAATTGGGTCTTCTTTGGCAGCTAACTGCAACACGGCACACTGCTCTTCAACTGGGATACCTGCATTACACATTTATATCAGTTATATATCCACTTAACTGTCATAGCTTCCCCACAAGAATCTTAAGAACTGTAGTTGGGTGTTGGGAGTGAGAATTGCGGCTAGTGATGACACCGACCTATCCCCATCCATGATTCCCTTAGGTCAGGAAAGACCAGCTTCCATCTGTAGTTATCGTTTTAAACATCATTTCACAAAAACAAGAACTGACTGGTCTATGTCCACTTAGATTTCTTGGCTAGTGGTGGAAAATACAAGGAGCATTTAGTTCAACCACTTTCGCTCCAAATTCCTGAAATAACAATTCCCCATTTCATCTCTGTGGAAATTAACTGAAGGATCCCGCAAGTGCTTTGACCAGTGCCAGGCGGCTAGGATGAGATTACTCCTTATCCTCAGAATAATATCTCTTTTTCCCAGTTGCCATGAGCAACCTCTCTAATCGATTACACAATGGTACACAGCACAGAAGTTCCTAAAACACCCATCAGTCAATTGCCTCCATCACTGCCTTCCCCTGCTAAGATGTGCCACCATCACAGTAAATAGGCCAAGGTTTGACATGAATTAGTTAAGACAGGAAATCAGCCGAAGAGCCGCTGAATAAGGCGGTCCCCGTTTCAAATATCTTCCATTTCAGCTCTAAAATACACACATAAAGTTACATCCCGAGTATTTGATTTGGCAGAGACTGAGGCTCTCATGCATATGTAACTCCAAGCTTCCACGGTGGCTGTCATTCATCCCCTGGGCTTCCAGCCAACAGCGGCAAAGATGTCACGGCTACTGGCAGTAGCTACCGCATCCCTGTTGCCAATGTAAAAAATATGGAGGCCACACCAGATATTCAAGGCAAAGCTTTGTTTTAGGACTGAGTTCCATAGCCTGTCATCTTTTTTGGGGGGGAAGATCCCCAAAGCCAGGAACATGCTGTGCAACTACTGCCTTTTGGCAGCCTGGTTGCAGCCAACACAAAACACTCAGAATGTGAAATGCTAGTGAGCACAAAAGATGGGTTGCATTGTAACTGGGCTCAACTAACCAAGCTTTTTTAATATACTGTATTTTTCGCTCTATAAGACGCACCAGACCACAAGACGCACCTAGTTTTCGGAGGAGGAAAACAAGAAAAAAAAATATTCTGAATCTCAGAAGCCAGAACAGGAAGAGGGATCGTTGCACAGTGAAAGCAGCAATCCCTCTTGCTGTTCTGGCTTCTGGGATAGCTGTGCAGCCTGCATTTGCTCCATAAGACGCACACACATTTCCCCTTACTTTTTTAGGAGGGAAAAAGTGGGTCTTATAGAGCAAAAAATACGGTAATTTCTTGGGAGCTAGCTCAATGATTTCCAAGTCCAATTACCCTCCTGGACCCACTTGTCCTCCTAAAGTCATGCTAATCACGACAAGCTTCAAATCCCTTTCCACAGTTCCCATGGAGTTCTAGTATTCCCTCCACCCACTTTATTTGGCTATCTCCTTCCCCAGCCCATTTTGACATGGCTGTGGCAGAAACAATTGGTCCTTCCCGCCCGCCCTGAAAAGTAGCTCCAGAAGGTCAGAGAACCCTTCTGAACAGCATGGAAACTAGCTAAAGGGTTGCAGGAAGAACTGGTGGGAAATGTCTTCCCTTCTCCTTCTGCTAGATCTGCTGTGGAAGGAATTCATTCCTGAAATGATGTGCAGCACCCAGTCGGATCACTCTCCAGAATTTGGGCCATAATTTTGGTGTGCAAAATGTACACTCGAAAATGTGTGCCTTCCCACAAAAGATGTGTAAAAAATTAACAGATGAAGACACTGCACATCATTCCATCCTGTTTATTGATGTCCCCCACCCAAGGGCTGGATTAATCATTAAGCAAAATGCATAGGGCATCAAGGGAAGGGGGGCACCACAGAAATTTTCCATTGCCAAATTTACCATCGCCCAAATGTGCAGCTGAACCAGGTTCTACAAAAAAGGCTCCCACAATGTGCACGTCATAAATTCAGTGCAACAAAAAATGCAAAAAGCAGGATTCAGTCATGCTGAACTTTATAAAATAATTGTAGAAGACTATATTTTACTGCTTATTATGGTTTATACCAGGGGTTGGCAACGTGTGGCCCATGGGCTGGATGCGGCCCACAAAGACTGTTTTACCGGCCCACAAGCCACCCCTGAACCAAGCCGCCCACTCGGCGAGTCCCCCATATGCTGCACTAAACAGGCACAACGTGGTGCGGGGACTTGCTGAGCGGAGCCAGAAATTGCGTCTGCGCACACACAGATACTGGAAATCATGTTTGCGCATGTCCAGACACCGAAAATCGCTTCTGCGCAGGCGCAATTCTTGGCGTCTGGGCATTAAGAATGGTTTCAGGTTAAGAACGGACCTCCAGAATGAATTAAGTTTTGTAACCCGAGGTACCACTGTATTTTGAATCAGATATACATGGAGGCACCAAAATCTTTTAAGTGCTTAGGGCCTCTAAAGGTCTTATTCTGGTCATGGCCCCACCCCAAATGGACTATTCCACTGAGATTGCAAACCCCCCTCATCCCACAACTACAGAACTCAATGATCCTCTAGGAGCTTTGCTGCTCCTAGAAATCAAAAAATGGGAGGTGGGTTAGGGTTGTGGAATACCTGGCAAGCCACAGTACATGTGTCATGTTCAACTTCATAAGACAAAAGTTTTGTCTGACTGACCTGGGGATGGGTAATCATCCTCTTATTCCCCCCCAAATGAATCAATGCAAAATTTGAAGAATAGTTGAAAAGACAAAATCCACATCTCCCTTCTCAAGGTTAGTTTTTTGGCCTTAGCACAGGGGAAGGGGATAACTGTGGTGGTGGGCACATGCTGATTGCAGTGGCTGTGGTGCCATTGACTCTTCTCATCATAATTTGCATCTGGTGCTTGCCTATATGAGCTCCCCACATTAATTCTGCAGCACCATTAACCCAACCTGGAATAAGATCACTGCTGAATAGCTTATGGAAAGCTCTAGCCAGGGAAGAGTTTCAGTGTTATCTGTTTCCATTCTTACATCTCTACACGAAACAGTAGGTGCTAGAAGAAGGGGGTAGGGAGAGACACAAAACAAAAAAAGCTGTTGAATCCCATGATGTGATTTATCTGCTCCTCTTGCTTTAAAATATATTAGAAGGTACAATGAATGCAAGCATCTGACACAGGCAATTTTGAATGATGATGATGATTTTTATTATTTCAAGCAAACCACTTCCCTTGCCCAGTTTATCTCACAGACCAGATGCAGCTGCCATTGTTTTCCACCGTGGCTGCAGATTTTAAAACTGAAAAGAGCATTCCAGACTGCCCTCCTGTCATTTCTAAGCCTAAAGGATAGAGATGCAGTGTGCAGTGGTTAAGTATTACTTCATTAATTAAACCCAGGCATTGTTTCTATTGAAAGCTTGCTTATATATTTATTTCTGCAACAGCAGTAGCAGTGGCTTTACATTTAAGGAAACGGAAGAGATAAACCTATCGCACCACCTCCTTTGATATAAAATAGCAAAGAGCAAGGATATGATCCAGCCAAAGTTAAGCACTGCTAAGTCTCAATGATGAAAATGGGAGAACGGATCACATGGTTAAATCTCTCACTCACTGACATCAATTGGACCAGTCATGCATTGCAGCATCGGCGTGGCCAGGGTTAGGAGAGCAGAACTGACATGATTGGTCAGTTAGTTAAGTATTTATATTGTTTTACTTGATCTAGGGGGCAGCTGCCCCCCTGCCACCCATTGACTATGCCCATGCATTGCAACCTAACAGTTCTGACCATCTTCTTGATCTTGTAAGACATAGCTGTCAAGTGTCCCTTATTTGAAGGGACAGTCCCTTATTCCAGCACCATGTCCCGCTGCTGTCCCTTATTGATGGATGTCCCTTAAATGTCCCTTAAATGATGTCCCTTAAATTTCAAAGTAAGCAGCTCCTCTCCCTCCCTCTCTGCCGGCCAGGGAGGAGGGAGGCTCCAACTGTGTTGCTTGGCTGTGTTGCTCACCCAATAAGAAGTCTAAGAACGACTGGGGGTGGAGCTTGCATGCCTTGTGTGTGGCTAGTTAATGCAAGCTGAGGGGTTTTTTGAATGCTGGACGCCATTTTGTTGCACATGCTGCTGCAAACTTTGCAGTGCAAAGCCAGGCCGGGGAGCCATCTTAAGATGAGGCTGCATAGGCCTTGTGGTGCATGTGATTCAGATTCTATTCAGTTGAACCTCTGGTTACAAAGTTGGTTGGACAGTGTTCTTGAAGCTACCAGCATGAGTTTGACCAGACTGCAGGAGGACAGGAAGACTGGAGTGCCTGGAACAGGTGAGGCTGCAGGTCCCTTATTTTGGCTGCTGGTCCCTTATTTTCAAATCTGTAAGTTGACAGCTATGCTTGTAAGGAGATCAAGTAAGGAGCAAAAACAAGAGCTGCAAACCCAAGGAGGTTGAACTGTTGAGTCACTTTGCAGATTCAAAGTGCTTTACGCCAATACTTATTCCTTTCATTTATATTTTGCTATTATTTCCACACCCAGAATCATTGCACACCACTTCCTTGAAGATCACCATCCTACCTTGCAACGACAGTTTATCATTTAGTGACAGTTCCTTATTTGGAACAAGTGGCATCAATTTTATTTATTTATTTATTTGAAATTTGAGAACATCCCCCTATGGCAGCCCCATGCAGAAGTGGGAGCACAGATGGGCATACCTGCCCAGGACCTTAGAGGGCTAAGCGAATTGGCTTATAGCACAGACAAGTAAGGAATGGTGATTGATTGATTACTTGAACAGAAAGAGGGGGGGAAAACCCAGTTATCAGAGCAGCTGACCTGTGTCCCTCCAAATGCTCTTGAAATTCAAGTCCCATCATTCTTTACCATAGGCCATGCTGCCTGGAGTTGAAGGAAGTTTTTGTCCAACAATATCTGAAAGGGCACAGGTTAGCCACACCTGCACTAGAAGCAAACATTGGTCACCTTAATATCTGTTTATAGCTGGTACGCTGGTTTGACATCAACTGATAGGAAGTGCCTACAGAGGGTAGTGAATACAGCACAAGATATTATGGGCTGTCCCTTGAATCCGTTGGATGAAATAGCGGAAGAACATTGCCTCAGGAGAGTGAGGAAAATTTTCAGGGATGATTCACACCCTGGCCGGCACTTTCTTGATCTCCTGTCCTCAGGTAGAAGATATAGAAGCATGATTAGTTGCACCAACAGGGTAAAGAACAGCTTCTATCCGTGGGCTGTTAGGCTGCTGAATGAAAAGATAACAACAGGGCAACTGACTTTCGGGTTTGGTGGGTGTGCGTCAGTAAATGAGGGGAATTAAGACTAAGAGAGCTGAGTGGGGGGTGCTCGTGTAATCTCACTGTATACAAGTTGTACAAGTGACAATAAAGTATTTCCATTTCAGTTATTTCAATTTCAATTTTTACTAAGCGGGCTGGAAGCAGGAACCAATATGGCCAGAGAGCAACAAAGTAAGAGGGGGAAAAAGAGTTACAGAAAAGGAAAGGAGGAGTTAGTTCTACAAGATACACTGGAAGCACCGAGAACCCAGGTAGAGGCTGGTGGTTAAGCAAAATGAGTCATTTGCACCAGGTGGCATAAGGCTGGAGTATTCCATCCCCCTTGCTCCTTCTCTGAGGATACTCACTTTCTAGGTCTGGGGCCAGGGCTGAAGCGTGACAGGACGGGATCCTTTTTCAATAGGCCAGAACTCTGGACTCATCTAGATGTAGCTCAACATTGAACTGAGGTAGGCATATTTTGTCTGCCTACCTAATTTCCAGCGAGAACACTATGCAGAGCTTTCAGTCATGGATTGCTGCATAGACCAGGAAAAAGCTAATCTCTGAAATGTAATCATGCTGTGGGTTGTGATTAAAGAAAATGATATGCCAATGATGTATAGATGGTATCTAAGGCCAATTAAATTAGCAAAAATGTATAAAACTAAGGAAAGCAAGTGTTGGAAATGTAAAGTAAGAGAGGGGACATTTTTTCCATATGTGGTGGGACTGTAAAATTATAAAGAAATATTGGGAAATGATTTATAATGAAATGAAGATGATGTTTAGAATAACCTTTGTTTAAAAAAAACCAGAAGCTTTCTTATTAGGTATTATAGGAGTGGGCCTACCAAAATTACAAAATAATTTGTTTATGTATGCAACAATGGCTGCACGGACTTTATTAGCACAATATTGGAAAGAAGAAGGTGTCCCATCTCAAGAAGATTGGCAATTTAAACTAATGGAATATGCTGAAATGGCAACATTGACAATGAAATTAAGAGGAAGAGATGATAATGAATTTAAGGAAGAATGGAAGATGTTTATTGCATATATACAGAAGCATTGGACACAGGTTAATACATTAGCAGGGTTTTAAGATTACTTGTAATTTTATTATGAATGGATAATAGGTGATTTAAATATGTTACAAATGTAACACTGGACATGCAGTATCTTGATAAATAGCAGAACCAAGGAAAGGATTAGGGGGAAGTCGATTTGTAGGTTTTTTTGTTATTTTTTGGAAAATCAATAAAATGTTATTAAAGAAAGAAAGAAAAGAAACGTAATCATGCTGGGCAAACTAGAAACATTCCTGCAAAAGGAATTGCCTGTTATTTGCATAAAGCAAGCACGCAAGCAAAGAAAGCTCAAAATCATAATAGGGAAATGTACAGTTTTGACATTTCAACGACATAGAAATCCCAGCCAATACCTTATTGTTGTCTGTTTGAATCTTTTGTCAGTGACTAACTTGAAGAGTCAAGGCCACTAGCTAACATCCATGCCAACACTGATGAAATTACCCAGCGGATGAAGAATCTCCGGAGGCTCACAGTGTCACAGGTAATAAAAGTAGAGGAAAGAAGAAAAAGTTTCCTGACTTGCAATTCAGTGAAGAAAGTGAAATATTAGAGACCAAGATACTTGCATAAATTGCACTTCCTAGAAGCACTGTCGACACAATTCTGACAAATATGAAATATCAGAAAAGAGAAAGGCTTTGTTGTGTTGATGAGGAGATGAGAGTTTTTCTCAAATTAGACCTAATACAGTGGTACCTTGGGTTACAGACACTTCAGGTTACAGACACTTCAGGTTACAGACTCCGCTAACCGAGAAATATTACCTCAGGTTAATAACTTTCCTTCAGGGAGAGAACGGAAATCACACGGCAGTGGCACAGCGGCAGCAGGAGACCCCATTAGCTAAAGTGGTACCTCAGGTTAAGAACCACTGTCTTAGGAGAACAGGTTTCTAAGACACACACCTCTGTGGCCTAGTTAAAAAATCTACAGAGAAAGTTGGGTAGGTCTGGGAAGAAGCTTGAACTAACCTATCTATATCTATGGAATCTTTCTGGTATTGATTTATTTATTGAATTTATATACCGCCCTATACCCGGGGGTCTATCGGTGGTTTGCAGAGCAGTTAATCAAGGGAAGGCCCACCTGCAGTCTGAACACGCAGTCCAGACACAGGTTTGCCACCTTAGTAAGAACAATGCTTATGATGGAATCAAGACATCATGACTTGGTAAAAGACCATATGAGAATTTCACCCCGGTCAAGCTTGCGAAAATTTATCATTTGCCCGATAATAAATGTTGGAAATGTAAAGAAAATGAAGGCACATTCTTTCACCTTTGGTGGACGTGCCCAAGGATTAAGGCTTTCTGGGAAATGATCTATAATGAAATGAAAAAGGTATTTAAATATACCTTCCTGAAGAAACCAGAGGCCTTTCTTCTGGGCATAGTTGATCAATCGGTGTTAAAGAAGGATAGAACTTTCTTTATGTATGCCACAACAGCAGCAGGAATACTTATTGCAAAATATTGGAAGACACAAGATTTACCCACTTTGGAAGAATGGCAGATGAAGATGATGGACTATATGGAACTGGCGGAAATGACCGGCAGGATACGAGACCAGGGGGAAGAGTCAGTGGAAAAAGATTGGAAGAAATTTAAAGAGTATCTACAGAGATATTGTAAAATTAATGAAATTTAGAATAATGTTGGATTAAAATTAAGAGGTTTCTAGCTGTAATGGGTTAAAAGAATATGAAAAAAAAAATGGGTTTATAAAAGCAAAATATTAAGAACACAACAATTTAAGAATAAAGATTTGGGTAGAATAAAGAGGGAAACAAATTGCTGAGCTAATAAATTGAATTGGAATACAAAAAAGAGAGGTATGAGGAGGTCCAAGAAACAAGTAAATGAAAAATAATGTGATGGAAAGATTTTTTTTTCTTTTTCTGTTTGTTTTTATTTTTTGTAATGTAAAAATCTTAATAAAAATCTTATAAAAAAAAAAAAAAAGACCATATGAGAATTTGAGCATGGCAGGGAATGGCAGAATAAGTTATTAGACTATGCAGAACTGGCTCAATTGACAGATAGATTAAGGGGAGATACAAAACAATAATTCATTCAAAAATGGGATATGTTCAAGAAATACGTACAAAAATATAACAACAACATAACATCTATGGCAGCGTTTGAATGACCCTTGTGTAAATTAAATACTACTAAGCAAGGAAAAATGGTACGATATGTTATAAGAAAGTACTAGAAACTATAGTAAGAGTAAAGTAAGAAGTATAAGTAAATTCAATGTCATAAATGTAATTTACATCGGGAAATGTTGGGAAGTCTGTTTTCATATCATTTAGTTTATCGGATTTTTTACTTTGGTCTATTTTTGTTTAGTTAGAAATTATAAGAAAAGAGCATGTACAAATACAAGTTTAAATCAATTTTAAAAAAGAGAATATGAGCATGGGTTTCCCCACAACTAATTCCACATCTATAACCACTGCACAACACCAGCTGTTAACATGTTCAACTAGTATGTGATACTAGTAACATGATCATGGCCTCATGTGTGAACAGAAATATCATTTTCATTCTATGCATCCCTGTTTTGGTTCACTACTAGTGGAAAGCCTTATTGTCACTACATTTCTGAAAATGCAGAAGTGTAGAATAAATCAATAGCGTACACAAAGGCTAATGGGACAGATTATTAGTCCCCTGAACCTCCAATTTAGCAGGAACTCCCAGGTATAGTTCAGTTTGAAAATTGTTATTCGAAGTGGGAACAGGAGGTTTCAGAACACAGCCTGAAATTCATTTCAATTAAACAATACAAAATGATGGTTCATGTTTGGATGGTTATTATGCAACTGGGGGGCGTAAAAGCACAAGTCTGGAGATGAATAAGTTCTTGCTATCTAATAAATATGACAATTTGCCTTGAAATTTACTGTTTGGAGCTTCTGCTACACAGTATTATAACATCAACAAAAAGGGCAGAGGCATAAAAGACTGAATAGAATCGTTCCCCAACCACATTTTGGAAGTCCTACTGGCCTGTACAAAGTACCAATGTAAGTGAATATGCTGATCTGAATACCCTTCATCATCCCTGTTCTACCTAGGATAGCCATTTGCTTGTCTTTCAGAACTGAAGCACATAATCAGAAATGGTAGCATAACACTTCCTGGGTGGTATAATAGTCCTATGGTTGGATGTTAATCCATGGTGAAAGACCCCTCTCCCCAGAAAAATAGTCTGGCCTTTTCATTCCTGTGAATATTTGTTTTTAGTGGTAGAGAATTCTCTCTCTTGATGAATACAGAAATGTATTGTCATGATTCTGCCACAGATCTGAGAGACAAGAGATGGCTCCCCCTTGACCTCTTACCATTCCACAGACAGGACATTTTCCTATGTGAGAGAACATTCAAACACATTATCACCTGCCTGATACTGAAAAAAAAAAGTAGCTTAGGACTGTCCGATGTCGCAGCAACCAAGAAAAACAGCTACCAGTTATATGTTGTGGCCTCCTAGGTCCTAGACAAACTACCTCCCACTTCATTTTTTGCAGTTGGACACACAGAAAAAGAGAAACAAATGTCTTTGATATATCCAGACTTGGGGTAAGGACTATGCACATCCCCACTCCAAAAAGAGAAACTAGTAGGATATATTGAGGTAGGATTCAGATTGGCAAATCAGTCTGCTTCCACTCATATTTGTCAATTCTGTATGTGTTCGTTATTAAGCCAGTTCTGTACTTTTTCTACATTGGTGATTTTTAAAAACTGCCTCAGTCCTGTAAACCTGAAGGAGAATCTCCACCCCCATCATCCAGCCCAGACACTGAGGTCCAGCGCCGAGGGCCTTCTGGCAGTTCCCTCGCTGCAGGAAGTGAGGTTACAGGGAACCAGGCAGAGGGGCTTCTTGGTAGTGGTGCCTGCCCTATGGAACGTCCTCCCATCAGATGTCAAGGAAATAAACAACTATCTGACTTTTAAAAGACAACTGAAGGTGGTCCTGTTTGGGGAAGTTTTTAATGTCTGATGCTGTATTGTTTTTAATATTCGGTTGGAAGCCACCCAGAGTGGCTGGGGAAACCCAGCCAGATGGGCGAGGTATAAATAAATTATTATTATTATTATTATTATTATTATTATTATTATTATTATTAGTGTGAAAATGCATATTTTATCTCAAATACATGTTTTATCTCAATGTATGCATTTCAAAACAAATTGCAGCCTAAAACATGAATTTTCTATTCATTTCAGCATACTGATCTGAGAATTGTATTACAAAATTCAGATAACAGCAAAATGTGAAGGATAATCCCTTTCAGATCACCATACTGGTTCAGGAAGTGCAAATTAGGTCACGGCTTAAATGAATGAAATTATCCTCCATCGCAACCTCAGATATTGTGTTAAAAAGAAAGAGAAAGAGAGAAGTCTGCCTGCTTCTGCTTCGACATCCGAAGTGGGGAGTGGCACCTCTCCACAGGAGTGAAATATATATACTCTCAATGTGTGGGAAGCTTGGCTGGCAGCGATGAGGGGAGCAGAAAAGAACACAGAACAATTGACAGATCCCATTACTCACAGCAATGAAAATTGCCTTCGTTTCTGACTGCATAAATTTAATCAAACCTGCTTAGATCATCCCAATTAGATGAGGTATAATTTAATTAAATTGTTTGAATCAAATTCTCCAGCTTTACTTCTGTTTGCTTCAACTTCAGCTGAGAGGTGTTGGACGTCAACAAGAGCTGTGTTTTTATAGCACACCTGACAACCACATCCTTGTTTATTTTACTGCAGCTGGTTCTGTTTTGAAAGTGGGATCTCAAAACCACAGCAACACATGCTCAGGTTCATATTATGCTGAAAATGTCAAAGATGCCAAAGAAAAGAAAAGATGTAATGCCAGCTGTCTCTGGACACAGTCAGTCGTAAAGTAATAACTCCCCTATGGACTTCGTTTTTACTACTTTATTGAACTAACTCTAACAAGAAACCTTGGAATTGTAGTTTGTTAAGGGGGCTGGGAATTGTAGAATTGTAAGAGGGTAGAATTAGTGGGACATGGGTGGCACTGCGGGTTAAACCACAGAGCCTAGGACTTGCTGATCAGAAGGTCAGTGGTTCAAATCCCCACGATGGGGTGAGCTCCCTTTGCTCGGTCCCTGCTCCTGCCAACCTAGCAGTTCGAAAACACGTCAAAGTGCAAGTAGATATATAGGTAGTGCTCTGGCGGGAAGGTAAACGGCGTTTCCGTGTGTTGCTCTGGTTCGCCGGAAGTGGCTTAGTCATGCTGGCCACATGACCCAGAAGCTGTACGCCGGCTCCCTCGGCCAATAAAGTGAGATGAGCGTCAAAACCACAGAGTCGGCCACGACTGGACCTAATGATCAGGGGTCCCTTTACCTTTTCCTTAGAATTGTAATAGGGATGTGGGTGGTGCTGTGGTCCAAACCACTGAATCTAGGGCTTGCCAATCAGAAGGTCGGCAGTTTGACTCTGTCCCAGCTCCTGCCAACCTAGCAGTTTGAAAGCACGCCGGTGCAAGTAGAAAACTAGTTACCGTCCTGGTAGGAAGGTAAACGGCATTTCCATGCGCTGCTCTGGTTTCACCAGAAGTGGCTTAGTCATGCTGGCCACATGACCCAGAAAAACTGTCTGCGGACAAACGTTGGCTCCCTTGGCCAGTAAAGCGAGATGAGGGCCACAACCACAGAGTTGTTCACAACTGGACTTAACTGCCAGAGGTCCTTTACCTTTACCTTTTAAGAGGGTAAATACAGTTGCCAAGATTTATTGGGGGAGGCCATGTGCTTGAAATATATGATGTGAATGTGACCAAGGCAGCCACATTAAGAGACAACAATGTTATAGGGAAAAAGGAGCATTACATTGCTGAGCTCCTTTAATCCTGAAACAAAAAGCCTGATGAATTATGGAATAATAAATGATAGGTGAGAGAAAAGGGAGCAGACTAGACTCAAATCAGAACGGGTTACATCCCACAGCCTTTATCAAGGGTAGATTTTAGGTTCATGTTGTTAACCCTGTGGGAGAAGAGTCAACATTTAGCAAAACCCACAGAGTCCTGAATTTATTTCTGTTTGTTCCTTTTGATAGCCCTTCATATTAAGGGGTTTAGAAGGTTAGCGGGAAATAACTTGGCAGATGTCCAAGACCTGTCGACATCTTGAGGATCTTGAAAGAAAGGAAATTGTGAAAAGATACATTCCATGATTTGTCCATTAGATTCCCCTAAATCTAAACTTAAACTATGGTCCTAGTGGGGATGTGATGGAGATTTCTCTTTTTTTCAGAACTGCAGGGCAAGGCCGAAACCATTCTCCTTCACTGGATTGTCATGTATCAGGGATTCTTTAGCTATGATTCTGGCATTGAAGGGGGTTCCTTCCAAGCATACAATTCCATGATTTTAGACACAGCTGAACTGAGTTATTTTAAATATATATATATGTGTGTGTGTGTGTGTGTGTCTCAATATAGTAAGAGCTATGGGATAGATCTATACTCCTGGGTTTTAATGTTAAGGAAGGGTTAAGGAATGGTTTTGATAACGTAGATGGACACATGACTTCCTGCTTTTTACGTTCATACTACGTTATTACTTGTCCTTTTAATCGCTTAGTCTTTAATCAATTTATGCTGCTATATCGGGGAAACACTTCTCATAAATTAAATTTGAAAGTCTGACATGTGCAGATAACAAAGGACATGTAGGGGGGAAGGGGGAAGAATTAAAACATGACACCAGAGAGCAGAGCAGAGGAACCAGTAACCCGCGGCACAGAAAGAAACATAGTTTTGGGAAATGGTGTGGACAGGTATTACATTTGATGAAAAAGCCATGGTAAAAAACATTATAATTAACAAGTATGGCCTGTGACATTTTAGAATACAGTCATACCTTGGATGTTGAACTTTATCGGTTTGACTCCCAAAGTGGTTCAAAAACCAAGGTGTGGCTTCCAATTGGCTGCAGGAGCTTCCTGCACTCAACTGGAAGCCGTGGAAACATGTTGGACATTTGGCTTCCAAAAAACGTTCACAAACTGGAACGCTCACTTCCGGGTTTGCGGCATTCGGGAGCTGATTTGTCGGGAGCCAAGCCATTTGACTACCAAGGTACCACTGTGTCTAGTCTCATTGTAATCGGGTAAAATAACGTTAAACAGTCAGTGTAGATCCAGCCATGGTTAAAAGGGGGTCGTCTATTGACAACCCATTTAGTGTTTACATTTTAAAGCATTACGCAAACTGGAGATTTTATTTGGCACATGCGGCAAGATAACATTATGTCCATGATTCTTAAGTTTCCCTGAATACCCTCCAGATATATAATATGCTAAGTCATTGAAAGGATTGTGTGTGGGACATTTCATGATTTCCTATCTCATTCCACCCCATTTTAAAGACAAATCACCAGAACAAGAGCATCAAATGTAGCAGAAGCAAAAACGCCCTCCCATTCCCAGAGGCCTTTCGAGCTCTCTCAATTTCATGCTTCCCTGCACCACTTATTTACACTAAAACTATTTCTGCTTTGCACTCCAGAACAAACACTTGGACTTGATCTTCTGGCAAATCTCAGCTGCATTTTTGTACACTCAATGAAGCCCCTGCTATGGACTCCTGGTTGACATCTCAGGTGAGATGCAAGTCAACTGTCTAATGGAAGTTAATGTCCCATCAAAATGAGGTCAACAAAGATGCAATCAAATGTGTGTATATATCATCCACCCACCCACGACATATATGCTTTTTGCTCAAGCATTTGAATCTGCTGTGGATACTGGAAGAAGTCAGATTGTGGTATACATAGCTTTCAATACTTCTGCTGTCAATTGTTCTATTAAATACTTCATTTTCTTTTCGTGGATTTGCTCCTCTAAGTGTGCTTAGAGCTGTCGTCACCATGATGAAGTGTGTGTGTGTTTGACTAAAAACCACAACTAGGCAAAACAAGCTACATGGAATTTGATATTGTTTCCACAATCCAAAGACCTACACAACTAGTTTCACACATGCAGGGAAGATCTTGGGGTTCTGTTCTTGAATAGGAACACTGAATTTCGCCAGTCCAAACCCAACACATGGGACAAAATACATGGGGCAAAATACCCTGCAGTCTGGACAAGGTTTTTTTATTAAAAAAAAACCAACAGAAAGACCAACTTTACATCCATTCTCTGTCACTACCTGTAATAATCATTACTGCATGAAGTCTTGTTTCTACCAGATTGGAGGACAATGGGATGAGTTACCATGGCAAAATGATGAAGGGGGGTTGCCATATCAATGGTGAAATAAAAAATCTGGGCAACTCAGTTTTAAAATGTGTACTGTATTTTCTAGTTTGTTTGTTTTTTTAAGAAAACCTAATGCTTTCATTTCACTAAACTATGTCACATAGTGGGGGGGCAATACATATAATTAAAGAGGAAAAAGCTGATCACACTCAACTGGAATTCCTAACTGTACAATAGGGCTCATAAGTAGATACCTCGGATGAAGTCTTCCTTCCAGATGTTTTAGACTACAACTACCAACAGTCCTAGCCTGCACAGCCAATGGTCAGGGAAGATGGGGGTTGTCTAGGGGAAATCAAGTTAGGAAAGGCTGTTCTACAGAGTATGTAGTTGAATTACTATAGATTATAGAGATCTTTTCTCCAGTCAACTCACACTAGTAGCAACTATTTACTTACTAGGATCTGAGAGCTGGACCACAAAGAAGGCTGATCTCCGAAGAATTGATGCTTTTGAATTATGGTGCTGGAGGAGACTCTTGAGAGTCCCATGGACTGCACGAAGATCAAACCTATCCATTCTTAAGGAAATCAGCCCTGAGTACTCACTGGAAGGACAGATCGTGAAGCTGAGGCTCCAATACTTTGGCCACCTCATGAGAAGAGAAGACTCCCTGGAAAAGACCCTGATGTTGGGAAAGATGGAGGGCACAAGAAGAAGGGGATGACAGAGGATGAGATGGTTGGACAGTGTTCTCGAAGCTACCAGCATGAGTTTGACCAAACTGCGGGAGGCAGTGGAAGACAGGAGTGCCTGGCGTGCTCTGGTCCATGGGGTCACGAAGAGTTGGACACGACTAAACAACTAAACAACAGGATCTGCAAATCTATTTTAAAATACTGTTGCAAAAAGTTTTATATACATGGATATCTGCAATCATGTCATGCTGATGTTTGTTCGTGTGTAAAATAACTTGAATAGTGCTTTCTGTTTTAACTTTCCCCCCTTCCCAACAGGCTCATCAAAACACACCATTTTAAAAGGAAATCATACTAGCATTGTGAGTATGGCTTGGACCAAAGAAATATTTTTAGGATCAGGAAACAAATCTTTACTAACAAGCAACACACACATACACTTATATACAGACAGGGGAGAGGGAGAGGGGGAGAGAGAGAGAGAGAGAGAGAGAGAGAGAGAGAGAGAGAGAGACTTTCTCTTAAAACAATTAAAATAATTGCAAACATATGAAAGAGACAGAGAGTACCATCAGCAAACACAGCTGAATGGTTATCTTCCATGCAATGAATGTCATTATATAAAAAATGCAATGAGCATAAAGATTTGCCTTGGAACTCTAAGCCGGTAAGTGTTAGCTATTTAGACTTTTTTTTTCCAAATGCAAATTGGTACGCTTGGAAAAATAAACACTAAAAAGTTATTTTACAACAGATGTGCAAATGTCCATTCAAAGACAAATTCATCACCGAGTTGATTATTTTTACATTACGAATTGCTGAACATTCAATATATCAGGAAGTGAATCCAACCCACAGGCAACTTTAAAATCTCTGTCAAAAGAGTTTCATCTGGCCTCATTTTGATCTAGGTTTCCTTATAGTTGTAACTGTGTTTTAACTGCTATGTAAGGGGGGAGGGAAAATGGTGGAGGTGGCAGTAGACACTGTGTACTTTGATTTTCACCTTGGGACGCAAGTAATTTTGATTGGAGGGGCCAATCTGGTACAGGAAGGCAATCTGAAGTAGAGAAAGGCAATGAGCTTCCCTGCTTGGAATACTTATGTCTGCAAATAAGGTGTTAGTAGCAGCATGGAAGGGGACACGAGCGGCGCTGTGGGTTAAACCACAGAGCGTAGGAATTGCCGATCAGAAGGTTGGCGGTTCAAATCCCCGTGACGGGGTGAGCTCCCGTTGCTCCGTCCCAGCTCCTGCCCACCTAGCAGTTCGAAAGCACGTCAAAGTGCAAGTAGATAAATAGGTACCGCTCCGGCGGGAAGGTAAACGGTGTTTCCGTGCGCTGCTCTGGTTCGCCAGAAGCGGCTTAGTCATGCTGGCCACACGACCCGGAAGCTGTACGCCGGCTCCCTCGGCCAATAAAGCTAGATGAGCGCCGCAACCCCAGAGTCGGTCACGACTGGACCTAATGGTCAGGGGTCCCTTTACCTAGCAGCATGGAAATCTTTCCATACAACAACATAAAAAACCTCTTCATCAGAAAGGTAGTTGGTTCATACAAAGGCATAACAGACTGCTTCTGCAGTACCAGGCAGGAGATTTCCCCATAGGTTTATTACTCTATTAGAACAGAAATTACTCATTTTATTTATTTGAAATGATTTACACAAGATAACTTTTTGCAGCACCACAACCCATTTTAAATGAAACTTCTCACACATGTCAACATTTTTATTTTTCTGTACATGTTGTTCTGGAATGCACATCCTGCCCCCCCCCTTAGGTCCTTCCAATTATTCCTTTAAAAATTGTTGGGGCAGAAATGTGATGATTCAGTATGCAGGCATTTAAGTTTACGTAGTGCTTTACTGAGCTTCAGCAGCAGAGAGAGACTGGTGGGTACCAGGACTTCAGGGATATGTGTTGATGATGGGATGACCCAAGAACAGAAAGGAGAGGTATCAGAATGGCAAGGGATGCATGAACAAATGGGGGCACAATCAGGGAAGGGGGAGAAATTTGATTAATTTACTGAACCTATCCAATTTGCACATTCCAAAACAAACTGACTAAAACATAGCCATCCTTAAAAATTTACCCATCTCTGGATTTTGCAAATCAGTTCAGCCAAGTAATCTGTATAAAGAGACATATACTGTAACTAAGGTCAAGTGTGCATTAAAACACATATATTCATGGGGGACATACAAAATTGCATTATCTGGGGGGAAATCAGCACTGAAATGCTGGTGAATTTTCAGGTCTTTTCTTTTTTAAAAAGCAAACTGATATGGAAACATTGGAAGAACAAAGAACAGAGAGAAATCTAAATCAAATGAGTCACCTATCCTTAGTTACCACTACTTGCTTACAATTGGGGTTACATTTGGACATGGCGAATTGGTCAAAAACGTCACAAATGATGTCACTGATCTGCCTCAATGCTATCTTAACTAGAGAGATCCTGAAGTAAAATTCTCTTGGAAAGAATTATTTCTTCTGTATCTCATTTCATTTTGGCAGGTATAATTTTTCCTCCAATACTCATTTATTTACGGTAGTTTGAAAATTTCAGGTACTACTTTGTTTTGCTTTTTATAAAATCTTTTTTTCCTGCATTTCATGATTTGACCCCTACTGTCACCCAATTTTTGATAATTGTGGCATGTCTCACCTGTAATTTAAGAAAAAAGAAAGTCCAAACTGTTCTACTGCGTTCCCGCTTACAACCTGCAATTCCTTTCTTCCTTTTTCTCTCTTAATAACATAGCCTCATCTCCTCAAACCATAAATTTACACAATTCTTTCCTTTTTCTCTTTAGACCCTACCCCTATTATTTCACAAAATACCTAGTTAAGCACAGGAGGACTGATGTGCACCGTGCAGTCAATATTTCAGCTTCAAAACAGTAGATGTATGCTTTTATTGCCCTCTAGCTGTTTTGGGACTACAGCTCCCATCATCCCTAGCTAACAGGACCAGTGGTCAGGGATGATGGGAATTGTAGTCCCAAAACAGCTGGAGGGCCAAGTTTGGCCATGCCTGATTTAGTGTATTTTAAAAGCTCAGCCTTCGTGCATGTTTAACTTTTGTCCCCAATGACAATATGTTGCTTCGATGGTGCAAAGCTATTTATTCAGCTGTAGGCTGAAGATTTTAGTGGGGACCTGAACGAGAGAGGGGACAAATTTTTATTTTTAATCTTGAGTAAGATTGGGCATGTAGTGGCCTTTCTTTTAGGCTTGTGTTCACATGACTTCAGATTTCCCAAGAAGGACTTATCAGGGCATAAGCAGGTCTTTCCCCTCCCCACATCAGACGGCAATCATCAGGAAATGTGTACACATAAATTAGAGAACATGTTAAATGGTTGCTTTTTCCTCCCATACAAAACTACAGAGAAACCAACGCATGCCCTGGATTTCATGTATCAATCTGTTGCTCCCCATTATCTCTTTGCTCAGGCAGGTGCATTATGTGACCCACGAGAGCAGCAAAATAACCAGACTGTGCAACGGTGATGGGATAAAATCAGGTCAAATCTTTATTGGCAGCAGCAGGCGGGGCAAGGGTTGACATGGGGTCCCAGGATCAGTTCATCATTCCACAAGCCCTTGCTGATGGAATGGATCCCCTGGGTTTGGACTGCTCCAAACCTGTTCCATGGGAGTCAGCCAGCATTGAACCTTGCCGGGGTACAAGCCAAGCAAGCAAGGTCTCACTGAGGAACCAGGGTTCAGATTCCAACCAGGCAGATATCAAACCCAAGCTTGGGTTTCCCATGGACAATCCTCCCTTCAGGCCCCTTATGGGGCACACTCTATACTATGTTGATCCTGCCCAATGACATTTCTGACCTCATACAAACAACGTTCTTCCACCTAACAAATGAAAGCCATAAGTTCACTGAGGGAAAGGAGAAAAAATAATAATTTCCGGCCCTGTCAACCAGTGAGTTAAAATTGCTCAGTGAAGACTCTAACCCAAAAGTGGGTGGGTGGCTGGGTAGCTCTCAAAGCAAAATGGCTCTGAGCTCCAGCAAAAGCAGCCTTATATAGGCTTTCCCCTCCCTTCTGCAACAAGGATTCATGGGAGAGCTTTTCCCCAGGAGCCCATCGCACAGAGAAGATACTGGGAAAAACCTTGCCCAGCATTTTTGCTGCAATCTATGGACCACAGTAGGACGCGGGTGGCACTGTGGGTTAAACCACAGAGCCTAGGACTTGCCGATCAGAAGGTTGGCGGTTTGAATCCCCACGACGGGGTGAGCTCCTGTTGCTCGGTCCCTGCTCCTGCCAACCTAGCAGTTCGAAAGCACATCAAAGTGCAAGTAGATAAATAGGTACCGCTCCAGCGGGAAGGTAAATGGCATTTCCGTGCCCTTCTCTGGTTCGCCAGAAGTGGCTTAGTCATGCTGGCCACATGACCCAGAAGCTGTATGCCAGCTCCCTCGGCCAATAAAGCGAGATGAGCGCCGCAACCCCAGAGTCGGCCACGACTAGACCTAATGGTCAGGGGTCCCTTTACCTTTACCTTTAGCTGAGTCCCAGGCTGTTTTGTCTGCCAGGATTTTGATTCCTGATTCAGCTGTTGATTCCTAAAATAGATTTCGGCAGTATGTGAGAGATTCGGCAGTATGTGAGAGATCACGACTGGACCTAATGGTCAGGGGTCCCTTTACCTTTACCTATGGACCAAAGGCATCCTGTGCTTATTAGGCATGGAATGAGGCTTATAGGTCTTCAAACAGAACTCCAACACATCAAATAACTATGCATGGGCCCAGGCATAAATTATGAAAGTCATCCAGCTGCTGTTAATTCAATGGCTTTAAGAATTTAAGCTTTCCTCACAACCGTCTCCTTGCCTGCATGTTGCCCTTTCCCTAATAAAGTTTCACCACATTCTATGCCACTCTTCTTGTGAAATATTGTTGCTAAACTGACAAGGCAGGAAAAAATGAATGGAAATTGTTTAACAGCCATAGTGATTCATCTTTTGCCATTTTATGAGAAAAGGCGCTTCACTTTAATTATATTTATAATTAGAGGTTACTCTTAGCCGCATCTCCATCAGACAAATTTATATGGCAATTAACTTCTTTTACAACATCTTTGTAGAGTGGAACCTTTCACTCTTTTTTAATATTTGATATCATCTTTTACTTTCAAAATTCTAATTCACTGCCTTGCTGTGCTCTATATTCTTATAAAAGCTCTATGTATTCATTTCTGCTAATCAGAACCCCAAGGGTAAAAATGAAGTACAATGTGAGTTTGGGGAGGTGGTATAATTACATTTCCTCATCTTCATTTACCTAGTAAAGTTCTAAGTTTAGGATAAACTTGTGCCTCCTCAATCACTGCTAGCAACCAATTCAGTTGGCTGAGATGTTTCAACAACTGTGTAGTGGTGTTATCGATTACTTAGAAAAATGTTCTTTCACCAAGGGTTGCTTTTAGGAGGTATACGATACCTCACACACATGTCCACAAAACACATGAACGAAGTAGGATCCAGACAGCACCTGCTGGCTTTGATGTCCTACAGTGTTAATGAGAAAGGACCATCACACATATAATTCTAACATTACAGAAGTCTTCCTTGCAAGGTGAAACCAATCAGTTTTCACTTTGTTGCTGCTTCGCGGAGGGCAAAAAACCCAACAACCACCATTTGCCACTTGACACAATAAACTATTATGGGTGGAGAGAGCGCTAATGCCCGTGACGTCCTCCAAATATTTTCATGACCTCAAAAGTTACCAAAAGAAGGGGGACACCTAAACAGCCATGAAAATTGCCTCCTCACACCACACCACCCCAACCTGCTGATCTTAGGAGATGCTAGCCAATAGTTTCAACAGGGACAAGTCTCACAATAGTACAGAATTCTGGCTGAGAAGTTAGCAGACATCAGAAGACTGTCCCAGACCTGTTTTTTCCCCAACACATAAAACTTCACTGAGGGAGATGACTGACAGTCCTGCCAGATGACTGACATTCAACTTCGCTGTTGCCTGTCTGGATAATTCTCCAAAGTTCTCGCCCTTGCTTTAGGATGGCAGAAAGTACAAACACTTTTGAGAATGTGGAGGGATAACTGGCAATAGGAGGGTTTCTTAAGAGACATAAGAAACAGAAATGATGCTCCTCAGAAGTGTTATTTCCCATCACAAAGAGGCGAAGAAGGCCTCTCCTGCCTCTAGCAAGCTCTCTCATTTCCAGTTGCCCCCTAGTCCTCCTTAACAGTAAGGATTTCCCACAAACACACCTTCTTAGTAGGAGAAACCGACAAGGAAGGCTGACTAGTACTGTGGATGGGGAGAACTGAATTCTACGTGAAGTCAGACCCAATATTGGCACCACTTTCAAAAGGGTTTGAGCCTTTTGAAATGGGAAAATTAATGATTTGAACTTTCTTGGCTTCAGATTACCCCCTCCAAACAGTATTTCTTACCTGTTCGTTATCTTAGGCTCATGTGTTTGCTTCTTGGCTTTTATTTAACTGCCTTCACTTTGAAGCAACCCTATCAGCTTTATGTGTCCTTCCCAGAACAGGAACCTTACTGAGAAGACTCACTGAACACCTTAGACCTTTTAAACCCTCAAATCCAACTGGATCTGTGCACATGTAAAAGGATTATAGTCTTATGATCCGGTCTAGACGTCACTGAGCTAGATTGGTCCTATGCTGCTAAGCACAAGACGCCAGCTTAAGTGATTTGTAGGTTGCAGCCTCTAAATATAAATATGAAAGACAGTCCCTTATTCTATAGCACATGTAATTCAAGTATTGCATGCTACACTTAGCTTAGTTCATCCTATCTATATGCTCTGCATAATCCACACCACCCGTCTTTTTATTATACTTCCATTTCCAGAAAGAAGTTTACAAGTGCAACTTGTCCAACTTATCCTTGGGATGCTGCATTTGAATTCAGAATGTTTGAGACAGTGTCAAAAAAAAAAAGAGAGGGAAAAAAGGGCAGAATGTGCAGTTAACAGGTTCTTTCTATCATGATCTCGTAAGAGGAATCCTTCTTTAAGGGCCAATATAAAAGCTATACACATTCAAATATTAAACCAAACTTAGTGATAATAGAAAGGCCCAAATCTTATTATGAAGCCAAGATCCAATCTTTCACCTGACATTACAACGCCCTTTCTCCTTTAGTTCTCTGTGAAATTATGCAATACTGGATTCTTACACAGTCTCTGTTAACATGTGTGACATTCACAGCTCTTGCTGATAATTTGGTAATGCAATAGATCAAGATGATGCTGTTTAATGGAAATGTGCCCTTTGTTTAAACGCAGAGGAACAGCTTGTAAGTAAAATGAAATTAAATAGAACCCTTCACTTTGTGCTAGATACACATAACAGCGTTCATCAGTTCTTAGAAAACTGGGAGTTTAAGAAGGTTAAAAATGTTGAATATATGATGCTGCTTCCTCAAATGCCAATAGGCATATTACCCCTTTAAAAATAATAATCTAGCATTTACATGATGTTCTACAAAGTTTAGCACACTTTAGACATCTTATGGCTCTGGTCCAGTTCAAAGTTGTGACCAAGCAATCTCATATTCATTTAGCAGAGAGTAAACTTCACATGACTGAGCATTATTTATTTCAGAACAGATATGTATAAGATTCTACTGAGTGTCCCTTTTCTCCCTAATGTGACTTGAACTACAGAACTACTTGCAGTGCATTTACTTTGATTATGAAGAATAACTTCAACTGGATCAGTGACTGTTGTTTCTAACCCATTCATTGACATGTCCAGATGCTACTTTGCTCATTTAGAAGTGTTAGAACAGCTATTGCCCAGACAACAACCTTTTTGGTGGTGACCCCATTCAGAAATTATAGCATCTGCATAGAACATGAGAGTGGGGAAAGGGGGCCAAACCAACCAGTCCTCACCACCAATATTCTTGCATACCTTACAAATGTCTACAGAAAGTGGGACTTGACACAAGTAGCTGTAGGCAGTGAATTCTCATTTCTAAATAGAAATGATACTTGAATGTTAATTTTTGGTTGTCTACAAGTTCTTATGTACCGTACTAGAAATGATATTGAGAACATTGAGGGTGGGCTTAAGAAAAGCAAACTCAAAGCCTCCTCCACCAAAAGTCCATTATGGATTTAGCTGCAACCAACCCCTCCAAACTTTGTGCTCTCTTCATAGTGGGTTCACTCTGGTACCAGTCAACTCTCCTTGAAGCTTCCCTTCAGCAAGAAGGTGTAACAGCAGGAGAACTATAATGCTTCAGCAGCACCCAGGATATATTATTCTCTGCTAAGGACAGGTGCTATGGAAGACAAGTTACATTTCCCACAGTTCCTTGCATCTGCCCCATCATATGATCATAATAGAGCCTCATGATACAGTTCTGCTACCACCAGGTAGTTTCTAATGACACTATCAGTAGCACGCAAGGACCAAACTTCTGAATGGTCTCAGGAACAAGGTTTCTTCTTTGTGATTTTGACTACTGTAATGTGTTTTACTATGTCCATTGCAAATTAAGATGGACCTGGTGTGGGCTGATAAGAGAACGCCACTCATCAGTAATGCTAAAGAAATTTCATTTTAAGAACCAAAAGAAAACACATGTTTATATTGTTGTGCCTCAGCTAGTCCAAAGCCTTCCACAAGTTTGTGGGTTCTGTATGAAAACCAACATAAACCAGTTAAGAATCAAGGCAGCCCAGAGATAGGATAACACATTATTTATGTTTGTTCATTTTGTTTTTTTAATTGATGTATATTCCACTCTTCAAGACCTGCACTTTTAGGGTATATTCATTCCAAAACAAAACACACACACTTCAGCAGAAAATGGGCTGTGTTCTGGCTACTATTTGTCACATTCTTCAAGATTAATTAGGCTTTTCTTTATTTGCACTAATGAAACATCTGCCAGTAGTTAACTGTATGTAGCAGATAATAATGTTACAACAGCAAAAATATGGCTACCAAAAACTGCACTCTGACAATGCAAAAATGTTTAAAATGAACAGTCATTTTATTTTTAAGCAGCTTTTCAGAGAGATTATAGTCCTATCAATGCTGTCTCGCAATCCAATCAAAACTGTCTCACTTCTGGGTATTTTTCACTGACCCTCTCATGGTCCACTTGCTTTATCTGCTCATCTGTCTGAACCAGCAGATTCTGAAACCCACTAGAGCAAATCACTTTACTGCAAAACTATAACAGCATATGTCACCCACTATTCCTGCAAATACTTGTCTTTTGAATTCACAGCTACTATTTGGAAAGCCCTCGAATTGATGCGAGTCCAAAGAAGTTCCCAACAAGATGAAAACAAATCTCACATTTGTCCCAAATCCTTCTGTGAGAAGAGCAAGTCATACCGGCTTTACATGGCAATGTAGTTGGCAGAGGAGTATCACATAAAGATATATAACTTCATGGAGCACGTCTCCTGATCCTAATGCCCACCTCCGAAATACTGTAACCTTTTATGGACTGAAGCAGGCGAATTCTCTTTCTTTCTATTTTCTCCCCCCCCCCCCAACTGACACCTTCAATATTCCACGGGTCAACTGCCCACAACCACAGCCTTAATTGCCAAGATTCACACAGTCTGCCTGACTTCCATTTCAGACCTTTTCTTTTTCCTTCCCACAAGGTAGAAATGAAAGCTACCTATGAAAACAATGGAGAAAATCAGGGTTTTTACCTAGTTGTGATTGAGCAACACAGTATTCTACCATTAAGAATGGTAGAAAACATTTTCTTTATGCCCACAACATCCCATGGGTCTTACAAACTGCGCTTTGGGGTTTTCCTGCACTCACCTGACCTCCTAACAGTGACATTACTACTACTTACTAGGTAGGAGAGGGGACGAGACAAAGCAATGGGGAGGTCAGCACAGTGCAAATGCACCAACACCCCCCCCCCAATCTAGCACTTCAGCTATTGCATTTGCACAATGTGGATCTCCCATTCCTCCTTCCAGTAGCAGCAACTCAGCTGCTGGAAAGTCAGATAAACTCTACTGCTCCACCACACTGTCCAAGGGATGCCCTGAGAGACTAGAATCTCAGTTACATAGCAAGTAAGTTATCGCCAGAGAAACTCGCCATTGAAGATGGGGTTGCATATCCAGCATACTCCAAACAAACCAAAGTCAAGCACAGAGAATTGACCTATAATCTAGAACCAGGGTCAATTTAAGAGGATGATCAGACAACATACAGGACACAGTAACTAGAATCAGGAACTAGGAGCCAGAGATCTGTGTTGCTTACAATAACTAGAAGGCTTAGGAGCGAGCTGCTATATACATTGGCTTCCTGAACCACATCTAACCACAGCTGCTAGCAGTAAAGGAACATCAGGGATGTGTTACTCCTAAGTATACACCTTACTCATGAGTAGTCCAAAGGGTTCATACATACTTGGCCATGAAACTTTTGGCAGCTCAAAGACTATGGGGCTTTTCCATCTTCTCCTCTGAGAGCTCCCAGGGTTCCTCATCAGGTACCAGACCATTACTCTAGGGGATTCTCATCACTTCTTGCTCCTTAAGGTCCTTGACCTCTGGAGTATCCCATTCGTTCTGTTATGACGCCATGCCTGAGACATTTTGGCTCTTCTCCAGTGCATATACATTTCCCACAACATCACTAAGCTCAGAATTTATATTGACAATGAGTTAGAATTATTACATTTTCTACTGTAACGTTTTACATGTCAACTATTCAACTACTCAACACTTCAGCTATTCAACATATCAACTATTCAACGGTCCAGTCAGAAAAATGAAAAAGCAGAACAGAAACAAATACTTAATGCCTCTCAGTAACCTGATCTCAAAGATTTATAAAAGGGAATTTTTCCTCTGCCCTGTCACGTTCCAGAGCAATAACACCATTTTATTTGTTTGAAGAAGTGTGTTTGGCTTACAGAAAAGGGATAAGAGAAGGGAAGTACTGAGGGCTGGCCCTACCATTAAGCAGAGTGAGGCAATGGCTTCAGGCAGCAAAAGTTTGGTGCGGGAAAGGGCTGACAGTGCAAAGCAGTTCCTCCTGAGCTCAGTAGAACATCACTGCTGTTGCAGGACAGGACCATGTTTGCCACATGGCCTGTGCTGGACTCTCAAGATTAGCCTCAGGTGCAGTAGCTGCTACAAATCTTTGTGCTTCTCTTAAAGAAATAATACCACTCTTGTACACTCCTGTACATTGAATTGAGATAGGATCACGTCTTTTCACTCATCTCAGGCAATAAAGTGCCTTCTCCTGGGCCTGGGAATGCTGTGAATCATATATAGGTAAAGTTCAATACATTATGGTTTTGTTTAGGTAGCATATACTGATATACGAAAGTCCTCTGGCACCTTAACAACTCTGGTCCATGGTTGCCAATGCCTTGCTAAATGCGTAAATTCTTATAGTGCCACAAAATTATTGGTTTGCTTTTGCTGTGACAGGCTGACAAATCTACTCATATGGAAAATATACTGATGTAAACATTTGTCAGCTGCAAAGAATTTGCACATAAAGTTTCAATGCTTATTAATGGAAATATCTCTGTTTCCCATCAATTATGCTATGATGTACCATGGCAGGTTTAATTGCACCTGTGAGTATGTTCCGTGCTGCCTACAAATCACAGCCACAAATCCAAAAGATATACACCATTATTTGATTTTCCTTGGGAAATTAATTATTCCTGTGTTTGGCAACTCAATGGCAAGGATTCAACCACCAACCAGCTAATATGCGCAATCTAAACATTTAGCAGCAGGTTTTTACATTAGTAACAGCAAGGTTCTATTTCACAGAAGATGACTGAGAATAAATTATTCTCATTTTAGAAGTCCTTAAGGCCAAAAGTGCTTTATCCTCCTTCCAGTGTTCTAACTAGCTCTGCGTGATGTCATCAAGATTAATGTTAATGGACGCATTATTTCCGTAGTCTCTGAATAACACTAAACAGCCACTTAAAATATGTAGCTGATGCGGGAGGAAACTGATGAAAGAAGTCACAAAGTGGTATGAAATGAACATGTGGAGCTGCTGTGACTACAAGCAACTGTCACAGGTATGCTTGGGCCATAGTTATGTATTCACATTTCATGATAGCCACAAGCAGTACAGCCAGTACCATTAACTGCCCTGATGCTGATTCAGAAGAGATGGTAGATAAACAGAGTAATTGGTGCGATTTTACCTAAAGGTAGCCTCTTGGAAGAACTAACAAGACAATGAAATTTCCCTGGCATTCTCATGCTGTCTCTAATTAAAAGCTCGTTAGTTGTTCCCTGGAAATCCGTCATGAGTGTAAACTCATGAACATGAGCTAAGTGTAAACAGCAAATACACCCCTTTTAAAGGAGAGAAACAGAAATGAAATCGATTTCTCACACATGCCTTCCTTCTCAACTGCTTCTTTCGGAATGATCTGTCCCCATCAGCACTTTCCCCTTTCTCAGATTTCAGGGCTCAGCTTTTAGATCCTTGCCCATCCTAGTTGTTAATGGCCTGTCAAGGAAGGCTGCTAATTGTGTTTATAGTGGTTGTGAATGCCTCTTTGCATGAAGGGCAATGGACACCAGCCCTTTAAGAGGCACTTGGCACATGTCCACTTAAAGAGTCTTCCTTCACCATCATTTATTATGGAATTGATTAGAGTGTTAGGTAATTATATAGACCTGTATCTAACGGGCCAGTTATAGCCTTAGGTGGTAGAGTGGGTGGTGGGATAGCGCTGGATGAAATTGAAATTGATTACTTGGATTAGTTTCAACATGGCTCCCGGACAGGGTTTGCAATGGAGCTACTTGTGGTCATCCTAGATAAACTGTAACTGTGCAAAAGACAAGAGTGTATGGCCCTGTTGATTCTGTGTTGAATGCAACCTGGAAGACAGGGACTGGACCACTAGCTCCCAGCCAATGTCGACTGTGCAAAAAGGATATTCATTTTGCAGTAGTTTCTCAAGCTACCAACCATGCTACACTCCTGGACTGCCTATGTAGACGGAGATAGGTACCACATTTTTTTGCTCTATAAGACGCACCAGACCACAAGACGCACCTAGTTTTTGGAGGAGGAAAACAAGGAAAAATATTCTGAATCTCAGAAGCCAGAACAGCAAGAGGGATCACTACACAGTGAAAGCAGCAATCCCTCTTGCTGTTCTGGCTTCTGGGATAGCTGTGCAGCATGCACTCGCTCCATAGGACGCACACACATTTCCCCTTACTTTTTAGGAGGGGAAAAGTGAGTCTTATAGAGCAAAAAATACGGTAGGTATAGTAAAACGAGGAGCTGTGTCACACACTCACCTTCTAAAAGCAGGACAATTATTTCATCAGGGACTTGTTCCCAATAGTCCAGTTTTGAAAGAGTTTGGTGGTCCAATAGAGCTCAGGAAACTCGACAGGGCTTGTAAGTAATTGAGGCAAAGTTGAAAACTGGTGCTGTGCTAAGATGTTCTCTGATTCTGTGACACGCTCTCCTCTCCCTCCCCTTGTGAGAGAAACTGTTGCCTTCCTGTCTCTTTCGCAGAGGGGAACCCTTCAGCAACGCGTAAGGCTTTGTAACATTATGAGGTTACCGGGTGGGAGAGGATTGTTCTTGATTAAAACAATGGAGCGCCCCAGCGTTCAAAAGTGTCCTGAAAACTATTGGAAGGACCTCAGAGCACAGGGGCCCTATTTTTTCTTTTAACTATCTGCACTGCCTGCCCATTTGTCTCCATGTTGAGGTCAAACCTTTAAAATGCTATACAGTGGTACCTTGGTTTTCAGACATAATCCATTCTGGGAGTCCATTTGACTCCTGAAACAGTTTGAAAACCAAGGCGCGGCTTCTGGTTGGCTGCAGGAGCTTCTTTGAGACTGCCTCTAACCACACACACACACACCATTAACCTAGAGTTAAGAATTAAATCCTCATTCAGCTGGCGCCACAAATGGACATGAGGTAATAATCTTTCAGGAGAAAGAACATTTTAGTCAAAGCAGCTGACTTGTGCAACCCCTTTCGAAAAAGTAACACCGAAAAAGAACAAATGTCTCACTCAGAGCAAGAAGGAAGGGAAATGGAGGAAGGGGCATATAAAGTGCTTTTTAAACATTATACTGGTTGTGTGGAGCAGTGCTAGAGATGTGAAAGCCTAGGGTGGAGTGATTTTTACTTTTCCTGAGTTTTTTCCCCCCATTTCCCCTTTTTCTGCATTTTCCTTCCCATTTTTTTTCTTTCCAGACTTGTCACCTCTGCACTTACATTTGATTTAAATAAGATATAAGTTCATTGCCTGTTTGGAAGGGAGTTACACTTCCAAAAGGAGGAGGTACTAATTTTGGGGGAACTCCATGATCTCTCTTTGTCACTAATGGTCCAAGTCATCTCTGTGACAAGTAGTGCTTCTCCACAAGTCCAGCTGGTTTGCCTTTTCTCTTTTTAACTGATCAGCATTTATTGATTTTTTTTAAAAAAGAAATATTTATTAAGATTTTACAAAAAACAGATATACAAAAACACATAATAAAAAACAAGGGAAAAAAATAAGAGTAAACACGCACAAAAAAGATACAAAAAATTAAAAACAATTCTTTTTCATAATTTAAAACTCATTTGCTTGTTTCTTTGACTTCCTCACACCTCCCCTTCTTGTATTCCCATTTAAATAATCAAATCAGCAAATCCTTACCCTCTTTCATTTATCTTATCTCTATAACTTGACATTTTATAACTCCGTATTTTCATCCATTTATCAATTCATTTTTGCATATTCTTATTAACTTTGTTACCAATACCACTTATTTCCAATCCAACACCATTTTAGTTATATATTTTTTTACCTATTTATGCCCTTCTTCCATATTCTTAAAGCATTACAGCTGGAAACCACTTAATTTCTATCCAACATCATTCTAACATTCATTAATTTTGCAATATTTCTGTAGATAGTCTTTAAATTTCTTCCAATCTTCTTCCACCGCCTCTTCTCCCTGGTCCCGGATTCTGCCAGTCATTTCTGCCGATCCCATATAGTCCATCATCTTCATCTGCCATTCTTCCAAAGTGGGTAAATCTTGTGTCTTCCAATACTTTGCAGTAAGTATTCTTGCTGCTGTTGTAGCGTACATAAAGAAAGTTCTGTCCTTCTTTGACACCAATTGGCCGACAATGCCCAGAAGAAAGGCCTCTGGTTTCTTCAGGAAGGTATATTTAAATACCTTTTTCATTTCATTATAGATCATTTCCCAGAAAGCCTTAATTCTTGGGCACGTCCACCAAAGGTGAAAGAATGTACCTTCAGTTTGCATTTATTGATTTTTAATGGAGTTTTTGTAGGTGCCTTTTATTGATTTTATTCTTATATGTTGTACACCGCCTTGATATTTTTAAAAAATTAAAGTGTAGATTATAAATACATAAACTAATGAACAAATGGGGCCTTGTTGTTGTTGTTTAGTCATGTCCGACACTTTGTGACCCCATGGACCAGAGCACGCCACACACTCCTGTCTTCCACTGCCTCCCACAGTTTGGTCAAACTCATGTTGGTAGCTTCGAGAACACTGCCCAACCATCTCATCCTCTGTCGTCCCCTTCTCCTTGTGCCCTCCATTTTTCCCAACATCAAGGTCTTTTCCAGGGAGTCTTCTCTTCTCATGAGGTGGCCAAAGTATTGGAGCCTCAGCTTCACGATCTGTCCTTCCAGTGAGCACTCAGGGCTGATTTCTTTAAGAATGGATACGTTTGATCTTCTTGCAGTCCATGGGACTCTCCAGCACCATAATTCAAAAGCATCAATTCTTCGGTGATCAGCCTTCTTTATGGTCCAACTCTCACTTCCATACATCACTACTGGGAAAACCATGGCTTTAACTATACGGACCTTTGTTGGCAAAGTGATGTCTCTGCTTTTTAAGATGCTGTCTAGGTTTGTCATTGCTTTTCTCCCAAGAAGCAGGCGTCTTTTAATTTTGTGACTGTTGTCATCATCTATAGTGATCACGGAGCCCAAGAAAGTAAAATCTCTCACTGCCTCCATTTCTTCCCCTTCTATTTGCCAGGAGGTGATGGGCCCAGTGGCCATGATCTTCGTTTTTTTGATGTTGAGCTTCAGACCATATTTTGCGCTCTCCTCTTTCACCCTCATTAAAAGGTTCTTTAATTCCTCCTCACTTTCTGCCATCAAGGTTGTGTCATCTGCATATCTGAGGTTGTTGATATTTCTTCCGGCAATCTTAATTCCGGCTTGGGATTCATCCAGCCCAGCCTTTCACATGATGAATTCTGCATATAAGTTAAATAAGCAGGGAGACAATATACAGCCTTGTCGTACTCCTTTCCCAATTTTGAGCCAATCAGTTGTTCCATACCCAGTTCTAACTGTAGCTTCTTGTCCCACATAGAGATTTCTCAGGAGACAGCTGAGGGCCTAGGATCCTCTAATAAAACTGCCAACTTTGGCGGGGGGGTGGGGGTGGAGAAGAGAAAAGGAACGGATAGCGCTTTAAATTGAGAACTGTCTTCTCAAAACCCTTTGGCCTTTCTCGTTCTGTGCCCCTGTGCTCTTAGGTCCTTCCAATAGTTTTCAGGACACTGAATTTTGACTCTGGTCCTGCCAGTGTGCCCCTAACAATGCTCTTCTTGGGACTGGTTCTGTGCAAGAAATAGAAGTGTTTTCAACAAAACAAATGTATTGTTTTTAGCATAATAAAGCCAGTTTGACAATGAATGTTATTTATAAGCAGATATTAACATTGAAGCTCTGAAACTCTGTTTGATAAGTCTGCTCTAAAGAAATAAACAAACTGTACAAGCGAAACTTGAATTAAAATAAATATTTAAAAGTAATCTAAGTACAGAAAACAAAAACAAAATACAAACAACCTCAACACATTGCTGTCAAATGAAGTTGGTATTCATATTTTTTAAAAAATCTGCATTTAAATACAAACCGTTCTACTTTATACTTGATTCAGAATTAGGAAGTGTGTGGAACTGCATAATCCTTCCACACAGAAATGAAATTTTCCAGTGGTGGTGTAGAAAGCATTCCATTTAAATGCAGATTCTGACTTTTTAACTCAGCAAATTGCCCCTTTTGAAATGAGAACAGCAAAGAAAACATTAGTTCAAAAACATCTCATGAAAGACAAAACCCACTGTAATCAAATCCGAACTAGATTCCCAATTATGAACTACTCTAACCAAAGAGAACATTGCTTCCATATTCTTTTTTTCTTTTCATAATTCAAAAGCACTTTATTTCTGTTTTTAAATCCTACATGTGTTGAGATAATGTATATAAAAAAAAACAGAAGAGAGGCAGGGATTTTGTCATAGGGGCCATGTGGTTTCTAACAGAATTCTCTGAAGTTTGCTTTGTGCTGCAGGCAGCTGTCGTGAGTTAAATTCCTGTCACTGTTTCACCTCAAGAGGTCTAAGTCAAAAGACTCAGACTGTAATCAGATTTTCTTGCAAGAAAAGTCCCAGTAGATCCAGCAGAACTTATGTCCAAGTAAATGTGATTAGGACTGAGGTATAAGTCTGCCTGGGGTCACTTGCATCCGCTGGAACCTACTGAGGGAAACCATAACAATACAACCACAAATGAACAAAATCACTCAAGCTTCCCAGGATTTTAAGAAAAATGGGGAAATGGAGGAAAACTGACCATCAACCATCACACAAACAACAATACAATAGCATAATGTCATAGCCAGTTTGTTACAAATCATTCAGGAAACACTATGCTAAGAAACCATAATCTCCCCCCCATCACACTTTTTCCAGAAACAGATTACCTGCATTGCTGATTAATCGTAAATGAAATTTGAATCCCAAGATTAAATTGGAAGCCTAACCCTGCCCCAATTGTGCATCTGGGAAACACAGAGTTTGTTGACTGGGAATAATTCTGTCTCAGATCCACATTAAATCTTAGGGATTTTTTGATTATTAGATCATTAAATCAGACAATTAATTTTCAATGTTATGCATGAAAAGGATGGAGAGATACCCTGAGCCATGCAGCAACTTTGATGCAAGGTAAACAAATTAAAACTTTTCCAGAAGAGTTACTAAGGTCCCAGGAAAAAAAAATTCATTGCTGGATAAAGATTTATTACAGTTCTCCATTTTCATTTCTTAATATTCAGTGAATTTGAAAGTATGTGGTGTTCTGACTTCTGATGATCAAATGCCAGCCCCAAAGCAGATAACTTTGTTATTGCACATGAGAGCTCAATCTGACAGAGGCATTCAAGATTTGATGAATGCTTGGAAACAGTAAATTTGCAAGGTGTATTGCTGTGTGTCCGTAACATATTCCAAATATTGATCTTTTTCCCTGGTATATTAAAAATCAGAAACATAAGCAGTCGCTCAATACAAACAAACACTCAGTCAATGTGTTATTTATCAAGTGTGTCAAATGATAAACTTTCTAATTAATAAGCTTGCATCCATTGGCAGCTTTGGCATATAAATGATTAGGAAGCTCTGTCCATGACAGTTGACCTTTGATATTCTTTTCACAAAGCTGATCTGCCTGATCATCACTTCATAAAACATGATCAAGTGAATCGGCCTGATTAACACATGAAGATATGAATGTAAGAAAAGGATAGTAAGTGCTCAGTGGGAGCATACATAAGTTCTCAAATGTATTAAGCTGGGATCTCAAATTGAAGTCAGTTGGGCTCCTGAAAATAAATAAATAAATTGTAGCCTTATTTGAGTTCATTGATTGGGTCTGCGTTGCTCCGGGACAGGAGGAAGGAAGTCAAATGACACAGAGGTTGGTTCAAAGAAAGAGTTTATTCTGCTCTCCGGATAGCAGAAGGCACTTGCGTGATCAAGTCCACAGCAAGTCCAAAGAAATCAGAGATTACATGCAGTATATATATCCTCCAGGCACCCTCTCCCTCCTTCCCTAGGAATCCAGCCACATCAGCCTATGTACGCAGGTTGACATCACATATGTTCTTGCTCTGGTATTCTTAACCATAAAAGGGTATTCCTTCCTGTACTTCTGACCATAAAAGGATCTTCCTTTTCCTACACTTATCTTGGAGGAAGAGGTCATCATCTCCGGGAACACGCTTCTGGCGTTGTTCCCCGACTTCGGTCTGTGCATCTTTTGTGGTCAGCACATAAGATAAGGCACGGACGTGTCTTCTCTGTTCTGCTGGTGCAGTCAGGGTCATCCCTGCTGTCACAAACTGATAAAGGAGAGGGCTCTGAGCACAGCCGGGTTTTTGTTTATACATTGTCTCAGAGCTCAAGTTAATGGATTTTAGCTAAGGAAAAATAGGGATTTTGGTGCAGTTTCAAACTGCCTTCACAGTCAGTTTTGGGTTTGGGAAACCCATTCCTTCAAAATTAATAATAATAATAATAATAATAATAATAATAATAATAATATTGGTTGATTGATTGGTACCCCACCCTCTGACTGGGTTGCCCCAGCCACTATGGGTGACTTCCAACAGAATATAAAAATACAATGAAACACTGTAAAAATACAATGAAATATGGGGGAGAACTGACAGTGTCCCTCCTGATAAGCACAGTGATAATCTGGGATATAAGGGTGCTGGTGTCTTTTGTTTATTGATTTGTTTTGTTTTGTTTTTTGAAGAAGAAGCAAGCCATATTCTTCCATAAAGGTAAAGGTAAAAGACCCCTGGACGGTTAAGTCCAGTCAAAGGCGACTATGGGGTTGCGGCACTCGGAAACCAGAGCGCACAGAAACGCCGTTTACCTTCCCGCCACAGTGGTACCTATTTATCTACTTGCACTGGTGTGCTTTCGAACTGCTAGGTTGGCAGGAGCTGGGACAGAGCACCAGCTCTACTAAGGGAATCTAGTTATAATTCACTGCTGCACCTTTGCACCTCTGTATGGCTCCAACCAGTTACTGAAGGTCCCACTTTGCACACAGGATTTCAGCCACCTGGATAGATTGCAACTGCTTGCGATATTAATAGTATGTGGTTTGCATATATCAACACAATAAAGAGAACTCCAGTTTGGATAATGTAGAGGCCTAACACAGTTAAGAGAATGCTATTGTGAAAAACTTTACATAATGTACTAAGACAGCAGCAGGAACTAAGACAGCCAAGTTTAATGTGCACTGTTTTTGCGTTACATCTTAAAGCAACATATCACTGAAATGTTAAATACTGTGGATATGGCACAATAAGTTATCAGCAACACTTCTTTGGATCCAGATTTTAGTTCCTCTAATAAAACTAGGCCAATGAAAAAAACCCCAAGTTTATTACGGTTTGGGAGTTGTACGTCCATCACACCCGTCATCTCATTTTAAATAGAAATACAGTGGTACCTTGGTTTTCGAACTCAATCCATTCTGGAAGTCCATTCAACTTTCAAAATGTTTGATAACCAAGGCGCAGCTTCTGAGTGGCTGATTGGCGCCAGAAACAATGCTGACAGCCAAAACGGAGGTTCAGTCTCCAAACAACTTTCGCAAACCGTAACACTTACTTCCGGGTTTGCGGTGTCCGGGAGCCGATTTGTTCATCAACTAAGCCGTTCAGGAACCAAGGTACCACTATACATAGGTACATAGGTTGGATTCAGACTTCAGTTTCTATGGATGTAAAGAATCTTCCATCTGGGAAAGGGTATTGATCCAGTGGAGTGGCACTGAAGTCAGAGGAGAGGTAACATATATCTTCTGCAATGAGCTCTATGTGGGACTACCTTTGACGGTGACCGGAAACTACAACTGATCCAGAATGCGGCAGCTAGACTGGTGACTGGGAGCACCCGCCGAGACCATATAACACTGGTCTTGAAAGACCTACATTGGCTCCCAGTACGTTTCCAAGCACAATTCAAAGTGTTGGTGCTGACCTTTAAAGCCCTAAACGGCCTGGGTCCAGTATACCTGAAGGAGCGTCTCCACCTCCATCGTTCTGCCCAGACAGTGAGGTCCACCGGCAAGGGCCTTCTGGCAGTTCCCTCACTACAAGAAGCCAAGTTACAGGGAACCAGGCAGAGGGCCTTCTCGGTAATGGCACCTGCCCTGTGGAACACCCTCCCACCAGATGTCAAAGAGAAAAATAACTACCAAACTATTAGAAGAAATCTGAAGGCAGCCCTGTTTAGGGAAGCTTTTAATGTTTAATAGGTTATTATATTTTAGTGTTTTGTTGGAAACTGCCCAGAGTGGCTGGGGAAACCCAGCCAGATGGGTGGGGTATAAATAATAAATTATTATAATAATAATATTCTTATTTCTCTGCTGCCCCCAATGCTTCCTCCCACACAGGGATCCTCCAGTCCACTGGAAAAGTGTGGGTGATGGTGCTAAGATATCCAGTGGAATACTGGGGGGGGGGGAATCTTTCCCCCCTCTAACAGCAGAAGCATCCCCTGAGTAGTTTAAAAGAAGTCTGAATCGAACCCTATACATCATTGCAAATACTGTAAAAATACCCCGAACAACAAAACAATTGGGCAAAGTCCACTTTGTTGAAACTGACCAACTATTTATCAATACATGTGGCATTCATTAATATGTTCTGTGAATATGTGACTTTCCCTTCTGAAATGATGTATCCTTCCTTCCCCCAGTGTTATGTCTAGGAGTGTTTTACACAGACACCCTGAATTAATTGTAAACAGGGACAACTGCCTGGCTCCCATCAGCAGGATGTTTAAAATATGTTTTAAAAGCTAGCAGATGGACACTTCTACCATTCTGTGATAAACAGCACCATGTTCCAGAGGCATAAAACAAACAGATTACACATTGAATGGAAAAGGGCAAAGTACAAATCAATCATTCCAAGTAATAAGCTATCTGCCAGCAATAGCTTTGTAAAGGACATGGGAGTATTTATTTTGGTATTCTGTCCACAAATATTTCACAGGGAAAACCTCTGCGATGACATACCAAATCTTGGTATACCAAAAACTGAGACTGGAGATTTTAGATAGCACAGGAGTCAGAGAACTAAGCACTTTACTCAACGGGCTTAATACTAACCAGGTCTTGCAGGTCCAGAAGTGTAAAGCAAAAATATATGGGCATTTTAAAAATGATGAAAATGTATACTTTTCTTTTAAGCACTACCCAGGAACTGTTACCACAACAATTTCATTTGCAATTTGGTTCCTTGATGCTTCTCCAGTCCTTCACAGTATCCTTACACATCCCCTTACTCTGGAACCCCACAACCCATTAAAGAAACAATGAAAATGCTGGTTCTAATACAGAAGATTTGTCCTGTAATAGACAGTAATCTCTCACATACTGCCGAAATCTATTTTAGGAATCAACAGCTGAATCAGGAATCAAAATCCTGGCAGACAAAACAGCCTGGGACTCAGCTAAAGGTAAAGGTAAAGGGACCCCTGACCATTAGGTCTAGTCGTGGCCGACTCTGGGGTTGTGGCGCTCATCTCGCTTTATTGGCCGAGGAAGCTGGCGTACAGCTTCCAGGTCATGTGGCCAGCATGACTAAGCCACTTCTGGAGAACCAGAGCAGCGCACGGAAACGCCATTTACCTTCCCGCCAGAGTGGTACCTATTGATCTACTTGCACTTTGACGTGCTTTCGAACTGCTAGATTGGCAGGAGCAGGGACCAGGCAACGGGAGCTCACCCCGTCACGGGGACTCGAACCGCCAACCTTCTGATCGGCAAGTCCTAGGCTCTGTGGTTTAACCCACAGCGCCACCCGCATCCCTGGGACTCAGCTATGCAGCTGCAAATAAAATGTTTTGCATGTGTTTTAAGTGCAATATACAATGTGACACTAGATGGTGAGCCTCATGGAAAATTCAATGTGTTTTTTAAGAACACATTTTCAAAACGTTTTTTTTTATTATATGTGTGTGGATTCCACCCTGGACTCCAAAGGACCATGACAAACTCATTAGCCTTCACATATGGGTGCCACTGTGCAAACAATTCAATGCATTAAAAGAGACCCTATGTGTATATAATGCAAGGAAGCTAAAGGATCAAAGGGGCTAGGAAACAGCCACTTTGGCAGAAACTACTTTGGGATATTGGACAGGGGCAATATAAAGGCAAACCAACATGCAGTTTTTCTTACTCAGGAAGACAGGGAGTTAGCTATAGAGTTATCAAACATGCCTACAATTGAACCCAATTGAATTACCAACTTTCCATGACAGGCACAGAACTAATTATATAAGCAAGTCCTCCTTTCTGTTCCATAAGTAGATATTTTGCACTATGAAAGGTCCACACCTAGGCTCATTGTTGGTCTTTTCACCTTCTTCTTCTTCATCCCACAAAATGTGAATTCCCCCCACCTTCCCTTTTCAAATCTAACCATGGGTAAAGGTAAAGAGACCCCTGACCATTAGGTCCAGTCGTGGCCGACTCTGGGGTTGCGGCGCTCATCTCGTTTTACTGGCCGAGGGAGCCGGTGTACAGCTTCCGGGTCATGTGGCCAGCCTGACTAAGCCGCTTCTGGTGAACCAGAGCAGCGCACGGAAATGCTGGTTACCTTCCCGCCAGAGCAGTATCTATTTATCTACTTGCACTTTGACGTGCTTTCGAACTGCTAGGTTGGCAGGAGCAGGGACCGAGCAATGGAAGCTCACTCCGTCGCAGGGATTCGAACCTCCAACCTTCTGATCGGCAAGTCCTAGGCTCTGTGGTTTAACCCACAGCACCACCCGTGTCCAGCACTGTATTTGCATCAATGTTTGTGCTGTCTATGCATAGATCCAATGAAAACCCCATAAAGGGAAGGAAGGATGTAAACATAGAGGGATGGAGCATGTAATATGTTGCCAATATCCCAACAATTGTTAGAAGATTGTGAGAACTATGTGCATCTGCACTAGGCTTTAACAGAAACAAACTTAAGATTCCTGAAGGATAAAGGGTCGCCATAAAAGCAGCCAAAAACTACAATCCAACAAGACCGACATATTAACACTGAGAAAATAAGAGCCAGCTTGGATTGGCTAACCAAAGGCATAAACAGTGATACCCAGTTAAATTTAACAATCACCACAACAAATCATGGTACATTTTTTCCTGGAGATTTGAAAAGGGTCTGAAAATTGAAATACTGATATGTGATAACAGTGCCAGCTCTCCCTTACAACATTCCTACATTAATTGGTGATAAATGTAAAGTTCAAAGATCTACTGTGGTTTCGTTGTAATTGAACATGTTTGTTTGAAAATATTTGTGGATGGCAACGAGAGGAAATAGGTTATGGCAGACTATCAGCACTTTCAAGATCTTTGTTAGAGCCCAAATGAATAGTGATGCTTTATTGTTAGAAGCAATTCCTAAATGAATAGTAGATGCTTTATGTTAAGATAATCCATAAGCAAGATTAAACCATCACATTAACTAAATTGGAGCCTCCTCCCCCCCCCCCCCCGAAAAAAAGAAAATCAGGAGAGGTGACAGGGTTACCAGAAATACAATGGGGAAAAGGATGCAGAGAAATGGAGATATTGCACATTGGAAAGATGAAGAAGGCTTCCAGACTGTCACTATTTTTCAGGTGGGAGTCATTCGCATCCCAGCAAATTCAGGTTGCACAATGAAAGATAGTCTGGAGCTCTCACAAAACAAGCCCACTCCCCCTAACCAGTGGTGATTTTTTTAGGATTGAAGTTGTTGAGGTTTTTTTAGGGTTGAAGTTGTTGAGGGTTTTTTTTAGGATTTTACCCCAGGAAATAAACTGCCACAGGGGCCAGATTAAACTGACTGGTGGGCCGGATTAGGCCCCTGAAATGGATTTAGACTATTTGTGATGAATTTGGTGGGAAATGCAGTGGAAAGTGTGGGCTGACTCCTATAACACAATGTTGCCTAATCTCTCCATAAACAAATAAGGATGAATACTCATCAAACTGGTTGTTTGGAAGTGACCAATATTTATTTAAAAGATTTTGGAAAAAGCAAACAGAGGCAAATAATAATAATGTGATACATCAGTATCCATGAGCAGGCTCGTTCACTTCCCCAACAACTGCAACGTGGTAAACTTGTTTTTTTCACTTCACAGTACACACTGTACATTAGAATCCGTGTGACTTAATGTTCTCTATAAAAAAAGTCCTTGACTGTTTATCACTTAAAGGGTCCCTAACATGCTGGCTTTACATGTGTTGCTGTTGTTTTTTAAATGAAGGAACATTTAATCATGAATTTCCACCTGCACTAAAGCGGTTTACTAGCCCAGTTATCTGGTATCTTTTAACGTACTTTGAATGCCACAAGAGCTTACTATACAGTTGAAGGTGGTATAGGGATTAACAGACCTCCACAGATTCATTTTTAGTTTCTAGGTACTAGTCCAAGCTACATTTCCCCCCCCCCCACAGTTTTTCTGTAAGAGTTCTGCCTCTTATAACATTAGTGCTTGGTGGTTTTATTGTTTTTATTGACTTTTTATTGTGATCTGAACTGTGTGTTTTTTTATTGAATGAAAGATGCTTTTCAATTTGGGGGAAATGTTAAATATGTGGCTTATACAAAGTTCTTTCTTATATGCTCAACAGTTCCTGCTTACCACACACACAGCCTATTTTCTTGTCCCTATCCCTGGTTAATCACTACACTTTTGCGCCTTTGGGAATCAATTTTTTCAAGTTCATTGGCATCGGTTGTTTGACTTGCCATTCTGTAGGCTTCCATTTCCCATTTCCCACTTAGGGCGATAGACAGAATGGCCCCATCACTAAATAAGAGGAGACAGATTAGCATAAAAATTGCATGTGCTAATTTGTATGCATAGAGGCACATTTAGAAATAATTGCTATAAACAGAGATGGAAGCACTAATGCTTTTGCCATAGAGGGGAAGACTGTGACCAGGGAACCCGTCTGCTTGCTCCAACTACTGCCATCCATGCGCAAACCATTGATGTTGACATGGGTTCCCCCCCCCCCAGTGGAAACTCACCTCTCAGGTGAGCACCATTGCCATTAAAAGAGAACAAGGGAGATGTTCATGGAGAATTCCAGCATTCCTCTTTCTGGAAAAACAGAACTGGGTGTTGATGACTGGGAGGGGTAGCTAATGCCACAGAAGGCAGAATCAGGATTCAAGATGACCTTAACAGATTGGAGAACTGGGCCAAAACGTACAAAATGAATTTCAATAGGGGCAAATGTAAGATTCTACACAGGCAGGAAAAAAAACAGCTGCACCAATATAAGGTGGAAAGGATATGGGGGCCTTTACTAAACCACAAGCTTAACATGAGTCAACAGTGTGATGCAGAACCAAGCGAATAAATAAATAAATGCTAATGCTATTTTTGGTGCTGGAGGAGACTCTTGAGAGTCCCATGGACTGCAAGAAGATCAAACCTATCCATTCTTAAGGAAATCATCCCAGAGTGCTCACTGGAAGGACAGATCCTGAAGCTGAGGCTCCAATACTTTGGCCACCTCATGAGAAGAGAAGACTCCCTGGAAAAGACCCTGATGTTGGGAAAGATGGAGGGCACAAGGAGAAGGGGACGACAGAGGACGAGATGGTTGGACAGTGTTCGCGAAGCTACCAGCATGAGTTTGACCAAACTGCAGGAGGCAGTGGAAGACAGGAGTGCCTGGCGTGCTCTGGTCCATGGGGTCACGAAGAGTCAGACACGACTGAACGACTAAACAACAACAACAACAATGCTAGTTAGATTTTTGATAAAAGAAGAGATTGATGCATCCTGTCTCCAACAGGTGGAACCCACAAACAGGAGCACCAAAGTGCCATATAGCTTGTTACATTCCATTTTACCAGCTAATAAAGCCCACTTACAATAGGATAGTCATGTCTTCCTTACATATATTAAGCCAAACTTAAAACAGTGCAGAAGAGGCTATTACTGATGAAATATGTCGGAGTCGAGTCTTCAACCATGTATAATATAATGGGAGCAGCAGCTCAAGCAGTGAACCTTGGTATTAGAATAAGAACATTACAAGCATTTGCCTATTTTCATCTGTGAAATGTTGGAAGGCAGGCTCTTGCAGGAAAGGATTTCCTCTTGCCTGAAATTACTGGCCTGGGGTTGAATGGCAAAGCAATTGCAGCCCAGGATTGGCAAGCCGGAGGCAGCCTATGCACCATATCCAGGATCCCTGCCATCCTATACATGATGTTTAATGTGTCTTTGCACTTATTGTGCTCAGTCTCTTAAAGTGTGAAAAGCAGCTGCAGGGGCTGATAATAATTGAGTTCACAGCAGTTGTGTAGGAACAGTTTCAACCCTGTTCCCCATATTCCCCGTTATGATCCTGATGAAAATTCTTCCTCCGAAGTTCCTATTTGCCTCTGAGAAACTTGCAGTTTTTGTCTATCCCTCCATCATATCTCAATGGGTAGACCTAGCATCCCAGAAACCTACATTATTTCCCTGGATCCCATTTTCCCATCCACCTCTTACTTAATTGCTTAATTACTTAATTGTAGTCAAATTCACAGCATCTTTCCATTTTCCTAAAAAAAAAAATACCCACCCCAAACTCCAGAATAACAGCACGGCCATACACCACTCTAATTTCCCCTCCCAAAAAATAGCTACGATGGGTGCTTTTTGCAGTGGCATTAGCAGAGTGATTAGTTAATGGCTTTTAAATATTTGCAAACTCAGAGGGCAGTGGGAATCATATTTTTGGTATGAAATAAGACCCATTAGGAATATCATAAACACCTGTCTTTGCTGCTACCTTGTGCTTTTATGATACTCTCCATCACAGCTGCACTAACATTCTGAATAACAGAATGTGGGACAACAATCAGTTCCCCAAAATAAAAGGCTTAAAAATAAAACTAAGGAAGTTCCTTCTCTAGAGTCTAGGCAATTGGTGTTTCACGCTAGTCAGCCCTTTGCCTGATTAACTAGATATGCTCTTCTAAAAGTCCATCAATTTTATGCCTTTAGTCATTGGCTAAAATCACTAAGAGGCGGGAGCAGGCTAGTTTCTCATAAATCAAAAGATTTCTGCATGTGGTGCCTCATCTCTCAACTTCCACAAGAACCAGAAGCTTACTTTACAAAATAAAGCTCCACACTTGACAAATATGGCTCAGCTGGGGGTGGACACCAATGTGTGTCTTCAGTTCTTTTTAGTACTGGAATACCTAGCAAATATTATTTCACGGTTTCTACACACAAATTTAAATGAAATTATTTAGACATTCACAGAACAATGCCTCTGAAATAAAAGTTCTCTCTTGTGGTGGTGAAGTAGTCATTCAACAAAAATAGAAGTATTGGGATATGCTATTCCAGACTGCAGTTACCTGATTTACAAATTATAAATAACCTGGGTGTCCTGCTTGAAAAATCTGTCTTTAAATGCCTTTGGATAACTTGTTATTCCATGTTTAATTAATACTTCTTACTAAAAGTCGAAGTTGGTTATTCACAGCCACCCCCTCATATGCTACAGACTGTGACCTTTCTGCCCCATTAAGATAGGTGACAGTATATTTTCCAACCGGACATAAATGGGAATTTTAATTGAGGGAGATTGCCATTCTCTCTAATTATGAAAAATGCCAGAACAGAGCCGATCAAGAGAGCAGAGCAGTCATCTTCCCATGTTACCCACTGAACAAATATGTTAATCCAGTTAGAAAGGTTAGGCAGCTTTAGATGTTCAGCCCAGTGCGTCTTAATAATCTAGATCTCTTCTCAGATTAGGCCTTTCATGGTAAAATACTATCCAGAGTTCAGGTCAGTATCTCAGCTGTAAATAAATACACACACCATCAGCCCTGGTGCATTTTGTCAACAGAAAATGAGAAGGAAACCTGTTTTAATTGTTGCAAGGCTATCTGGTCTATTGGTGAACAGGAGCATGAATGGAAGTTTCCAGTGCTATGTCAGGATAATCATGGGATAACCATGGTTAATCATGTGCTGAACACATAAGAAATTCTCCGCTACAAAGAATTGTATCTGTCTTTAGGAGAAAGAAAACCCTGTAAGGCCATACCTCCTGCTGACACGTAGTTAAAGGAACAAGCTTCTGATGCCAGTCAAGCAATGGCTGTCTGCCAAGATACAAATAAGGTTAATTTTTTTTGAGCTACCTTTTGCACTTCATTCTTCTGTGGCACAGACCCTCATTCTTTTGAATACAGTCATACCTCGGGTTGAATGTGCTTCGAGATGAGCGTGTTCGAGTTGCACTCCACGGCAACCCGGAAGTAATGGAGTGTGTTACCTCCGGGTTTCGCAACTTGCGCATGCGCAGATGCTCAAAATGACGCCACGTGCATGCACAGAAGCGACAAAAAGTGACGCGTGTGTGTGCAGACGTGCCGTCGCTAGTTCTGCTTGCTTCTAGATGAGAACTGGGCTCCGGAACGGATTCCGTTCGCATCTAGAGGTACCACTGTACTGCACCTTGGCCCACAAGCTTGTTAATTGAATCTTTGTCCATTTTTATCAAGGTTAGAGTCTTGGCCTCCTGAGCATCATATCTGAGATGAGATTTAATATTTATTAATTAAATTTGTATACCTGTAGCATTTGATCTGCAATGACTCCTTCACAGCTGCAGGTGACTGTGTTCTGTTATAGTCTATTGGATGCTGGATATGCATTTGTGAATGGAGCTGTAAGCTAGTCCTGCATGGTCATGTTTCCCAGCGGAAGTTATTATCAGATTTTGTGGATGCGGAGAAAGCCTTTGACAATATTTCTTGGAATTTTATGAAAAAGAATCTCCAAGGGATGGGGGTAGGCCAAGGTTTTGAAAATGGTATAAGTGCAATTTACTCTGAACAAAAAGCAAAATTAATTGTAAATAATGTGGTTACAGAAGAATTTCCTATTGAGAAAGGGACACGACAGGGATGCCCAATATCCCCACTACTTTTTATATCGGTCCTGGAGGTCTTATTAAACATGATTAGAGAGGACCAGCTGGTTAAAGGGATTCAGGTCGGAGCTAAACAGTATAAACTGAGAGCATTTGCAGATGATCTAGTTTTAACATTACAAGAGCCAGACACTAGTACGAAAAGAGTTTTAGAACTAATACAAGTATTTGGTCAAGTAGCAGGATTTAAGCTGAACAAACAGAAAACGAAAGTATTGGATAAAAATCTAACAGTGGTTGAAAGAGAGAAGTTTCAGAGTGAAACTGGTTTAACGGTAGCAAAGAAGGTGAAATACCTGGGGATTAATTTGACATCTAAGAATGTGAATTTATTTAAAGATAACTATGAGAAATGTTGGTCAGAAGTTAAGAAAGATTTAGAAGTATGGTCAAATTTGAGACTTTCCTTGTTAGGCCGAATTGCTGTTATTAAGATGAATGTCTTGCCGAGAATGTTGTTTTTGTTTCAAACATTACAGATTTTGGATAAAATGGATTGTTTCAAGAGGTGGCAAAAAGATATATCTAGATTTGTCTGGCAGGGCAAAAAGCCCAGAATAAAATTTAAGATACTAACTGATGCAAAAGAAAGAGGGGGGTTTGCCCTGCCGGACTTAAAGTTGTATTATGAATCAGCGGCTTTCTGCTGGCTGAAAAGTTGGCTGCTTCTTGAAAACACAGATATTTTGGATTTGGAAGGGTTCAATAACAGATTTGGCTGGCATGCATATATATGGTATGACAAGGTTAAAACTCATCAAGGTTTCAAAAACCATATTGTTAGGAAAGCATTATATAATGTTTGGATTCGGTACAAAGATTTGTTGGAAAATAAAACCCCCAGGTGGTTGTCACCAATGGAAGCTAAGGAAGTGAAAAAACTTAATATGGAACCCAAATGGCCAAAATATTGGGAAATTACAGAACATGAGGAGGGAAAAGTGAAACTGCAGAGCTATGAGAAATTGAAGTCAAAAGTAAGAGATTGGCTTCATTACTATCAGATAAATGAAGTTTTCAAACTGGACAGGAAAATTGGCTTCCAGGTGGAGAGGTCAAAATTAGAAACAGAGTTACTGGAACACAATACTAAGAATTTGTCAAGAATGTACAACTTGCTGTTGAAATGGAATACACAGGATGAGACGGTTAAATCAGCTATGATTAAATGGGCACAAGACATTGGTCATAACATTATGTTTGCTGACTGGGAACAGTTATGGACCACCGGTATAAAGTTCACGGCATGTAATGCCTTAAGAGAGAACATTATGAAAATGATATATAGGTGGTACATGACCCCAGTCAAGCTTGCAAAAATTTATCATACGCCCAATAATAAATGTTGGAAATGTAAGGAAAATGAAGGTACTTTCTACCACCTTTGGTGGACGTGCCCAAGGATCAAGGTCTTCTGGGAAATGATTTATAATGAAATGAAAAAGGTGCTTAAATGCACATTCGTGAAGAAACCAGAAGCCTTCCTCCTGGGCATGGTAGGCCAATTGGTGTCAAGGAAGGATAGGACGTTTTTTATGTATGCTACAACAGCAGCAAGAGTACTTTTAGCAAAGTATTGGAAGACACAAGAACTACCCACACTGGAAGAATGGCAGACCAAGGTGATCGACTACATGGGACTGGCGGAGATGACTGGCAGAACCCGTGACCAAGGGAAAGAGACGGTGGAAGAAGACTGGAAGAAATTTAAAGTTTATCTTAAGAATTGTTGCAAAATTAATGAATGTTAAAATGTCTTGGGTAATGCAAAATAGAATTGCAGTGATAAACAATTGGATATGAGAAAAAAGATTTAAAGAAAGTGCTATAAGAAATTGAAATTAGGGGTTGCTGGAATGATTTAAAACAGGGATGCAGAAAGGGGAGGTATGGGGAAGTCGCTGAAAGAAGGTTTCAGGAAAGAAAGGTCAAGAAATTATACGTGTTTATATGTTTGTCTGTTTATGTATTGTGTTGTATTGTCTTTAATATGTGTTGAAAAACCAATAAAAATTTATTAAAAAAGGAAGTTATTATCAGATTAATCAAAAATCATGGAGGATAAGGCTGTCAATGGTTATTAGCTATTGTAGATATGTTCTGCCTCCAGGGTTGAAGGCACTATGCCTCTGAATACCAGTTATTTCAAATTGCAAGTGGGGAGAGTTGTTTCACTCTGGTCAATCCTGCTCAGGTCCTATAAGGTAAAAGGCAAAGGTAAAGGACCCCTGGAAGGTTAAGTCTGATCAAAGGCAACTATGCCTTTGTGGTGTTCACCTCGCTTTCAGGCTGAGGGAGCCAGCATTTGTCCATAGGCAGCTTTCTGGGTCATGTGGCCAGCATGACTAAACCGCTTCTGGCGTAACGGAACACCGTGACAGAAGCCAGAGCACAAAGAAATGCCATTTACCTTCCCGCCACAGCGGTACCTATTTCTCTACTTGCACTGGCGTGCTTTCAAACTGCTAGGTTGGCAGGAGCTGGGACAGAGCAACGGGAGCTCACTCCGTCAAGGGAATTTGAACCACCAACCTTCTGATCAGCAAGCCCAAGAGACTCAGTGGTTTAGACCACAGTGCCACCCATGTTCTGTAGGCATTTGGTTGGTCGCTGTGAGAACGGGTTGTTGGACTAGATGGGCCTCTTTGATGTGATCTAGCAGGGCTCTTAAGGAAGGCAATATGACAAGCTTTACTACAGAGGGCAAACAATGGATTATGCTCAGAGAACCTTCCATTAGATATAGATTTAGATTTTCTTAGTGCACCTCCAACCCAAATGTCACTTGCATGCAGTGTTACCACTCACAAGGACATCATTAAGCACTCTGATTTGGGTGTCACAGGTTATCCAGGGCTGGATCTGGAAACATAATAATAATAATAATAATAATAATAATAATAATAATAAAGTTTTATTTATACCCCGCCCTTCTTGGTTTAAAAACCGGGCTCAGGGCGGCTAACAGCAAATATAAAACATTGATTAAAATGTGACTTAAAAACAGCATAAAATACAACATAAAATGCAGCATCAATATCAATAAAATTCAAAAATTCAGGGGTCATTTTGGGAAGAAGAAGAAAAAAAAACCAGTCAGTAGACATCAAATGATCACCAGGGCTAACTGGTCAAGTTGGTCCTACTAGGGCCAGCAAGGAGACCAGGGAAGAATTTAAATGTGGGTTCCGAGAAAGGGTTACTTCATAGAAGAGGAAAGGGAATAGAGGGTCAGGCTAATTCAAATTGAAGGCCAGGTGAAATAGCTCGGTCTTACAGACCCTGTGGAAGGAGATCAAGTCCTGCGCTTCAAAGAAGCGTTTCAGTTAAATGTGTTGTAAATTTAAACAGGGAAAATAGGTAGAGAAAAACAGGGCTGCACGGCACCATCTGGTGGCACAATGTTATATCGCATATACAGTGCATATAAATCACTTTTTCTTTACCAATCTAGCTGCGCCCCAGGTCTGCATGAAAAGAATATAAACAGCAAGCAGGCCTGTTTTACTGTGATAAAAGATGTTCCTTTCTAAATGTACTCCTTGATTCTACAAATACTCCGATGGATTGGTGCCTTTATCGTATTGTTGAATCTTCCATGGGAAAGAGACATTTTGTTTATGCCATTTGGATATTTCAGTGAGAAAAGATCAAAGAACTATAAATCAAACAAGTTTTATGGGGCTTTTACTGCCTCTCCTTCTCAAACTAATGTGACTGTCTGTGCAGTTTTGAGACCAGAGTCTGTATAAAATTGGGGCAGTAAATTGCCATAAATCCTTGCTTTATCTGAAACTTGATATACCTGACTTAGATGCACCTACTATGATGATACCATTAGAAGCATTCGCATGTCAGGTAGGCACCAACCATAACAATAAAAAGACACCTTTATATACGCCATCTATATCCATGGAAATTCACACTTCTGCAAGTTACACGCACGCATGCTTTCTGAAAATAAAGAAATAACTGACCTCTATCCATGGACTGTGAGCAAGTGTCAAATCTCAAAGATAATATAAAAATGTAATAACATTTTAAACAGAAAACCCCAACCCTACGTGAAATGCAACATTTTTCTGAAGCAGATCTGCACACATATGCATGCAGAGAGGCCTACGAAGGGTAAGAGAACTCAGCTAGTTCTTCCAGGAAAATATGGCTCATTTCATACTCCCTTTTCCCCAAGTACTGTGATGTTAAGGGTTACCCTTTTGGAACCTCACTTTCACAGAAACCGGAACACACAGGGTCTACAGACATAAATGTATTGAGCGTAAGGGACGAGGGAGGCACCATGATGGAGAAAGGAAGTACAGACCCTTCAAGTGTCCCTATTCACTGATTTGGAGAAGCTATCCCAGTTTCTGATTTGATCCTGGAATGTCCCATGTTTCCTTAGGATGTCCCTATTTTCATTGGAGAAACGTTGGAGGGTAAGGAGTTATCCGACCCCCCGAGCCGTCTGAAGGCAATCCTGTATAGGGAAGGTGTTGTTTTTTAATGTTTAATGTTTTATTACTGTATTTTTCCGTGTATAAGACGCCCCCTATTTTGGGGGACTCCAAATTAAGAAAACCCCTCAGCACTACCTGTGTATAAGACGAGTCCCAATTTTAAACCTAATTTTTTGGTAAAAAACCCCCTAGTCTTATACACACAAAAATACAGTATGTTTTTATATGTGTTAGACGCTGCTTAGAGTGGCTGGGCTAACCCAGGAAGATGTGTGGGGTATAAACAGTAAAATTATCACTATGGAATAGGACGTCAATATTTCCATCAGAGGAATGTTGGAGGGTATGCAAGCATTACTTTTATTGACAACACTGACACATTTTGAAAGAAATTATTCAATTTGCAAAAGAAATTGGAACAAAATTGATGCATGACGCAGAAAGCAGGGATAGTCACACAAACACACTAAAAGTGCTGTAAAGTTCTACTGCATTTATCTATATCAGAGAAGTTTTTGATACTTTCAAACTTATTTCTATCCAGGAATGTAGAATTCATCAAATGTTATTTCAATCTGCACACACATCTCTGCCAACTTTTCGCTGGTTCAAAACCAGTACCAACCTTTCAATTAAAAGAAATCACATGCATAAGCCGTGAAAACATTCCCCCCCCCCACACATCTGAAAACTTTTAAACTTGTCAAAACTCATCATAAACCTTCCAATTCAAAACAAACCTTATTACACACACATACTCAAGTAGAATAAAGTTTTCAAAAAAAAAATGTCCTCTTGCAACATCAATTTCTACTGAAGCAAAATATTTGTTTGTATTACAGGTTTTTTGGTGGGGTATGGTGGTATTGAAGACATTATGAGGTTTTGAACTATATTTATAGCCATTTTTTGGACTGGGTAAACCATCTGACCACACACTCCACCACCCGTAGCAAACTGTGTGTGTCTTGCTAGCAAACAACAGTTTCACCATCTATTAATCAGTGGAAGATACATATATGTGATATACAGTCGTACCTCTACTTACGAATCTTCGGGTTACGGCCACATGCACATGCGCAGAAGCGCTCAATCATGCCGCGTGCATGTGCAGAAGCACGCCTCTATTTACATAATTTTTGGGATGCGAATGGACCCCCAGAACAAATTAAGTTCATATCTGGAGGGTCCACTGTATTTTTTTTTAATAATAATATTTATTAAAATTTCAGAGGAAATACAAAAATATATTAAGAAAAAGAAGAAAAAGAAGACAAAAAGAAGACAAAAAGATACAAAATACAGAAAAAAAAATAAAAATAGTTAAAAACAAATCAGTCATTCCATATCCTATCTTTCATCTGCCTATTTCCCTGACTTCCTCACACCTCCCTTTTTTTTGTATCCTGATTCAGTCATTGTTTCAGCAAATCCTTTCTATATTTTATCTTATAACCAGTTAATTAACTCTATACATCCTATCCATCTTTCACCATATTCTGATGTTCAATTTACCTTACTTTATTTAACCTTATCTTACCATAAAATACCTTAACCTTATCTTAGCATAAAATACCGTAAAATACCTTAAAACTTAAAAACTTAATACTTTGCTAAAGCCAGACAATTTCATTCCAACATTCTCCCTAATATTCATTAATTTTACACTAATTCCCAAAATAAAAATTTTTCTTTATAGACTCTTCCAGTTTTCATCCAACGTCCCTTCTTCCTGGTCTCGGGTTGTGTCAGTCCTTATTATCCAATTCCATCTAGTCCATCAACCTGGTAGTCTGATATCCGAGGCTCTTAAGTCTCTTCCATGCCCCTTCTGCAGATCTTTTTCTTCTTGTTTATGCTTGCACTTTTCCTTGTCTTTTGTTGGTCTTTTTCTTAGTTTCTTTCCTTTCTCCTTAGGGAGTAGGTCTCCGGGGAATTTCCATCCATACTCATGTCCATCTCCCCACGTCAAACCAGCCCATTCCCCACAGTCCCACTCCCCACAGTCATCAATATAATCCAAAAGATCTTTAACAGCATATTTCAAAATCTCTCCAAAGTTGAGATCCTCCTCAGCTCCAGATTCCTTCAGGCCTAATTCAAGTTCATTCTTCCAAAACAGCGGCTTATACTCCTGCAGGGCCTCGGGTCTCACCATTTGTGTTGCTTGAGGTAGCACCGTAGCTTCCTCCATTATTATCTGCCCTTGCATTTGCCCAGTCGAACCAGTTTCCTGGATTGGTCCCTGTATAATTTCTATGTCAATATTCCCTATTTGTCCACATTCACTAGTTGCAACAGTCATGGAGGGTCCACTGTATTGGTAATGAGGAAAAACTGTGCTTTTGTCTAAGATATTCTAAGACTAAAGCTCAGGGATACTGGAAGTTGCAGTCCACAAACATCTGGAGGCAACAGGTTGAAGAAGACTGATTTAATTAAAGACATTTTCATAACATTTGGGAAGTTAGTCCCTCTGGTTTTCTGCATTTACGTTGTTCGCATACATTTTCAGAGCCACATGTACAACAATATAATTTACTTCATCTGTATCACATTGAGAAGCTAGCCACTTGGATGTAGAAACCACTTAATGCGGAATTATTTTCCACTTACTATGGCAGAGTAAGACAGTAACCAGCTTTCCTTTAACTGTTTTTTCCCTTAAAAAAATAAAAATCAACATCTCATTGCAATTTGCCTATAGTTATTCAGAGGATTAGTTAAGAAATGTCAGTGAACAGATACCGCCTGCTCATTAACATTCATGGCATTACTCCTTCTGGTGGGTGGGTTTCAGCTGCTGATAGAGCAATACTTTAAAAAGATATTGGCTTGGCTGCAAAACAGCTGCTCAGCAAAGCCACTATGCAGCGGGAATTGGTGATAATGAGATGATAGTATTACGACAACTCTGGGAGGATAATACATCTTAAGCTGCTTTGAGGTATGCCTTGGGTTGTCTGAGTACTAATAAACACAACTGTTTGTCCAGTCCTGTAAGGGGTTGTTCCTCAGTGGGCAAACAGTTCAGACCCCCAGCGTTTCCTGAAATTCAAGCAGAGCTATAATTGTGAATCAAATCTCTGCAAATTGTGATGTTTCTTTGTCCCATACATACTTTCAAGGATGAAAGAATATCAGCTGATTTGCTCCAGTGCTCCTTTACTTGAGGCACTTGATGTCAGTACATTTGGAAGTGTTTGATATTATTCTGAGGCTAAATAATAGTTCTAAAGTTGTGGCTCACTGTTGCTGTATGTGACCAGCTGTCAACCTGGAGAGCACATGTCTTCCTTTAAATGCTCCAGAGCAACAGAAGAGTGTGCAGCTGGTGTCATTAGGTCACATACCTCCTTCGACCCTCCATCAGCTTTCTACTCCTGACTTTATGTAGGACAAAACAGCAAGTCCTACTCACTACAATAAACAGGGAAACAGATTTCGCAAAGAATCCAGAAGGCCATTGCTGGGTGATGCACATTCTCCTGATATTTCAAAGCTTTCAAAGGAATGTGGATTGTCCACTACTAATCCTGTTTAGTTGGGTAGGAGAGCTGAAAAAATGGCACACCTGGCAACCAATGCGCTCCCTGGGTTTCAGATAGTACATGGGTAGACGAGTCTTGAAAGCGCCGCAAACAATTTTACATGGCCCTCTAGCGGCTATGAATGCTTATTAATCAGAAGTAATATATTTAGTGTTAACTCTGAAAGTGTATACAGTGGTATCTCGGAAGTTGAACGGAATCCGTTCCAGAAGTCCGTTCGACTTCCAAAACATTTGGAAACCAAGACGTGGCTTCCGAATGGCTGCAGGAAGGTTCTGCAGCCAATCGGAAGCTGCGGAAGTCATGTCAGACGTTCGGATTCCAAAGAATGTTCGCAAACCGGAACACTCACTGCCGCGGTTGCGGCGTTCAGGAGCCAAAATGTTTGATTCGCAAGGCGTTCGGAATCCAAGGTACGACTGCACTCGATTTTGACCAAACTAAGCCTCCTAGAGCAAAACAAACAGGAGGTTTAATTTGGTCAGCATCAATTATACACTTCCATAGTTAACACTAAATACATTAATTCCGGTAAATGAGCCGCCATAGCTGCTAGAGGGCCATGAAAATTTGTGTCCCAGGCTTTTTAGACTTGTCTACCCATGTACTGTGGGACGCGGGTGGCGCTGTGGGTTAAACCACAGAGCCTAGGACTTGCCAATCAGAAGGTTGGCGGTTCAAATCCCCGTGACGGGGTGAGCTCCCGTTGTTCGGTCCCTGCTCCTGCCAACCTAGCAGTTCGAAAGCATGTCAAAGTGCAAGTAGATAAATAGGTACCGCTCTGGCGGGAAGGTAAACAGTGTTTCCGTGCGCTGCTCTGGTTCACCAGAAGCGGCTTAGTCATGCTGGCCACATGACCCGGAAGCTGTACGCCGGCTCCCTCGGCCAATAAAGTGAGATGAGCGCCGCAACCCCAGAGTCGGTCCTAATGGTCAGGGGTCCCTTTACCTTTACCTTTACCTTTACCTTTACGTGTGTACTATCTGAAACCCAAGGGGTGCATTGGTTTCCAGATGTGAAATATAGTGGCATTATTTTCAGCTCCCCCTACCCCAAGCTTGACCTTGGAGAAGAAGTATTACTAGTAGTGAGAAAGGGGTGGAGAGAGCCAACAGAATCTTCTACCCTTCAACCACTATTTTGGAATGCCAAAATAGGTAGCAAAATATATTGAGCTGTCACTGAATGCTTTTCTGCTATGGCTCTCCCCCCCAAAGAAACGCAGCACAATCACAATAACTATGATTCTGAAATGTACTAGACAATAAATAAGGGCTATTCAGAAGCTAAGCACAAAAGCCATCTGTGTGACATCTCTGCTGGTAAATTTCCCTAACTGTTTGAGTTTCCTTCCACCAAAAAGGCACTGCATTCAGGTGATCAGTTTCTACCTTTTGCATCTATCTATTGCAATTTGCTGCATATCCCATGAAAAAGCTCTTCCAAAACTACACACCAATTATGTGATGAAATGAGTACTAAAAGTTTCAGCATAATTAGAGTAGCATTGTTCATCCTTCCATGAATCAACACAATTTTCTTCCTCCTACATAATTTCAGCATATGCTTTGATGGAGAGAATGAAAATATCCACAATGAACTCATCCCCTCTGACAGAAGAAAGGGAAAATGTGCTTCAAGCCCTGCAAAGCTGCTGAATCATCTTTTGCTTTGACTCTGGAGGATGTGACAATCTCTCTGGAGTGATTCGGAACACAACAAAAGGAAGTATAAAGTCACCTCACTACAAGTGCACTGGCCATAGACATTGGCAAATATTTGCCCTTTGGCAACCATGTCATAAGGCAAGCGTGAGAATTCAATCTTTCTCTGCGCTTGTAGATTCAGTTAGAAAAGAGCATCTCTGGTCATATTGACAAAGGATATTTCTCTCGGGGTGGCAACACTGCAACCTTCATGCATCCTGGGAAGAGATAGAAGTCCCTTGGGAATCAAACGCTTTCATTTTTATATATTAATGGCAAAAGTTGTGTGCTATTGGGGAAAGTAAGTTTTAAAACCCCCAAAGTTTAATAGCTTTAGAATAAGGTGTGTAGAACAATGACTTGTTTTTCTACTTTCTGGCTTCTGAGTATGTCTAGTCTATCCAATATTTCGTTTTGAGCTGAGGGCTGCAATGACCAGAAACGGTTTATTAAAGCGTGTTCTTCGGCAGAAACAGAGTCCTGGCTGTCTCTTGTAGGAGGTTGAATATCAAGGCGGGATGTATCTTTCATTTTTAAAATTGATGGATCTTGTTTGTGATGGTCCGGCTGTCTCATTTGGGATCTGTTTTGTCGTTTAGGTTTTTTCCGAGGGTGCAATGAGATTAAGGGCCACTATCTGAACGATAATCTTGGTCATTTGATTGCCCTTTTTACCCATTGTCGTCTTTTAAACTGTATATATTGTTTGCTTTATGTTGCTATGGCAGTTGGCTAATGCGAATAAAGTTCATCTATCTATCTACTTTCTGGCCAGGGTTCCGCATCCACCATAGTAGTCCTATCATGGTCCTCATGAGGGACATTCCACTTCATAAAATATATTTATTAGTATCGTTTTCGGAGAGAACCCTAGGCAGCATATTCCAGAAGAGCTTAACCAAGCCCCCGCAGCACCCATGGTTTATATTTTGCAAAATGTAAATGTGCCCATTCAGGCAAACAAATAGGCAAAGGGGCCATGGCATATCAAGTGAGACGGACCTAATATTTCATCCATGTGCTGTTTTAAACAGTGTGCAAGTCTTTCATCTCTCAGCAGCCTACTCTTTCATATCGTTGGGATTAACAGGAATAATTACAGATAAGGGATGCCAGCTTTAAAGGACGCTCTTAGCCTAGCAGGACAACAACTGAATCTGCTATCTAATTGCCTGGAAAATACAATTAACATTTATTCTGAAGAAGTGGTATCCTATGATAAACTAGAGGATTCCAACTAAGGTATCTGACCGTACAATGGATTAATTGATTGAGCCTTTTATGATGTGACACACATGATCAACAGTCTCATATGGTTATCTATTGCTGGATGGTATCATTCAGACTGCAGGTGTTTGGATCAAATCAAATCTAATTTAATGTTTGGATGCCCTATTTTAAAAGCATCATGTACGTATAAAACTAGCATGCTAAAGAAGGAGATAATAGCCTAGCCTTATCTATGACATGTTTGTTTTGTAAGTTTGGGAAATGATTTTCCACGGGAGAGCATCTTTTATCTGCCACTTGAAGTGAAATAGGCTGTCTACATTATGTACAGTTTCGTGGATGACTGTGCAGATTGGCTCCATGAATAAGCAAAATATAACATGCTACTCACCATCAAATTTCTTGTGCCTGGACACAAAGGTTGTGCGCACAAAATGACTTGTCTCCTCCACCAAGTTCTCAAATTCCAGTTTGCTTTGCTGGCTTAGCTTATCTTCCATTTCTGATGTGCAGCATGTATATTCCTGAGGGCAGATTCTCAAATGTTCCCCTGCAATAAACATAAATGAATGCAACGTATGAATGAAGGCATGCAAAATTTACATCCCTGTTCATATGCACACACTGGTTCCACTTTACGAACATTCACTATGTGAAATTTCACATATCCATACCGGAAGCATCAGTACCCAAACCTATACATATTACATATTCATATATCTGAGCAGAGCATTTTTTTTACTTCCTTGCTTGCCTTTTGTTGGATGGCTGAGAAACGGACGGAGGGGGAGCAATCGGACAAACCAGAGAGCATTTGTTTGTGTGTTTTCCTGTCTTAAAAAAAAAAAAAAAAATGGGGGTCAAATTTGCGTGGTTGAAAATGCATTAGAAATTTCCCCATAAAAATCAATGGAAATTGTCAACTCCTCCTGTAAACACTCACCTAGTGAATGATTTTCAGGGAACGCCTTGTGTTCGGTAAGCAAGATGTGCATGTACTGTCAAGTTACTACCAGCAAATTTCTTTCCATTCAGAAAGGATTAAGGCTTTCTGGGAAATGATTTATAATGAATTGAAAAAGGTATTTAAATATACCTTTGTGAAGAAACCAGAGGCCTTTCTCCTGGGCATGGTCGGCCAATTGGTGTTAAAAAAGGATAGAACTTTCTTTATGTATGCTACAACAGCAGCAAGAATACTCATTGCAAAGTATTGGAAGATGCAAGACCTACCCACTCTGGAAGAATGGCAGACAAAATTGATTGACTTTATGGGATTGGCAGAATTGACTGGCAGAATCCGTGACCAGGGAGAAGAATCGGCAGAAGAAGAATGGAAGAAATTCAAAGACTATTTGCAAAAATATTGTAACATTAAGGAACATTGAGTGATGTTGGATTGAAATTAAGGGGTTATTAGCTGTAATGATACAAAAGAATATGAAAAAATAGTTCTTTTTTGTACATAAGTAGAAGTATAAGTTACAATAATTTAAGAAGATGGACTGAAAATAAGGTTTATAGCTGTAATGCTAGGAGATAAGGATTTGCTGGATGAATAATTTGAACTGGAATACAAGAAGGGGAGGTATGAGGAGGTCAAGGAAATATGTTATTGGAAAATATGACATGAAATTTATGTGTTTTTAATACTTTTTCTTTTCAATCTTTTTTTTTCTTTTCTCTTTTTTCTTTTTCTTTTTGATTTGTATAAAATGGAAAATCTCAATAAATATCTTTTTTTTAAAAAAAAATCTTTCCATTCATTTGCAATGAATTATTAGTCACTGCCCAGCCATTCATTTCTGCAACCAAAAGGACTGCATAGTGTAATGGCTGAAGGGGCTTCAGTGCTTAACTGAAAAGAATGTACTGGTGAAACCAAGTGTTTGAGTCTTCTCAGGAATGGGGACCCGTTCTCTCACCAGGGTGGTATTCCATGAAGCATTCAGAGGCAATGTGTGAAGTCTACTGCATAGGCTTAAGGCTTCAGTGGGTAGAGACAGAAACAAAAGCAGAGGGGGCAAATCTTTTCATTCTCTTTTGGCCACTCAACATGCTAACAGGGAAGACCAAATTTGCTCTTAGCCAAACATTTGGATGGATTCCTTAATCTAGCTTCCCCCCTTTCCTTTTCCATTGTTGCATCTATTTTGGCTCCCTGCATCCCTCCCCTTCCAATCTCCTTCTCTATCCCAGTTTCTGTCTCCTCCTCCTCCTTTTGAAATGGGCTGCATGAATTAAGGTCAAAGGTCATAACGCCTCAAGTTTCCCACTCCAGGCCATCTGAATAAGGAAGGTCTTTGCCAGCGGAAAGAAAGCTAGTGGAAAGGGCCCTAACTAATAAGTGAATCCCTGGATCTTGGAAATACCACTGAGAAAGCCCCCTTTAGCACCTCTGGTAAACGTACCTCCAATATTGGCCAGACAAAGAAAAATACAGTCATACATTGGTTGTCAAATGCCCTGGAACTCGTACAATTTGGATCTGGAACACCGCAAACCCGGAAGTGATTGTTCCGGTTTATGAACGTTCTTTTGGAATCCGAACATCCAACAGTGCTTCCGTGGCTTTTGACTGGCTGCAGGAACTTCCTGCAGCCAATGAGAAGCCGTAATTTGGTTTTCGAACATTTTGGAAGTCAAACGGCCTTCCGGAATGGATTCCGTTCGACTTCCAAGGTAGGACTGTATATCTCTTGTGGATCTTCTCAGTAGAGGTGTCCACCCTGTGGAACGCCCTCCCATCAGATGTCAAGGAGATAAATAACTATACAACTTTTAGCAGCCCAATATAGAAAAGTTTTTAATGTTTTATGTTTTATTACACTTTAATATTTGTGTGCCTATATATTAGAGCTTAAGCTCAATTATGGCTTCATCTTTTGCATTTTAATAGCAATGTCTGACTGTCACAAGTTCTCATAAACAAAAGCAGATTTCCTGTTAGACACACATCATTGTAAGTAAAAATGCAATGAAGTATTTAATTAATGTTTATGCTACACAAAAGAAAAGCAATAGAGAAGTAATGATTTTCATTCAGTTCCCCAGATTTATCTCTTGGTGTACCATGCCACTGCTCTTGACAGTATTGGTTTCTTCAATGGAGGCTACAAGTGGATGCCCATTATTTAGCTCATGAAATTAAAATACTCAGTTATTACTACATGAACCGTGAATTTCCAATTGGTGCTGTTCTCTGGTTGTCAGAAATATTTAGGCTGGCTTGCAAAAAGGAGAAAAATCCACTGTCCCCTTGAGAAATAGAATAAATGCCCTGACTGTGAGAAGAGCTACACATGTGCCAATGTAAATGTTTCACTTTCAGCGCAAACCATGCTGATTAAAATCTCAACATGCTCTTTTAATGCACAGAGGCAAGACAAGGGCTTACATATTATTCAGTGCCTAACTTTTGCGCCCCGAGGCCCCCAGAACCCACCCCAAAATTAACTTCACTCAGACACATATTTTAGTTTTAAGTTTTTGGGTGAATTTTGGCCACAACTTTATTGAATTACAATTTCGTGAGCGGTATTGGCTTAAGCATTGACTCTTGACTATAACTGACTCCACCTTCTGGGTGGCAGTCGAAAGGGGTAAACCAAATGAGGGAGCAACGTTGATGTGGACCAACTGAAGCTCACCCCGGGGTTCCTGTGGTCCTGGCATGACCCTAGCCCCTCAAGCGGACTTCGGATGAGATCCAGGACCCCCAGCTTCCTTTAATGGAATACCTGTTCCTGGAGGGGCAGGTGATGGCCGCACCTCTCCTCCCGCAATCCAACTAAGCCAATGCCTAACTCCCACCTTACAAGTTGTGACGATTGCTAAGGGGTAGGCAAAAACCAGGTGGCTAGAGCCAATTTGCCAATTGGAAAAAATTCCTACCCAGCCCCTGTTTCTAAAACTGGCAACCCAAACCAAAGCAAGGTCAGACTAAACTACCTAACTCTAGGGGGGGGGTGTTCGGCAGCACAACGCAAATGCCCCTCCTCCCGTCACGCTGGCGCTTTTTAAAGCCCCTGGATCACGTCACCCTCTGGGGATTGGCTAAAACAGCCTGGCGTGATCCAGGGGCTGTGGCCAGGGCATTTTCCACTTCCCTCCACCCATTTTACCCCTATGGGGTAAGTCCCATTTGCCCGTGCGCAACCAGGACCCTCCAATAAGAGGATCCCATTTCCAAGACTGAATATATATTTAGATCTCTATAGGCTCGTATAGTACTCATACCATGAACATTGTACCATTGACTTGCCCATCTGCTTTTCTTTTTCTACTTATGCTATGCTTGTCACCAATGGAACCCAAGCTAGCTCAAGGCCTAGAACCTCGGTTCCCAGTGGGGTGAAAGCATTTCCAGAATCGAGTCAGGAGTCTCTGCTTCATAATTTTCAACCTTCATCCCCGGGGCATGTGAGGTGGGAATCTGGCTTGACTCAGGAATGTCCTTGGACTGTGTTAGACTCTACCTCACATCCTAGTGGCCCTCCAACGCAGTGTCCAGGCAGTGTTTTCATCAACCCCTCACTCAGTTTGTGCCTTTTGTCCCCGTGAAGAGATGCCCAACCACACCAGACCTATTTGCACATGTCTAAAGTGGACTGTAGAGTCCAGTTTCTACTCAAGATTTTGGCCAGAGCAGAATGGTTTCATTTTAAAATTCAATGACAAGCAAGATTCATCTACCTGCCCCTTTGTGATCATGCACACAAAAGCCAGCTGTTTTTGCTTTGAAGTTCACTTCATGCTTCTAACACTAGGTTTTTCTTATCTGGGATGTTTTTAACGTGAACATTGCAACCCAGCAGGGGAACTATGAACTTGGGATTCTAGCAAGGAACTCAGTGGTGCGAAAGGCAAGCACGAGACTGAAATGCGTTCCTTCTGAAATTCTGGGCTTTCATAGGGCAACAGTTCATGATTGACAGGTGGGACCAACAAACCAGACAATCCTAAATGTGACAGAATCAAAACACTGAGATGAGGGAGAGTGGACCTGCTTGCTTGCCAGTCAGGGAGAAGATGAGCAATCAGGCAATGCCATCCTCACCACCACCACAACTCTCTGGGTAAGAGGTGAGTGAACAAGAAAGTAGGCTGAAATTATTTATTGGCAGAACTCGATGGAATTTGTGTGCCCCTTCTGAGAGGATGAAGCCCAACTGATTTCAGACTGGTAAGCATTTGGTTTACAAACATCTGCACAGGGCATTAGAGCCTAGTTAGTCTGTAAATGTTCGATCTTGTTAGGCTTCCATGCTTCAGTGAATTGCTATCGGTAATCTTGCAAATTAACCTTATGCCAATAACAATAGGAACAATAACAAATTAATGGCTGCTCCGTGAACAACATGATCCCTGAACAGGCTAAGTTTGAATCCCTTCACCTTTTCCCTCAAATCAAGCTCATGTTCTTGGTTTTGTTACACAATGTTCTAAAATGACATCAAGGTATCGATTTTGATATTTACAAATCTTGGCGGTTTTACAGGCTGTAACCACTCACAACTAATATGCTGTTCTTTTACCCTGAGAAATTCCATGCATTTTGTATTCTTACGGCACTTTCAGCAAAGATTATATAGTATAAGGGGCATCAGATACAGCTAGCTGGCTTTCCCTTGCCCCAAAGGGTGTCTCCATAGAGTAGCTTGACTGCATTAAGTTATGCTGTGCCAGCACTATGCCAGACACAAACAAGAATTAATTCAGCAGTTCACAATGACCTACTGCAACTCAGTGAACCACAGTGCTTCAGACTAAAGATGCTGACTTACATCTCTCTCTCCTTTCTCTGTGGCCCACATTATATAAATCAAGCCAATCACCTGCTACAAATTCAACAACTAGTGTTCAATTCCAGTTTTTATTACAGCTGTAATCTCACACCTGTCTGCACTTGCTCCATATTGGCAAGCATTTAGAGTTGAATTTGGGAACTTACGTAACGTAGCACGGCAGCTTACGAACCACACTTCTATACTCAAAGCCAGATTATTGTGGGGTTTGAACAACAGCTGTCCCCCCACTCTCCCCAGTCTCTAGGGATTAACAGGAAATGAAACAGCCCTATATTTACTGGTATGTATGGGGGACCTGTCAGGCAACCACCCAGAGAATTGTGAGAAACAGGGCAAAGCGAAGTAAAAGCAGAACAAAACCAGGCCTTATAGTTACTTTAGTGGAGACTTTTAGTCTAGTGGTAGTACAAAGAGACCTCTCTAGTTTCCCAGAAGTTTTCTTCTTTTGCCAATGTTTTTTGGTAACACATAGGCCAAGTCCCGGCCTGATATTCCTCAGGTCACAAGTTTAAGGTCTGTTGTTGGGGTTATGTCATGATACTCTGATATGGTTCCAGGGTTAAGCGGAGTCATGGCTAGTCTGGGTGATATCAGCTATTCAACATCGTAAATACACTGCAATATAATGATACATCTTTTGGGAATTATACTGACAGAACTGCCTAAATTGTACAGAAATTTATTTATGTATGCTACTACAGCAGAATGACTGCTACTTGCCCCAAAGTGGAAAGAAGTAGAAGTCCCAGCAAAGGAAGAATGGATACAAAAACTTATGGAATATGCAGAAATGGCAAATCTCACCAGAAAAATAAGAAATTAAGATAACAAACTTTTTATAAAAGAACGGAAAGGGCTTATTGAGTATTTACAGATAAATTGTAAACAGATAAAAAACATTAGCAGGATTATTGTAATAACCTGCAGTTTCATAAGAGTATATATTTAAAGTAGATAATTAAATGAGCAAATTAAATGAATTTGGATATGCAGAAGATATTTTTAGAAAATGAATTTAAGGAACCGCAGAAAGAGGGGGAAGGAAGTCAAACTTTGAAATGTAAAATTGATTGGAAAACTAATGAAATGTATAAATTTGAAAAGTATAAATAAAAACCTTTTTTAAAAAAAACAAAGATACATCGCAATGTTGAAAAATGGAGGGAGAAACAAGCTGCATCAGACCCAACCTTGCAACGCACTGGAGTGAAACTGCCTCCACTCCCTTGGCAGGAGCAATGGCGATTTCACCTTGGCACCTAGAGGGGTTGGGGCCGATGTAGCTTGCTTGTGTGCTGAGTGCTGGTGGTGGAGGGACTCAGGAGCAATGGTAGTTTAATTCATGATATACTGGTGGGTGAAGGTGCAATCGTGCCCTCAAACTGATCCTGGGCAATGTATTGTTACATCGACCAGGCCTAGTCATGGCAACATGCTATTTGTGGACCCTCCCACCTCCCAGGACCTCAGGAAATGTGACACTGGAGTATTGGGCAGGGGGTGGCAGGATATTACCCAACATGTCATGTTTCTGTGGTGGCTGCCACGTTCTTTTCCTCACAGAGTGCTCTGGCTTTCCACCTAGTATCTGGTGGAAAATCCAAGATGATGGCCAGAAAGCTCTTGGTGCCAGACACCATAAACATGTAATTTTGAAGTAAGTTAAAAATGGAGTCCAAGTCAAGTTTCAGAAGGAACCCTCTGAGCTGCTCATGTCGGCACAAGCCCTGATGATGTGGACTTAGAAAAAGGGTATCATGACACAGAGTTTTAAAATAAGTGTGTCACTTGCTAGAAGAATAGTCAAAATGTAAAATTAGGCTTTTACTTCTCCCACAGCTGAAATCTTCCTAAAGCTCAGACCACAGTCATTAATTATAATGGCACCCTTGTTAAAGTACAGTTTAATCACACGAACATATCTGAATTTCTTATGATTTGCGGCATAAATTTTACAATTACAAGAATAATATTTTTTATGATATACTCAATTTTGATAGTGCCTGCCCTAACCCCAGTTGAAAGCCAGTCATAAACTATACAATTTATAGTATACCACCTAAGGTTAAATTCATGTAAGAATGATGAAAAGAATGATACGATCATTTCTGAACTTTTCTGTACTATGCAAGAGTGGACAATCTTTCTTCTTCTTTCTTACAATCGAGAAACTGTTTGGTGTCACATTCATAGGACTGTAGAGATGCAAGGGACACAAGAGGGTGATCTAGTCCAACCCTCTGAAGTGCAGGAATCTTGACACGAAGCCCCAAAGCCAACTTGAAACCATGCCATACCCTTTTTAGTGTTGCAAATGTGCTAGCATTTTATTGCTGCAGCACAAGGAGGAATAAACCTTAGTTTGAGAAATGATCCTTAGTTTGAGAATGTTGTTTTGTATTTTGTGATTCAATGACAGAAGTTTTATATAGTTTTCAGCAAGTTTTCTAGAGGGTCTATCAATGCTAGTCAATAAATACAGGAGCATCAGTTGCTTCCTATATGAATATGGTAGCATTAGAAGCTGACTTACACTGAGCCAGGTCATTAATCATTCTAGGCCAGTACTGACCACACTAATTGCAGAGTTTTCCAGGGCCACAGGACAACTGAGGTCTTCCATTGAAGGTCCTTCAGCTGTAGAGGCCAGGGTTTGCAAAACAGCCATTGTTCAACTGAGCTACGGCAGCATGTGGCTCTGAAGTCAGACTTCCACCAGCGTTGTACTACTAACTTCCACAATGAGTGGGTTTAGAACTGCATCCATCCTCATTCTTTCTTTGCAAAAGTTGGATGCAGATAAACATTGCATCTATCTTGGTCCATAGCTGTACTTCAAAGATTGCATTTTGCTTGCACCCTGTTAAGTATTTTCAGAACACTGCTGAGAATCTAGTTTACATTTCTTTCACTAACTGTTTATTCAGTAGAAAGGTCACAACTGACACTTGCCTCCTTGCAGTCACAATTCTTCTGGAGTTATAGATTTAATACCATAAATTTCTTATAATAAATGCCAGCCCAGAGTCTGTGGTGCCAGATGTTCCCATTGCTTGCCAGAGTTTCCCACTCATTCATGTCGAGTCTCCAAAGTCACATTTGCAAAGATCTTCGCATCAGAACTGTGGCTGATTTATGTGCCTTTTAGCACTGGTTATCTCACTATAAAATATGCATGCGAACAAGCCTACATGGCCATCTTTGAAAGAGAGGGCGCAAAAATGTGTGTAAGCTTGGGAAGTGTTATAGGGTCAAGTTTGGATAAGAGGCAGCTGTACCCAAATTTAGGTGTGGAATGTGTATTTTCTGGCTGGGATCCCTGGGGTCACTAGTTAAAACTCAGAGCAAACAGGCAGCTCTACTCTGTTGACCAGACTTTTGTCTAAGCTTCTAGAATTTATACCAATTAAAACTTTCATACTGTTTGCAAATAGTGCGAATGTTTCACACCTCTGTTTTCTTTAAATCTGAATAGGGTACTGAGACAAGGGCAAGCATCATCCAGGTTGTTCTCAAGGCTAGGACAGAGGGTTTTTGTTTTGTTTTTTCAAACTCCTGAGTCACTGCTGACCTTATTATGAGGGAGAACTTTAGGGATGTGAAGTTGAAGGGTCCTTTCCCAAACTAGTGTCTCCTTCTCCAAACTGGCAAATTGTCCCTCCTGGATGCTGGACTTGAATTTATTTCCTTGGTTCTGTGTTTTCTTTAAAAGGTGGTCCCTCACCTGGGTAATGGACAGAGTGGTGTAGGAATCAATTCTTACTACAGCAGGCTGCTACCTTAGTCCCCCATAATGACAATTTGTCAGTTATCAAAGCAGGCACAACACATAAAAGGTTATCCTTTTATCATAGCAAACCCATAGGTTGGGCAGGGATGAGAGATTGCAGTAGTCCTGAGGGCAGCCAGTTATCTGCATGACCAAGATAGGAGTTGAACTCGCATCTGGACTCAGTTCAGTACTCTTAATTCCACAACACTGCCTCATTTTGTCAAATGTCTTGGTGAGATCAGCAAAAGCAAGGAAGAGCTGTTCTGCATTGCTTCCTGCATTTAGGTTAGCTGGTGCAGATTGCGATCATATCAGAAATCAAGACTGTCTTCTTGGTGCACCTACATGAGGTCAGTTATAACTTACATTAGCATTGCTAGAATGCTAATGGTGGAAGTTATGAGGTCCATAACTGCATTCTTACAATTCATTGTTTTCGTATGAAATCTTACGTTTATCTAGTGTTTAGCTCTCTGAGAACATGTTGAATATGCAAACCCATTTCTGTGCAATCAATAAAGATGCCTTTGGCTATTCTTACTTATCTTGCCATGTCATGATGACTAAGGCATATTAGTCACAAGTTAGCATGTGATCCTATTCTTCCATTAAGGAGAAGAAAACATCTTTATTTGATGCGTGAGCATAGAAAGTTAAAGAGTAATTATGTCAGCACCAGGTGTGGAAGACCAGAAGTGCAGGATGCTGGAAGCATGAGCCTCAACAGGAAAGAAGCACAGAAGAAAGTGTAGTGGGAAAAACTTTCAGGAGATGTAGGCAGGACTAGGGAAAGGAGGGAGGGAGCGCAGATAGGTGGTGACTCGAAAGCTGTGAAGTACAACTACTTGGCACCTTGGCTTACTGCATTTTTCAAGAGCAATACTACATCGCAGAATGCTTCACACCATCACTGTTTTACAGCTATCCAAGCAGTTTTACTACAATTGTGTATCACTAGGATGCAGTAAATCCATCCACTGCTTTCAGGCAGTAATTAGTTGCTACATCATCATTACGTCAAGCCACAGGATGGAGGAGAAGCTGTTTGCTATTGAGATTGTACCAGTTCAGTTTTTCCCATAAATTTCTGGGAAGGTTTTAATAATCAGGTAGTCAGGCTCAGGAATGTCTATTCCTGCGACGCCTGCAACCACACAATTTGGAAGGCAGAAGGGCTGCCTGGGGCAAATAACAATGATGACCACTTGCACATCACAAAAGTAAGGGGAATGCATAACAAAAAAGGGGTGAGGACACAGCTCTGCATAAAAGGCGTACATGATCATCTATATGCATAAATGCAAATTCAAAAGTAGTTACTGTAATTTAAATAGAAATACACCATGGTGTATCAAACAACCTGGGTGCTTGTCTAAATTTATTGTTCCAGTGATAACTGTTGAGGGGCAAGGCACTTGTTTTCACACAGTACTTTGCTTTGAACCAGACTTTGACCAGATGACTCTTTGTAGTCCCCTCCCCTATCAATGACATGCTGGCACCTCCATCCCAATTTCGTGTTCAGTAGCAGACTGGATGATCTAGACAAGATCCCTGCCTTGCAGGGGATGAACTAGATGAGCCTTGGAGTCCCTTCCAATTCTATGATTTTGTGGACCTGCAGTTGAATCTTACTTCAACAATACTGATGAGACAGATCTTCCAAACTTAGACTACACCCAAGGGGCACAAACTAGCTTAGGGGATAAACAGCACACACCTTGCTGCCATTCCCCATTTAATAGCATTCATCACCTGAGGCATCCACCTTATTCTGTTGAATGGTTGGGCCAGCCTTGGAAGGCACCTAGATGAGTCAACACATAATGTTTGTAGCCAGGCTTGACCAGGGGCAACCAATGGACTGCTTGGGTGGGTAGAGCTACATTGGGACCTGAGAGAATAACACAACTGTTTAAGGCAGTTGAGCAGGGCAACAGATCAAGAAGCCCCTGCCCTAGTCCCTAACTGATCCCAACCATTTCCAACACGCTTCTGTCATGGTGTGGAAAGCTCACGCGTTACTGCACCTCCATCTTTTCCTGCCACCAGAGCAGAAGTCATTCCAAACAATGCTAACATGCTAACACTATACAAAACAAACGTATTTGTGTTGTTTGCAACATAGTGGGATCTCCCTCTTCAGCACAAAAAGCAATTTTGAGGAGACTCCAGCAATCTGCCAATACGGTGTATGTATCCTAAGACACTTGGGATGCGGGTGGCGCTGTGGGTTAAACCACAGAGCCTAGGACTTGCCGATCAGAAGGTCAGCGGTTCGAATACCCACAACAGGGTAAGTTCCTGTTGCTCGGTCCTTGCTCCTGCCCACTTAGCAGTTCGAAAGCACGGCAAAGTGCAAGTAGATAAATAAGCACCGCTCCGGCGGGAAGGTAAACACCGTTTCTGTGCACTGCTCTGGTTCGCCAGAAGCGACTTAGTCATGCTGGCCACATGACCCAGAAGCTGTACGCCGGCTCCCTTAGCCAATAAAGCGAGATGAGCGCCGCAACTCCAGAGTCGGTCACGACTGGACCTAATGGTCAGGGCTCCCTTTACCTTTATCCTAAGACACAGGTCATAACATCATTGCAGATTTAACCACATCTCACACTGTCAGTCTGTCTGTCTGTCTGTGTGTAGCTGAATGCTAGCAAACCAGAAATGTTTGATTTAGCATTCTAGCCAATATTCAAGTGAAGAAAATTGAAATATCCATTCACCGGACCAAAGATTGTTCCCAATGAACAGCCGTCTTGACTCTCTTCCTCCTGGCACAGCAATTAACTTCTCTGTAGGGTATAACAACACAGCACATTGCCTTGCTGAAATTGCATCTGGCATTTAAATAGCCCAGTTCAACTTTTCTACTTATACACAAACTTATGCATGCAATGATCTGAATGCATTCTATTGCAATGCTTCCAAACAGGACCAGACTGAAGGAACATCCCCCCAAAATATGGTTTCCAAAAGAGTAGATTAATACACTGAGGATGCAATGCAAGTAGCTCTACTCTTTGAGTTAAACCTGCAGGAAGAAAAGCACACAACTCCCTCACTGCTTTCCCCACCCCAAGAAATCAATAGTTCCCCCCTTTCCCTGTATGAATTCATCTGTTTGTCCTCAACAGAGAAATCATCTTTCTTCAGATACCTTTTGTTCCCTTAGAGGTTTGAGGTCAATTAAAAAATGAATGCCTTCCAAAACAGACTGATAATTAGTTAACAGTCTCTTCATTATAAGTCCCATGGGGAACATTAATTTACAAGAAGTCCTGACCCAGTTGTCCTTGGAATACCATCAAACTCACAGAAACGAAGGTCATGGCAAAGCTATTCTCTCCAGCACTGCATGGGGTGTAATAAAGAACGATACCTGGAATGTTATTTCCTAATCTGTCTGAAGACCATCATCTCTTGCTGTCTTGTCATTATATTCTTCAAACATACAGAGGTAGACAGCTGGGTTTTTTATTTTAATGGCCTAACCAGATGCGAGCATTATTGTGAAAGCATGCGTGAATGTATATTGTTGAGAGTGGATTTTAAGGTATAAGGATAGCTTTAGGATAGTCTCACTGAATCAGGCCAGTGGAATGCCCTCCCATCAGATGTCAAGGAAATAAACAACTATCTGACTTTTAGAAGACATCTGAAGGCAGCCCTGATTAAGGAAGTTTTTAATGACTGATGTTTTATCGCTTTTTTTATTACAGTCATACCCTGGTTGTTGAACGCCTTGGTACTCGTGCGTTTTGGCTCCCGAACGATCGAAACCCAGAGGTGAGTGTTCTGGTTTCTGAACTTTTTTGGGGCAAGCCAAACATCCAGTGCAGCTTCCGGTATTGGTTACGGTATGCCTGTGCGAATCGGAAGCAAATCCAAAGCCACACCTTGGCTTCCAAATGTTTTGGAAGTCGAACGGATTTCCAGAACACATTCTGTTCAAAAACCAAGGTACGACTGTATTATTATAAATATTATGTTGGGAGTCAGCCAGAGTGTCTGGGAAAACCCAGCCAGATAGGTGGGGTATGTATGTATGTATGGATGGATGTATAAATTATTGCTGTTGTTGATGTTGTTGTTATTTCCTGTTTCCAACAGTGGAGAGTCAAATACCTCCAAGAAACCCACAAGCAAGGCAGGAAGGCAATAGCCTGAGACCAGATATTGTTGGGCCACAAATATCATCCTTACTGATTATTGGACATGCTGGCTAAGGCTGATGGGAGTTGGGAGTCCAGCAGCATTAGGGGTTTCCTATGTTTCTCTGTGTTATTCAGATTTATATTGCACCTGAATATAGTTATCACGGCTAACCAAAACCTAAATAACTACCAGCCACAGATCTGTCAAATGACCTTTTCAAACCATCTGAACCAGTAGCCATCATGACAACTTGGGCCAGTGAATCCCTAAAGCTACAGCCAATGGGTGAGCCCATGATGTAATGCCAAAGGAGGTAACCTTTAATATATTGTGGGATATATTCCCTTGGACCCCATTCTGGCAGTGGAAAAATCCAGAGTTAAAACTGGATTGAGCCAGAGCCACAAGTAGGAAGGGCACCCCCTTTGTTTCTGCCACACACCCCTTTTTTCATCTCTCTTTTTGAAGGTCTCCCTTCATTTCTCATGCTCAGCACCCACATAAAATGAGCCCAAGAGCCATAGGTCGTTCACCCATGTTCAAAGATTATGATGATAATAATAATAATAATAATAATAATAATAATAATAATAATAATAATAATTAATTATTATTTATTATTTATACCCCGCCCATCTGGCTGGGCCTCCCCAGCCACTCTGGGCGGCTTCCATAAAAACCAAAAATACAGTAAAATATCACAAGTTAAAAACTTCCCTGAACAGGGCTGCCTTAAGATGTCTTCTGAATGTCAGGTAGTTGTTTATCGCTTTGAGATCTGCTGGAAGGGCGTTCCACAGGGCGGGCGCCACTACCAAGAAGGCCCTCTGCCTGGTTCCCTGTAGCTTTGCTTCTCGCAATGAGGGAACCGCCAGAAGGCCCTCGGTGCTGGACCTCAGCGTCCGGGCAGAATGATAGGGGTGGAGACGCTCCTTCAGGTATACTGGACCGAGGCTGTTTAGGGCTTTAAAGGTCAGCACAAACACTTTGAATTGTGCTCGGAAACGTACTGGGAGCCAATGTAGGTCTTTCAAGACCGGTGTTATATGGTCTCGGCGGCCGCCCCCAGTCACCAGTCTAGATGCCGCATTCTGGATTAGTTGTAGTTTCCGAGTCACCTTCAAAGGTAGCCCCACGTAGAGTGCATTGCAGTAGTCCAAGCGGGAGATAACCAGAGCATGCACCACTCTGGCGAGACAGTCCGCAGGCAGATAGGGTCTCAGCCTACGTACCAGATGGAGCTGGTAAACAGCTGCCCTGGACACAGATTTGACCTGTGCCTCCATGGACAGCTGTGAGTCCAAAATGACTCCCAGGCTGCACACCTGGTCCTTCAGGGGCACAGTTACCCCATTCAGGACCAGGGAATCCTCCACACCTGCCCGCCTCCTGTCCCCCAAAAACAGTACTTCTGTCTTGTCAGGATTCAACCTCAATCTGTTAGCCGCCATCCATCCTCCAACCGCTTCCAGACACTCACACAGGACCTTCACCGCCCTCACTGGTTCTGATTTAAAAGAGAGGTAGAGCTGGGTATCATCCGCATACTGATGAACACCCAGCCCAAACCTCCTGATGATCTCTCCCAGCGGCTGCATGTAAATGTTGAAAAGCATGGGGGAGAGGACAGAACCCTGAGGCACCCCACAAGTGAGAGCCCAGGGGTCTGAACACTCATCCCCCACCACCACTTTCTGAACACGGCCCAGGAGGAAGGAGCGGAACCGCTGTATGACAGTGCCTCCAGCTCCCAGCCCCTGAAGATGGTCCAGAAGGATGTTATGGTCGATGGTATCAAACGCCGCTGAGAGATCCAGCAGAACTAGGAAACAGCTCTCACCTTTGTCCCTAGCCCACCGGAGATCATCAACCAGTGCGACCAAGGCAGTTTCAGTCCAATGATGAGGCCTGAATCCCGACTGGAAGGGATCCAAATGGTCCGCTTCTTCCAGGCGTGCCTGGAGTTGTTTGGCAACCGCTCGCTCAATCACCTTGCCCAAGAATGGAAGATTTGAGACTGGGCGATAGTTGGCCATTGTGGCCGCATCTAAAGATGGTTTTTTAAGAAGCGGTTTAATAACCGCCTCTTTCAGCGGGTCTGGGAAGGCTCCCTCACGGAGGGAAGCATTCACCACCCCACGAAGCCCATCGCCCAGTCCTTCCCGGCTAGCTTTTATAAGCCAGGATGGGCAAGGATCCAGGAGACAGGTGGTTGGTTTCACTCGTCCAAGCAGCTTGTCCACATCCTCGGAGGTAACAGATTGGAATTGATCCCACTCAACTTGACTAGACAGAACTCTAGCACTCTCCCGCCCCGGCCCTGCTCCCATGGTGGAGTCTACTTCTTCCCGAATCTGAGCGATTTTATCTGCAAAAAAACTTTGCAAAATCATTGCAGGAGAACATGTGGCCCGTACTGGGCCCCGATGTTGCAGGTGGTTCCGCTAAATTGTGAACCACCTGAAAAAGTCTCCTGCTGCTGTTTTCTGCAGATGCAATAGAGGCGGCGAAGAAATTCTTCTTCGCCGTCGCTATCGCCACTTGGTAGGCTCGACGTTGAGCTCTAACCTGTGTCCGGTCAGATTCGGAATGAGTTATCCGCCACCGGCGCTCTAGCCGTCTCAACGATTGTTTCATTGCCCTCAGATCCGTGGAAAACCACGGGGCTGTCCGGGCTCCATGCAATCGGAGAGGGCGCTTCGGAGCCAAACAGTCAATAGCCCTGGTTAACTCCACATTCCAGCGGGCCACCAGGGAATCAGCTGAAAGGCCATCAACATGGGATAAAGCATCCCCTACCACTCTCTGGAAACCATTTGGATCCATTAAGTGGCAGGGGCGGACCATCCAAATTGGTCCCACCTCCTTGCAGAGGGGATGGGTCACAGAGAAGTCCAGTTGCACCAGGAAGTGATCTGACCATGGCACTTCTTTCATTTCGCTTTTACTTAGTGTCAGATCACCAACATCCATAGAGGTAAACACCAGGTCCAAGGCATGTCCACGGCTATGGGTTGGGCCAGACTTATTCAGGGACAGCCCCATGGAGGCCATGCTTTCCACGAAGTCCCGAGCGGCCCCTTGTAAGGTCGTGTCGGCATGGATGTTAAAATCCCCTAGGACGACCAAGCTAGGTGTCTCCAGGAGAACAGGATGGGGAACCCCCTCATATTCTATGCCACAAATCCAAAATTTATGGTTCAGGAAGATAAGAATGGACTCACACAAACACCTATTTAACTATCAGTTATGGAATACTACAACCGATATATAGGCACACATTTTAAAAGATAACACAGTTTATTCTGAAAATGCCACATGTGACGCAGTCATCTGCAATTATATGCTTTCTCATTTTCTTTCAGCAGTATATTAATCCAAATCTGACCTTTCTATTAGATTATTTGATACTGCAATGGATCAAAGCTGCATTACAGGGAGCTCAAATAGCCACTGGCGCTCATCTTTAAAGATGATTTCTTAAGACATGTGCATTTTTACTTCATACTGTTCAGCTAACAGTCACCTTTATTCATTGTAAGCCTCCCAGGTTTATATTAATGATACTAAGAAAAAGAAGACAGAGCACATAAAACGGACACTGGCATTTCAAGATCTGTTTACATAGTGTATGCTTTGGCCAGGAGCTGGTTTTAAAAGTTGTCAGTTATCTTCATTATTATCCATGGATTTATGTTCTTGGCAGCCTCCTATTCTTGGCAAGGTTCAGAGCCTTCAAGATCAATAACCAAATGTAATAGATTCTTGCCCTTCAACTTCTTTAATGGCAAAGGTTTGACCTTTCCAGTTAAAGATCAACCTCAAAGGAAATCCACATCGAAATTTTATGCCTTCTCTCTAGTTATCTCTTTAAATATTGCTAACCCCCTCATCTCTCAAGAACAGACAACTTCCTTTCTTAAAAAAAGCATTTGTCCATATGCTGCCTATTAATGGAAAGTATTTTAATTCTGAAAATTGCCCTCAAGTTCTGCCATTGGGACTCTGAGCTCAAATCCAACATCTCCCACTCTGGTGGGGCAGGTGGAGTGTTCTCTGCCAGACAGAGGAAATAAAAAGTAAATTCAGTATAAAACAGTTTCATAAGTTCAAAGAATGCTATGTAAAATTGAAGGTTAAATCAAACTGATACTTATGATCTGGTGTTGCCTCATAAACCCATCATTTATTTGAACACTGCAGTCCTAAACCACTTACCTAAGCCACACAGAACTGAATAGGACTTACTTTTGAATGCTTTTTGAGTCATGTGCCAGAATGCACTGTGCTTTATTTTTGTGTGTGCAGCAAACTCAACAAATCCTGTGGAACAAACTGGGAGAATACTGGGATGTCTTCTGTACCTATCTTTTTAAATGCACCTTTCCTTTACAGATCTGTAGCACTTGGTCAAAATGCAAGCAATTTCTCTACTGTGAAGCAAGTCTCAAGCAAGAAGCCCAGTGGAGGGAGTTTAAGATCAGAGGAGGAGTTTGTAATATCCACACTGTTACTTTCCCTCATCTATTTATATTTAACTGGGATCTTCTCTTTATTCAGCCCAAGGTATTTTCATCTCTGTTATAAGCTTTTCCCAATGTACAAGATACTATTGGACTGGGAAACAAAGGATGAGCAAGTAAAAACTTCAATGATACATTGGGCAATAGATATTGGTTATACAGTGGTACCTCGGGTTACAGATGCTTCAGGTTACAGACGCTTCAGGTTACAGACTCCGCTAACCCAGAAATAGTACCTCGGGTTAAGAACTTTGCTTCAGGCTGAGAACAGAAATCATGTGACGGTGGCAGCGGGAGGCCCCATTAGCTAAAGTGGTACCTCAAGTTAAGAATAGTTTCAGGTTAAGAACGGACCTCCAGAATGAATTAAGTTCTTAACCCGAGATATCATTGTAATATACATAAGGAAGCATGGGAACGATTGTGGAATATGATAGAAAACTTACAGCATGCTGTGATTTAAGAGAAAACGATATGAAAATATTGCATAGATTGTATCTAACACTGAGTAAACTGGCAAAAATGTAAAAATCAAAATCGATTAAGTGTTGGAAATGCAAAGAGAAAGTGGGTAGGCACTTTCTATCATATGTCATATCTTATAGTAAGGTTAAAGCTTACTGGGAAATGATATATAATGAATTGGAAAGTATGTTTAAAATAACATTTGTAAAAAACAACAACAGAAGCTTCCCTTCTGGGAATTACAGGGGTAGAACTACCTAAACAATATAGAAATTTATTAATGTATGCAACTACAGCGGCAAGGATGTTATTTGCCCAAAAATGGAAAGAAGAAGGAGTCCTGACGAAAGAAGACTGTATACAAGAACTCATGGACTATGCAGAAATGGCAAAACCTACTTGAAAAAAAATATGAAATCAAGACAACAAACTTTTTATAAAAGAATGGAAATGGTTTGCTGAATATGTACAAATAAATTGTAAACAACCTGCAGCTTCATAAGAGTAAATTATTAAAGTAGATGAATAAAAGAATAAGTTAAGTGAATTGAGAATATGCAGGAAATGATAAATATCAGAAAGAGGAGGAAGGAAGTCGAGTTTTGAAATGCTAAAGTGACTGTAAGACTATCGAAATGTATATAACTGAAAATCACAAATAATAAAAAATTAAGCCTTTTTACGAATGTACATTTGTGGACAGGGTGTTCTCTTCAACATAACTGACATTTCTAGATATTGAAGAATATTAGAATAGGGAGAAGCGCTGTTGCTTCCTTGCCTTGACTCTTGGAGATCAAAGAACTAATGTGTAATGCAATTTATTTCAATGTGTATACGATACAGAAACAAGTCATCTATATAGTCAAGGTCAAAGCATTTCAAAACAAAACAGAACTTCATACCTGTCCACTAAATAATATGAACACTGGCTTAGCTTATTTTATTATATTTTTAATTACAAATTAGCCATTCATCAACCTGATTATATTCATTTATTATCAGCTAATGATCCCCATAGTGCTTTCTGTTTAGGGAAGCAGATTTATTGGTTTATAATGAGGAACATCTAAGTGCAAGTGATACTAACTGTCCTAATAATTCTGCTTAAAGGCTGAAAGGTGTTATAGCACATCTACTACCACTGTGAGTAGAAACTCTTCTGTTCAACTTGGCTTTCCAAACATTTCTTAAACATACTTCAAGATCATTGGTATTATTTTTACTTCTGCACTTTAAAAAGCTTTGCAAAATAAATAAAAAAAGATCCTAGTTTAGCATGACAAAATATCCATATTTCTGCAAAAAACAACAACAGCTGGAATCACTACCTGTTTTCAAGAAGAGCTCGATTCTATGCATGTTTCCTAGGAATGGCTTGATACTGAATTCAATGGTACATAATACAGTACACCCTCAGAATTCTCCCAGGGCCTCCTCAAAATTCTGCGGTAGCTGTATGTGCCTGGCACAGGGAGTGCTGACATGACTCGTGCAAGGTGGACAGCATGCTCACGACACATCAGCACACCCGGCAGCATGTGTGCATAGTATGCAGCCTTGGCCCCCTCAATCGCGGGGGCAAGCCAGGTCTCAGGAGTCCAGGTTCCCAGCTTGATAACACAGCAAGCATAGTTCATTAAAAAAGGATGATTTATTGTCAAAACAAACAGATAGCTCCGGACGGTTCTAACATAGCCTCCGATATCATCAATCAAGATGAACCTTCTGAAGACTCCTTCCGGTTTCTACAGAAGATGGAAAACTTTTGCATCTTACGTATGTTGCTTTTTTTCTGGTCTAACAGCCCTCCCCTTAGCCGACTCTGAGGACGGATTGGATCAGATCCCCCCTCCTCCCTTTCTGACAAACTTCCATCTCTGTTCGTGCCTCTTTGAACTTCCTGAGAGCTTTGACTGGGTTCCCGCCTGTTCTCAGCCGTTCCCTTATCACCCAGCATTCCAAGGTGCAGAGGAGTTGGCACTAGCTGCTGTTCATCCTGCATGAAAGTTAACTCTCTCTGTTCCCAGCTGCTTTTTTCCATTGGCTGCAAATCTTCACTGAGAGCTGGCTGCAAACCTTCACCGGGAGCTGGCTCGTTCCTGACACCAGGGCACTTGTTGGAGACCCATGGTGGGTAAGTGGAGGAAGGAACCTTTCTTTTCTGCCCTCTTCTGCCAATTGTGACTCCCCCACTCTTTTGCCACTGAGGCAGCTGCCCTGTGTTTGCCATTGTAGCCATAGTTCCACCTTTGCTCCCCTGTAAATGAACACAGCACTGAAGCCTCAGGATTCTACTTTCTGCATCATTAGAGATTCACTGCATGTGGGAAGAGTGTTTTTGAAAATGCCATTTGTTGACACCTTATCTTACAATTTTCATGAAAATTGGGGGGAAAAGTTTCATATCGGAATCTAAGAAAGCGCCCGCATACAGAACTTACATTATCCCTGACTGAGATCGTGGGTTGATAAAAAATTGTGCCAAGGAAATGCTCTACTGGAATTGTGTCTCTTTCCAGATACAGTCAAACCTCGGTTCTTGAACAGCTCCATTTGGGAACGTTTCGGCTCCTGAACGCCGAACACCTGGAAGTAAATGCTCCGGTTTTCTAACATTTTTTGGAACCTGAACGTCCAACACAGCTTTTGCTTGAGTGCAAGAAGTTCTTGCAACCAATCGGAAGCGGCACCTCAGTTATCAAACATTTCGGAAGTTGAACGGTCTTCCGGAATGGATCACATTCGACAACCGAGGTTTGGTAAAGGTAAAGATAAAGGACCCGTGACAGTTAAGTCCAGTCATGAATGACTCTGGGGTTGTAGCACTCATCTCACTTTACTGGCCGAGGGGGCCGATGTAGCTGAGTCCTGGGTTCATGATTACCTGCTGATTATTTTCTGTTCCACGAAACTTAATGTAACCTTTGATAATGTGATGAGGCTATTGAGTTTCAAATTCACAATCTTTAAAGGGTGGTGGCTGTTAGTCTTTCTCTGAACACCACAGAGAACAAAAGCATGCAATAATGGCTCTTTAAGACCTGTAGAGCTTTAGACAGGCTAAGGCAGACTGGAATGGGGGAGAGAGACACCGTTTGGGTTTGGGGAGTTATCTTTTATTATTTCTAAGATGCTGAGCCTGTGCTGGACAACATAAGACATTGTATGGATGTTCTGCATGTACCACTTTATTTATTTTGTTTGAAGAGTTCTGCAAGTAAAATTTGAATAATATTTTCATGGGCCTGGACAACGATTTCTTCCAAAAAGAGTCAGTTCTTATGCTTCCAGTTGCTACAAACTTAACAGTATTAATATCTGCAATATGCTTTCCCGCCAGCCCTGCTGCTCACCCACTCCACCATCACACTTGTTTGCCCTGGTGCTACAAGCCCTGCTCACCCATCCTGCTGCCTGCCTGTCTCAGATGCTTCCTTCATCCTGGAACATGAGGAGTCTGTTGCCAGCACTATTGATTGATTGATTACATCTATACCCCACCTTTTCTCCAAGGAGCTCAAGGTACATGGTTCTCTCCCTCATTTAATCCCAGACTAGTACAAATATAGTGTAGAGAGATAAATGAACACTGCATGGCCCCATCCTCAAGGATCATACTAGCATTGCTCAGCTTCAGTGAATGAAGCCCTTCTAAGCATGCCATCCTCACAGCTCCATAATTTCCACCTGGGAAGCAGCATCAGTTCATTTTAAAATTAGAGCAGCTGCTGGCAGTGGAGGTCAAAATCAGGGGTCGGCAACCTAAGGCCCATAGGCCAGTAGCAACCCATGGGGCTCATCTATCCAGCCCATGGCGCCCCTGCCCCCCCGCCACCCGCTCTTACCAGCATGGTGTGGTGCAGTGCAGTGTGGGGACTGACTTCTGGGTTGATGGCTCATGTGCGCATGTGCACGGGCACTCCTTCAACCTGGATGTGCACCAGAAATAGTGTGTGTACACATGTGTGGGACGGAGAAGCGCTCGTGCACATGCGCACACGCTATTCCCGGCACACATCTGGGTCAGAGGAGTGCCGAAAATAGTGTGTGCGCACGAGCATGGGTGCTCCTGCAACCCGGAAGAGTGCGCATGTGCACATGCTCCGGCCCATCTTCCGACAGACGGAGCGCGGACCGGCCCATTGTTCGGTAAGCTTCCAGACCCCTGGTCAAAAGGGATTGCCCCATAAATAAATAAATAAAACTCTCTTTTGTTGAACACAGTAACACGTATTTTAAGTATTTGTATACTGCCATCTCCGAAAATATCAGGGCAGTGTACAAAAACCTGTGTGCAATAAAATATAAAACACCATTTGTAAGAAGTACAAAACCACCATTAAAATTACTGGCTGTTCGACGACATTGTAAACAACTGCATAGGCCCATGGGCATAAAAAAGGAAGTCAAAAGCAAGGATGCCTTCTTAATCTTTGCTGGAAGAGAGTTCTACAGAATGAGACTGAGAACATTTAATGCTAACTTCTAAAGGAGGTTGGCTAGGCATCTCTAACATGGGGGGCTATTAGGAAACTTAACTGCAAGAAACTGCAGTTTTTATCAATCATTGTAATTCATAGCGGCAAACAATTATCTTGTCACTGCAGAAACGCAGGGCATTAGAATGTGACATTTCAGATGATATATATCCTTATAGCGAAGTAGTGCATCTGCAGGCATCTGGAGAACACTAGGTAAACAAAGGCTGGTATAGCAAAATGCGAATAACAGAGCATGAAACCATACAGTGGGTGAACCAAGTTGTCCACTTACAACAAAAATGCAAATAACTTTCTTTGTTCCCTGTAAATATTGAGTGATCAAAGTGCAAAGTATATACATATCTGAGTTTGAATGGTGTACACAATGAAGTGTACCACCCCCCTTAATATCTGTTCAAAGATGAATAGTATGGTATGTTATTGTATGGTAGCCATGGTACAGAGGAACACTGCACAGAACTATAGCATAATTTCTCTCTCCTTTGCCATGTCAGTGCTCTGCAAATTATCCCATTATTCATAGGAAACCAAGGGCCCCCTGAGCCTCATCAGGAATCATTTAGGCTGCAATCCTTACCCCGCTTACTTTGGAGCAAGCCCTAATGAATTCACAGGGCCTGATATCATAGCCCCATTCATAACATTACTAGCATGCTGGGCAATGCTTTCTTTAACTGAGAGTAAGTCTGCTCTTTTAGGCATGTTCCGGTGTCAAATGTCTTTCCAACAACCACATGTTTCATACATTTGTTTGCAAAAAAGCCCCAATACACAAGCAGCCGCCCAGTTGTGTAGCAATCTGTGTGAAGCTTTGTGTCTGTCTAAATTGTTCACATCCAAATGGATACGTAGTAAATATAAGTATAATGGTTTAATTGGCATGGAAATGGAAAATCCCTATGTGTTTGAATGTGAGCTCTCTGACCTAGATGGCTTGATAATTAACTGTCAGTGATCTTTGCTAGCTCTTACATGGTGTTTAACTTTAGATCACATGTGAGAGGTATGCAACTGCAAATTGCCATATTGGGGAGTTGGTCTTTGAGGTTTTCTCTGGAAGCCACAGAGAACAAAGGTTGTGCTAATGAGGTCTCTCCTGGAGAGAAAACAGCTCAAGGCTACTGGAGGTTGTGTGGAGAGAAACAGACCTCTGATTTTAGGTCTGTTTGGAGTTATTTCAATTTTGTACGAAGATGAAACGTGTGTTTGACATGTACATGACATTATACAACTATTTTGGATGTATTATTTGTTTTGAGTAAAGATTTTTAATCAAATTTAGGGGTCCGGACAATTTTTATTCCAAGAGGAGTAAGTTTCTATACATCCTATTGCTTCAAGCTGTGCAATATTAATATCTGCAATACGGATGCCTTCATTTGCCTCAGCTACAACAAAACATGTCTCTCCCATATTGGCCTATACAGGCACAGCAAGCCCTTTAACTCTCCAACCATTTGATCTTACCCACAAAGGTGCACTCTTCCATTGTCATCTGAAACAGATGGATTCCAACCAAAGGATGGTTCCCATCTGGAGATTTGGGGATGATGACTAAAGAAAAATGTAAATAAATATGATTGCTGCTCTGATATCTAATTTGACCCTCAGACCATACAATGGCACCAAGAAGTATATGTTGGATTAACAGTTTGAGGATACGGTGTGAAATTCTTTAGAATTCTGCAAAGAAAACAAGAAAGAATACAGAAAGCCATCTTATACTAAATCAGACCATTGGTGAATATAACTCAGTATTGTCTACATGAATTGGAAGATGCTGTCCAGGTCTTCTTAGTCATAGCTGCAGATGCTTGGGATTGAATTTGGGACTTTCTACATGCAAAGCTTGTACTCTATCACTAACCCACTACTAGTGTTGGGGGAGGAATGTGGTTTTGTTTGCATTTTATTGCAAAACTGCCTAATTTGCATTTCTCAAAGCAATATGCAAACCAAAATAACGGTTTTCTTCAAAAGTCACACTTCTCCAAATTTTGCAATTAAGTTCTCCAACCAAATAATATGCAGGAAAATGTTCATGAAAATGCATGTAAGTAAAAATTACACACAGAAAGGCATTAATGTAGGGGAAAATGATTGTAAAAATCAGTCAAGACTACATGCAAATATGTGTATGCAAATTAGAAGAACTTTGCACAATAATGATTAATTTTCATGAGGATTATTTATTTTTAAAAATCTCAGACTGCTGTAGAAACATGGAAAAGTGAATTTAAGATTGGGGAAAAATGAGAAACGGAGAGAAACAAAATTGACAGATTCATCCATTCCTCATTACTGGCCTTCCACAAGTTGGATCCTCCTAACAGAGGGTCCATGTTGTGCTCGGTCCTGAAACTCTTCCCTAACCGGCTTGTGGGCGGGGCTTGCCCCGTTCCAAGCTGGTGGTGCCACAGTTATGCAAATGACCTTTAGCCAATCAGCAGCATGGCAAGGTTGGGGGTATCTATTTGGCAGCGCGATGTAGGGACCTCCTTTTGCTTTGCATTGCCGAACACCCACCCATCCACCCGTTAATTAGGTTGTGTTTGGCCTTGCTGTGGACTTCGGTTGTTCGCCTGTTTTTGGAATGGGGGCCAGGTAGGAATTTTTTCCAATGTGGCAGATTGGCTGTGGCCACTTGGTTTTTGCCTACCTCTTAGCAATCGTCACAACTTTGTAAGGTTTGGCAGTTAGGCATTGGTTTAGGGGAATGTGGGGAGGGGAGGTGCGGCCATCACCTGCCCCTCCAAAGAATAGGGTATTCCGTTAAAGGAATCTAGGGGTCTGGATCTCGTCCAAAGCCCGGAGAGGGGCTAGGACCATGCCAGGACCCCTGGGAACCCCAGGGGTGAGCACCACTCAATATACACTGAAGGAGATCCCCCTGCTGGTTGTTTACCCTTCCAGACTTCCTGCAGGGTGGGGCAGGAGCCAGATATAGTTTGATACCAATGCCTAAGCCAATACCAGTCACATTTGTGTATTTTTAATAAAGTTGTGGCCAAAATTTGCCCATTAATATTTAAACTAAATTCTGTCTAAACTGTGTCTTTATTTCCATTCGGGATGGGTTTTGGGGCTCGAAGCACAAATGTTATTTCAGTAACCCATTTTATAAATTCGCAGAGTCTGATCCTTGTTTAATTTTGGGGTTGTAGATGGTTTTTGTCACTTGTCATATTTATGTTGCTGTCGGTTTTAAGGCTTTATGTTTATTTTGCATTTTTAATTTTTAATTTTTTTAAAAAAATAATCTATAACCTTGCAGGGGACCAGGCTTGTGTGAATTCTGTAGTAAGATACTGGAAATAACCTTTTTTTCCCCAGTTAAGACATGTCCCCTACCTATTTAAGGGAGATCCTTTCTGTCTAACTATAATGGTATGACTGCTGGTGACAATTCTGAGGTAAGGACCAGCAATTTCATGCTAATTTGATGCAGGGATTATAGTCAAGATGGTATCAAAGCTGTGTTTGACAAGGTACATCCAAAGTATGGAGCAATCAAACTGAAGCCTTGCCAGTTGTTTTACCAGTGAATGGAGTTTCAGAAAAGGCAAAGTGCCTGCATTTCCATTACAAGAAACTGTATCATCGGCAGAAGCGTTTTTAGATGAAACTGACAGATAATATAGTGTGCAAAGTCCATAAAGGTGAAAGTGTGATCAGTCAGTGCCATACCTTCATGATTAAATATGCTGCTATCATATCAGCAGTGAAGAACTACAAGGTAGATTACTACATGATTCTAAAAAGCTATATTACCTTCTTCTTTTTACACCGTTGAATCTAGGGCAACTTAAATAATGATTTAAAGCACTGAGCAGAAAACCTTAATTTAAATCTGTGACTTTAATCTGGTTTTCCCATCTGTATGTCATTTAATTTCTGGGGGAAAAGGTATTCTCATTAGCTGACAGAACTATTAAGATATGTTAATTTATAACTAAATAGGACCACTATACTAAATTTAGCTGATTGTCAATCTATATTGTATTGTATGGCATAGCCGTATGCATTTATTGGCATAATTAGACAGATTTATTTCTGCGATGGCAATAAATTTTGAAATAGCTCAATACTGGATTCTTTTAGGATAAATTATTATATTATTTGCAAACAACACAGCAATGAAAAGCTGCTTAAATCATTACTTTGGCTCAAGAGATTATACACATATATAGCCAGTGATTCCGAGTCCTCTGAGCAAATATCCATTTATACAATGATCCATTTATACATTCTCAAACAATAGTGGATATATGAGATTTGGCTCAAGCAATGTAACCACTGAATCATAATGATAATGTTGAACACACTGGAAACAGCTTTAATGGAAATGAGATATAAAACTCTAGATATAAATCTGTAATCAATAACAGCACTATTCAGTCAATCATAGGGGGGAAATTAGAAAGAGTATCTTCTTCTTAACGGAGAGCCTTGTCCTGCAGCAAAGAACAAAGTACAGTTTTAATCAAACTTAATGCTCCGTGTAGGTGAATACTTCACAGTTATGCAGGAATTGACCCATTCTCATAACGTGCAATTTTGGTTTAAACGGTGTGTGTGCTTATAATGTCAATTCTAGGATATGATATCAGCTTCACTTCTTTCATCTCACTGAGTGACACATGTCAGTTATGTTTCTCACCTTGGGATGGACGAAAAAGTCAATTCCGTTTGCTTTTATGGGCAATTTTTACTTTCCAAAACAATGCATAAACCCAAACACAGTCATCCTTTGAATTTTGCACCTCTCTGAATTTTGCAATGCACTTTTCCAGCTAAGAAATGTGTACAAAATGTAAGGTGAAGCATGCATAAAAATGCCTAAAGTGAAAATAGCATATGAAAATGCTCTATATTTGAGGAAATATAAATATTAGGGGAAAGTTTTTTTGTAAGAAGGTGTATATTGGGGAAATTACTAAAATGATTATGAATTTTTGTAAGGACTTTAAATATATATGAAAATGTGGCGTAATGAACATAAAACTGAAAACATCAACAACAGAAAAACCAAAATGGACAGAATGGACCACCCCTATTCTCACCCTAACCCCAATAAAAATTAAGTGCTCAAGTAGCTAAGAACATTTGTACAAGCAAGACTAATAGTTATATTATATACTAGTACTGTGGGAAGAGACATATATGCCATGCTGGACAATATGGAAGAAAGGCAGAATAAAAATGTAGTAAAATTTATGGAAGAAAATTATTAAGAGCCCTTGATATGAAGGGCATAAGATTTCTAAGGCAGTGTTTTAAAAAATTGTGTTCTGGGAGATCTTACATTTCTTCTGGGGTATATGCTGAGTGCCTCAGTTGAAAGCTGTATATTGGCAGATTGTGATAGGCCACCCAGATCATAATTACCCTATACTGAATATGATGATCATGCCACATGCTTATATTCTGACTCTGGCACAATTCCCTTGATAATTCTTTTGTAGTTCAGATTGTAATCCAAGCCGGAGAAGAAATCCCTCCCCCCCCCATCTGTTTCTACAGCAGTTTCCCAGGGAAACATACTGTTTTAAGGGCTCCTGATAAACATTCCAAAGGAAAGCAGTCATGTAGGTGAGTGAGGTTTGGGGTGAGAGAACACAACTTGGTTCGTATTAGGGCTGGCGCAGCTATTTTCTAATACTTGATTTGGAAAAATGGTTTTAGATCACAGGCTTGTCATAGCCATCTCTGTGGCCATTGTGAGAACAGTGTGCTGGACTAGATGGGCCACGGGACTGAATCAGCAACCTCTTCTTAAGTAAAAACAGATCAGTTTTCTGGGCCAAATTCCAAAATGCCCAGGGGTATGTCAAACCAGCTTCCCCGAAATATCTCACACCACTAACAATTGTGACAGAAGATGCAGTCACAAATTAGTGTGGCAAGGCTTGCTTGGCTTTGATAGCATTTCATATGAACTCAATGTGCCCCTCTAGAACAATGCCCTCTTCTTCGAATGGCATAATGATAATTGTGCATGCAAAATGGCATGGAAAATCTTCCCTGAACTTGTTTTAAAATCACCATTTTGTGGCATTATTGGGATATGTTTTGATGCTGGTCCTTGAACATTATGGAATGTAAAAAGGTAAAGGTAAAGGGACCCCTGACCATAAGGTCCAGTCACGGATGACTCTGGGGTTGTGGCGCTCATCTCACTTTACTGGCCGAGGGAGCCGGCATTTGTCCACAGACAGTTTTTCCGGGTCATGACTAAGCCACTTCTGGTGAAACCAGAGCACCGCACGAAAATGCAGTTTACCTTCCCGCCGGAGTGGTACCTATTTATCTACTTGCACTTTGACATGCTTTCGAACTGCCAGGTTGGCAGGAGCAGGGACCGAGCAACGGGAGCTCACCCCATCACAGGGATTCGAAATGCCAACCTTCTGATCGGCAAGCCCTAGGCTCTGTGGTTTTAACCCACAGTGCCACCCACATCCCTATTATGAAATGTACCTCCTATGAAATGAGAGCTTCAGAAATATAAACGATAGTCAAGGTGTGGAAAACCACTTGATTCACCAAGGAATTATATTTCCTTTTCCTTTTCTAATATTTTTTCTTATTCAGTTTCTTTGTCTACAGCATATTTATCAGACCCTTGCAGGCAATTTTTCTTAGTGACTCCCAGGTGTCTTTGTTCAATGCTAATAGCTAATTCAGTGCTTACAGTTTTGCACATAATAATTACAGCTATTTGTCCCAATATGCACAATTTTTCATATTTAATAGTATTGCTGGGCCATAACATGCAAAATCTATATGAAATGTATCATTTTATGCATTTCTCTTGTTTGAGAATGGCTAATAACACATTGGCTCTCTATTTATTATCATTACTCTTGTGGTTGTTATTTACCCTGCAATGTTTCTAAGGTAACTAGTTTTGAAAGTCATGCGGCAACTCTCACGTCCTATCATTTGATTCCAGAGAGAATGCGCAAGCATCCTAGAATTTTGGTAAGGTTACTTTCATCTTGATTTTCATATATATGCTACTGGTACCACACAGGAATCAGAGGAAGAAAGAACATTCACTGTTTCATGGAGCATCTTCCAGCTGTGATATTTCAGTTCCTGGTACGAATGGAACAAATCTATTTTTTCCCCCTGAATTGAAGTTGGAGGCAATATTTCACTTTAACACCTGAAAAGCCTGGGTAGTAGCTACATCCAGAGCACTGGCCTGTGGACACCCAGTGGGGGACACCCAGTAAGGGCAGCTGATTCTGGTATGAGTCTCTGCACGGCATGCGATTGGATCACCAACTCAAATCACTCCCCGTGCAGAAAGAGAACAGAATTATTTCCCTTTCATTGAAAGTGAATTGGAAGGCAACATGCCTTCACGAGAGCTTTTATTTATCTATTTTCTTTCCAACTTATAGGCTCATCCACTAGCAAAACCTTCTTGTCGTAAATAGCTTGAGACAGTTCTAGCTTCATACAGCAATGTAGTTAGAAGTGTTTACAAGAAAGGCAGATTCACTGGATAGGGCATGTAGACCCTAAACACAAGTTACGATCGCACAAGGTGGTTAAAACAAGACGAGGATTAGCTAAGTAGCAAAGTGACACCATGTTCTGAAGAACTGGGGAATGATTTCTGAGCCACGCTAGTGATTCTAAACCCTTATCTGTAGATATAATTTACTTCAAGTTGATTACACCAAGAAGAACGGAGTTGTATTTTAGCAGGTGATTGCAATGTTTGCGTCATATAAAGATGGGGAAAGAAAGATGGTAGGATAGCGGGACTGATAAAAGGGACATTGACTGGTGGGTTCCTTCTTTCAAATGTCCCAATGATGTAAGTATTCTGGAATATAGTTGCTGACTACAACCAGGTCAATTTCTGCAGGTCAATTCTCAAAGCTTTCTCATCATTTTGAACCTGATGACCCTGAATTCCTGCACAAAGATCTTTCTGAGGAACTGTACTCAGCAATGAAGTCATGTTTCACGTATTATTGGAAGTCTCCCAAGCAACCTTCTAAGTATTTTGGAATAAGCTTTCGGAAACCACAAAATAACTTAGCAAGAGAAGCAATTGCAATGTTAAAAAAGATCTTATGGCTCCCATTTATCTCCTCTATAGAAGCCCTTCAAGCTTTCGATCACATTGCACTCAAATGTGTGTGTGTGTGTGTGTGTGTGTGTGTGTGTGTACAGACACATACATATCTATTCTACATATCTACAAGCTCCCCTATGATATATACTAAGGACTGTTAACAATTTCCACCTCTTCTCTTCATTAGTGATTTTGTTGCATTGCCTGTTTAGCTTCTATCAAAATAAAAGTCCATTGCTGATGTTGCTTATTCAACCCGTGTCTTGAACGAATATCAATCCATTGAATATTATTGGTATTTGCTGCTGTTGATGCTTTCTATCTGCAAATGATATGTAATTGATTACGTTTCCCTCCTCCATTTACATTGTGTTTCCTTTGCACTGAAACAAATGGGGCAGAACAATGTAATGACAATGTAACTTATGCAATTAATTCCATAATCTTGCCATATCAAACAGTAAGGCAAATAACATAATTTTTGGAGGAAGACAAACTGCAGAGGAAGATCATGAAGGCGGCATATGTCAAATACAGTACAGAAGGGGGAAAATGCCTTTTTACATCTCTACCCACTAATGACCATCTAAATAGTCAAGTACACCATTTCACTGATGACCATCTACCTGAAATCTACCTTAAAATTTCAGAGACATTAAGCTAAACTGCCACTTGAACCTTCTAGGTATCATAGAACCTAAACTTGGCTCCTGGTATATCTAAAATGGATCAAACACCATATGTTTACAGATACTATAATAAATTAATTTGTTGTTGTCAAAAGCATCAGAACATATCATATGAAAGTACTCGATCAGTCAAATAAGTATTGACAAATATTGAATTTCATAGATCTTATACATCTCTGCTCTGTATTTAGTAACTGTTGTATTTGTATCAACACAATTGAGTTGTATATTACTAAGGGATCTGAAATGTCAAGGATAATTGTGAAAATATAACAAAGTAAGGAATTCCTTCAGCTTAATATCAGTTTAGTCATTACTAAGGCTTCAGTTGGGACATGGGTGGTGCTGTGGTCTAAACCACAGAGCCTAGAGCTTGCTGATCAGAAGGTCAGCGGTTCAAATCCCCATGACGGGGTGAGCTCCCGTTGCTCGGTCCTAGCTCCTCCCAACCTAGCAGTTCAAAAGCACGTCAAGTGCAAGTAGATAAATAGGTACCACTCCGGCGGGTAGGTAAACGGTGTTTCTGTGTGCTGCTCTGGTTTGCCAGAAGCAGCTTAGTCATGCTGGACACATGACCCAGAAGCTGTCTGTGGACAAACACCGGCTCCTCGGCCTATAGAACGAAACGAGCGCCGCAACCTCAGAGTCGTCCGCGACTGGACCTAACGGTCAGGGGTCCCCTAAGGCTTCAATCACTTTCCTGAGAGTAAGCCCTATTGAACATAATGAGGCTTAATGGAATTTACTTCTGAGGAAGCATTATAGCATTGCACTATTAATTTCATCAAAACAGAAAAATAGAACAAACACAATCAACATCCAAAGTGCGTAACATAACCAGATAGTGAGCCTGCGGGATCTAAGAAACAAAATGTACAAGCATTATTAAATAGAACACGTTCAAGTCTGAGAAGACTCCAATTAACTCATTAACAAAGATATTAATCAGCACATCCTAAAGGAACTCTGAAGCATTATTATTTTACCCAAAGCCTTAGATGTGAAGTCTAAATTATTTTCTCATTTTACATTTATCGGGTTCAGTCCCTCAGTGAGCTTTGTTTGGGCTCAGCAAATTTTGCTATTCTCAGCAAATGGGTCTTCCATTAATGAAATGCATTCAAATACATTGAGGGTCAGGGGACCTTCAGCCTAAATGTGATAATTTAAAATTTCAGAGACATTCAACTAAACTACTTGATATTGTAGAAAACCCAAGGATATCATGAAAAAGAGCAGTACTGTATCTCCTTTCACTCCTACAAGGAATCAGCTAAGGCATGGGTAGGCAAACTAAGGCCCGGGGGCCGGATCCAGACCAATTGCCTTCTAAATCCGGCCCATGGAGGGTCCAGGAATCAGTGTGTTTTTATATTAGTAGAATGTGTCCTTTTCTTTAAAATGCATTTCTGTCCCTGAGGGACAGTGGACCAGCCCCCTGCTGAAAAAGTTTGCTGACCCCTGAGCTAAGGCCTCATATGCACTATATCTTTAAAGCAGTAATATACCACATTATTATTATTAGTAGTAGTACTGAATTTAAATACCACCCTAAACCCAGGGGTCTCAGGGTGGTTCACAGAATAAAATAAAGATATAAAATCACAAAATATATAATAAAAATAAAAACAACAACCCAATAGCCCCCTCTCCTATCCTTAGAGTGATTTAACTGTCAATACTGCTTTCCAGAAAATTCTGGGAACCGTAGCTCTGTGAGGAGAATAACAACTCTCAGAATAATAGTAGTAATTTTTATTTATATTATTTAACAAACCACAGTTCCCAGCTTCAGTAATAAAGAAAATGGTAACACAATAGCATGCTGTCTGAGAGAAATTAAAACAAAATCATGAGGCAAGAAGCAAGAATGACAGTTGGCCTCTCTAACTGAACTTAACTGAACACCTGAAGGGAGGGGCCGATTCCGAAGCACAACCCAAAGCCCCGCCCACCAGATGCCAGACATTCTACTATTCAAATTAGGCCCCGGAGTTTTTCTTACTGTTAAAATACCCAAGTCCACAAGATTTAAGGAGTGAGGTTATTACCCCTCTACTATTGTCCATGCTGGGTCACTCAACCATTGCAACTGTGTCCTTTCTTTTAGCAGATCAAGATGATCAGGTGACAGCAAAAACTGCAAGGTTTTTAGCAGGAGAAATTGGAAAAGATCTATAATTTGATTATTGATGTAAACCTCCAAAATGTATTTTGTATATAAGTTTTTACCTCTATCTTCAGTACATTTTATTTTATTTTACTGCTATTGCTGGTGGGTGATGCAAATAAAGATTTTTCTTCTATCCAAGTCCATCCTCAAAACATACAGGCCAAAAAAATAGCCCCACAGAAGAACTCTGAAGAAGCATAACGTAAAAGTTCTGTAAAAGTTGAGTTGAGCTATATTTTTTCACTCTATCTAAAGCTTGCTGGTTACAACTAGGATCTGATCACACATCTGAACTAGGCCAAGTTCATCCACTTTGAATCCAGACATTCAGAGAATTATTAAAAGTGTGCCGCAATCTCCAGATTTAAGCAGGGAATTCCAAATAATTTATCAATACTCCCTTTCAAAAGATTATCTATCTGTGTTACTTTTTGTGCTGAATATGAGTTCTGAGCCACTTTATCTCATTTTCCAAGGTATTATTTTCCGTGTACTCTGAACTTCCTAAGACTTGTCTAAATCTTCTCCAAAACTAAGATCTTTTGCATGCTCAATATTACACTGGTATTATAAAACCAAGACTTTAATCTAACAGTTAATTACCTTTACTGTATGGAATGACATCTAATTTTTCTCAGTGAATCTTCAAAGCACTGCACGTGAGAATGAATAGCTGTACAAGAATCATCACTATGCCATAATAAGCTGCACTGTATTCTTGTCACTTGTTTAGCAGTAGGATAGAGGAGGCCATGTGGATGTTTTTAGCTTCAAAATAAGTAGGAAGTAAGCAAGAGAAGCACATTGCTCCACAGAGATGTGAAGACTGCATGCCATATCGCATGTCAAATGCATTAGCTGGCACAGCTGATTGGAACAAGAATGTATCTCTGGGGCATTAGGGTACCATTGTTTGTGTGCTTTGTCTATTTGTGTGTTTTGTCTGAGTTGTTTCTATTTGTTGTACTGTCAATGGTGATTTCTTGCTTAAAAACCAATTCGTGTTGTTTGTCCCCTATAGTGAAATCCTCTACTTGTACACGCTTCTGGTGAAACACATGAAACTGTATGCATGGAATACACAGAGTGTTTTAGGAACATAGGATGCAACCAAAGACCCCTCATGTGTCCCTATTTACAGACTCCATCCCGGTTTCTGATTTGATCCCAGAATCTCCCACTTTTCCTTGTTGTTGTTGTTTAGTCGTTTAGTCGTGTCCGACTCTTCGTGACCCCAAGGACCAGAGCACGCCAGGCACTCCTGTCTTCCACTGCCTCCCACAGTTTGGTCAAACTCATGCTGGTAGCTTTGAGAACACTGTCCAACCATCTCGTCCTCTGTTGTCCCCTTCTCCTTGTGCCCTCCATCTTTCCCAACATCAGGGTCTTTTCCAGGGAGTCTTCTCTTCTCATGAGGTGGCCAAAGTATTGGAGTCTCAGCTTCAGGATCTGTCCTTCCAGTGAGCACTCAGGGCTGATTTCCTTAAGAATGGATAGGTTTGTTCTTCTTGCAGTCCATGGCACTCTCAAGAGTCTCCTCCAGCACCATGATTCAAAAGCATCAATTCTTCGGCGATCAGCCTTCTTTATGGTCTAGCTCTCACTTCCATATATCACTACTGGGAAAACCATGGCTTTTACTATACGGACCTTTGTAGGACATCCCTATTCTCATTGGAGAAAAGTTAGAGCTTATAGAGTTATGGGAACTCCGGATAACTATTCAACCTTAAGAAAACATCTAAAGGAAGCCCTGTATTGGGAAGTTTTTTTAACGTTTAATGTTTTATTATGTTTTTATAGGGTCGCCATATTTCAAACAGCCAAACAGTTGAGCTTTTTTTTGGGGGGGACGACTTTTTGAGCTTTTTTAAAAGGGAAATAGCCCAAAACGATACTGCTGACATGGGTTGCCATCCATCCAGATTTTCCCAGACATTTTCACGATTTATGCCCGGACACTGCTTCCAACTGCAGTATTCCGGATATGTCCAGGAAATTATTAATTTTTTATTTAAGGCGTCAGCATCTGTTTTCCTACATGTGGAGGACAGCAAGGAGACTTGCCATTCTGAGAAGCTATTAGGCTATCAGCTACATTAAAGGTAAAGGGCCCCTGACCATTAGGTCCAGTCGTGGCCGACTCTGGGGTTGCAGCGCTCATCTCACTTTATTGGCCAAGGGAGCCGGTGTACAGCTTCTGGGTCATGTGGCCAGCATGACTAAGCCACTTCTGGCGAACCAGAGCAGCACACGGAAACACCGTTTACCTTCCCGCTGGAGTGGTACCTATTTATCTACTTGCACTTCGTGTTTTCGAACTGCTAGGTTGGCAGGAGCATGGACCGAGCAAGGGACCCCTGACCATTAGGTCCAGTCGTGGATGACTCTGGGGTTGTGCCGCTCATCTCGCTTTACTGGCCGAGGGAACCGGCGTTTGTCCACAGACAGTTTTTCCAGGTCATGACTAAGCCGCTTCTGGCGAAAACCAGAGCAGCGCATGAAAATGCACTTTACCTTCCCGCCAGAGCAGTACCTATTTATCTACTTGCACGTGCTTTCGAACTGCTAGGTGGGCAGGAGCAGGGACCGAGCAACGGGAGCTCACCCCGTCATGGGGATTCGAACCGCCAACCTTCTTATCAGCAAGTGCTAGGCTCTGTAGTTTAACCCACAGTGCCACCCGCATCCCATCAGCTTCATTAGTTTTTCTTTAAAAAGCATTTTAAATGTGTTATAACACTGTGACACCAGATGGGGCTGTAGAGTTACGTCTTTCAGCAATGTGATTTCCCATTATGAGGTTTACAACGTGTTTTCCTGAAACTTTTTTTGATGCGTATAGATCCAGCCTTAGTTACTAAGCCCGACTCTGTGAAGCTACAAGGCTTTTAATTCTGGGTGCTGCATAATGTTCAGAAGTGCTAAATGCTTTCTCTTCCATTCTCGTCCCCTATACAAATCCATTCATTTCCCCCCAGTAGAGTCTCCTGCCTCAGTGATCTAAGCACTTGTCACCTTTCAATTGGATTTCAGTATTTCACTACATCTGGGACTAGAATATAGGAATTATATTGAGGATGCTCACAGTACGTTAAGTAGCTTCCACTGTATCCACTGCATGTATCAAAAATGTGTGGCTCTGCTTTGTTCAATGGTTTCAGGGAGGCCTAAAATATGTAAGCTACTTCGGAGTATGGATGTTGTAGCATTTCCCCTTCCTTTCTCTTGGGCATGTATATGACCTGGAGCTTTGTGGGAACTTTGCTATAGCACGGAGTCACAGAAACCAGGGGTTGCATCCAATGTAGTGCTAAGTAACTTGTTGTGTTAGTGCAAAGGTTGGCATAACAGAACTTCCTTCAATTTGTTCTAGGTTTTCCCTCTATTCTCTGGAGCAGCTTCCTCAAGACTTTTACTCTCAGGGCCTACTTGAGCTGGCTGAAAATGACTGAGGCCCTCCAGTGACAAAATGTGGGTTCAAGGGTAATCTCAGTTAGAAGAAGAGTTTGGATTTGATATCCCGCTTTATCACTATCCTAAGGAGTCTCAAAGCGGCTAACAATCTCCTTTCCCTTCCTCCCCCACAACAAACACTCTGTGAGGTGAGTGAGGCTGAGAGACTTCAGAGCAGTGTGACTAGCCCAAGGTCACCCAGCAGCTGCATGTGGAGAAGCGGGGAATCGAACCCGGTTCACCAGATTACGAGTCCACCACTCTGAACCACTACACTACACTGGTTAGAAAATGGTGGCAGATGGAGGCAGTTTGGCTCAATCAGTGGGCTTTTTCTCCTGGTATCTACTCCATCTTTGGGACTGGCTAAATTCTTTGCCACGAGGTATGCTAACAGCCAGTTTGGGGAAAATTGCTGGTCTAAAACATCTTGGTAGAGAAAGCTTTTTCTTTCGATGTTTCCTACCAGCACGTGGTTCTCAAAAGGATTTTTACCTATCTCCTCTAATTCCTTCTCCTTTCATACTCCCCACCCCAATGAGTAGCTCAGTTGGGCAGAGTGTGAGACTCTTAATCTCAGGGCATGGGTTCAAGTCCCACACTGTACAAAAGATTCCTGCATTGCAGGAGTTGGACTAGATGACCCTTGTGGTCCCTTCCAGTGCTATGTAGATGACCCTTGTGGTCCCTTCCAGTGCTATGATTCCTTGTATCTTCTTTCTCCTCAATGCTCCATTTTCTTTATTCCCCCCTCCCTGGTGCTTTTACGTCCACTGCTTTCTCTATAACAGCTTTAGACTACTGCAATGCGCTCTACGTGGGCCTACTTTGAAGATGACTCAGAAACTACAACTAATCCATAATGCAGCAGCTAGACTGGTGACTGGGAGTGAATGTCAAGACTGGTCTTGAAAGACCTACATTGGCTTCCAGTACGTTTCCGAGCACAATTCAAAGTATTGGTGCTGACATTTAAAGCCCTAAACTGCCTTAGCCCTGTATATCTGAAGGATCATCTCCAACCCCATCATTCAGCCCGGACACTGAGGTCCAGCGCTGAGGGCCTTCTGGCAGTTCCCTCACTGCAAGAAGTCAGGTTACAGGGAACCAGGCAGAGGGGCTTCTCGGTAGTGCCACTGTCCTGTGTAACACCCTCCCACCAGATGTCAAAGAAATAAACAACTATTTGACTTTTAGAAAACCATCTGAAGGCAGCCCTGTTTAGGGCAGTTTTTAATGTTTGATGTTTTATCATGTTTTTAATATTCTGTTGGGAGCTGCCCTGAGTGGCTGGGGAGGCCCGGCCAGATGGGTGGGGTATAAATAATAAAGTTGTTGTTGTTGTTACTTTTCTTAGCGGTTTCCGTTCTTTACCTGTTTATTTATTTTTTATCACCATCATCAACAGCATTTCACCTCACATTGCAATTTCCTTCATCACTGCATTTGGTTCCTTCCCTTCAGAAGGTGGAGACCTTTATTCCATCCCCCGGCCCTAAACTTCTCTGTCTTCTGGCCAGCTCTACTCAGCAGACAAGGAGTTGCTGCTGCTGGCACTGGTCTAAACAAAAGGCTATGGCATGCCTAGGTGGTAGAATGAGCAAATGAGGAGACCCGACCATCTAAAAGGGGCCCAGTGCCCACTGGTGGATCTCAGCCCACTGTTTGAGAAGCACTGCTTTATAGGAAACTATGTGAAATTCGGATAGTGATAGTGCTTTGGTGCACGGCGTACTTTTTCGATCTCTTTTAAAATTCCTATTGAATTTGCTCAGTTTACAGTATTCATCAGGTTGCACTAGAAAGTATCAATCAAGATAGACTAATCATTCAGTATATGGAGTTTGTGTTTGAATATTCACTACACTTGAACATCTAAAGCCCAACAAAACCATCAAAGAAATCTGGCACATTAGCAAAATAAAAATTGTGCTAGTAACACAGTGAAAATTACTTTTTTAATGAAAGGAATTCAATTTACGATCCAACACAAAAATCTGTGTTCCTGTGTCATCTGCAAATCCTCCTTAGAAATGGAAACCAATCTGAGGCAGGGTAACTACTGTGCAAACCAAAAATGAATAACAAAGTAGGCAATTTTCTAAAGCAAATTAAAATGCAATAGCAAGAATTTCATGAATATTTGAAGGGATGCTCGCCTTTCAGAGACAAACATCTGCATGTCTTTCACCAAGCATATTTTTCAGAAACATACTGTGAAAAGGCGTGACTCAAAAGCACCTAGAAACAATTATATTTTAAAGCAGCTAATTTGCTTTGGAAAAACCAGCTTTTTTGCAGTTTAAAGAGTGCCCTCGGTACTGAGCTGATTTCAAAGAGCAATAAAAATATTCCTGATATACACTGAAAGACAATGGCATTTCAAAGGAATGATGCCAAGAATGTGGGCAGAACTTATTAAGAGGCACTTGTTCGAACCAGCTACATGCAGTTGTAATGGTGCTTCAGAGGCAAATATTGGTTGACAGAGAATATGAATCCAGTCTGAAAGTTCAGTTCCGTTCCTCGCACAACCCCCGGAAAAGCACATTTTAATAAGCACAGGTGGATTTCAATAACCAGATGGATGCCCTTGCCAAAACTCTTATATTTTGGTTGTTTGCATAAAAGTGGTGAGATGATGGATAGATAAATCAAGGGAAGTTATCGGGAATTCAGCTTGCACCTGACCAACCAGAACAAACAAAAACAGAAGCCGCTTAAGAGCTGTTTGAAGGAAGAGTAGGATAAAAAAAAGGGGAGAATTGTGTGAGAGGGGCAGCTCTGACCTCCAGACCCGGAGAATGTTATCTGCTCCACTGAAATTTGATTTCTGGACAGGAGCAGATGTTTCAGGGAAGGGCTTGCCTTTTACCCCATCACTAAGGACAGTCAGTGACTGAGTAGACACCAGGTTCAAGCTGGGCCACCAAGACATGAATAGAAAAAAAAGAAATGTTATTCCTGCTCTGAGAACCGCTGAGAACCCAGACACTGAGCTTTAGGTAGGACCTCAAACCAGAACTTTATTCTGAAGCTGTGTTTATTCTGAAGCGTGTGTCCCTCTAGTTTTCACTTCATTCAGAGAAGGGAGAAGGGACCATCTGGTTTTTTGTGGTTTGTTTTGAAGGTACTTCTTGGGTCCTTTTGAATTTTTTTTTTTTTTTTAGTCTTCCTTGGTAAAGAACACATTGTTACCCGGAAAAAAATAACTGAGAAATTGAGGAATGAATGGATGCTGAGTATGTATGTCAGCATTTTAAAATATGCAAATGAATGCAAATGAAAATAAAACCCATAATTAGTATATCCATATTACAAGGTGGAATATTATGGTTGAGAAAATGTAGGTTGTGTCAGCCTTTGATAGTCTAGTCTAGTTTTGGTATACAAATATTTTGGGTAGGAGGTTGAGAGAAAGCGTTTGATAACTCTGCAGGGTGGTCCAGGGTTGGCGTCCAGTGTCTTGGTGTGCTGGTTTTGTATATGCTTTTCGGGAAATACAGGGAGCACTAATGTTGGGTTGTAACAGCAGGAATACTGTGTGTGTGTGTGTGTGTGTGTGTGAGAGAGAGAGAGAGAGAGAGAGAGAGAGAGAGAGATATTACTGGGTTCCCACCCTATTTTTGCTACTGGTACAAACATATGAATTAGTATATTCCTGTGAACAGCTTCAATGTTTCTTCTCAAAGACAGAGCGAGAGAAGGGTGGATATTTTGACTTGTGCTGATAACAGTGCCGTAGTTATTGTGGGGGATGAATAAATAACCACAACAAATACCCTTAGAATATACTACTTGCTTTTTAATCTTGAATTCATCCAAGTATGGGTAGCTGAACCTTAGCTGCTGCAATCTTAAATCTATTTTGTCTCTCCACCCCATCTCAGCCATCTGAAACGCCACACCTGATCTTGCATTGAGTAGTATTGCTGGCCTAAAATAAATTGATGACAGGCCTACAGTAATATAAATGATTTACAGCTCATGAAACCCGAGTGCTTTGCATGGTTTAGGGTTGGCATTGGGGAAGACAGCAAGGTTCCTGTACTTTTAACAACTGAATAGTAGCATAAATTTCAACAGGCTAAACCTTTTCTAGTATGCAAAAACAGTTGGGGGGGAGTGTCACACATGGATATTCTGCTGTCAGACATCTTATTTTTGGCACCCTCCACCTGTAAAAGAAAGTACAATTTACTATGAGAAAGTGCAGTGCAATTTTTAAGCAAAATTGTGTTCACTTTTGTGTAGGTGTCAGGTGAGGGAATTTGTTTCTTTATTCTATGGCTGAGGATATACACCCCAAGACCTGCCTTGGCTGAAGTGAGGTTGCCATATGTCCTCTTTTTCCAGGATACGTCCTTTTTTTCATGATGAGAGTTGTCATAGAGATCCACAGTTAAAAGAAGAAGTCGACAAATGAGTCCTCTTTTTTGCTCTTCAAAATATGGCAACCCTAACTGAAGGCCATACACAACCTGGTTGTGCCATGTTTGAAATTTACTTTGAAGGCTTATATGGTGGGACTGTGAAATCAATATATAAATAATAAAATATGAAACATGGATATATACATTATAAAATATATTGCCTTTCTACCTAACGAGGTGGCTAACAACCAAGGAAAATTAACACCAAAAGAAACATAAGATTTAAAGGACTCAGGAGGGAGGACTGAACAAGACACTGTGCTTCAGTTGCTGCTATTTAAAGTTTCTGCATTAACTCCCCAGTTAATGGGGGTAGGACACATCTGCTTGGGTAACAGGATCCCACATCTTCCAAGTGTCCCTATTTTCCAGGGACAGTCCTGCATTTACAGAAGCCTTCCTGGTTTCTGATTTGATCCCGGAATGTCCCACTTTTCCTTAGGACATGCCTCTTTTCATTAGAGAAATGTTGGAGGGTATGGAGTTATCCAACCCTCAAGCCATCTGAAGACAGCCCTGTATAGGAAAGTTTTTTTAATGTTTGATGTTTTATTATCTTTTTATGTATTGGAAGCTGCCTTGAAGGAATATGTGGAGCCATCTTTTAAACATTAATTGTAAACGTGAACACAGGAAGAGCAACTGCTCTATGCCTTACAAGTCTTTACACAAAAGGTTAACAGAAAACAACAGGGACGCTCTATGCTACGCAGCAAAGTATTCTTTTATAGAGAGAGATGTGTTGGCTTTTCAGGGCTCTTACTATAAAATAATACTTCGGTGCATAGATTTCTATTCAGATTTCGTACGTGGAGAAGCAACACTCTTCCTTATCAGACCTAATGCTAAGACGACTGTCAGGCGACAGATAATATATTGGAATTCAAGGTACTGCTTGGGTTTTCTATCCGCTGAGTGTTTCATTGCAAAACCCTCACGGTCCAGCAATAAGAACTGCAGATGATCTCCTTTTTAAATAAATAACAAGGAATTTAGCAGGCAGGTCTTCTGCCATTTGACGTGCTAAGCACATCGTCACAAAACACAGACATAAGCCTTAGTTCCTCCTAATTTATCCATTTAGTGCAAATAACTTTCAGAGAGTAACACTGACGTAAATCACCTTCAAATCCCACCAAAACCACAGACATGGGTTGCCAGCAGCTTAAGCCACCTAATTAATGTGTACCTGCAGCACACAGGAAGTCAGTAATGCTCTGAAGAGCTGGAGCAATGCAATTAATTTCAGGCCTTAGTCTGCACTTCTCTCTCCTTTCATTTCCCTGTCATCTCAGTCACTGTTTCCCAAAACAACCAGGAACAGTTAATGGCTGCACACACAAATATTCAGCCTTGGGTTAATATGATCCTGCACACTGTCAAAACATTTTAGCGTGAGCCCCTGTAGCTGAATGCTGAGTGGTTTTCCCAGCACTCGGAAGCTAATCTTGTCAGTCCTATTCATGCATCATGCTGAAAGGGTCAGTGCCGGATTAAAATAATGTGAATGCTCTACCCAAGGCCAACCCAGAGAGTGACCCACCACCTGTTGTATATTCTGCCATGATGGTTGTCAAAACCCCTTTAAACAGGGCAACCAAAAATAGGCCTGTGAAATCCTTGGGGAGCCCATGTAGGTGGCAGGTTGGCTGGGCTGCATTTATTTTGGTGGGGCTCATTTTATGCAGGCTCGTACTGCATTCTACGAACGCACACCTCTTTGTAATGTGCCACATTCAGAGAAGCATCTGTCTGCTCAGCTGCAAACAGGATACAAATCAATAGGTGGAGGGGGGACTGGATTGTGTCAATGAACTCTCTTTTCTTCCACCATGGATAGCTCCTGTGTTGCACAGAGCCAATACAGTGGTACCTCAGGTTAAGTACTTGATTCGTTCCGGAGGTCCGTACTTAACCTGAAACTGTTTTTAACCTGAAGCACCACTTTAGCTAATGGGGCCTCCCGCTGCCGCCGCGCCACAGGAGCGCGATTTCTGTTCTCATCCTGAAGCAAAGTTCTTAACCTGAAGCACTATTTCTGGGTTAGCGGAGTCTGTAACCTGAAGTGTATGTAACCTGAAGCGTATGTAACCCGAGGTACCACTGTACTTTTAGATCTAGATAGACTCTTTCCTTGCCTGTAAAAGGCAAGGTACATTTAATGCAGAGAAAATCTTCACGAGTGTCAGGAATTTAACTTTTTGAAATATGGCAACCCTAGCATTACAAAAAGGACTTATGTATGCAGCAGTAGAATGCTTGCAGACTCTTTTAATATGCCACAGGAATCCACACCATTCAGAATACAGAGAGCAAAATATCAACATGGCGCTAAACTGTCCTTCCCTGAATACTGGGTGAGGGAAATGAGGCGGGATTAAGGTTGTGATGAACTGTAAAATCAAGATAGCAAAGCTACAATCCTAACCCCATTTACCTGGAAGTCAACTCAGTTGAATTCACTGGGACTGCTGAGTAGAGATGATTAGGATTGCAGCCATGGGTAGGCTTTGTGATGGGTCATTAGCCACTTCATTAGCTTTGCCTTTAAGGTGTCACAAGACTTGCTCTTGGTTTGGCTGCAAAAGACTAACAGGCCTACCCTTCTGAAAATTCATTACTTGGAAAGGGAACACACGGGGAAGGTAATTGTTTTATAAGTATCTGTTGATGGCTGAGTTATGCATGTCTGTGATGGGCTGCAGAGGTAGAACATATATTTACCGTATTTTTTGCCCTATAGGACGCACTTTTTCCCCTCCAAAAATGTAGGGGAAATGTGTGTGCGTCCTATGGGGCGAATGCAGGCTTTCACTGAAGCCTGGAGAGCGAGAGGGGTCGGTGCACACCGACCCCTCTAGCTCTCCAGGCTTCAGGAAGCTATCCACAAGCCTTGGGAGCCCGCGGGAGTTCCCGCCGGGCTCCCAAGGCTTGTGGATAGCAGCCTGTTCTGGGGGCTGGGGTCGGGGGAAGCTTGGGCTTCCCCTGCCCCAGCCCCACGCCTGGGGGGGGGGGAATTCTTTACCCCCCCAAAAAAAACCTAGGTGCGCCCTATGGGCCGGTGCGCCCTATAGGGCGAAAAATACGGTATATATCCGCATCAACAGATAATGAAAAGGAAGGTTTGTGCAAAATAAACCAATTGCAGAGAAATGGGAAATACCTGATGAAAGTACAAATGTATGTCAGAATGGGTCAAAGCATGTATATATAATCCCTCCCAGTGCATCTTACTTTTGAGTATACATGCAAAGGTTTCCACCATGTAAAGGACAGATCAAAACCTCAACATGCTGTATTCGCATAACAGGGAACTGTTAACTCTATAAATTAGGTGAGTGTCATTATTTCCATACTTCAGATGACAAAGATATCTATTACATATACAGTGGTATCTTGGAAGACTGTTCAAGATCTGAAACGTTCAAAAACTGAAAACTCAGTACAGAAGCCTCAAAACAGAAACCTCAATATGGAAGCTGTGTTTCCGGTTTGACTTCCAAGGTGCATTTGAAAACTGAAACATTTGCTTCTGGGTTTACAGCATTCGAAAACCGAAATGTTCGTCAACGGAGACGTTTGGAAACCGAGGTACCACTGTTAAGCTACAAGGATTTAAAAGGTTTGGATTGAGAGAGGATTTCATTTGGTGAAAGAGATGATGGGGAAAGGGGAGCCCATGGTTTGCTTATATTAAAGTTTTTCTCTACATTTATGATATGGCAACCCTCTCCGGAATGCCAGGTGTGTTTTTTTTTTATCTGTACAAGTGAGGATGGAAGAAATTGGAAAATAAATATGGAATTTCATGTGTGAGAGGAATGAGCTGAGGAGGAGGGGGAAAATGCTACACTTTGAAAATATGGAGCAACCTCCCATTATCCACAAAGGAATGTGTTTGAGATACGGACAATTGGCCATAAATCAGTGGCAGTGAGGAAAGGAGTCCCCCAGCTGCGGGAATAGAAGCTTTTGGATTAACTATCTGCAGTCTGGATTAATGGCAAAGATGACTTATTTACTGCAAGTGATGCAGTGACTTTTGGAAACTGTGAGATAACCACTTCTCCCAAGGCATGATGGGAACCATCAACAGTTGTAGGATCGAAGGATATAACACCATATATGGTTGGAAAAACATCATGGAGGGGGGGAACTGTCACACACAGGAAGCAATAAAGATTACAGTTAGAGTTCCTCACTTGAAACTTTATAAATTACCTAATATATCAACTCAAATGCAATCACAATATTGTAGCTGTTATATAAGGGATTATTATATCTGAATGGAATAGAAATTATTAAGATTTGGGAATGCAGAAAAAATGTAGAAGAACAAAGCCATCAAATCTAGCACGCGGGGAGTCCTGTTTGATTAAATTGTATAATTTGAAATTTGAATAAGTGGTATTAATAATTGTATTAATTGGATAAAATTGGTATTGTTATAATGAGGCTACTATTGAAATGATATTGGAATACACACACACATGTATAAAGTACATAAAAAACAAATAATATGAATTACTAATGAAAAACTAAAATATGCCACGTTCTCTGGTATAAATCTGAACACAAGAACAAATCTAAATAAGAAATAAAGCCCTTTATTTGTTTGTTTTGTTTTTTTAAAGAATCCCATTGTGTACTGATTGTACCTACATTTATTATAGCCTCTCATTATGGTCGCCATTTGCATAAAATGTACAGAGGGAAAGATGGATAATATGAGGAAAATGAACAGTTTTGAAAATCATTACATTTGGCTGTAATGCTATACTTTACTAAGGCAATCATCTAAAAAAGCTTTTTTGGTTTGTTTCTAAGAACTGAACTCTTTAATTATGGCCTGGAAACATCAGGTGCGGATAAAACAATTATCATAAACAGCAGATTTTGAGTTAAGTTTGAGGTAGAAGCAAGAGGAAATTTAAATCTTCAAAATACAGATACTGCCCCTTGGTAGGAAAGAAGTGGGAAGAGGACATATAAAGCACTAGGATACGACGTCACACACCTTTCTCCAAATAATCATGGGAAGTGTAGTTTGTTAATGGTGCTGGGAGTTGTTAGGAGAACCTGTTTTCCTCCTGGAGCTACGATTCCCAGAGTGGTTTAACAACTAATCCATCTTCACTGGGACATCCGGGAATCATAGCTCTGGCAGGAGAATAGGGGTCTCTTAACAACTCTTGGCGCCCTGAACAAACTACAGCTCCCATAATTCTTTGGGGAAGCTGTGGCTGTTTAAAGTAGCATCAAGAAAAAAATTAACCACTTTCAGATTTTCCTTAAAAAACCCCTTGCATATTCAGACAACAAGGGTACCTGTGTTGTTATTTTTATTGAGTACAGTTTAGTGATTCTTTATTGTAACTGATAAATTGCAAACTGTTTAATTATTATTTGGCAATATTTAATTTTACTGTTTAACATTATATTCTAATGGATTATTGAAAATTGTTTTATTTTATATAAGATGTTTATTTTAAAGTTACCGTGATTTTCGTTGCTGTCGTATTGGATCAGTTCGTTATTACAAACTGTGTGAACTTTGCTACTTATTTTGTTGTTTCTTCAGCTTGCTAAACCGCCTTGTGTGTAGTGACACAGAAAGCCAGTACATAAATTAAAAGTGAAATTAAATTAAATGTTCCATTGCCAAAGGGACTTCAGGGATGTTCCCTACATATGCAGTGAAATGGCACAGTCCAACTCAGATATAAAAATTACCCTGACATCAATAAAAAAAATCTTCCCTGCTGTATAGCCACAAAGCTGATGTTAAAAGGGTGGTGTTCATTATTCCAATCCCTAGCAGTTTGTGCTGAATGCTTTTCAATGACCCTAAAGACACACCAGAATTTGGAGCTATTCTCCAATGTATTTATGTCTCTGTTGTTCAATGTCAGTGTTTCTTTCTTTAATTTCATTCCACTGATCTCAATTACACCACTTGTATGTTTAAATTATTCTTCCCCCCTCTTTGGCATTTATACCCTTCAACAACAAGGCGCCTGAATCGTGGAAAGAAGCATTTATCACATTGATTCCAAAGTCAGAAACTGAAAAGACACAACTCAAGAATTACCGTCCCATCTCCCTTTTAAATGTGGATTACAAAATATTTGCAGATGTTTTGGCACGAAGATTTAAGAAAGTTTTAAGTGAGATAATCCATAAAGACCAGGCAGGCTTTCTCCCGGGCAGACATATGTTTACTAACACAAGGAACATCATAGACATATTGGAACTTTTACAAACAAACATAAACACTAAAGCAGTTTTAATTTTTATAGACGCGGAGAAAGCCTTTGACAACATTTCTTGGAAATTTATGAAGGGGAATTTAAAAGAAATGGGAGTGGGACGGGGGTTTGAGAACGGGATTGAGGCAATATATTCAGAACAAAAGGCTAAACTGATAGTTAACAATGTGGTTACAGAAGAGTTTAAAATTGAAAAAGGTACACGACAAGGCTGCCCGATTTCCCCATTACTGTTTATTTCGGTTCTGGAAGTGCTCCTGAATATGATTAGGGGGGACCGGTTGGTGGAAGGGATTCAGGTCGGAGCGAAACAATATAAACTTAAAGCTTTTGCAGATGATCTAGTTCTGACATTACAGGAGCCGGAGTCTAGTTTGAAAAGAGTACTACAACTGATTCAAAACTTTGGTCGAGTGGCAGGATTTAAGTTAAATAAGCAAAAAACTAAAGTTTTGGGGAAAAACATGACAGATATTGAGTTGGAACAGCTTCAGAAAGAGACAGAACTAAATGTGGTTAAAAAAGTTAAATACCTAGGGGTAAACATAACAGCAAAAAATCTGAGTTTATTTAAAGATAATTATGAAAAATGTTGGTTAGAGATTAAGAGAGACTTGGATAGTTGGTCAAGACTAAAACTTTCTTTGTTAGGCCGAATAGCTGCCATCAAGATGAATGTATTGCCAAAAATGTTATTTTTGTTTCAGACACTGCAGATTGTAGACAAGACAGAGTGCTTCCGGAAGTGGCAGAAAGATATTTCTAAATTTGTCTGGCAGGGCAAAAAGCCCAGAATCAAATTTAAAATATTAACAGATGCGAAAGAAAGAGGGGGCTTTGCCCTGCCAGATTTAAAGTTGTATTATGAAGCTGCAGCTTTCTGCTGGTTAAAAGATTGGTTACTTCTTGAAGATACGGATGTCTTGGATTTGGAAGGTTTTAATAATGCGTTTGGATGGCATGCATATTTATGGTATGATAAAGCTAAGATAAATAAGGCCTTCAAGAACCATATTGTCAGAAAATCAGTTTTTAATGTCTGGACAAAATATAAAGACTTACTGGAGAATAAAACTCCGAGGTGGCTGTCACCCCTGGAGGCTAAGGCTCGGAAAAGAGCCAATATGGAGGCCAACTGGCCAAAATATTGGGAGATAATAGAAAAGGATGGTGACAACTGGAAATTGCAGAGTTTAGAAAAGATGAGAGACAAAGTGCGAGACTGGTTACACTATGCTCAGATTAAAGAAGTGTTTAAAAATGACAAAAAGCTAGGATTCCAAGTGGAAAAGTCAAAGTTAGAAACTGAACTGTTAGAACCTAAGACTAAGGTACTTTCAAGAATGTATAACTTGCTGCTGAAATGGAACACACATGACGAAATGGTAAAATCAACAATGATAAAATGGGCGCAGGATATTGGGTATAATATTATGTTTGAAGATTGGGAAAGGTTGTGGACCTCTGGGCTGAACTTCACTGCATGTAATGCGTTGAAGGAAAATGTGATGAAAATGATGTATAGATGGTACATGACCCCTGTTAAACTGGCTAAAATATACCATTCGTCTGATAGCAAATGTTGGAAATGTAAGGAAAATGAAGGAACATTTTTTCACCTCTGGTGGACCTGCCCTAGAGTGAAGGCCTTTTGGGAGAAGATATATAATGAATTAAAAAAGGTGTTTAAATACACCTTTACTAAGAAATCAGAGGCCTTTCTCCTGGGTATTGTCGGCCAGAGTGTGTTAAAAGAGGACAGAACATTCTTTTTGTACGCAACAACAGCAGCAAGAATATTAATTGCCAAGAATTGGAAAACTCAGGAGCTACCCACTGTGGAAGAATGGCAGATGCAACTGATGGACTATATGCAATTAGCCGAGATGACCGGCAGAATTCGAGACCAGGGAGAAGAAAGGATGGAAGAAGACTGGAGGAAATTTAAGATTTATTTACAAAAATATTGTAATTTGGCTGAGTGCTGAATTGGATGCCAGTGCAGACAATTGTCTACCACTAAATTAGATTTAAGGCTGAATTATATGTCAAACCAAATTAAGATTATTAATTAAGATGAGTTAAATGATAATTTGTTTGAAATTAATTTAATAATGATGTAAGTGTATGCGGGAGGTGTGGGGGAGTCCCATGTAACAATTGAGAGATGTTAAATGGACAATGATAAGTGCTTATCTAATATATGCTTTATTTGAAAACTTTAATAAATATATTATAAAAAAAAAAAAAATATACCCTTCAACAACCTTAGATTTATGTTCCCATTAGTTATTGCTTAGCAGCATGATAAATATTTAGCTCTTTTAATCTGCTCTCATAAGTCAGTTTTCTCAAGCTCCACGAGTGCTCCTATTGTATGAATTCTCTGCAATTTGTCAATATTTGTCTAGCAACGAGAAGCCCTAAAATGTATGGAATATTCCAGTTACACACACCATATTGGGGGGGGGGGGGCGTGTGGTGGAATTTCAGAATCCTCTCTTACCTGATGAGAAGTCTTCCAGTATAAAATGTCAAATAAATTGGTGGTTTTTATATATTTGAAAAAAGGACACAAGTCCTTATAATGATAATGTAGCTTCTTTGTTTATTTCATTTATATCCAACCTTTCAAGGCAGTGTACACAGTTCAATGCCCGTGCCTCCATTTATTCCTCACAACAACCCTGTGATGTAGGTTAGACTGAGATCTAGTAGTAGTAAGTAGTAGTAGTAGTAGTAGTAGTAGTAGTAGTAGTAATACACCGCCCATCAGACTGGGTTATGCCAGCAACTCTGGGCAGTTTCCAAAAAATAAAAACACAAGAAGACATCAAACATTAAAAACCTCCTGATACAGGACTGCCTTCAGATGTCTTCTAGAAGGCAGATAGTTGTTTATTTCCTTGACATCTGATGGAAGGCCGTTCCACAGGGCGGGCGCCACTACCAAGAAGGCCCTCTGCCTGGTTCCCTGTAACCTCACTTCACACAGTGAGGGAACTGCCAGAAGGTCCTTGGAGCTGGACCTCAGTGTCTTGGCTGGACAATGGGGGTAGAGACTCTCCTTCAGATATACTGGACCGAGGCCATTTAGGGCTTTAAAGTTCAGCACCAGCACCTTGAATTGTGCTTGAAAATGTACTAATCTTCTTCTCCTCTTCTCTTCACTACCTCTGGCCCCACTGCTTCCCCCTCCCCTTGGGGAAAGCACTCAGTTGGTGCAAGTGGCAATTTGGATTTTCTCCAGATGGACATTTGCTCCAATTTAGCACTAAAGAGCAGGTTTTCCCTGGAAAAGAAGCAGAGCAAGGGGAAAATCACTCGTACGGATTAATCAGAAGTGTGGATAAGCCCTTAGAGCAGGCTTCCTCAACCTCAGCCCTGCAGATGTTTTTGGCCTACAACTCCCATGATCCCTAGCTAGCAGGACCAGTGGGCAGGGATGCTGGGAATTGTAGTCTCAAAAAATCTGGAGGGCTGAGGTTGAGGAAGCCTGCCCTAGAGGCAGTGAGAGGCCCAAGGTCATTCAGTGAGTCTGTGGCCAAGGGGAATTTGAACCTGGATCTCTCCAACTGACCCTTACATAACATATGCATGCATGCTACCTGATTTCCCATCATTTTATTATCCAATACTTGATGACACGCAGCTGAGGCTGGGCCTACCAAAGGATGCAGCAGAACACGCATTCATACCCTCCAACATCTGAGAAGATGAAAATAGTGATGTTCAATTTTATATCACAAAGCTTCTCCCTTGTTGGTCTCCCGCACACACAGACATCGTATACACAAATACATCTGTCACCTTGAGCCAATTACAACCTATCAGCCTAACCAGGCAGAGGGACTTCTCAGTAGTGGCACCTGTGCTGTGAAACACCCTCCTATCAGATGTCAAGGAAATAAACAACTATCTGACTTTTAGAAAACATCTGAAGGCAGACCTGTTTAGGGAAGTTTTTTATCTTTGATGTTTTATCGTGTTTTTGGGAGCCGCCCAGAGTGGCTGGGGAGACCCGGCCAGATGGGCGGCGTGTAAGTAATAAATTGTTGTAAAGAAAAAAATGTGTGAGGGAAGAAATCACAATACCTTCAACAGATAAATGAAACAAACTAAAATTTTAGCTGTTGGCTTCCAAGCACAATAGGAAAAGGTCTGGGCTAGAATATTCTCCTCCTTACACTACCTTTCTCCCTGAAATATGTTAAAATACATGTGCAAGGATAGGAAATAGCATAATAAGTTGTCTTATACCAAGTGAAACCATTCATTCATCTAGCTTAGTATGATAAACTATACAATGACTGGCATCAGGTCTCCAGATTTTTAAATCGGATCATCTTTCTAGCCCTACCCAGTGGTGTAGCGTGGGGGGTGCAGGGGGGGCCGGCCGCACCGGGCGCAACATCTGGGGGGGTGCGCGCTTGCACTCGCAGCTCTCTGCCCCTACCTGGCTCACTCACTCTCTCTCACTGCAGTGCTGGCTGTGCGAATCCGATCCGAGCTGCTGGGTCGCCGCCCACTGTCGAGGGGGTGGGTGCCAGGCGTGCGGTGCGGAGAGAGAGCGAGGGACTATCTGGGGGAGGGACAGTGCAGCGGCCGCCCAGCGCAGCGCTGAGCGCGGGAGAGAACCACACCAGACCAGACCAGGCAGCAGCAAGAAGAAGCTGGCAGCGGCAGCAGGTTAGGGGTTAGGGGGCGCAAATTACTTGCCTTGCCCCGGGTGCTGACAACCCACGCTACGCCGCTGGCCCTACCTGAAAATGTCAGGATTGAATGTGAGCCCGTCTGTTTCAAAACATGTGCTTTGCTGCTAAACAGCAGTGCTCCTTTAAGTCTGAAAGTAACACAACCTATTCAACTGCCACAACATCTACACTCTCATCTCACTGCCTGTGTAAGCCTGAAATATGAACAAGAGAAGTGTGGAGTCACCTGAGAAATTTCACTCGCCTTACTTAAATCCTCTTGCTTCTCTTAAAATTCCTTGGGAGCAGCAGAAATCTGCAAATCTGTCCCCAAAATAATTTTGCCTTTTAACAATTGTTTCATGTCTAGAAAGGTAAGGGAAAGGGACAGGGGTGGCGCTGTGGTCTAAACCACTGAGCCTAGGGCTTGCCGATCGGAAGGTTGGCAGTTCAAATCCCTGCAACGGGGTGAGTTCCCATTGCTCTGTCCCAGCTCCTGCCATTCTAGCAGTTTGAAAGCACATCAGTGCAAGTAGATAAATACTGAATACTTGGCCTGAAAGCAAGATGAGTGCCGCAACCCCATAGTTGCCTTTGACTGGACTTAACCGTCCAGGGGTCCTTTACATTTACAAGTCTAGAACACAGATGATTCCTAACTTGCAAGCCTAACCTCTTACTTTAAATTCTCTGGTATGTTACAGTAAAGAAGCATTCAGTCCAAACATTCACTCCAAACTTTCAGCTTTAGTAGAACTCTGATTCCACAACTCTGATTTTCTTGCTAACCGACAGGAATTCGAAGTCTTGTTCATGCTGAATTGGGGGGGTGGGGAGAGCCTGATGTTAGCTGTTTTATATTGGCCACACATTCCATGCTAGCTCTCCAGGATTATCCAGCCAGTCCTATACTAGGTCCTCCTTTCTCCTCTGAAATACAATTTGCTTTTGGCTCCTTGCCCAAAGGCTGTGACGAAGCATTAGCTCCCAAGACAGGTCTCATTCTCTGGGAGTTAAATAAGAAGTGCTGAGCCTACTAGTTCACTAATACCTCTACTACATAATCCCTTATTTCGAGACCTGACCTGGCTGATCCCTGAGTTAAGAACTGCTCAAAGGGAGGGGAAAGGCAGGAATCTTGCTAACAAAGATAAGCAAAATGGGGTTAAAGTTGTATTCTAGTCAGTGAAGTGGGAAGCAGTGCTAACATAACTCCATTGGGTTAATACATCTGACTCACAAGAAAAAGTTATATACTAATGGTTTTAAATAAGCGTTGAGCTCCCGTACACTATTTCATGGTTTATCATAAAGCAAAGAGGAGAGGGGAAAAATCCCTTTGTAGGTTCTGGTAGTAGTGTCTGCTTTCCACCATAGACTTATAAATTGTAGAGTTGGAAGGGACCCAATCTAGTCCAAGCCCCTACAATGCAGGAATGGGAATGTTGGTTCTTTGCTATCACCTAATGAAGCAATTTGGGCCAAAGAGAACAGGATTAACCAAACAGCTCTGGCATCAGGTGACAGCAAAAGACTATCCAAGACTAGAGATCCAGTTTCATGTTTAGTAGTCAAACTCACTAACTGTCCTCATAGTCTTGAACAAGTCCCCTTCTTTCGACTCCACTAAGTAATGATGATGATGATGATGATGATGATTTATCATTTATACCCCACCCAACTGGCTGGGTTTCCCCAGCCACTCTGGGCGGCTCCCAACAGAATATTAAAAACACGATAAAACATCAAACATTAAAAACTTCCCTAAACAGGGCTGCCTTCAGATGTCTTCTAAAAGTCAGATACTTGTTTATTTCCTTGACATCTGATGGGAGGGTGTTCCACAGGGCGGGCGCCACTACTGGGAAGGCCCTCTGCCTGGATCCCTGTAACCTCACTTCTCGCAGTGAGGGAACCGCCAGAAGGCCCTCGGCACTGGACCTCAGTGTCTGGGCTGAACAATGGGGTGGAGATGCTCCTTCAGATATACTGGGCCGAGACCATTTAGGGCATGGATAGGCAAACTAAGGCCTGAGAGCTGGATTAGGCCCAATCGCCTTCTAAATCTGGCCTGCGGACAGTCCGGGAATCAGTGTGTTTTTAGATGAGTAGAACGTGTGCTTTTATTTAAAATGCATATCTGGGTCATTTATGGGGCCTAGGAAGGCGTTCATTTCCCCCAAAAAAATATAGTCCGGCCCCCCACAAGGTCTGAGGGACAGTGGACCGGCCCCCTGCTGAAAAAGTTTACTGACCCCTGATTTAGGGCTTTAAAGGTCAGCACTAACACTTTGACTTGTGCTCGGAAACATACTGGGAGCTAACGTAGGTCTTTCAGGACTGGTGCTATATGGTTTCAACAGCCACTCCCAGTCACCAGTCTAGCTGCCGCATTCTGGATTACTTGTAGATTCCAGGTTACCTTCAACGGTAGCCCGACGTAGAGTGCATTGCAGTAGCTCAAGCAGGAGATAACCAGGAAGGTTCGAGAAATTATATATCATTTTCATATTGCTTTAAGAAGTGAGAATTAGGCAGGTTCACATTTAAAACATGAACTGAACTAATTTCTCCTCCATCCACAGCCAGGACCTTTCTGTCCTCCCAAAAATTCAGATGGAAGGATTAGATCATTTTTTTTGTTAATCACCCAAAAAGCATCTTAAAATTGTATATTGTGATCCTTGCATGGAACATATACACAAATTAATTAGTAGCAATTAATCGGATGGGGGGGAGATTGCTTGTCATGTATGTTGACTTGTTTGTTTAATAAGAAGAAATTGCATTCCCTGTTGGTTTAAAATGATTCCCTGCTCCTCCAAAAGATACAAGAGAAACATCCGCCTCCTTTTTAAGTATGTCATTACGGAATGAAGAGATCCAATTTTCATTCAAAGTGTGCCCTTTGCCAATTCATACGACTCCCACCTGTTCTCACCCAGGTTAATGGCACCAACTCCCATTTATTCCAAGGAAACAAGAACAAGTCTGCCGAGTGAAAAGGTCAACAGAATGCAATTACATCTGAGTTTGGAGGAGCAAAATGTAAAACCCCCAATTAAAGTCAAAGACAGTTTGGGTCGCAAAAAAAACGGAATATCCATTAGTCACCGGAAGAGTGAGCCACAATTACTCTTACTAATGCCAACTCTTCTGAGCTGGCCTGGTTCATATGAATTGGACTCCCCAGTCTATTCTGAAACATCTAGAGGTTGGCATTTAACAAGTCAAGTATTTCCCCTACATCCAAGTCCTGGGATTGCCATTCAATCAATTCTAACAAAGTGTTTTTATGGCACAGCTTCTGAATAAAACCTGAAAATGATGGTTGCTATGTTTCTGAGCAAATCTCTTAAAAAATAAAAAATACAATGAAGTCACAAGAATCTGCTTTGAAATAGTTAAAAGTTCACATGATGCTGATAGTTTTAGTAATCAATAAATCTTCCTCTCATAAAAATATATGTAAAGTTAGATAACTAACCTCAAAGATTTCGCAAACTGTGTGATGTAATCTGTAATATAATGTATTGGTTGAATCTAATCTTTCACCAATTTCTATAAATGAATAAACTGCCTGAAAAACAAAAGGAGATTATCTTGCATAGATTTTCATGACAGACCTGAACTCTTATCTACATCATTGAATGGGTTTCCTACCTAAATATTTCTGCTTCAATGTGAACTAAATTAATCAGCAAAATGACATTGTTAAGAACCACAAACTAATCCCATAGCATTGCCAAGGACAGGGTTAGAGGGACTGTCTAAGGCACACATAGGTGGGCTATCAATTTTTGGCTCAAAAACCAGAAAGTGGAGCAAGATATATATATTTTGTGCCACCAAAAATATAGGATACTGTGTGTAGCAGATTAACTAGGAATCTTTAATAAATGATAAAAAGCAAAGCTAGCTGTGTTGTTCCAAAGGGGGGGGCACTATAAAAATCACCATTGTGCAATACTTTTAACAGAACCTGCAAAAAAATTTCAAGTACGTATGGTATGATACTGCATAATGATGCATGGAATGTGAGAGGTGATACACATTTCAGGTAGATACAGGTAGAAAGTGACTCCACCTTCAACTTCTGGATGAACATATTGAGATAATGATGAGGATGCATTGGTACAGCCCCAAATCATGCCTCCTGTTCTGTCAAACCGAGTGTTAGGCCTGGTGCATTTATGCTGCCAAATGCCCTCAGTTCAGTCAGAACTAGGTGCTGGATCTTAGCTCACAGATGGGAAAACTCAGTGGCCAGATGCAGCCCTCCAGGCCTCTGGGGAATGTCCCAGTCCACACCCTTTCCAACCCAGTTTTTCCTTGTCTTGAATGTGTTCTTGACTTCTGATACTTCTTGTTTCTCCAGATGGAAGATAGGGGGCAAATTCAAGGGTTTGTATAAACTAGACTGCTGTGCATTAATTGCCCCTCCTGACCTGCTGAACACTGGTATGTGCCCCCCAGAAGGTTTCATAGAAACAAAGAATTACAGAGTTGGAAGGATCCCAGGTGGTTCTCAGATTCAACCCCCTGCAATGCAGGAATCTCAACAAAATCATACGTGACAGATGGCTATCCAACCTCTGCTTAAAAATCCTCCAAGGAAAAAGAGTCCACCACCTCTCATGGGAGTCTGTTCCAATATCAAAAAGCTTTTACTGTTATTAAAAGCTTCCTGATGTCTAGTCAGAATCTCCTTTCCCTGCAGATCTTGCCAACTGAGGCGGTCACCTCACCTTGCCTCACCTTGCTTGATCCAACAGGTAGAATTTGAGCATGGGCAGTAAAAGAAAAATGTAAAGGACCCCTGGATGGTTAAGTCCAGTCAAAGGCGACTATGAGGTTGTGGTGCTCTTCTCACTTTCAGACTGAGGGAGCCGGCGTTTGTCCACAGACAGCTTTCCGGGTCATCTGGCCAGCATAACTAAACCACTTCTGGCGCAACGGAATACTATGATGGAATCCAGAGTGCACGGAAGCGCCGTTTACCTTCCTGCCACAGTGGTACCTATTTATCTACTTGCACTGGCGTGCTTTCGAACTTCTAGGTTGGCAGGAGCTGGGACAGAGCAATGGGAGCTCACCCCATCTTGGGGATTCAAACTGCTGACCTTCTGATCGGCAAGCCCAAGAGGCTCAGTGGTTTAGACCACAGTGCCACTGGCATCCCTCAACATGGGCAGTAGACCTGGAAGAGGAACAGAAGCTGGGACTGCAGCTGCTGCCCCTATTTGTTTTGTTTTGTTTCTTCCTGTGGGCATGAATAGTGAATAAGAGACTCCTCCAGTTGGCAACTTGAGGTCCTGTATTTGCTCCCATAAGCTCTGTTACAAATTCATTCTCAGTAGCTAATGCTTCCTCCTGCCCTTTGTGCACAGAATCAGCAGCTTTCATAAGCCCAACAGGGTTTCACTTATTCTAACACATTTGCAATAAAACACAAGCTGGCCCCATGCGCACTCAATCTCTTCTGGCCTTTTGTGACAGGAGGATGAAGGTGTTTTACTCTCAGCAGGTGCCCCTTGTATATCAACAATTAATATGGAAATCAGTCTCCACTAATTAATAGCCCACAGGAGATTTGTGTGCTCATTCTATTTTTCACTCAAACAAAGGGTCATGGAATGTAACATCTCTCCTCACCACCTTCAAGCACCAGCTTCTCAGCCTTTGGGGAATTTTCAGGCATTTCGCTTTCAACAAAATAACCTTGCAGAAGTAGACATTATTTTCTAAAATTCATGGGGAGAGATGTGTGAAATAGTGACACCAGGCCTCGCAAAACAGGGTCGGACATTTTTACAAAAGTTTGGGACCAACTTCTAACTTTTCTTCCACAAGTTATTCCTTATGCAGGGCAGGCAAAACAGATACTATTAATATTAAAGGACATGGTTCCTTGCTATGAGCAGCTCACAGTCCTTCCACAAATAGGTCCAACCTTTCTTAGTTTAGCTTTCTATTCTATTATTATTATTACTGTTATCATCATCATTAGGGAGGTCATTTTGTTGCTGAGATTCTTCATCAGGAGTCAAGGAGGGAAAGAAAGCTGATAAAGGATATGAAATCCAAGTCTTATGAGGAACAGTTGAAGGAAGTTGGGTACCGTATGTTTAGTCTGGAAAAGAGGAGACTGAGAGGAGATATGATAACCATCTTCAAATATCTTTTTTTTGCCATTTATTTTTATTGATTTTCCAATATAAACCCAATTACACAAATCACTTCCAGATTAATACAATTTTGTTAAGAGGCTTCCCACACAATGTTCTTGATGGATCTTTATGATCTAATATTACTGTGTTTCATATTATTACTTATTTCTATTACATTCTATTTTTCAAAATTATCACATAATTAACAGCTCCACTCTTAATGATTTCTATTCTTGTTATTGTATGATTTAAATTCCAAAAAAAGGCTTCAAGTGAGGAGCCACAGCTTTTTCCTTTTCATCTTGTGTGCGCCACATCCAAAAGTCATTTGTTAGTTTCTTGACCTTATATATCTCTCAGATGTTTTCCTTTTTCCTGTGGCATTTGGGACTAACTCCCACTGCTGTTGTATCCCAGCCTGGTTGAGATGGAGCTGCAACTTCAAGGTTAAACCCTCTTCTTTCACAGGCTCAGCTCCTTCCCATAATACTCAAGCAGTTTGAAATCGACAACAGCAGATCCCTCCCTTCCACTGGCACCAAGAATCAACAAGGTCCAGGGATTCACCATTTCTTCCTCTGGCTGGGAACGGAGGGGAAAGGCAGTACAGTGGTACCTCTAGTTACGGACTCGATCCGTTCTGGGGTGCCGTTTTCACCCCAAAAAGTCCATAACTAGAGTGCCGCTTCTGCGCGCACACGCGGTGCGACAGAGCGCTTCTGCGCATGTGCAAGCGTGCCGAATGCTTCTGTGCACGTGCAGCAAAACCCGGAAGTATACACTTCCAGGTTTGCTGCGTTCGCAAGCTGAAAAGACGTAACATGAACCTAACGCAACACGAGGTATGACTGTACCACTCTTCTTCCAACATCCAAAAAGCCCTCATGACACTTTCCTTTCTTGACTACCATAGCATTTTGCTTTTTTTTTTTTAACTAGATTATATCTCAACATCTCCATGATATCTTTCAGTCTTTTTTTGTGGGGGGGTAGGTTCTAACTCCCGGCGAAATCCTTCCAAACAAAAAAACCAATCTTTACTCCTTTTAAGCCACACACAGCTTTACATCTTCTTTTAAATCTCCATGTTACATCGTACATCAAACCATCCTCACTTGTATATCTTAAAATTCAATATTAGGAGAGGGCTGCCAAATCATGAATGTAAAAACTTCCATAAAATATAGCAGAGAGCCCCCCTCGCCTCCATCCACCTCCAGCACAAGATGGAGCCTCTCCATTGATGCTGAGCTGGGAAAGCATATTGGCAAGGCAGTCATGGCAATGGCTTGTCTCTCCAAAAGGGTATAGGAGAATGTGATGCTAATGTCCAATAGCAAGATTGTATGTTGAGCCCTACACTTTATGGAAGAGAGTCGTGGGCAGCTTACAACTGTCAGGAGTGACACCTCAATGTCTTCCGCATGTGATATGGATTTTGGGTATCACATGGCACAACAGAGTTTCGAACAAAGCTGTGTTCTCCCAAGTCCACATTCCAGGATGTTCACACTCCTGTCTCAGCAATCTCTACACTGGCTTGGTTATGTGCATAGAACGGAAGATGGCAGGACCCCAAGGCCATGCTCTACAAGGAGCTGGCTTCAGGCACCAGGCCCACTGGCAGACCAACTCTACATTACGAAGATGTCTGCAGACTTGACATGAAGACTGGCAACATCGACCCCGCTGTGTGACCATCCCTGGCAGATGACCATAGTGCCTAGGGACAGTCAAGTTGTGTATCCATAGCAGTGGCCAGAGGAGAAATGACCATTGGGATGATCAGAGAGAGGAGAAACGCTATGGTGCATCTGCAGCAGCACAACCAGATACCTTCATCTGCCCAGCTGCAACAAAACATGTCTCTTCCGTATCAGTCTCTACAGCCACAGCAGGCGCTGAAACCTTCTAAAAGTTTGACTTCACCCCTAAAGTCACAGTCCTCCCTTGTCTTCCAAGACAGACTGATGTGAACCTACCACCGTTTGAGAAGCACTTATCAGCTCTGGGAGAACCTGGTTCTTTGAATATCGCACAAATTGTCTCAAAAAGTACAGATGGTTAATTCTAACTTTTTTTTTACTGACTCACTGCCTGCCTTCTTGCGGTCTATGCTGCTTTCCAATGCAAGCACAGTTTGTCAGTCCATGTGGTGTGCATGCCCCAAAGCACAAAGTGGAAGTAAGCCGAATCAATAAACCTGAGGCCCTGTGCACATAAGCTGCTTTTCTCCTCTCCTGTTCGCTTTTCATCTTGGAGGCCTCCACCTGCGTTTGCTGCTATCCTTCCAAGATAAAGGTAATCCATGACAGGAGATGGAAAAGAGCTTACTGCTTGTCAAACAGTTTGACCATTCCCACAGAGGAGACAAACCTTTGTGTTCACAATGTGCCATGCCGTTAACCAAACCCCATGCCTGCAGTCGCCCGAAGCTCTAATTTATTTTGCAGATGGCTCCTCTTTTTTTTTTATTCAACAGTGTCTCATCTTACTCCTGATGGCCATGCCGTCTCCTCTTGATCCCAGAAGAGCTTTCAGCTCCACTCCATCAACTTCCATGCATGCAACAGGGGAAAGCGGAATCGCTGTTTTCTAAGCAATGACTGTTGATGGTCATTTCTCATGTTACACATTATTCTGCTGAGTTTTTGCATTCTGAATCAATGTTTATTCTACCTTGAGGTAGCCAAGCTAACTTACTCTTTAAAATTGATGTCTACCTTTGTTTGGGAAGGTTAAGGGTCTCAGAAAAGTACCTGCTGCAAAGAATACAAGCTGTTTCCTACTGGCTGCAAAGGAGGGGGGGTGAACTTGGCTGTAAAAAAGAAAGCTTCAACTATTGTTTCTAAGAGAGAGTTTGGAAAATCAAAATCAAAGGAAAATGGAAGCAGGAGAAATGGGCCACCCATTCCATATGAGTTGGGGAAATGTGTAGGATGTATAATTGCTGTATAATTTATTGTGCACCTAACAGATTGAAAGAGACATATCTTTTATAAGATTTCACTGGGATATTGCAAAAATTAATGCCAGCTAATCTCCGAGGCAACCGAGAATACTAAATTCCTTAAAAGCCAAGGCTATATTAAGCTTGGATGTCCAGATTCAGGATGAGATTAATTTAAGATAGCATTTCATTTCACAATAAAGAAATTAATTGCGGAAGTAGGTACTCTATTGAGAACTCTTAAGCTTAATGATTAGTTTTTATGGATATACTTGCATGAATATAAAACCAGCCTTAAGGGTTTCTGTCAAATATCTCACTTTGGGTGAAAGTTAACAAACTGACACTGCGAGCCCTCGAGTGAATTAAAGGGTCACCAGATTGCAGGCAAGGAAGGACTCTGCCATCCATCTGCAGATAATTGTGAAACTTTTGCAAACACTCAAACAGGTTTCTCATGGTTGAGAAAGAACTGACTGATTAGAGAGGGTCAATTATTTCTCCTTGCCTTGTAAATCAGATTAGCACAACTTTCTATCCATTGAAATTCAGTCCACCAGCTATGGTACCTATAGTATTATGGTCTGCTAGATTGCACAGAGGGGGGGAAAGACAGACACTGAGACCTTCCCATGGCTGAGAGCCCGTTCTAGTCCAGAACACATAGCAGGCTGCATTCAACTTGGTTGCTCTCAAGTTGTGCAGGCAGCCTTTCTTTCATGCCTTTGCTCTTTCTGTTCATCCACACCCAAGTTGTCTTGCCCATATCTTATGATCAGAGCCAGAAGGCCTGTTGCTGTGCCAGCCTTCCTCATCTCAATTCTTTTCAGTCTGACTTCTTCCTTGTTATAAACCAGCTTTGGTAGCCCAGATAAGCCAAGACTTGTTCTGAGTTAGATCTATGGTCTATGGTGGGCGAGAAATTGGCAGGGTAGATTCCTATTCATTGGACTGTAGTGCAAAATCAGGTAGATTCTACTTTCTGATACCTTTCTCATGGGTATTTTCTTTTTCTGCTGGAGGGAGTGGGGAACATCCCTAAATCAAATAAGTAACAGATAGGTAGCCGTGTTGGTCTGCCATAGTCAAAGCAAAAAAGAAGTGTGCATGCACACGAAAGCTCATACCAAGAACTAACTTAGTTGGTCTTTAAGGTGCTACTGGAAGGAAAAAAATTTTTTTTGCTTCAAATAAGTAAGACTTTAATCATCATTCATTCACATGGCCTACACAGGTATTTTGGTATCCACACAGAGCCCCTTCATATGTACACATGATTAGTACACAGGCAGGGCATGACTGTTGGACAGCCCACAACTTCTCCAATGCACTACTTGAACATGCAAGCTGCCCGCTCCCCACACAAGCCAGTTAAGGGAGCTTGCAATATACGTGGGATTTTAACCTTCAGCCATTTGATGCATGATAACGTCAAAAAGGATTAAGGACCAGTCTCCTCGCTTCTCACTCTTCATAGCATGCTTATCTCATTCCTCATCCTGAAGAGGTTATTCTGTCTATAAGAAAATCAAGTGGCTTCCTATTGGTCTTATTGGAGTCACAGAAAAGCAGCGTCACAGCAGATTGGGGGCCGGGGCATGGTACCATTAAAGGGCAACTCTTTCATTTGTTGTATTTTTGCTTTGATGGGAGGTAATTTTTGGTTTTCTGCAAGGTTCGTGGAGCATCTCTAAATCCACTGGTTCACCCTGAGATGAAACATAGCTGTGCACATATAGAAATTGTGCCAATCATGGCCTTGTCCCTTGCATCCATTCGTCCCCAATTCCCGTGACATATTAAAGCAGACTTCTGCTTCACAGACAAGATCTGTTCTTAGTTCCTTATAGCCTGTTCGTCTTCTGCGTTTTAGAATCGCGAAGCACCGCAAAGTGCAATCAGTATTCACCTGCAGCAAAAGCCCAAGATCCTCTTGCAGGGCCAAATGACATCGCTTGCTGAAAGGTCCATTGCCATCACAGCAGGATAATGAACAGTGCACTGGCCTCATCGATAATACAATTCTCACAAAATGCAGGGCACAGTGACAATTACAGACTTCCAGAAAAAAACAGAACATATGACTGTGGGTTGCTAAATAGAAAACAAAGCTCAATGAAAAGAAGTCTTTAAGCAAAATACAGGAACAACATCTGCTCTTTGGAACATCTGAAAAATGCCACTGGCATGAACAGAGAAATTGCTGGTATGTTTTAAGCCTGGAAGTTATCCCAGTGCATTTTGATTACTTTTGGATGAAATTCAATGAAGAAGCCAAAGGCATCTTCAATTGCAGAAAATATTGAGATTAGTAATTTATCTCAGAAGCAAAAGGAGGCAGGCTTTTAAAAGGGACGGCAAGGGAGTTTCTTAGAAAGAAGCATACTGTCAGTGTTAGGCACATGGCAAGTATGATTCATCTTTCCCATGAAATATTATTGTGAACCAGCAGTAGGGTTGGAGCTGGTGGGCTGAAGCCATCCACCAATATATGGACCTTGCCTCAAAGCATCAGCTTTGCTACCTGCATTACTATGGTAAATCAGAGGCAGAGGAGACACATGTTTCATCATTTTTCATCCACTCTGGAAGAGCCTGGGAAATGGGAAATGGATTTCTTCACTCAGGCACTGATCGGGTAAAGATTCAAGTTGAGGATGCCTTTGCACATGTTTTGTTGTTGTTGTTGTTTAGTCGTTTAGTCATGTCCGACTCTTTGTGACCCCATGGACCAGAGCACGCTAGGCACTCCTGTCTTCCACTGCCTCCCGCAGTTTGGTCAGACTCATGTTTGTAGCTTCGAGAACACTGTCCAACCATCTCATCCTCTGTCGTCCCCTTCTCCTTGTGCCCTCCATCTTTCCCAACATCAGGGTCTTTTCCAGGGAGTCTTCTCTTCTCATGAGGTGGCTAAAGTATTGGAGTCTCAGCTTCAGGATCTGTCCTTCCAGTGAGCACTCAGGGCTGATTTCCTTAAGAATGGATCGGTTGGATCTTCTTGCAGTCCATGGGACTCTCAAAAGTCTCCTCAAGCACCAGAATTCAAAAGCATCAATTCTTCGGCGATCAGCCTTCTTTATGGTCCAGCTCTCACTTCCATACATCACTACTGGGAAAACCATAGCTTCAACTATACGGACCTTTGTTGGCAAGGTGATGTCTCTACTTTTTAAGATGCTGCTAGGTTTGTCATTGCTTTTCTCCCAAGAAGCAGGCGTCTTTTAATTTCATGGCTGCTGTCACCATCTGCAGTGATCATGGAGCCCAAGAAAGTAAAATCTCTCACTGCCTCCATTTCTTCCCCTTCCATTTGCCAGGAGGTGATGGGACCACTGGCCATGATCTTCGTTTTTTTGATGTTGAGCTTCAGACCATATTTTGTGCTCTCCTCTTTCACCCTCATTAAAAGGTTCTTTAATTCCTCCTCACTTTCTGCCATCAATGTTGTGTCATCTGCATATCTGAGATATCATATTTTTATATTTTTATATTTATATCTGCATATCATATTTTTCAACGGGCCTTTTCAACGGGTTGTCTGTTTTTGTTTACTGCCAGTACTTCATAATCAAAAGGTATAATGCCTCTGAAAATATAGAGCTTCCATTGCAGCTGATAATCCATTAATAAAGCTGTCCTCCAGAATATGTGATTTAGGAAGATCAGAACCAGCCCGAGGCAATTTGCAGCCCAAGGTGGAACAGCAAACAGCACTCTAAACTCAAGATGCATAGCACCCAAAGCTATGTTGGCACCTGAGACAGAAAATCCCACAAGCAACTTTCCTTGGGAGTAAAGATACTTCAATAATAACTAGCAATTTATTGCCCTTGCAAGATATCCAAAATCTGCCGCAAGAGGCAATTGTCCCACTGCGCCTAATAGAGGGCCAGTCCCAGGGAGCAGCAGGAATACACCACCTCTGTGCTAGGCATAGTTTCCCCCTAGTCACATCACCCTTTTGCACACAAGCATTCACATCCAAAAGAACTGGCTGAGCACCACATTCTTACATACAACAAACAAAGCAAAAAGCTGCCTATATTATATATGCTAATCAAAACAATTGGCTACTAGGAAGCACTGCTACAAATGCTACAAGTGTCATGTTTAAAACAATCTCTTTATGAAATTTGAATACTATAGCTCAGAGGTTTGAAGTAATCAGATTATTGTTTCAAAACGGCATGCTCCGACATTCACTTATCAATGTTGCTAAAGTGCCCCTCTAATCATGCCTATATTGAGAACATCTATTTGCCTGTAAATGATAAATTTGCAGATTTCCCCATTATTTGTGGTCTCATTTGTTTCTCCTCCAGAGCTGATTGAATCAACATTTTTGTTGTTCTTCCGTTACACTTGGATTATCATTGCTGAAAGGTTCACATGGCAATTTCTCTGCCTGCTCTGCTGATCTTAAAACTCTGAACAGAACGCTGCCATTTTTGCTTTAATTAATACTGGTTTCACCTGCCCTACTGGATGTTGTTTTCATTTATACCATTGAAGAAGGCATTGAAATACTACCGACATATGGTACTGGATTGAGTCATGGAAGAACCATGGAGACCATGTTGAACTATGGCAGGCATCCCCAAACTCAGCACCCCAGATGTTTTGGGACTACAGTTCCCATCATCCCTGACCACTGGTCCTGTTAGCTAGGGATGATGGGAGTTGTAGTCCCAAAACATCTGGAGGGCCGAGTTTGGGAATGCCTGGGGTAGACCCTCCAAGTGTCCCTATTTTCCTGGATTTACAGAAGCCGTCCCAGTTTCTGATTTGATCCTGGAATGTCCAACTTTTCCTTAGGATGTCCCTATTTTCATCCAATAAATGTTGGTGGGTGTGGAGTTATGTGACCCCCAAGCCATCTAAAGACAGCCCTGTATAGGGAAAGGTTTTTTTTAAAAAAAATGTTTAATGTTTAATTATGTTTTTATATATGTTGGGAGCCACCCAGAGTGGCTGTCCCTAATTTCATTGGGAAAATGTTGGAGGGTATGTGCCAGTAAGCATGCCAACTTTGCTCTGTTGATGCTCCCACAGCGTGTTGACCCTCCTGCCTCCTTGTGTTTCCACCTCCCCACAGATGGAAAGCTGGTATTGAAACCCACTGGCCAAGTCAATTCTGCATGGAGGTATATACCTTGCCAATGCTATTGTAATTGATGGTTGGTTCAAACCACAGCTGACCAGGACACAAGCTGCCCTAGGAGGAGGCCCAGGTTCACCCATGGTGCATTAATAATTTCACACCACATACGGAGATGCAGGACCATCCTGAGAGGGAATGCTGGGGGTGGGGAGATAGCTAACTCAGCTGTGGAACAGGTCTTCTGCTGCCACTGCCACAACACCATCTGCTCTAGGAAATGGGGCTGCCTTGAAGACTGTGTGATAACTGCAGCTGGGGTTGCTACTAACAGGCTGTAATCTTAACCCCACTTATCTGAGATTAAGGCCCACTGAATTAAATTCAATTTATATTGAAGTAGATCTCGTTAGGATTGTGCTGTTAAACTGGTCGTTGTGATTATATTGCACCTGCGCAAAGCCAAATGTACTTGCTCACAGACTGTTTCCATGACGCTTGTAGTTCCTGCCAACTCTATAATCCTATAATTCTATAATCAAGTTCTATAATTCGATGATTCCAGGAATGTGGAGTATCCAGGAATCAGTCAATGCTAATCGGCATCCCACAGTGCCATGTTTTCTTGCAAGTTCCAGATGTGATGAATCAATAAAACCTCGACTAAATAATCCCCCTAATTTCAAATTATCTCTGAATTGAGATTAGCCATGAATTATTGTGTGAACAGATTCTCAAGCATTATTTAGTGGGCACTTCCCCATCCTTAGTAGTCACCTGAATAATATACATTTGAGGGGGTTTTATGTTTTGTTTTGGCTCAGATTGAGAAATTGCCATATGCAGTAGCTCCCTGGTGAAGATAAATATTCATACATATGACAACATTCCCATTTTTTTTCTTATATCCAGGATCTGATGTGGGTGGGATGAGTTTGAACTGTGACACATCCTTGAATGAACTTTCTCTTTTTAAAGCAAATTTATATATTCTTTTGAAGGTGGATATCACACCTTTTCTGAGAAAGCTGACTCATCACATTTGCATAAACCTAATGCTCTGCCAGGAACAGAGAGAATTACAATGGGGTGGTCAAGCAGATATGTCCTGATTATCTGGCCAGGTGTCTGACAGGAACCATCAGAGATAAGGCTGAGAAACTCTTAATACACATTAAAATGAAAAGAGAAGAACAGACACAACCACAACTCTTTACAGGTTTCAAGCATCCTAGAAACTACATGTTCCAGTCCCAGGACTCTTGCTGCCAGCATCCTTGCATCTTCCAAGGATCTCGGTTACCCTGGGGAAAACTTTGTTTCCCAGACTCTTTAGCATTTGGTGCATTTGATCAGAAGCCCATCAGAAATGCCTATGCTGCTGCTTTTGCTAATTCCACCACTGCTGCCTGGTCAGGTAAGTGTGAAGGGGGCTGGGGGACATAGAAGGTGGTTTCAGGGTTTGTTAAATGTCCTCAGGTGTGCAAAAGGCTTCAACTCAGACTCAGAATTGGACTGAAAAATCCAAGCTATTCTCTGTTTGGTTGCTAAGTCCAATTACAAATCAAACTGAAGAGATAGGGATTGTCAGCCATCACTATAGTAAACACAGTAGCCATGATGAAATCACTTTATAGTCATGCATCTACTTTCCAAAGGGACCGGACATCAAAAGAGCCATTTCAAAACAGGTCCTGAGCCACCAAAAGGTATCTGCTGTCTTCTTTGTTTACCTTGCCGGCAGACAAATAAATAGACAGAGACATAGAGAAGTGGCTGCTAAAATCTTTCAGTGGGGAGCTGCAAAAACATATTGACGATTGGATTAAGTTGTATACCCAAGCTCTGTATCTTTTTCATATTTTATGAACGCCTTTACAGAAAAATTATATAAATGAAAGATGAGAAGTAATTTCAACCTAAACACTTGTCACAGACGTACTATGCCTGGGAAGGAGCTCAACAGTAAATTGGAAACCATTAGGCAATCAATCATCTAGCAACCTCTGGTATAAAGCAAGTTGAGTTTTACAGCAATCGGAATTCTCTCTTCTCTGTGAGAAGGTTTCAGGTTAACTTGTTTTCCAGAAAAGGCCTTTAAAGGCCTAACTCCCCTTTTAAGGGACTCTGAGACCCCGACATTTGTTAATGGTTAGAGATGAATGAGTTGAGGAAGGATCCAGTGAAAGCAAGGCAGATCTTTATTATTCTGTTGTGCAAGAAGTTTGAAAGTCTTGGGAAATTTGCCAACCATTTATCAAAGACCAGCCAAAAGCATCATACATACATCACAGAAAGGGGCGGTCTACAACAGAAGATTGAGGCTTAGCTCCTGACTGACAAGATACCTGATAATAAGTATTGTCCTGGTTTTCAGGTGTAAAAATGGCATGGGGGGGGGATTTTTGCCGAATCGGCAAAATGTCAGGGAAAACCTGGATGTATGGCAATGCGATGGAAAAATCAGCGCAAACAGCTGGAAAAGCTTAAAATCATTATTTTTAGAGTAGGTTTCCCCAAGAAAGCTCAACAATCTGGGTTTGTTCCTGGGGTGTCAGGAATTTTACTTTTTGAAATATGGCAACCCTATGATAATGGTCACTGTTTGCATCATCTGACCAGCCTCGGATATCCCTTTGATATGGTAAATATCTGGGTTCCTGAATCCCTTTTATAAACTTACACCTATTGCTAAGATGTTCTATTGACAGGTCTGCTTAGTTTAACACAGGGGTCAGCAAACTTTTTCATCAGGGGGCTGGTCCACTATCCCTCAGACCTTGAGGGAAAGAAAAGAAAAAAAGAAAGAAAAGGAAAGGAAAAAAATGAACGAATTCCTATGCCCCACAAATAACCCAGAAATGCATTTTAAAGAAAATGACACATTCTACTAATATAAAAACACGCTGATTCCTGGAATATCCATGGGCCAGCTTTAGAAGGCGATTGGGCTGGATCCGGCCCCCAGGCCTTAGTTTGCCTACCCATGCCTTAGCTGATTACTTGGAGTGAAAGGAGATATAGGGCTGCTCTATAGGGATAGAACGAATTCCTGTGCCCCACAAATAACCCAGAGACACATTTTAAATAAAAGCACACTTTCTACTCACATAAAAACACCAGGCAGGCCCCACAAATCACCCACAGATAAATTTTAAATAAAAGGACACATTCTATTCATGTAAAAACACGCTGATTCCCAGACCATCTGTGGGCTGGATTTAGAAGGCCATGGGGCCGGATCAGGCCCCCAGGCCTTAGTTTGCCTACCCATGGTTTAACAGATACTTGCCAGACTGGTTTTGCAAGGAGTAAGCACCTACATTCCACACAGCGAATCTACAAGATTTATGAGTGGAAATAACTATTTGGGGAAGGTATTCTCTCCCATTTCCTTCCTCCTACTGCAGAGAAATATTTCGGCTCATTTAAGAGAGTCAAAATGGCTTCAGGATGGCTCACCTATGATGGCTCACCATTTCAGAATATGACTAATGTACCTATGTATGTGCACCCAGCCTGTGTATTTTGAGCATTTATTTTATTAATCTGACATCTGAGAATTGGAGGGTGGGGGGAGGAGATGAACTGCTATCAGCATTGATGTGAAAGTACAAAGGATATTGCGCACGTGTAATGATGCGATGAGGCCTTATCCCATTCTTTGTTTTTCTGATTTACTTCAACAGTAAATGGAAGACATTAATATTTCAAGGGGCAAATGCAACACTGGTGAATCAGAGTATACTTAATAGTTCCAAGAGACCCGACGTCTGGTGTCAGACTGTATGTTTGGAGTATAGCCTAAATTCTATTTTCCAACAAAGTGGACTCTATATTTGCCTGAAGAACTCAAGGGGTTTGTTCCTTGAAGACAAAACACCAAACAAGTGCTTAATTGCCTTTCATTGGGAGCTAAAGGGTTGAAGACACATTTACTGAAATCTTTCCACAGCTGCAGATCCTCACCATGATTGTCTAAAAGGAAGAGTAATAAGTTTGAAAGAGATATGCAAAATGTAGTTTATATGGCAGTGGGCACTACTGCAAAATTCTCACCATGACAAGTCAATATCACTTGACTTTCATCACATGGATCTTCTGTAAATGATGAATGACCTCACCATCCTCTCTGGCATACTGAGATCTCCTCATTGCAGATCAGAAAATGTCACGGAGATTTAGAGGCTCATGGGTTGGTGGGTGGGTGGAGAGTTTTTATATTAAATTTGAGCTTTAGAAGAACTTTGGATTTTAAAAAAATCCTTGCTTCATATTTAAGATGAGCGTAATAAGTCAATAAATTGATCATGAGATGATTTTGCACCCTTGATGTACCAGCTATGAATGTGCTGCTCTGTGATGTGACAAGTAATTTACACCTTTGTACAACTCTCGACGTTTTACATGATGTAGAAAATGCTATTTATTGATCCCACAACATTTGAAATCCTTATCACACAAAGGTGAAAAGATACAATCATCTCATAAGGGTGTTATCATATTAAAGATTGTGTTTATTTTTGCCCTCATTCTCATATTACATGTAGCTAGACAATGGGTAGCTATATCCATTTTTGGGGAGTGTGTTCAGCCTGGGTAAGAGGAGACTGAAAGGAGATATGATAAGCATCTTCAAATATCTTAAAGGGCTGTCACAAGGAAGATGGAGCAAGCTTGGTTTCTCCTGCTCCGGAGGGTAGGACTCGAACCAATGGATTGAAGTTACAAGAAAGGAGATTGCGACTAAACATCAGGAAGAACTTCTGATGGTAAGAACTGTTTGACAATGGAATGGACTCCCTTGGGAGGTTGGGGACTCTCTTTAATGGAGGTTTTTAATCAAAGTTTGGATGGCATCTATCATGGATACTTTAGCTGAGATTTCTGCATAAGCAAGGAGTTGGGCTAGTTGTCCCCCAGGGTCTATTTGAACTCTACAATTCAAAGCTTGTGTCAAAAAGTCATCTTGCCACTTAGCAGGAGGATATAGATGATGAAGCTAGGCTGTGGGAAAATATTCAGCCCAGAATTACTTTGCACTGAATTTGATCTGCAGAAGGCTTGGCATGCCACTGGGGGTAGATATATATATATATATATATATATATATATATATATATATATATATATATAACCATTATTCATCAATGAATTGCAGCCCTGCGAAACATCACAAGAGTGAGGAAAGAGTCAGATGCACCAATGACCCTGTCTACTTTTATGTCATATCCACTACATCCCAGCACATGTTGCACCATTTGCATGTAGTGCTCCACACCACACACAGGGTGGCAGAGCACAGTTTTCCCCATATCAATGAAGAGAAGAAGAGGAGTTTGGATTTGATATCCCGCCTTTCACTCCCTTTAAGGAGTCTCAAAGCGGCTAACATTCTCCTTTCCCTTCCTCTCCCACAACAAACACTCTGTGAGGTGAGTGGGGCTGAGAGACTTCAAAGAAGTGTGACTGGCCCAAGGTCACCCAGCAGCTGCATGTGGAGGAGCGGAGACGTGAACCCGGTTCCCCAGATTACGAGACTACCTTAACCACTACACCATACTGGCTCTCAATGGATTTTGAAAGCTGGTTGACAGTGACAACCTTATACGGAATGGTCTCTGCATAACGGCTGCAATATTGACTCCAGGCAGCTATGTAGAAAAAGCATCGGTTAAAAACCACCAATCAAACTAATCCTCAAATGTTTTGACGGCAAGGTCTGTTTCTGGGGCTTTGAAAGCCTCTGTGTAAGGGCTTGTGGGAGATGGGTTTGGAACATGGCTGGCACCACAACACGATTCCAAACATGACGCAGTGGATGAGTCAGAGCTTCCACACGAGACCTCTAAACAAGGCTGTCGTCATTTACATGGTGCATAAACAAATGGAGGGATGTAGGATTTGTTGTTGTTTAGTCGTTTAGTCATATCCGACTCTTCGTGACCCCATGGACCAGAGCACGCCAGGCACTCCTGTCTTCCACTGCCTCCCGCAGTTTGGTCAAACTCATGCTGGTAGCTTCGAAAACACTGTCCAACCATCTCATCCACTGTCGTCCCCTTCTCCTTGTGCCCTCCATCTTTCCCAACATCAGCGTCTTTTCCAGGGAGTCTTCTCTTCTCATAAGGTGGCCAAAGTATTGGAGCCTCAGGTTCACGATCTGTCCTTCCAGTGAGCACTCAGGGCTGATTTCCTTCAGAATGGAGAGGTTTGATCTTCTTGCAGTCCATGGGACTCTCAAGAGTCTCCTCCAGCACCATAATTCAAAAGGATCAATTCTTCGGTGAGCAGCCTTCTTTATAGTCCAGCTTTCACTTCCATACATCACTACTGGGAAAACCATAGCTTTTACTATATGGATGTAGGATATTCAAACCTAAATACGTTCGTTAAGTAATTCAGTCACACAGAACAAAGTGTGACTTATTATAGTTTACAGTGCAGTATCTCTTCCTAGCTATTAAACGGACATTGCATATCTTGGTTTCAAAACGTTGCTTACATGTTTTGCAGACTAATCCAAAAGTGCAAGTTATATCACGTCCTCTAGATGCCCATTTATCCATGTCCTACATAGGTTTGGATCTGTGCAAAGGTCTTGTGAATTCAGATGTACTAGGAATGGTCTGGTGATAGAGATCACGTAAAGTAAATTTGCTAACAAAGGAGAAGAGTTGGGACACAATGTTTATCTGAAAGTTGTCACACTCTGGCTGCACTTTTACATATTTGCTACAGAATTTCCAATCAATGCAAGCCTCTTTCACGTTCAAAAGGCTAGTCATTTTCGCAGCATAACAAATGATTCTCCCAGACTATCTTATTAGCAGCATCGTGCATTATTCAACAGCGTTGCTTGTTGAAACAATTTTTCTGATCAGAAACACTGCATTTGGAAAAAAGCAACTTCTAGTTTAAATATTTAAAGACTCCAGCATCTCCAGATCTCCAAAAGTAACAAGCAATTTCGGCAAAGGAGTGCACTTTGTGCAACGTTAAAAGCATTTCTGGCATTTTGTGTTAGCTGCTTTTTAATGACTGTATTTTACTAACATTAAAAATGAATTAATATCTGCCTGCCTGAACAGTCTGCTGAACACTGACAGAGTAAATCCTGTTGGGGTTACTCATACCTTGCAGATGCTAGTGAGATCAGTGGATTATTTTGTGCTTCATGCTTTTAAAAAGAAAAAGGAAATTGATTTAAAATTCAGCACTGCCCAAGCTTGTCATGCTGCTGGCTTGTTCCCTTGGAATTATATCAAACCTCTCCGTAGCAAGACCCACAAACAATATTTCAGGAAGGAGGACAGGGTTGAAGTGAGTCAGAGCAGGTAAGCTGTCATTGTACTACTTGCAGGGGTGGGAAATGTGGGATGTAATCCATTGGAGCAGTCAAATACAACAATCCTCGTTTGCCTAGAGTGGACACAGACAGGGGGATGCTGATCTAGCCAGTTGAACTTCCTGTTACACCTGGTCTGGAGCATCCTCCCCCACGTAGTTGCAGACCCCACAAAAGGTCCAGTCAAGCAGCAGCCTTCCTCTTTTGTTGCCTTTTCTTCTTTTGGACTGCACTGTTGGCTCTCTGCCAGCAGCACAAGGGCCCATCCTTACAAGGATGTAAGCCGCACTGTATCTGTAACTACAAGCTAAAGCCTGCCTTCAGGGATCCAACTGTGAACTGAATGTGAGTAAACTTATTACTTTGAAAAGAAGCTTCTTGTGTCTTTATTTTTTTTAGGAAGGAGAAAGGGATACTTACCAGGAAAGAACCCAATCTGGACAAAGCCAGCTTGGATGGCTTAAGTAAAGAGATTCAAAGCAATCTACCAACTAGCTTCCTGCTATATATTGGGGAATGTTGCTCTGCTCACAAGCATGAGTGAGGAAGGATACTATTAAATCAATATATCCTCTCCTAGTATCCACAACATTCCCACAGGAAACCTGCGGCCAGTGGCGGCTGATGATCAAAGGATGTGGCATGGCTGACAGGGAGTTGTGGTGGTGGGGCCAATGAGGTCACAGGGACATGGCCAGTTGTACTGGTTTTCTCCCCATCCTCCTTCCTTGAAAAGGCACTGTGGGCACTTGAGCATTGCAGCTGCATAAGCACTTAGCACCGAACAAAACTGAAAAGTGTCTTACTTTGGCTCGGAAAGCATCACTGCTGTCACAGTTGCTTTTCTGCTGGGAGAAACCTTGTGTGGTTTCCACTTGCTCTAATTCTCTCCCTATCCTTCTCGTTTGCAAAACAAAAACTCAACAGATGCTTGAAAACACTGCAGTTGTCTAAACACCTAACACCCAAGTGTCTTCCCTTGGTTCAGAATTGCTGTCACAATTTCTAGTGCAGGTTCACGTCACAATAATCCAGGCTTCCTCAACCTCGGCCCTCCAGATGTTTTTGGCCTACAACTCCCATGATCCCTAGCTGGCAGGACTAGTGGTCATGGATGATGGAAATTGTAGTCTCAAAACATCTGGAGGGTTGAGGTTGAGGAAGCCTGCAAGAATCTTACGTTACTCACAAGTAAGCTGCACTAGATTTCACGGGGATTGCTCCCTGGTAAGTGTGTACAGGATTGCAGTCTGCAGTGCATGCCTGGGATAGCTCAGTTGGGAGTGCGTGAGAGTCTTAATCTCAGGGTTGTGGGTTTGAGTCCCACATTGGGTAAAAGTTTCCTGCATCGCAGAGGGTTGGACTAGATGACTCTTGTGGTCCCTTCCAACTCTACTGTTGTATGATTCTATGAATTAGGAAGCCTTAAAGGTGTTACATGAGGGACGCGGGTGGTGCTGTGGGTTAAACCACAGAGCCTAGGACTTGCCAATCAGAAGGTCGGCAGTTCGAATCCCCACGACGGGGTGAGCTCCCGTTGCTCGGTCCCTGCTTCTGCCAACCTAGCAGTTCGAAAGCACATCAAAGGGCAAGTAGATAAATAGGAACTGCTCCGGCAGGAAGGTAAACGGCGTTTCCGTGCGCTGCTCTGGTTCGCCAGAAGTGGCTTAGTCATGCTGGCCACATGACCCAGAAGCTGTACGCCAGCTCCCTCAGCCAATAAAGCGAGATAAGCACCACAACCCCACAGTCGGTCACGACTGGACCTAATAGTCAGGGGTCCCTTTACCTTTACCTTTAAAGGTGTTACACAGAACTGTGAACAAAAGGACTACGTAGATTTCCAGACATATGGTTAAATATTATTCCCTGCCTGTCCCATAATTTTGAATTGGGGGAGGTGTGTGCATGTGTGTGGCCAGCTTTGGAATCATGAAAAATACTAGCTTAATTCTTCTACTGATATTTCATCTGCTTCTTTGTATAGTTTACTGATCTTTTATTGTATTTTATTGGTCAAAACATGGGAAACAAATTTAACAAATAAAACCAACACACAAATGTACATAGTTACTCAGAAGATTTCGGCAGTGCCAATATCAGGTACACTGGATAGTTCACCTGAATTTCAGAATTTCAACATCTCTTTTGATTAGTGCCTTTTGTCCTCCCCTTTCATTTGCCCGGGAGAAAACGAAATTTAGCCCAAATACAGATGCTCAGGGTAAAGTTCCCCAAAGGCCTGGCATAGCGACAGAATCCCATCTGAGACCACAGATACATATACATTAGCTGTTTTGCTGATGTGTAACAATAACCGTAATAAATTATAAATCTGGTGACAGGGAGCCACAGACGGGTAATTTTCATAACCAGCGGTTGGAAACATTACTGAAGGTAAGGTGCTTTATCAACAGCAAGCTGGAGGCAAGAGTTCTCAAATCCCCGAGGAACAATCCTGACACTAAAGCAGTTAGAGCAGATGGACAAGAATATATGAGGACACCACCCTAGCAACTATGTTTTACAATAGTAAAAGGGGGCAACAATCTGGTTATATTTAGAAACCTACCACCAGCCCATGCCCTCACCTCCCCACCACCCAAAGTATGCACATAACCTTGACTTCTGTCTGCCCTGGGTCAGAGCTGTCCATTGAGATGACTGCAACAATAAAAATGTTTCATCTTACAAAGGCAGTCAGATTTTGGAATCTCAGCCTGGACGTCTGGGAGTCCACACTGGAGTGGGGATTTCAAGGGATTTTCAAGGGGAGCTTTCTATCCACTGGGGAAAACATTTTGCAGCATTCAGCTTCCAAATACGGACGACTGTGTATTAAGTTTCTGCGAAGCCAACGATGGGGCCAGGAGAGTGGAATTTCATGCAAATAAAAGATTCCCATCAGAAACCTGAGACACTGAGGTCCAGCTCTGAAGGCCTTCTGGCGGCTCTCTCAGTGCAAGAAGTGAGGTTACAGGAAAACAGGCAAAGGGCCTTCTCGGTAGTGGTACCTGCCCATCAGATGTCAAGGAAACAAACAACACCCTCCCATCAGATGTCAAGGAAATAAACAACTATCTGACTTTTAGAAGACATCTGAAGGCAGCCCTGTTTAGGAAGTTTTTAATGTCTGATGTTTTATCGTGTTTTTAATAGTTTGTTGGGAGTTGGGAGCCGCCCAGAGTGGCTGGGGAGAACTGGCCAGATGGGTGGGGTGCAAGTAATAAATTAATAATAATAATAATAATAATAATAATAATAATAATAATAATTAGACAAAACAGCTGGGATGTGGAAAACTCTGTGAACTTGCCCTCGCACCGCCCCCCCACGATGCAGAAATAATGGTTGTCAGCCATTTTCTTAAGCAGTTGGTATACCAGTCTTTCCCAAGTGAAAATTTTGGCCTTTGGATACCAACAGTTCACTCATGCATATATATTCAGAATTAAGCCTATTCAGGTCCAAAATGTAGGTGTGGGTATGTGCATGTATACAGGCAACTCCCCATTTACGTGCGTTTAAGGCATGCAAAACTGCGCATGTGCGCATTGCTACAAACCCGGAAATGGGACAAAAGGGGCAAAAACAGCCCTAAAAGCGTGCAAAATTGCAAAAAAATGGTACAAAACCAGCGTCTAGCAATCCCATGGGCCTTTGCAAGTGCAATCCCAGGAGCCCTTGCACTGATCTTTTAGGTCTGTGGAGAGCTGGAGTTTGAGCAAGGAGGTTTGGAGGGTGTTTGCCAGCTTTTTCAATGGCGTTCGCAATATACGCAATTTCACTTAAACACACGGTGCCTCATAATATAACTCCCATGTAAATGGGGAGTTGCCTGTATACAGTGCTTTTTTCTAAAAAAAAAATATGTTTAGGGGTACTCTCATTTTGACTCAAGAAAATCACCATTTTATAGTTCCAAGCAGGAAAAATAAATACAGTAAATGGACAAAAGTACAAAGATTCACAAAACGTTAAAGGGCATGCGTACCCCTGCGTACCTCCAGAAAAAAGCACTGCCTGTATACACCTCCCCCCTTACACATGCATGCTAACTGTTCAAACAGATTACTGTTTGAAAGCTCACCACAAAGATATTGGTTAATATAATGGGCAGCCCATTTCTATGCCACTTTGAATAATTGCTTTAGAGCCAAAACACTGAAAAAGGTGGAATTCAGCAGAAATCTGTTATTGTTGTTGTTACAGAGGCAGAGGCTAATTTTGAGAATGGTTTTGGGTGGGTGTGTGGGGGGATGAAATTGATTTGAGTTTTAGTTGCAACCAGAAATATGCAAATCACCTGATTTAGACTAGCGTCCCTGCCAAAAATGAAAATGTAGCATCAGCATTGTGTTGGTGAAGCCACCAGCCACAAACTAAGGGTTTGGTGATTCTGTGTCCTTGCAGAATATCTATATTTTTGGCAGGCCCGGGCCGTATGGGCGGTCTGCCATATCACCTTCCCTCCTTACCACAGAGGTAAGAAAGTTCATAAACTGCAGGCATGCGACAAATTACTGCTATCCAAAAGACAGTCAAGGGCATTTTATTATAAGGTGGCTACAGCTCCATCTTGCAAGCTGTGTGATTTATAACTTGAAGTTGCCTTTGAACATATGATTGAGGATTATGCTTCTGCATTATTTTCTTATTCTAAAAGAGGACACATTTTAACCAAGGCAGCTAAAACTGGAAGATTTTATTCTGCTCAAGCCTAAAAGCACCCTGACTCATGCAAAATTTAGTCCTATATTCTGACTATATTGTGCTTTAAAGAAAATGTAATCTGAATCCTGAATTACTGTTTGAGGGGTGAGGCAGTAATTTACATTTATGCCTTAATCCATATTACATTTGTAATACATCTTGGTATGGAAAATAGTAGAATAATAACTATATATACAGTTGTACCTTGCAAGTTGAACGGAATCCATTCTGGAACTCTGTTCGACTTCCAAAACATTTGAAAATCAAAGGGTGGCTTCTGATTGGCTGCAGGAAGCTCTTGCAGCCAATTGGAAGCCACGGAAGCCATGAAGATGTTCGGGTTCCAAAAATCGTTCAAAAACTGGAACACACACTTCCAGGTTTCGATTGTTCGGGAGTCGATTTGTTTGCGAGCCAAGGCATTCAAGTTCTAAGGTACGACCGTGTGTGTGTGTGTGTGTGTGTGTAGTCTTTACTCATGTCTTACTGAAACATTAATATTTGGATATCAGAGATCTCTCCATATTCATAGATATCAGTTTTACATTTAATTCCTGCAGGCATAGCTGTGAAAGATGGCACTAACCAAATACTTTTGCAATCTCTCTAGCAAGAGGAAAAGAAATTTAGGTTTTTAAGAATGTTTTTGCCACATATTCAGACCATGGTTGAGAATCATTATGGTTGGCATTCTTTCAGTCCATGTACACATTCATATTTCGCCCTTGTACTTGTACTTTTTTCCATCAAGTTGCCTCCTATGTGGCAGTATGATGTTAGCCCCCTAATGGGGGTCCCATTAGGGTACTTAAAGGTAAAGGTACCCCTGACCGTTAGGTCTAGTCATGGACGACTCTGGGGTTGCAGCGCTCATCTTGCTCTACAGGCTGAGGGAGCTGGCGTTTGTAAGCAGACAACTTCCGGGTCATGTGGCCAGCATGACTAAGCCGCTTCTGGTGAACCAGAGCAGTGCACGGAAACGCCGTTTACCTTCCCACCAGAGCGGTACCTATTTATCTACTTGCACTTTGACGTGCTTCGTGCTTTCAGTCGGCTAGGTTGGCAGGAGCTGGGACTGAGCAATGGGAGCTCACCCCATAGTGGGGATTCAAACCGCTGACCTTCAAATAGGCAAGCCCAAGAGGCTCAGGGGTTTAGACCACAGTGCCACCCGTGTCCATTTATTAGGGTACTTACTTTGGTCCTAGGGACACGGGTGGTGCTGTGGGTTAAACCACAGAGCCTAGGACTTGCCGATCAGAAGGTCGGTGGTTCAAATCCCCGTGACGGGGTGATGCTGGCCACATGACCGGAAGCTGTACGCCAGCTCCCTCGGCCAATAAAGCGAGATGAGCGCTGCAACCCCAGAGTCGGCCATGACTGGACCTAATGGTCAGGGGTTCCCCCCCCAAAAAAACCTTTGGCCCTAAGGGGATTCCTACTAAAAAAATTCCTTCCATGTTCTTTGTACAGTGCAAACCTATACATGTTTACACAGAAGATCCATTGGACTTGCTTCCAGGTGTAATTGGCCCATAACTACAGCAGCAGATATGTTCTATGCTTATGAGAACATTTTATTCTTTTGCCAGTTATGCTGTTTCAAATGCGCCTTTTATATTTGACTTTACTTAGTAGTGCTTTCTTTTCAAATGTTTAAGATATATATTTTTTTATCTTTGCTCTGCTAAACATGCATTCTGCAGTTGACCTCCTCTGTAGAGCTTTTTTTAAAAAAATATTTAGGATAATATTTTAGTTTCCTGTTAATTAGGTTTGAATGAATGTTAATTGTATTTAAATGTATACTTTATATTTGACTTTCTTCCGTAAGGTTTTATTCTGAATTGTTTTATTTGCTGTATTAATGTAGGTTGTAAACTGCTTTGAGATTCCCCCCCCCCCAAAAAAAAATATATAAAGCAGTATAGAAATGAAAAGAACAACAACAACCTCTCCAAAACATGTTTGCCATGTTTATTACTTTTGCTGTGATTCTTTGCATTTTGTTGAGTTCTTAAAGGGGAAACTACAAAAAAATACTGCATTATAATTACTTTTAAATAATGGTTCTCCATCAGACACAACCTAGCCACAACCGTAACTGAATATGGCCAATTTAAAGCCAAAAACAATTTGGCAGGTCGGGGGGGATGGGGACGGACAGACTCCCAGAATCTTTCCAGATTGAATCCCATCTGAAAATAGCAACCATCACATACCAGCAAATTCAGTTTGTCCAACTAAAATAGCTCTAGCACTCTTGAGCAACAAACCCTCTTCCCTCCCCCTCCCCAAAAAAGGACTTCTTATGATATGGAAAGTGATATGAAAATGTACTGGAAAATGTGGGACAATGGATGCTTGACACTTCAGTCTTTACGTATCCTCCCCACAATGGGAAAGCTATTAGAATAATCTGTCTTGTTTTATCCTAATAGACTTTGACATATCTCCGTTCAGAATTCAGGCTGTATGGTGTGGGAGAAAGGGGACAGTTCTAGCTCTGTTTTCTTGCTTGCATACACATTACATACTTTCCTGCATGCACTATGCAAATGGAATGCATGCAAGGCTGAAGCACACCCACTAGGGAGTGAGTCCTATTAAACACAACATGCATTCTGTGGTTTTTGTAGATGCTAATAGTGAAACATTTCCAGGCAGCAAGAGGAGAGAGAAATCATCTTGGCCCAGCTGTAATTTCTTTAATCAGTCTTGTTTCACTCCTTTGAGTAGGCAACCTTGCTTCAAGTCTGTTTTTAAACCACCTGAGCCTCATCATTCTTTGTCTACTTGCTTATATGCGCCACAGTTTCTGAACGGTTTTTGCCAAGGATAAGGGGACACGAATCTTGTTAGAGAATGTTTTGAAACCCATCCAGCGGGGACGACTATAAATCTTCAAACCATTTCTGACCATATGTCACAACTCCTAAAGGCAAATGAAGGCTCTGACAGCTTTTAAATAATATTTAGTAATGATGGCTGTTAAAATGTTCACCCTTTCTTTAGCCACATCTCAGAAGGGGGATGTTCCTTCAGTCTGTTCCTCACATATGTAGAACCATGTTAACTGGATGTAAAATGCTGAAACTAATAAAAGAGCTGTAGATGGAATGAATTTTCAGTACTTTTGCTCCTGCTATTCATACATTTCCCAGATAGATGCTTTATCTATTACTCAGTATTTTGGATTCCAGTCCAGATTTTGGATTCTATTCCAAACAGCTAATGACTTTATTTAAGGGTGAGTGGGAATCATATGCACTTGAAAGACGGAAGTTTTGATTCAAAAGATGTCTGGCTTAGGGAGCTGTGTTAAATATTAAGCACACACACATATCATCCCCTCTCCCTGCTTGGGACACTCGGCTTTCAATGCACTCTCAGGACACTTCACAAAAACATGCACACATACCAGTAAAACAGTGTGCGCAGAATATAGTTGGTAATGCATACTTTTCTATAAGCCAACGGTGAAAAGAAAGCTCTACCCAGTAAGAGGTGTAGCCTGGGGAGAGTGTTGAGTTCCAGACATGGAGACTTGAGGTTTCCCATCCCAGTTTAAAAATACTGCAGAAGAAGCAGTCAGAGCATCCCAGCCCGCCAAGGACTCGCATACGTACTTTCCAATGCAATTCATCTAACATCATGACGGAAATTACACCAGATACTGGACCTGCTTCAGCAAACTACTCAGGCTCCTTGGGGGCGTTTTCTCCCATTGATGTAAACGGAATTTGGCTGAGCTGCACCAGCTGTCAATAAGGCACTCTTTACCTTCCAATCATTTCATTCATCTCTCATCAGAATTAAGGCAACCCAATCCAAACCCTAACTCATTCCAGAGCGTTGTGTTGTTTTGGCAAAAACTGGTGTTGCTAGTGACCGGGTGGGGTGGGGTGGGGTGAGGGTCCCAGATGACAGTAACATATTTTTTTATTAGCTCAAATGTAAAGCAATTTAATTGAAAGCAAATGTCACTAAGAGTGAACAGTTTCAAACCACTGCAAATGGAAAGAAAAGGAAAATAAGAGAAACTGAACTCATCGAAAAACTTCTAATGGCCTGATGCCCACAAGAGACTTTATAAAAGGGGTGGAGGAGAGAAATTCCTAATCATACTTATAGAAAATGCTGGAAAGACATCTGCAGCTGGAGCTTTGTTTTAAGGGATGGTCAAGAACCATGGACATGTTGTTTCTGAGGACACACAGCCTTTGAAAGCAGCAGGTTGGCTTTATTTCTACTGGTTTCCCACGTTAGTTTCCTTGCTGTGCATGCGTCTGGTGAAAACACCAAGAGAGTTTGGATTTGATATCCTCCTTTATCACTACCCTAAGGAGTCCCAAAGCGGCTAACATTCTCCTTTCCCTTCCTCCCCCACAACAAACACTTTGTGAGGTGAGTGAGGCTGAGAGACTTTAGAGAAGTGTGACTGGCCCAAGGTCACCCAGCAGCTGCAGGTGGAGGAGCAGGGAATCGAACCCGGTTCACCAGATTACGAGTCCACCACTCTTAACCACTATACCACACTGGCGTGCCCATGATTGAGGGGCCCCGGGGTGTGCTGAAGTCACCCTGTGCATGCTGCCGAGGGTGCTGATGTGTCCTGCAGATGCCCCGTGGTTTGTGTGTGTGACCTGAGTAAGGTAAAGGTAAAGGACCCCTGGATGGTTGAGTCTAACCAAAGGTGACTATGGGGTTGTGGCACTCTTCTCACTTTCAGGCCGAGGGAGCTGGCGTTTGTCCCCAGACAGCTTTCTGGGTCGTCTGGCCAGCATGACTAAACCGCTTCTGGCACAACAGAACACCGTGATGGAAGCCAGAGCACACGGAGATGCTGTTTACCTTCCCACAGCAGCGGTACCTATTTATCTACTTGCACTGGTGTGCTTTTGAACTGCTAGGTTGGCAGGAGCTGGGACAGAGCAATGGGAGCTCACCCCACCGCACGGGTTCGAACCGCTGACCTTTTGATCAGCAAGCTCAAGAGGCTCAGTGGTTTACACCACAGCGCCATCCATGTACCACTGTGATGCGAGTACTGGATGCCCCATGGCATGCACAGCTGCTGTGGAACTTGGGGTTGGGGTGGCTCTTTCATCGGAAATATTGGAGGCCCTGGCTACTTCAGATCAGATTTAATTTCTGTATTTCTCAAATTTCATTTTGCAGTGGGGATGAATGGGGAGGTTGTAGTGTGACCCCATCCATTAAAGGTTGGTTGGTTGATTGATTTATTTTATTTCTCACATAATTCAAAACTTTTATTTAGTTTTGTGTAAAAACCACAGCAAGGAGCAATTGTTATTAATGTTATTTTTTCAGGATGCAACATGCCATGCTAGTCTTACCTACCGTACCTCAGTAATAACACAGACTTAAACCTTCCTTCAAGCCTTCATCCTGTCCATTTCCAGATTTTGCTAGTTTCTTTTGGCTGTTATCACTTAATTATGAATAGGGAAGCTTTTAGCTGCAGAGAATCAGATATGTCTGGTTATGAATGATTAAGCGCACATGGGATTATTGCTAGCACATTAACTGTCTAGCATGAAAAAGAGACATAGCATTTACTAAGGAAGCAGCTGTGTCTATGTGTAAACGGTAAGTAGGAGGCCCTGTGGTTCTTCAGATGTGGTTGGAGTCCAACGTCAATCATCTCAAGAAAACATGGCCAATGATAAGAGTTAATGGGAGTTGAAGTCCAGCAAGAGCTGGAGAGTAACAGGTTCCCCGCCCTGGAGAAGTAAATCTTTGACAAGTGATTCTCACTTGCTTTCAGTTACAGGAGTGCCACTGCATGAACTTTGGGTTGTTGTTCTTGTTGTTTAGGCATTTAGTTGTGTCGACTCTTCGTGACCCCATGGACCAGAGCACGCCAGGCACTCCTGTCTTCCACTGCCTCCCAAAGTTTGGTCAAACTCATGCTGGTAGCTTCGAGAACACTGTCCAACCATCTTGTCCTCTGTCGTCCCCTTCTCCTTGTGCCCTCAATCTTTCCCAACATCAGGGTCTTTTCCAGGGAGTCTTCTCTTCTCATGAGGTGGCCAAAGTATTGGAGCCTCAGCTTCAGGATCTGCCCTTCCAGTGAGCACTCAGGGCTGATTTCCTTCAGAATGGATATATTTGATCTTCTTGTAGTCCATGGGAGTCTCAAGAGTCTCCTCCAGCACCATAATTCAAAAGCATCAATTCTTCGGCGATCAGCCTTCTTTATGGTCCAGCTCTCACTTCCATACATCACTACCGGGAAAAGCATGGCTTTAACTATACGGACCTTTGTTGGCAAGGTGATGTTTCTGCTTTGGGCTAATGCACCCAATTATCTGTGGAGCCTACAGACATGACAGTACCAAATTTGGGAGGAAACAAGTCTGTCCTGTACCTTTCTCTCCAAGTTTCCACATGCAACTATGGTCTCATGCTAATGAACTCTGTTGAAATTCAGAGAAGAGAAGGGGCTGGGGTCAACAAGTCAGCTGAGCATAGAAACATCAGTAGAGGCCCTGAGAGCATATGATATTGGCTGGCAAATTAAGAAGGTCAAGGGCTTTTATTTTCAGCTGGAACTCGCCAGAGCTCAGTTCTGGCACCTCTCAGGTGGACACCATTGCCGTTATACGAGAACAAGGGGAGGTGTTCATTATGAGTTCTGCTGCCTCGTTTTCTACAAAAATAGCACTGAGAAGGTCCTTTATCTGTTTGCATAAGCTGTCCCTCTGTGCTATATCACAAAGAAATCTACCATATCCCTCTGCTTCCATGACTCCCAAACTGGTCCTTTGTTACAAGCTGAAAAAGCAACCTCTTTTATTTTAATTCAAGAACAGGAACCTGCAGCCCTCTAGATTTTTCTGGACTCGCAATTCCCATCACCCCTAAGTATTGGACCATGCTGACGTGGAGATGGTATGAGTCAGAATCCATCAACATCTGGAAGGCCACCTCATCCTCATTTAATTGATTTAAAAAAAAAATTATGCAAGAATTAGGCTGAATGAAGCCGGATGGTGAAACAATCGAACAAAGCTTCTCCCCGCTGTTCCATTCATTGCCTTGCTGCATCATTCCATGTAATAGAAATGAGAACAACAACATAAAATAATCACCTTATCTCTACCTAGGGAAGATTCTTGAAGCTACCATAACAAAAGAAAAAAAATGTAAAACTAGTCATGGTCCCTTTATGCAAAGATCCTCAGCATCTTCTTGAAAGCAAAGTTTCAGCACGGTAAAGCGACGGTGTGATGAATATTGGAAAAGGTCAGTCCTAATTAGCTGTGTACTCTTAATGCATTTTACAGAGAAACAGCTGGCAGATGACACACTGATTTCTTTCTAAAGGACATCACTGAAAGAGCCTCCAGTTAGGATTCTGCAAGAGCCCATCTTAAGCAAGGTAAACAGCTTTTGCTCGGATCTGTTACACTAAAATACTCGATAGTCTCAGGGAGCGCCTAATATGCTCAGAGCCAGCTTACCTTTGGAAATTTGTCTAATGATCAGTTTAAAGAAAGGTAACCTTCTTACTAAATCTTAAACACCCCTGGTCGTAAAATTAAGTGGATTTTACCGCCGCCTATGCTTTGCCTATATTTTAAAAGGATAATTGCATCTCGCCCACCCATCTTCTTTTTACTGTGTCTATAGAATGCTATGGTTTCAATCCAATACATTACGGTCCATTGGTTTCAGTGGGACTTGCAAATGCATAACAAGGTGCAAGCTTTATGCCTGGGTACGACAAGAGATTTACAGTCCCTCCCTCACCTTCAAATCAGCCCTGTGAAGGAGATTATGATTAAGCCAGTTTTACAGATGAGAGACAGAAGCTAAGAAACAGTAAATTGCTAACATCACACACAATCTATCTGCCATTTTAATCCAGGCCCCTTAAATCTTTTGCCCGAGGCTTATAATTGTCTGAAATGATTATTATATGACGAACACCCACTATTTGTACTTTCCGGAAACAACAGAAGGCATTTTTTTGTTTCAACAAGCTTTTCCAGCTAGAAAATATATGGTCTTTGCCTTTAGGTGTTCATTTGCTTTCATGCCTAACTTCAGTTGTTTTTATTTCACGATTGTAAAATGACCCAAGACTTATGTGAAAGGCAATTCATAAATTAATAAAATGTTGTTGTTGTTGTTGTTTCCTTTATATAAGTCTGTAACAGGTGTTCTGGGTGGCTGGTTCCCCTTTGTGGAATGCCTTCCCTGGTGAGAAGCATCTGTCTCTTTTATTCTTAACATTCAGGAGAAATATAAAAACCTGTTTGTATGCTTCTCCCTGTGTAAAGTTTTCTCTCCACAGATTGACCACTGTTGAACCAGCTAAGCTTCAACAAGACAGCTTTATCATATACCCTCAGGCCCCAGGACCATACTGGGTGTGTGGACATGCATGCATGAATCCCCTCCAACATTTATCCAATGAAAAGAGGGACACATCCTATTCCAACCCATCCAACATTTCTTGGGTATAAACAGGGACATACATCCTATTCCATCCCCTCCAACCTTTCTTGAGTATAAATAGGGACATCCTATTCCATCCCCTCCAACGTTTCTTGAATATAAATAGGGACATTCTATTCCATCCTCTCCAACCTTTCACTGATGAAAAGAGGGACATCCTATTCCATCCTCTCCAACATTTATCTGATGAAAAGATGGACATCCTTCAAAAAGGGCAAGAGGAACAGTCTGGGATCAAATCAGAAACCAGAATGGCTTCTGTCATTCCAGGACTTTCCCTGTGAAATTGGGACACTTGCAAGTGTCTGATGTGTGTAGGTGCCTGATGTTTTTAGAGATTATATTTCATTTATGATTTTCTTGTGCTTTGTTCTCTCTCTCTCTCTCTCTCTCTCTCTCTCTCTCTCTCTCTCTCTCTCTCCCCCCACCCACCCAATGACATGTTTCATAACTGCTCTTTAGGAACAGAAATTATGTCTCCTTTTGGCCACGCTGCATGATCTAGATTCAAACTGTGGGACCTAATTCACAACTGCAAAATTACCTTAGAACTGTTACACCACTTTGGCCCTGTAGATCTTGAAATGCACCTTCAGAGGCATTGGCCATGTGTCACTGTGTCCCTTGGCTCCAAAAAGGTTAGCCTCCCTACTGTTATGTATTTATCTGTTCAGTATATTTATGTAGCACTTTTTCCTCCAATGAGCTCAAGGTGTACCACTGTAAAGGTAGGTTAGGATGAGAGGCCCCAAGGTCCCCCCAGTGAGATTAATGGCTGAGTGATGACTGAGACCCTGGTCTTCTAGGTCATAGCACCACAAGTGTATATTTTCTAAGATAAAGGGGAGAAAATCAGTGTGTGCACCAGTCTGACGTGCTTGGTAGCCACCCAATTACTTCAACTGAAAACCAGGGAAATGCATCATTTATTTAAAAAATAATAATTTTAAGGTAATTTTATAAGTTATATGTCTTTGCTTCTCAATTTGCAATGTGTTATTTTATGCACTGTGACCTGCTGTTATTTTCCTTGATTATAGTTTAGATATTATTTATTGTAATTGTTAAGGGTGAATTTCTGTTTAATAATTATTTGCTGACACAGTGGTACCTTGGTTCTCAAACGCCTTGGTTCTCAAATGCCGAGAACCCGGAAGTAAGTGTTCTGGTTTTTGAACGTTTTTCAGAAGCCAAACGGCTGATGCGGCTGTTGGCCATTGTTTATGGGGCGCCTGCACCTATCAGAAGCTGAGCCTTGGTTTTCGAACATTTCGGAAGTCAAACGGACTTCCGGAACGGATTGAGTTTGGCACTTTTATTTTTGCTATTTATTTTGCATTTTTGTTTTTGAGGCTTTTTCGGTTCATTTGTTTTTGTGACTGCGTGGAACCCAGTTCAGCTACAGATTGATTGATTGTGTGACTGCGGAAATGGATAAAAGCCCCGCATCCAAACAATGACTATCATCAGTGCAGATAAGAAAAAAATAATAATTTTAATTGTTATCATCTACAATACTGTCTTATTTATTTTATAGTATAGTTCATTGATTATTGCTTTCATTTCATTGCAGAAAAATGGAAACCTCTTTTTGTTAAGGCATAGCACAACCAGAAATACATTTCCAAGCCTGAAGCCAACTTGCACAAACCATCAACTGCGGCCTCCAAGACATGGGAGGGCCCATAAACCTGTCCCCAACCAATATTTGTAGACACCATGCTCCAGTGAAATCAAATTATTTGACAGCCCAGCGTATCCAATCAGTTGTGTAATGGTCTCTATATACTAAACAGATACCAAAGCATGTCAATAAAGTGGGATCAAATACAACAGGCAAAGCTTTGCTGGCTGTTCTGAAATCGCAGTCCTCAAAGTTTTCAATTATAAAAGTCATTGTTTTGTCGTCTCCTCCCCACTGCAGCAGCCAGATCTTCCACCGCTCCATCTTTCTCTGCGTGAGTGAGAAAAACTACTTACTGAAACTATTTTGAGTTTTGTGCCTTGCAATAAAATGAAGAGAGACAAAGGGACTAAAACCAATGGGTTGCCTTGTGAGATATATACACACCAGAATAATTAATTTCTTTACTGTAGGTTTTCAAGAGAGTTTCTAGTCATTTAACGTATCTCAATTTTTCCAAATGGTTCAATCAAGAAACTTATACAGTGGTGCCCCGCAAGACGAATGCCTTGCAAGACGGAAAACTCGCTAGACGAAAGGGTTTTCCGTTTTTTGAGCTGCTTCGCAAGACGAATTTCCCTATGGGCTTGCTTCGCAAGACGAAAACGTCTTGCAAGTTTGTTTCCTTTTTCTTAACACCGTTAATACAGTTGCGACTTGACTTCGAGGAGCAACTCATAGAATGCAGTGTACATAGTAGCCTTTTTTGAGGTTTTTAAAGACTTTGGTGATTTTTGAAGCTTTTCCAAAACTTCTTTTGCAGCCATTTGGTAAGTTAAGCTTTTAAAACTTTTTTTTGGGGGGGTTGGATTTTGGGTTGGGGTGTTTGGAATTCAAGGACTTGGTGTTGGGGCAGGGTTTGCAAGAATCTGGAAGCTTGTTTTTTTCTGCATTTTTATGATTTTCTGTGACCATTGGGCCACTCTGCTGTTTTTTTAAAAAATTCTGGATTTGAATTTCTGTGTGCTGGGTGGCTGGGGGAACAGTTGGGGAGGGGTTTGCAAGAATCTGGAAGCTTGGTTTTTTTTCCTGCATTTTTATGATTTTCTGTGACCATTGGGCCACTCTGCTGTTTTTTAAAAAAATTTCTGGGTTTGAATTTTGAAATGCTCTTTACAGTATGTGTGACTTTAAAGAGCACTTAATAAACTCTTGTTGTACGAAATTTGGCTCTGTTTGGACTTTTTTTGACCATAGGAACGCATTAATTGATTTTCAATGCATTGCTATCGGATTTCGTGCTTCGCAAGACGAAAAATTCGCTAGACCAAAAAATTCGCGGAATGAATTAATTTCGTCTTGCGAGGCACCACTGTATAGCTCAGTCGGTAAAGCATGAGACTCAATCTCAGGATCGCGGGTTGGAGCCCCACGTTGGGCAAAGGATTCCCTTTCAACTCTACAATTCTATGAACTGTCAATAATAAAGGGCATCTACTTATTAACAGATGTCTGTAGGGTTCCATGGCAGATATGCAGGGATTCTCTTAAGCTAGATAGATAGATAATTTATTATGGTCAAAGACCAGCTCGCATAACACAATAAAAACAGCATTCATAAAGATAAAATATACAATCAGAGCAAATTGCAGCAATAGCTCATGAGTTAAAATTGAAATATATACATACACCCATACAACTGAGATTTGGGCTACCATAAAAATAGACCCTGAGGCACCCCAAAGAGCAACTTCAGTATTTCCCTAGTAAGCTATTTTATTCTAGAGGATGATCTGTGCCTACAAATCTGGGCGCAGAATCTGGCTACCAGCCAGGTCGTCTTGTGATCTTTGCCTAAGAGGAGAGAATTTAGTTTAGACTTGTCTGAAAGATCGGCAAGCCTCTTCAGCAAAGAATCAATGGTGTCTCTACGAATCTCAACATAAAAAGGACATCTAAAAATATTTATGTTCGGGGCTTCCTATTTCCCCTAATGGGCAGGCGCAAAGTCTCTGTGCATACGGGACTCTTCTATAGGAGCCTTCCAGAACCGGTGAGGGCAAGGCCAAGCTTCTAGCAAGAGTGAAAGCCTTTCTTGCATTAAGCTAGAAAATTTGAACACCGCTGGCTCATTTGATGGGGGGGAAACAACAAAGCAGCATTCAGAGAATAGGAATCATCAGCAGTGCATTTGGAAAGGTGCACTGCAGCCAGTGCTATTTTTCTAGAAAAAGAGGTGTCAGAATCCAGCATAAACACCTCGCTTGTTCTCTTGTAATGGCAATGGCACCCACCTGAGAGGTGCCAGAACTGAGTTTCGGTTGAAAAAAAAGCTCTGATTGCAGCTATGTTCTTTCTTAGCATAGTTTGTAGCCTAACAACGAGAGGCCATGTGAAAAGGTGATCCTCAAGATTCTTAGGCTTTAGTGATTCTGGAACTTGAATGAATCAGATGGAGCTATTTATCTAGGAGCTAATTTGGTTTTATAGAGGGTACAGCAGAGGGAGACAAGTCAGAAAATAGCTGATTTCAAAAGAAAGAAAGGTTTTTGTGCTGAACCATATGGTACAAGCTGGATGTTGACTTGCCCTAAAAAATACAAATGAAATATTCAAATGACACTTTGATATACTCTATAAAGTGCCTCCCCTGTGACTGCAACACCCTACATCAGTAATAATAATAATAATAATAATAATAATAATAATAATAATAATATATTATTATTATTTATACCCCGCCCATCTGGCTGAGTTTCCCCAGCCACTCTGGGCGGCTCCCAATCAAATATTAAAAACAATACAGTGTTAAATGTTAAAAACATCCCTGAACAGGGCTGCCTTCAGATGTCTTTTAAAGATAGAAAATAATAGTTGTGCGTTCTTCAGGCTTTGTCGCTTAGAACATTCTCTTGTTTACTTTCAGCTACAGTCTCATAAGTAAAAGAAGGTTGATTCCACACAAATAATCAAGCTAGGTTGCAAATTTCAGAATATATTCTATATACAGCGCATAAAAGAAACTTAGTGCATAATAGTGTATAACTAGGAAACATGAAATTGACCACACACACACAAAATGTCCAATCTAAAAATCAATGCAAATTAAGCCACATCCTGGATACGTAAGGAACACCACATTATTAATGATGAACAGACACTGAGCCTAATTTCCCAAAAGTATCCTTCCCTTGTTATTGGTCTACAAAAATGTGTAAACTTCACATCTTAATTGTAAGGTATTTACCACAATTTACAGCTTGAAGAGCCGATGTGTATTCACTTGCCAGGATTTTTGCTACTGTCCCAGACTGATAAATGACCAAAAACTAACATTTTCTCTTTTCCTTTTTTGGATTTGATCTGTTATTTTATTTATGATTTTCAGTTTTATACATTTCAATAACTTTATAATCATTCTAAAATTTCAAAACTTGACTTCCTTCCTCCTCTTTCTGCGGTTCCTTAAATTTATTTTTAATATCTTCTGCATATCCAAATTAACTTAATTTGCTCATTTATTCACCTACTTTAAATATATACTCTAATAAAACTGCAGGTTATTACAATAATCCTGCCAATGTTCTTATCTGTGTACAAGCTATTTGTAAATATTCAATAAACCATTTCCATTCATTTATAACAAGTTTGCTATCTTGATCAAGGTATCAGCTAACATTTTCTGTTGTCCACCAAGGAAAGACTCACACTAGCATATACTGAACCACCTCCATACATCTCTGGACTAGTGTTAGTGTTAGGCAGTCAATGGAAGGTGTGAAAAAAGGGCATGAATGTGTTTTCTACTCAGGTCTGCTTATGCTGAATGACGCTGCACTTTATGTCTACTATTTAGAGCAGACCAAGATCAATGAAAATGCAACATCATGAAAGGGTGTGTGGCAAAAATAGATGTTGAGAAAAAAATGACAAAGAATAGAAGCTGAGTGCTATAACAGAGATAAAGGGTGTATAAGGAATTCCACACTTATTTTTGTCTGCTTCTCTTTGAAATAAAAGATGCTGGTCTGGAGAATAAAGGTCACAATTAAGATTTAAGGCAGAGTTAAAATCTCAGCATTTTCTTCACTGGGCAAGCAATTAACACCTCCCGTTTCAGCTACCTAAAGGGCAGTAGAAGACTCTTACTTGTTTTCATCTTAGGGGAAAAAGTCAACACCTAGACAACCATAGGACATTAATTTCATCCTGTTTCTGGAATGGGGGAAAATGTAGAAAACCATTTAATTTAGGCATGGTTTAACTCTCCAGAGTGCTAAATGACTCTGTTTTGTCTAACATAATGCAATCGCCAGTAGCAATGAATAAATTAATGGATATATAGGGGTTAGCACTATTTGCAAGCAATTCCCAGCCATTTAGATGAATGCAACAAATCTACAAACATACGACAGTTAAGTCACAATACAGAAAATAGGAATTTGTTTACTAAAAAATATGGTTGCCACAAAGAAATCGGTCAACTTGCTATATTTATTTTTAAATTGACAACACAGTAATACCAGCTTTATTAATGAGCACTAAATTTATGAATGAGCTTCATGTTTTTAGCTATGGCTGCAATTTGCGATGCCTGAAAAACTTTCCCTTAGGAAAGTTTCTTGCAGAATTCATTACGTTCATAAGAACATACAAAAAGCCGTAGTGACCAAATAGGTGCCTACAGCAGGAGTGGATGAGGGCAAATCTCCTCCTGCTGTCACCCAGAGACTGATATTTTTACGCCTCTGATTCTACAGTTAGTATGTTACCAACATTTTCTCACTTTCAGTCATTTAAGCAACAGTGTAGTATGTGAGGAGAGAGCCACTAAGTGCTGCAATGAGAGCCCAGGCTCTGGTCATGTTCCGCTTTCTGTGTACATTTGGACCCATATGCACATGGAGCTATGGGCTATTGCAACTATCATGAATATGAATATACAGTGATTTATGCAATACTTCACAATAAAGGAAACATTGGTGCAGCTATGCTAGCATGGCCCAGATCAAGTGAGACACCTGTCAGGGTCTGGGCAGAGGAGGAATAGTAGAGACTGCCTCCCCAGCCTGACCCTTCCAGAGAAGAAGGAGACCATTCAGAATTACAACAGGGGTTTTGAGGGAGGTCACAGCTCAGAGGCAAATGAGGAGGAAAGCTGGGAAATAATAGGAGAGGAGGAGGAGGAAGAGGAAGCACCAAGGGGGCGACAGCAGATGGACACAGTGCCTTTAGAAAGCATTCCAGACCCCACCTCTCCCAGAACCCGGCGAGCCTTGAAAGTAGGAGAGCAAAGAGCTCAAAGGCAGAGGGCACGTAGCAGCACCCATAGATATGACAAATGAGGAAATGGGAGAAATGGGGGTGGAGATTCACTTGGGACAACACCATTATCCAAGAGGCTAGGTTCCAAAACCTCTCTCTGTAAATATTGAATAAAAGGCAGACAGTAAGAAACATTTTCTTGTCTTTGTATGTTCCTGGACCACTGGCCATGGGAGATGCTGACAGCCACCCGACAGAACCACAGGAAGCACTAGGAGTCCACGAAACAAACACACCACAGCTGACAGCAAGTTGCATGCAAATGACTACGTGCAGAGATACAAAAAGAAAGACTGAAGTAACCAGGCAATGCATCCTGCAAAGGTGGATGACCAGTTATTGTCCCCCTGCCCCGGCCCGCCCTGCCAGAGAGTTATCATGTGAGGGATTACTGAACCCTCCAGAGAATTTTCTGTCAGTTGACAAACCGAAGGAATATAATAAATGCATCCAATGTGCTGAATGGCTGCACCATTTCAGATAGTTGAATATGAGTCCCATTGAAACCAAGCTAGTCATGATTTCAATGGGAACAGTGCAATCTTTTTGGGGGGGTGCTTTTCAAAAATATTTTTTGGTGCAAATGCATGCCACTCAGAATCGGAGTTTCTGGGAAAACCACTTGTTCTTGCCTGTCTTGTATCTCTCCTCAAATTTCACTTTGGCCTTTCACCAGGCTTTACGTCTAAAGACACCCTTGTTGACAACAGTCTTGTCATGGAGAATATCAACAGAGTACCTGGTAGGCATCATGCCGTTGTAACTGGAGACCTTCACAAAGGACTTGGAATATTTGGCAATCTTCTCCTTGCCCATGCTGGCCGTCACTTTGCATGGGTAGCCATCGAAGCCAGCCACCAGAGCGTGGCTGTAGGGGTGGTCAGAGGTGCCATCATCAATATTCTTAACAATAACAACTTTGCATCCAGAGTAATGCCCAGCGAGGGCGACTTTCCCTGGTTTCATAAACTTGCCCATCTTGGAGCTGCAGCGGGAGTGGCACCCACACCGGAAGAGGAAAGAGAGCTAGCTCAGAATCTTGTACATGTCCACTCAAAAATAAATCCCACTGAGCTTGATGAGACTTACTCCAAAGTAAATGTCTCTGGGATTGCAGCCTACATGCAATTTACACAGCATTTTTAAAGCAGTGCTATTTTTCTAGAAAAAGAGTGGCGGAACTCACCATGAACACCTTGTTTGTTCTCTTATAATGGCAATGATATCTCCCTGGGAGGTGCTGGAACTGAATTCTGGTGAGTTCTGGATAAAAAAGCCCTGATTGTAAACATGTCTATTGAGAAATACGCCCTACTGAGTCTAAGGTAAGTGGGTTAGGATTCCAGCCACAGTCTAAAATCAAACCAATTAAAAAAAAAACTAGCTTCATTGCCCACAACCTATTTTATGAGATGTATTATCTATGCTGTCCTCTCTTAGTGTTCTTGAAGCCTATGAGAACTCAAGGCAATGAAAAGAGAAAGAGCTCCTTCCTGCTTAAATCAGTCTCGAGCTTGACATGAATGAAACAGTTCATTTGAGTACCATTTTAGCCAACGTGCTTGAGGAAGAAAATAGAACATGACACAGTCCTTACAGTTCAAGAGCCCCTGTGGCTCCAGGGTATCAACAGACTTTGACCAAAGGATGCTACTGTTATTATGGGACCATTGAAGTCAAGCCTTTGAAGGCCCATGTAATATTAGATAGAATTATAGACATGAAAATACAGACAGTAAATACCAGTTTCACTTGCTTTTCTTTCGTGTTCAGTAAGCAGTAGCACTTTGAGGTATATTTTCAAGGCCCTCGATACAGTCCTTTCTTGCCACAATGCAACCACCTTAGACCTTTCTGCCTTTGGGCAAAAGTAGACACAAAGTCTGTTGCATAAATCAAATTAATGTGTGTGGTTCTTTGTTTTTTATTATTACTATGTAAATAGCCACCAGGGCCAAGCAGCATCAGGACTGGGCCAAGGAAGGGTAATATTTTAACAACAACAAAGCCTTGAGCTGCCATTTGCATTTTAAAAAACAACAACACAAAAAACATGCATGTTAATAGGATTCGCAAAATTAATGTCACATCTAGTTTGGATCTCGCTTGCCTTTGTGCCAATGTGCTCATGATTGATAGGAAAGGAGGAGCAAAGAGAAAGATGTGGCCTGGAGCAATGTTGATGTGCCACAGACAGGATGTGAGCAGCATGCTGGAGGGACTAATTGTGTTCGTCCTCTGATGGCAAAAATTTGTGGTGCGCTTCTGTTTACCAATGTGACACAGCAACATAGTTCAACACAGTCTCCATGGTTCTTCCAGTCCCCATGCTGCAGATTTTCACAAGGACTTGTTATTTTCAAAATCTGCAAGCTGAGGAGGTCAGCTGAACTTGAGTTTGAGAAAAATAAGAAACCAAGTTAAATTGAAATTGACAGATTTGTTCATCCTTGTTCAAATTGAAGCTAAGTAGAGGACAGAACAAGATCTGAGAATCATTGTAGAGCTGGAAGGGACCCGGTGGATCACCTAGACCAAAGCCCTGTAAAGCAGGAATATGCAGCTGTCCCATATGGGGATCAAGCCTGCGACCTTGGCATGATTGGCACCATGCTCTAACCAACTGAGCTTACCCAACTGAGATAATTGGCTAAATTGATCTACAGGAGATAGAGGAAAGGTGGGCTATAGAGAGGGAGATGCTCAAGTCACGCAAAGCCTCAAAAGGTGAAAAAGTCAGAAGAAGATCAAGCAGCATCTCCAAGTGGCTAAAGTTTTCCCACTAAACATGCAGTGGGGGAATGGGATCATAAAAGCCTGAACATAAGAGATATAAGGGAACATAAGAAGATTCATTATACTGCTTAAGAGTATAAGAGCCAGTGTGGTGTGGTGGTTAAGAGCGGTAGACTCGTAAGCTGGTGAACCGGGTTCGCATCTCCGCTCCTCCACATGCAGCTGCTGGGTGACCTTGGGCTGGTCACACTTCTCTGAAGTCTCTCAGCCTCACTCACCTCACAGAGTGTTTGTTGTGGGGGAGGAAGGGAAAGGAGAACGTTAGCCGCTTTGAGATGCCTTCATGTAGTGATAAAGCAGGATATCAAATCCAAACTCCTCTTCTTCTTAAGACCATTGGCCCATCTAATTCAGTATTGTATAGTTAAGACAGGCCACAGCTTTCCAGGATTCAGACAGAAATTCTCTCCCAAACCTGTCTGGAGATGCTGGGGATTGACCCTGAGACATTCTGCATACAAGGCAAAGACTCTCCTACTGAGTCATGTCCCTTTCCCAAGAAATATAGGGGAGAAACCACCCAAGGCAGCCTTCTGTGGTGTTTTGCCTTTTTAAAATGCAGAACATTGTCACTGGTCCCCACTTTCCCCATTCCTCACAACAAAAAGTTTAACAAGGGTGACCTTCAGACTGTCAACGTTTTGCGGGAGGGATTCAGTTGCAAACTGGAAATGCAGGCTTCTAAAGTGATTAACCTGCTCTGGTGCAACGACGAAACAGAGTTTTTGTACCTAGGAAAGGAACGGGGGAAGTGAGCTAAAAAGCGCGGGATAAATGACTGATTTGGGAAGATGTGCCACGTCCATGCAAGCAAATCAGGATTAATGCTCACTGTCATGTAACCTCCGTGCAAATGAACTGGAAAGAATGCTCAGTAAAGGGCAGGCATTGTATAACCCTTTGTATAACTCCCACATAAGCTTTGTACAAGCAAAACCATGATAGATGCTCAAGAAACTGTTTGTCAGGAGCAGCCCAAGAGAACCAGAACATTACTGGTAACCTGTGCTTTTTTTCTGTGGGGATGCAGGGGTACGGATATCCCTAAACATTTTGTGAATCTAACTAATTTTTTTAGTTTTTCCTCTAGCACGGTGAATCGTCAGTTCTGTTGCTACCCCCGATGGCAGTCTCGTTTCCTGTCACGTTGTTTTCCGAGTCTCAGACAGAAGCGAGCGTTTAATAGGAGTACCCCTAAACATTTTTTTTAAAGAAAATAAAGCACTGCTGGTAACTGTGTTCATATTAGCCTTGGTGGTAAACAAGTATTGTGTGACAATCATAGACTTCTAGGTAAAGGTAAAGGGACCCCTGACCATTAGGTCCAGTCATGGCCGACTCTGGGGTTGTGGCGCTCATCTCACTTTATTGGCCGAGGGAGCCGGCGTACAGCTTCTGGGTCATGTGGCCAGAATGACTAAGCCGCTTCTGGAGAACCAGAGCAGCGCATGGAAATGCCGTTTACCTTCCCACCGGAGCGGTACCTATTTATCTACTTACACTTTGACGTGGTTTCGAACTGCTAGGTTGGCAGGAGCAGGGACCGAGCAACGGGAGCTCACCCCGTTGCGGGGATTCAAACCACCGACCTTCTGATCAGCAAGTCCTAGGCTCTGTGATTTAACCCACAGCGCCACCCACATCCCTTTCACCTAGAATAGAGCTTCCCAAATAGCCATTTCCACATGCAGGAGCAGGGACCAAGCAACGGGAGTTCACCCCGTCATGGGGACTCGAACCGCCGACCTTCTGATCGGCAAGTCCTAGGCCCTGTGATTTAGACCATAGCGCCACCAGCTAATTTTTTTGTGATAAGCACAGTAGCCTACAACTTTGTTTATCTCCCTCTGTAGATCTCACACGCTTGTTATCAAATAGCATGGATGAAAAAGGCAAAAATATATTACACTGAAAATCAACGACATTGAGCTCGACAAGCAATATCCACGAGTGAATGAACCCTCATAAGCACCACAAGAGATGGCCATGCATGAATCAACCTGTTTTTCTCCTCTTTATTACTCCTGGAGCTTGAACAATGAGTTTACCATTTCCCTTGTACTTCAAGATTAGCTAATAACAAATTTAAAGAGCGAAAAAGGGAGAGAAATACTTTTAATTTGCTACTTCATTTTGTCTTAGCAAACATGCATTTTCTTCTATTTGTTGATCGTTTTTGCCAGGTGGCAAATTAACAAGAAAAAGTTTGTTCCTCTACTTTTTTGGTTCCTGTTTAAGGAATTGTGGGGAGAATTAAGCCTAAAACCACTTAGAGAGATGAAAAGGAAAAACTAAAATTCAACACTGAAGTCCAACTGATTTTCATGGGGATGGGTGGAAAGTGAAGTGAAGCAAACACTCAGCTTTTCTGTTGAGGGTAATGGGACTAAAACACAGCAAATGTTTACTCAGAAGTAAATTCCATCAAATTCTATGAGGTTTCCTCCCAAGTAAATGTGGGGGGAAATGCAGCAATGCTTAACTTGTGACTCCAAAAATACTGTGAAATTCCTAATAGGTCTACATATTTGGGATCTTGCATAATATTTTGAGAGCATAAGTGATCTTCTGAATCAACCCAGAGGACAATAGAGTCCAACATTCCATTCAGTGGCTGACCAGAGCTCATAAACAGATGAGATAGTCAAAGGCATGCTGGAGCCAACATCCAGCCATCATGACTAGCAGCCTTTGATGGCCTTATAATCCATTAAATAATCTAATCCCTTTTAAAAGTCATCTGAAAGAGGCAGATTTGTTCAGATCCTTTGGCATGCAATGACAACCACTGCTACACATTCTGTCTTGGGTTATCCTTGAAGGTGGTTTGGAAACTGTAGTTGATATGAAGTGCTGCAGTTCAGCTCCTGGCAGGACTTAGAAGGCAGGTGTATATTCAACCAGTTTTGTGGCACTTTGTACTGACTGCCAGTGTCCTTTAGGGTCCCATTTCAGATACTGTTATTAGCTTATAAAAGCTCCTTAACAGCCTGGAACCTGCATAGCTTAAAAAGTTCTTCTTCCCCTATGAACTCACCCATCCATTAAGGTCAAGGGAGAGACCCTATTAAAGGTAATGGAGGAATAAGGAAAGTATCAGATAGACTGAGCATTCATTGTGATCGCCATAAAATTGAAGTGCACAGATGACCACCTCTGCTACCTTTCTGGAAGTATTTTACAGTAAACACTGTTGCAAGCCATTCACAAATTAAGTTGATTACCACTAATCTTGTTTGTAGTTTTGGCCGCCTGGCTATGTGCGCAATCTTTTGCCACTGTCATCATCAGTTTTCATTGTGGAGTTTAATTGGGTTCAATGTTCAGTGTTGTAAACTACTCAAATCATTTGGAAGGGCAGAATAGAAATTAAGTCTAGGATCAAAAGAGCTGTTGTGTTTCTGCCCAGTAGGATTTCTGCCTTGCTTGGTTTCAGTGGGAAGGCTTTTAGCATCATTATATATTTATCTATTGCATTTAGAACCTCCCTTCCTACAAGGAGCTCAAGAAGGAATGCCAAAAATTCCATTCCACACAGAAACAGAAGCAGAAATTTGCATATTAGTTTGTGCTCAGGAATGGAAATTAGGTAATACAATTGGTATTCTCTATTTGTTTTTCCCTTCCTCAGTCTACAAATGATACATAACGTTATTCTGAACTTTCCTTTGCATTGAAATGAATGCTGTGGAATTATGCTATGACAACATGATGATTTGATTGTGTTAAATTCAGCTACAGCAAACCATGAGATGGATAGTTTAGAGTGGAAACCAAACTGCAGCAAAATGAAAACAGTGTTGACCAAGACGAATGTGGGTCAGAACAGGCCTTGCTTTTTTTTTAATATTATTTATTAAAGTTTTAAAAGTTACAAAAAGAAAAAATAAAGAGCACCACATTCAACAAAAACAAAACAACACATCGCAATGATGAATAAGGAAAAAAAGAAATAAAAAGAAATAAAAAAACAGAAAAATAAACACAATAAAAAAAACCACAACAAACCTTCCCATAACTTATCTTTCGTTCGCTTGTTTCCTTGACTTCCTCACACCTCCCTTTTTTGTATTCTAGTTCAGTTAGCTATTTCAGCAAATCCTTTCCATCTTTTCCAATTTTTGTCCTTATCTTAATATAATGTAACTTTACTTTCCCTCTTTTCACCAATTAACTGTCTATTTTTTCTTAATCCTTTATAACATTTCTGCTAAAACCACATAACTTCATTCCAACATCCTTCTAACATTCCTTAATTTTACAATGTTTCTGTAAATAAACTTTAAATTTCTTCCAATCTTCTTCCACCGACTCTTCTCCCTGGTCTCGGATTCTGCCAGTCATTTCCGCCAATTCCATGTAGTCCATCACCTTCATCTGCCATTCTTCCCGGGTGGGTAGATCTTGTGTCTTCCCAGAACAGGCCTTGCTAACTTCATACACCCCTACCTCTAGGTGACATGCCTGGCGTCTCAGAATCACCTTGTCAAGAAGGATAGTCTGACAGAGAGTAAATTGCCCAAGGTCATGCAATGCAAATACATACAGTAAAAAAAAGATGTGTTTTCAAAGACTGTGGTTGCATGAAAATTGATGAGGTGCTGGCATAGACAGTGGTGGAGCAAGCCAATTGGGCAGCTGGGGCGGGGCCCAAGGGCGGGGCAGCACAGAGCCTGCATGCGCCCAAACCACCACGCCTCTTCCGGGAGAGACACATGGCTCAGGAGCGCTGCAGGCCCTGCGGTGAGTGCCACCTGGCATTTTGTCACCCCCCTCAGTGGTGACATCTGGGGCAGACCGCCCCCACTACACCCCCTTGCTCTGCTGCTGATGGTAGAAGATGGTTGGGTAGAGCGGTAACAACGAAGATAATGTATGCATTCCCTATATTGCCTATATGGTGTGGGCCGTAATGTTCTGCAGGCTCTTTCGGACACTATGCGGCAATGCATTACTGAATAAAGACTGACTAATTGAGAATTTGGTGTGAGCCTCCATACCTAAACCCCCAGGGGGAATTTCCCCCACAAGAACCACTGAAAGTCTTGCATTAACTTTAGGGACTTCCGGGTTGGCGCCTCCGGCAATGGCGGAGCTCCTCCAATTGGGAGGAACTTGCTCCGTGAAAAGCAGGGTCTGACTGCCACGGTGAAGGCAGAGACCCATAGAAATCACAGGCGGGAGAAGCCTGTGAACTTGGGATTCGGCTGGCACCCTTTGCGCCTCCCCTACTCGCGGGGAAACCCTGTTTTGGGGATCCGGAGTGACGTGGGGTGAGCGGCGCGGTGCTTTGAATCGACCGCTTCTTTCACGGAGTGAAGCCGCATTGCTGTTGCCGGAGAGCGCTGACTTTTTCCTGTGGACAATTGGATTTTAAACGACTACCCGTGAGTAGAACGGGAAATTGGATCTTGAAATACTTTAATTTGGCACCGAAGCGGGAAGGTTCTAAACAGGAAGTCCGCCTTCCACTTTTGTAAATAGATTGAAGCAAAGACGCTACAAGCTAAAGTCTTTGAAAGCTTTTGACAAAGGATTAAATTTCCACTGGACAAAAATATATAACCCCCCTTGGAAGCAGGAGAAGAGGGGGGAAGTTTTGGATCTAGTGTGCCTGCAGGAGAGAGTGAAAATCAAATTGCCACTGCTCTGAACCTGGAAAAGGGCTGCCAGATGACGTTCGGGGAACATTCATTGACAGAACGGATTTGACAGCTAGCTAAAATAAGAAAGGTACTGTTTCCATTGTCCTCTTCTGCGTTTAAAAATGGAGGAAAAAGTAACCGAAAATTGAAAGTATTGTTATTTGCTCGAGTCGTGCTTGAAAGAATTGATACAAGTGGAGACTGTTTCCCTCTAGAGGGAGCATGTGAAACTGTTACAGGAGTGTAACAGGGAGATCTCCAGCTGCAGGATAAGGATTCTGAGAACCAGAGACTGACCTTGGACCATTCAAAATGTTGATAGGAGAAGCTATTGTGAATGTATTATACAAAATAAACTACTCGCTGGAAGAGCTCCATAAAAAGAGAGATGACACGATCTTTAAAATTGACAACTTGGAACAGAAAGTGACTAATTTGAGTCAAAAAGTGAGTACCAATACAGAAACAATTCAGGATTTGGCACAGGAACATATCTTGGTTGGACAAATGGTGGAGGAAAAGGAGAAAGCTGATGTTGTGAAACCTAAAGTAGTACAAATGGGATCCTTAATTTCTCAGAAGCAAATTGAGGATTATAAATTGAGGTCTTTCATGATTGAACCTAGCAAAAGTCAAATTTTGAGGTTTGGATCCCAGCTTGGATTGAAGAAGGAAAGTTGGAAAGAACCCTCTATCCAGGGATTGACTGACTTTTGGGACATGGACTTGGGTTTGAAGGAGCCTGAAGTTTTGGGGGCCTCTAGAATTAGAGGAATCCTGAAATACGTCCTGAAACTCTTTATGGACTTTAGTTTTAACTTTGGAAATCTGGCTGAACTGTCCAGAAGGAACAAAAGTATTGTTAGGTTGGAGTTTTCCCGAGATTTGCTCCTGAGCATCAAAGAATATGAAGAAGACCTGCAGAAGGGACTTGGAAAAGATTTAAGAGCCTCGGACATAAGATCACCAGGTTGATGGACTATATGGAACTGACGGAAAGGACTGACAGAATCCGAAGCCAGGGAGAGGAGATAGTGGAAGATTACTGGAAAATTTAAAGTGTTTATTTAGAAATATTGTTAAAGTAATGACTGTTAGAAAAATGGTGGAATGATATTTTATGGATTTAGCAGAAATGCTATAAGAAGTTAGGTTCATATAAGTAATTTACCCTTAATGGGAAATAAGGTTAAAGAGTATGTTATTTATAATATGATAGAAAATAGAGAAAGATGGAAAGGATTTGCTGAAACAAGTACCAGAAGTGAGATACAAAAAGGGAGGTGTGAGGAAGTCGAGGAAACAAGGGAATGAAGGACAGAGTATGGAAAAGGAGGGATGTTTTAAAATTGTTTTTGTTTTGCTTTGTTTATGTGTCTAGTTTAATGGGTTTAGGTTGGGTTTGTATTGTTTATATATTGTATTGTATTGTTTTTGCTTTTCTTCTTTTTTTGTTTTCTCTTTTTTGTCTTTTTGTCTTTTTCTTCTACTTTTTTGTAACTTTTAAAAGTAATAAATATTTTTTTTTAAAGGAAAGTCTTGCATTAACTTTAGTTTGTTGTTTTCTGTGCATATGACTTAAGGAGCCATCTAAACCCAAGATCTGCTGGGATGAAGGGAGTTTGGTACAGGTGGATCTCTGGTTGAGATCTCTGGGCTCAGCTAGTTGAAGTCCTTCATTCCAGCTCAGCTGGATATCTGCCAAAGTCCCTCATCCCAAGTTCAGCTTTCTTTACTGAAGCTGCCTCAGCTGAGACTAAGGAAAGTCATGAAAAGGGGGCATTTCAGAGGAGTGATGGGGTAGAGTGGGGTGGACGACTTCCTCCTCTTCCTCCCTCTGCGCAACTCTGACCTAGCAAACCAGCAGAACTTACATGGGCAAAAAAGGGTGGTGTAAGTCAAATGCTATTTTCCCTCACTCAGGCTGGCTCAGCCAGCAGTAGCCTCACTCCTGAGTGGCATCTAGAACAGAGGTAAGTTACCTCACCATGAATTTCATGGACTTCCTATACTAGGATTGCACTGCCCATCAGATGTAACTCTACATGTGCGCTTAAAAAATAAATAAATGATGCATTTATTTTTTATTTAACTAATTTTTGTGGAACTTGTTTGTATTTGTATTGCATCTGCATTGCAAATGTATTTCACAAAGAAGAAATGGTACTGGGGAAAGAAGGTGGCAGTTGGCTGGTTATTCTGTTAGTTGATTCTTTGACTGAGAATGTGAGAGTGGGGGACCTTCAGGCAGTGGGGGACCTGTTTGGAGGAGTTTGTAAGGACAGGCAAGCTATGGATTTATAATTTATGCACTGCTATGAAGGGGATTTGAAAACAAAAGGGACTAAACCCTCTCTTGGGGGAGAAACACATTGTGTTCATATATAGATTCTCTCTCTCTCTCTCTCTCTCTCTCTCTCTCACACACACACACACACACACACACATACACGTTGTTCAACTGTTGCCAACCTGACAAGTAAAGATTTGCATTCAAGTCTTGTGCAGGGAGTCTATTTTTTCACAAATAGCTAACAGAACTCCCTTCCAGCTAAGATCAAACTAGCCCCCTCCCTGTTGAAGATCTGCTGCCTAGTGAAGTCATTTTTATTTCAGCTATTTCTGATATTATATTTAGTTTTTAACTGATTTGACCTCTATTGTATTTGTTCAGCTCTCTGTCACCGCTTAGAGACAACTGTAATAAAGCAGTATATAAATCACCAAACTACATATTGCACATTATATGAAATATTCACCAAATGAACATGAAAAAAATCAAGAAACTTTAAGCACAATAAAATTAGCAAAATGTAGCTAGCATCGACAGAATGTAAAAGCAAGCAAACATCATAGAAAAAAATGTCTGGGTAGGCTAGCCAAGTTTTGAGCAGTCATTGAAAATAGCACAATGAAAGTACCGGCCTGATATAATAGGCAGGGAGTCCAGAGCATGGGTGCTGCCACAGTAAAAGATTGATTCCTTGCAAGTGCAGAATGAACATTATATGGTATTTGTAAATGTGTAAGTTCTGCAGATTGAAGCAATTGAGTGGGCACATATGGGGTAAGTCAACATGTCCCAAGCTTTATATACGAACAGTATCACCTTGAATTCGGTCCAATAGCAGGTTCATTATAAATTCCAATTACATTCTTGTAAGGATCTGCTGCAACTTACACATTAACACTTTCTAATATATATTAATTTCCCATTGAACGATCGAGCCAAGCAAGGGAGTTACTTCTTCCAGAAGGTATTACTTGCCACTTTGGCAGAGACGATCAATGCAGCCATTAACACAAGAGCATTACCTAGGCTCTTTCTGATAACAAGAACAAGTCGCATTTTATGAAGGGAGTATATTAATGTTGTCTTCATAGTCATTATCAGTTAATTCCTTGCAGAGTTCATATTGTGGATGTTTCACAAGCTTTCAACAGTCTGTTCTCTGTGTGGTGTATAAGCTCTAGAGACTCCAGAGCTGCTTCTACTTTATAGCCCCCTCAGTTTGGTACTAATGATATCTATCCATCTTGTCTTCTGTCTCCCTAATCTCCTCTCACCTTCTGCTTCCTAGTGAAACAGCCTCCTTAGTAATTTCCTGACATTCCCCTTTCGAAACAGTTTGGTCCTTAGAGTATTGTTACAACTGAAAGCTGCATTGAAAGCAAGTAGCACTCCAATGGCATAGGGTAACATTTTGTAGATTAGACCCTTTCTTCTTTAGATATTCTCCTCTCCAGGCCCCAAAGTACTTTTTGTTCTGAATTTCACTACTCCTTCCCCTCCTTGCTTCTTATACACAAATATTCATTCCTTGTTATCTGCCACGTCAGAGTCACGCAAACAGATTTAATCATGGCCTGCAAAACCCGGTTCTGCTCAGACAAGTCAAAAACAGCTCACTGGCCTCATTTAATTTTCTTACATATATATCTCATTTATCTATAGAAGTCCCCAAACAAGAGTCAAATGTAGGTCATTTTCAAGACCTGGCCCATAGTGCTTTGAACTACGCACCATTTCTATAGGTTATCAAATAAGGTGAATGAGGCTGGTTGACTCCGTTAGCCAGGATAAAATCTGGACATTATGGAACCTAAACAGTTCAGTCACCTTAGTTGATGACCTACATTAGGAAATAGGGTGTGTGTGATCCTGTCACTAGTGGTACATTTCTCAGCAGGCTTTAATACCATCAATTAATATAACCTTCTGGATTGCCTAACTGGGATGGGGCTTGGAGAGAACACTTTATGGAGGTCAGGTCTTACTTGGAGGATTCCAGAAGGTGTGCCATGGCCCTTCCCCAAGACAACCCCCAACTTTACTTGAGAAGGGGGAGGCAGCAAGGCTTCCCAAAGGTGTACAGAGTGCCATCTTTTTTCACCATATTGTTAGTCTCAGGATCTCTAGTCCTTCAGTGGGAGAGCATCCACTCTTGTTGGGGTTCCTGAGACTAGTAGGAAAAGAGCAGTAGGGGAAAATAGTGCTTTGCGCTTCGGTAATAGCGCCATATCACTGCCATATCCTCCTCCAAGCATTTTTTAAGTTAGGAAAGGGAGTCGAGGAAGACATTGGGGCTTTCTTGCATGTCCCTAACTGAACACTCAAAAATCCCCATTGCTCAGTTCTTAATAATGCTGATGCAAATACAGTATCCCAGTACTGACTGAATAGACTGGGATTTATGTATGCAGAACTCTACCGATGAGTTGAAGCAGTTGAGTCATGGATATTGTCTATGATACAAAGCGCTGAATGTACACAGGATTCCCTTTGCTAACTTGGGAAAAGAGGCACAAGCACCTGTGGAAATCACTTTCTTTAGCAAGTGCTGGTGGTCTGGAGTCACGTGGGTTGGCAGTCAGGGAACTATCAGATTAGCTCACTCAGAAGAGAGAGTCTACAGCAGCAGCAACATGGAACACTAATGCTCCCTTTTGTTACTAGACGTCTGTTGAGCTGGTAGATGCAATATCCCACTCTGGCCATTTGCAGTGATGGAGCTGTGTGCTGGAGACAGCTGCCCAGAATCCCCCCCCCCCCAGATTGGGACCCATTGAAAGTGGCACAAGTTGGAGAACCCTACCATCTTTTATGTACTTTTATACTTTAGCTTTCTTTCATCATGAGCCGCAAAGTGGGATACCCTGGTTCCTATTATTGTCCAATACAGGCACTGCCAGACCCAGACCTGTGCAGTTTCAGCAAGGTGGTGATCTCATGTGCCTTCGGATCAGACCTTTTATTTGGATTGGGAATTAGAACTGGCAGGTGGAACCCAACCTCCTCTAAGCCCCATGGATCACTATGGCAGGTAGGTAGCACCCACAGTATTTCCCCCTATTTGCAGGCATAGCTCAAGCAATACATGCAAAGGAGCATCCCTGGAATCATTAGACTGAATCCAAATGCAAACAAATATTTGTGTTTGCAGAAAGCCCTGCATTGCCTTATGACGTACATGAGCCTTATTGTATTGCTAGAGGAATCTTTTTGTGAGTTGACCTGTGGCTATTTGTTGCTTGCATCAGTAGCTGGCAAGATGAGCTAAAGATAGTGGGAGCAAGTACTCTTCTAGCACTCTTCACACCCTTATGCTGGCTCACCACAGAGGAGGTTTTGTGCAGCATTTCAGTAAGAATGAAAAAGTGAATGCAGAATTATGCAGACCTTCCTCTGTTTGCTCTGCCTGAATATAGTCAATAGCACTTTTCAGACTGCATTTTACATCACAAAATTGTGAAGCTGACGAAACACCAACATTGTTGGTAATCAGTAGCAAGGAACAAAAAAAAACCCAAACCCATAGTACCTTTAAGAAACAGGGATGGGATCCTGTGAACAGACTCAGGTGTCCATAGCTAGATTTCAGACTTTGCATGATTTAACAGGACAGTAGACTTACGCAGGAGTTATATTCTAGGGATAATGCATAAAGCCAAAATTATATATTGTCAAAAAACATTGAGTGCAATGATGAGTGGGATTGCCAAAGTTCCCCCCCCCCCTGCTGCCTTCTTTCTTTCTTTCTTTCTTTCTTTCTTTCTTTCTTTCTTTCTTTCTTTCTTGCCAACAGCATAAAACTGAATGTGCACGAGTTAAGTACAAAACCCTGTGAAATGTAAGTTAGTATGATGGATAGGGGTTGGGATCTCTGACTAAGAATTTTCAGCACTCTCCCCAATTATAATTCATAGTATTTTATTTTGGGGGTGGGGACTTATAGCAATGAAATTGGCACCCGGATGCTACAAGTTTATACAGTAAATATGCCATAAGGAAACCCAGGTTAGATAATGCATCCAAGTTCCACATAGCTGTTGGTTTGGCATGCATGTTCCTAACCCAGTATGTGTTTCCTTTGAAAGCAAAGCAAAACATTATTACACCAGAAATGTTTCATTTTTACTGTTCTGTAAATATTAGTTACAACCACAACCAAAGCCTAATAGGACACCCTTCTAGCTGATCTAGAAGATTTACTTGTCACGGGTTGTGAAGCCATCTAATTCCTGGGATAGTTAATTTAGTTTTGTTTCACCTGGTGTGAGCTGAGAATCCCTGGTGTGCCTTGCTTCTTCTTCCCTGGAATGAATAAGGTTACAGCACAGCAGTCCCCCTCACTATTAATCAGTAACGCAGCTTCTCTCAGCACTCCTTTGCAGCTGTTCACAGTGAGAGCTGAAGTGACATCGATTCCCATTAAAATAAAACCCTAAGAAATGGTGTCAAATCTGAAGAGAGATACTTGCCCAGAACAAAGAAAGCTAAAAGACCTGCAAAACCCCAAAGACTCCTGGAGGGTGACCATTATGACAAAGGCTCTAGAGACCAAGCCTTATGAGGAATGGTTAAAGGAGTTGCGTATGTTTAGCCTGGTAAGGAGGAAACTGAGCGGAGAGATGATAGCCATCTTCAAATATCGAAAGGGCTGTCACACTTTTGGAAGATAGATAGATAGATAGATAGTTTATTACGGCCATAGGCCCATATTCAATACATCATACAGCAAAACAGGTAAAACAGGTATAACAAGATAAAATTAATTAATTAAAATACATTTAAATCAATTACATCTCAAACCATAAGTTTCTAAATTCCATTAAAATAAGAACAATATAACGTTTAAAATATCAAATTATCAGTATAAATCAATATTATTTAGGCAAAATCAATAATCATAGAGTAATCCATTTTTCCACTTTTGGAAGATGGAGCAAAATTGTTTTCTGCTGCTCCCGAGGCTAGGATCCGAACCAATGGATTCAAGTTACAAGCAAGGAGATTCCAACTCAATATCAGGAAGAAGTTTCTGAGGTTAAGAGCTGTTTGACAGCATCTTTACCAGCTCTTAGCTCCTATAATACAATTTTATCTTTTCTCTCTTTGTTATACATCTGTGATTTCTAGCTTTACTATCACTGGCCAAGGAATTAAGAGAAAGGTTTTTTATATTAAAAAAAACAACAACAACAATCTGCCGCAGCACTTGACTTAATGAACTCCTCAGTCATGGAATGCAGTAGTGGAGTATGTGCATTTGCACATATATCCATTTACATGTTCTCAAATTAATGGTTATTATAGTTGAATTCAGTTGAGCGGCCTGCCTGTATGCTTGAGGTTAGGCAGGCTTTTAGTGCCTGGGTGGATAATGTACTATACTGGCACTTTGGTGTTTTGGGATCTTATAAGGGAAAGACATTACAGCAGACCTCATAATCTCATAACGCTTCAGAGCAGGGCACACACCTGCTGATCAACTCAGTAAAATATCCCACAGAAGAAAAAGGAAGCAATAAATCTAGATTGTCTGAACCTATGGCACAAAAATCTATAGTGAAGAGAGGTCTCTGTAACAGATGGTAATTCCAGGGAGGACCGCAAAGCTAACTCTGAGTGGAACATCACAGTAGTTTTCTCAGTCCAATATCTTTAATCCTTTGGCCATGAATTTGATGAGAAAATCAAAGGTCATGACAATGAGACAAAGCAATTGGCAGAAATATAATTTTTCTTTCAAGAGTTCTCCTTTTGAAACAGCTGTGTCCATGTGATCCAAAATTTATATCCATGGATTCCATATCTAACTGATTTATACTTCCTGAAATTGAGCCATGTCAACAAGTTATGGAAAAGAGACTTCCTTTAAATATGTATATTGATATAGCTTTTCTTCCAAGAGAAGGTTAACTTTATTCCCCCATTTTAATTACTTTTTGAACAGCTGACCTTTCTTGTAATTTAAAATATCTCCAGAATATGATTTCCAGCCCTGTGAGATGTGCTAAATGGGAACTCATTCAGTACTGAGTAACAAAGATTACTAAGTTTCTGGCCAAAACACAATCCAGTTTAAAGTAAGTAAGGTGATAAATCTCCCGCATGTGCAACTTCATCCATCCCATCTCCTAGCTCAGAGCTAGTGTGATGAAGTCATAGTAATGGATGGTGTTATGGCGGTGACACCCCAACAGCTGAGTCACTGCTGCTTACCAGGAAAGATAAATGGTGGCAGGGAAGTGTGGTGCAAATGCACTAATCCTGTGTTCCTGCTTGAGCATTTGCATTGTGCCAACCTCCCTGCCAACTCACTCATCGTCCTCTCCTTCCAGGGAAGCAGCAGTGACTCAGATGTTGAGAGGTGAGCACCACCACCCCACTATGGCAAAGAGATAGAGTGTCTGCAATGGGACAGCCAAGAAGCCCATGCTTCAGCTCCCTGACATTAAAATGGGACTGGCCCCATAATATTATTACAACATTTATATCCCATATTTTCTCCAAGGAGCTCAAGGTGATGTACATGGTTGACCCATTCCTTACTTCATCCTGTGTAGTAGACAAAGCTGAGAGACACGGACTGATCTAGGTCACCCAATAAGCTTCATGGCTGAATGGGGATTTGAAGCTGAGTCTCCCAGGTCCTAGTCCAACACTCTAAGCAATATGCCACACTGGCTCTCTCAAGAATCACATGCAAAGTTCCAATGAAGTCATTTAGAAATATAAGATGATCCAGGTAAGCAAATTTTGACTTGGATACAAGGAGCCCAGAGCACCCGCCTGAAGCACTTCTCTAAGCAGATACATTTTACTTATTGTGTTATTCTCACATATATTTTTTTGGCTGCTGTGGAGAGAGGGAGCCCTACAGAAACCGCCTTACCAGTCTTTACATTTAGCACTACGTCTCTATTTACTGTATTCCTGTGCTCCTTTATGAAACATGCAACATAAAATTTCCCATTGTTTTTAAGAAAAGCAAATAAGATCTCATTAAGGTTTCATTCAAAGACTAGTTGAACTGCACATTTTCCTGTGAATTTGACAGCTGTCATAGCCCGCCGCTTAGCATAAATATAGGAATAAGAGTATAAGCTAAGGAACGGTGGTGCCAAAGAAGAGAAATCTTATTCATATTATTTCACTTACACTTCATTTTATTTCACCTATTCTATTTAGAGATGACATAGTATATTCAAATCCAGGTGTGCTTTATTAGTCAAACTAACATTTTCAAAACCCAAATGTCTGAGCATTTATTCTCTCCATGCTACCTAGTAAAATAAGGGAGAAAAAGGTCTCAGGGGCAGATCAAACTCTTCCTTTGAGAGTTCCAGGGACCCTTTCCCACATATCAACCAGAAAGACCCAAGAAGATGATCCTCAGCATTAGATTCTGAGGGCTCTGCCTGCCCCTCTAGCTCCTTGCCTTCTGAATAGTCCTATGAGGACTTCATGACTGGTACCAAGTCCGGGCTAGGCATGACACCTCCATGGCATAGAGTACATTTCATCAGCTTAGGCTCCTGACCCAATTTCAGCCATATCTTGTTGGGGATAACCTAGCATTAATGATCTCCATACGCTGGTAATCTCCCATCCAGACTACCGCAATGTGTTTTATGTGGGGCTGCCACTGAGCATAGTACAGAAACTTCAGCTGATGTACAATTTGACAGTGACGTTACTAAACAGGACCAGGCATTCTGAACATATTATGTCAGTCCTTGTTCACTTGTACCAGCTGCCAGTACACTTTCAAGCCAGATTCAAGGAGCTGGTATTAACCTATGAAATCATGCCTTATGGTACCTTCAATTTCTGAAGGAACGACTCTACCCATATCAGGCTACCCAAATCTTAATACCATCTACAGAGGCTATTCTCAGGGTGCTCCTTTTATCAGAAGTGCATGGCATGATGATGAGACAGGGCCTTTTGGGTGGTGCCCCCACCCTGGGGAACACTTTCCCCATGGAAGTCTATCTAGCATCTTCTGTGCAATCTTTTTGGTGCCATTCAAAGGACTCTTTTATCAGGCTTTTAAACTGTTTAAACAGTGGCATGTTTTTAGGTTTTTAGAGTTAACGTCTTTCTCTCAATGACAACTTTTATTGTTTATATTGGGGATATTTTTCTTGGGGAAATGTTTTACATATGAATAATGGAAGGATGGCTTATAGGTTTTTAGTTATATTTCCTATTTTGTATATTGCACAGTACCTAGAGGCTTTGGTGTAGGCAACAAATTTTAATAATAATAATAATAATAATAATAATAATAATAATAATAATAATGTTGCCTCTGTGCAATATGGGCAATGTGCTGGCAATGTGGGATGGGTGGTCTATGTAAAGTACTATTAGCCCTTTTAACTCTGCAAAATGGTCCTTCGAAGTGCAATGGCCATTATTTTTGCTTCTAAACCATTTTACTCGTCTATAAATAAATATTACTGTTGCAGCCCCAATGTGATTACTGCTAGCTCCCCAGAGCAAGCACTTTGACATTGCTTTTTATTGATCATTGCTAAAATCCCCCAAAGCAAGCAAGGTATCTGTAGCCAATGCAATTGTCTGCAGCTCAAAATCATCTCCAGTAAAGTTCCCAAGCATGTGTGTGCTTATCTGCAATTTTATGTTGAGTTTTATTGACGTTCCTGTATTCTGCTTAGTTTCTACATTGCAGATTTTTGATTTGAATGTTTATGGATTTTCCACCCTTTCAGCGAAGGGCAGATTGTAAACAATTATAAAAAAGGAATAAATAACCCTAGGTGTATTTTAAATGATTATAACAACAAACCTGAGTGAACATTCTGAGTGGATATGTGTCTTGGATACAGGTTCCCACATGTCCAGTCACGCACGCAGATTTGGTAACAGCTGTGGATTGGATTTTTGGATTTGATATCCCGCTTTATCACTACCCTAAGGAGTCTCAAAGCAGCTCACAATCTCCTTCCCCTTCCTCCCCCACAACAAACACTCTGTGAGGTGAGTGAGGCTGAGAGACTTCAAAGAAGTGTGACTAGCACAAGGTCACCCAGCAGCTGCATGTGGAGGAGCGGAGACGCGAACCCTGTTCACCAGATTACGAGTCCACCGCTCTTAACCACTACAGCACACTGTGGTGAACCAACCCACTAATGTGAGTTAAAAGCCAGTTCCTCTACAACACCTGCTGTTTTCTTGTGCTGAAAGGGTATTTGCATAGCACTCCTACACATTGTAGGTGTGGGATATCTAAAATAAGGCAGTCAAAGCCAACTACTAGATTGCTAGAAGGGCACACACAAAGGAAGTTGGATCTCACAAGGTCTACAGGAAATCCTTCCTATGATAGGCACTCCCACTGTGTCCAGCCAGGTAAAGGGGTGCAAATTATATAAGATGGTCACATCCTTGAGTCCCAACCTTGTAATATAGCCTAGCCAGTAATGAATTAACACAAATGCCCTAAATTGATTATCAGTTCATGATATTTTTCATTGTGGTTGATTTTATTTTATTTTTAACCACCCACCAACATCATACATCACATTGCATTTGGGAGGTTTGTATAGCTTACAGTCTTTAAATCTTATCTTAAAAGAAGTATCACTTTAAAATTTCCAGTGATGCATTTTCGACAGAAGAATTGTGTCACTAAGGTTAAATCTGATATATGCAAATACCCGTTTTGTGTATAAGAGCCAGGAAAAAGGAAAGAGAGAAAGAGAGAGGGGAAAAGCAATTTGTGTCTGAAAAATAAAAAAGATGAACTTTCTAGCACTGAGATTTTTCAGATCCAATTAAATCAAGACTTATCAGTAGCAGGTAGCCTCAAAGATTCTATTAAAACATAATACTAGGGAAAATTGAAAAAATCATAATAGTAATGTAATTGCACCAAAGTCTAGAAAAATGTTCTGTTAGCCAGACTGTGAAAATCAATCACTGGCTTGTGCATATGAGCTAATCCAAATGAACCTCATTTAGCATTCATTTTAATGACAGCTCTGTAGCCAGGTCTTCAGACTGCTGAACTCAGTAATGTATAACCATCTCCTCTGCCAATAATACTCAATTTATGAACTGCACAATAGGCACTTTCCACAATCACAAAGAACCAGCCACCCTTTCTTACTGTACTCTACTGTTTGCCTTTAATGCTGGTGGGAAATGAGAGATGTCGGAGCAATTCAAAGTATAAGTGTGCATTAAGTTTCTTTAAAAGTTTCCCATTGAATGTTGAGTGAACGGAAGATCATTTCGCAAGTACAAATGGTGAGTGACGCCTCCACTCTCTTTGGATCTTTAATCAAATTGAACCAATGAAGTGTGGATTTATATTTTAACTGCTTCTGATTATTATTTTTTAAAAAGATTCCCACTGTTTTCCAGCAGTCAGTATGTGCAACATTTGAGACATTTTAGCAGCCTTTACATTCCGTAACACCACTATAGTTAGTAAGAGACCACATATAGACCCTCCAAGTGTCCCTATTTTCCAGGGACAGTTCCAGATTTACAGAAGCCATCCCAGTTTCTGATTTGATCCTGGAATGTCCTGCTTTTTCTTAGGACGTCCCTATTTTCCTTGTAGAAATGTTGGAGGGTATGGAGCTATATGAGCCCTGAGCCAAGGAGGTAAGTAACTATACAACCTTTAGAAGACATGTGAAGGGGAAATTTAAAAAACTTTTAATGTTTTATTATGTTTTTATATATGTTGGAAGCTGCCCAGAGTAGCTAGGGCAACCCAGTCAGATGGACGGGTTATAAATAATAAAACTACTGTTGTTGTTATTGAATAGGACATCCCTATTTTCATTGGATAAATGTTGGAGGGTATGTACAAATCGGTTCAGTCTTCCCCATCCTGTGTCCTCTAGGTGCTTTAGAGTGAAATATTCATCTGCTCCAGAAAGCCCAGCCAATGGCCTAGGAATCAAGGGAGCTGAAGTCCAAAACATCTGGATGGCACCAAGTTCAGGGAGTCCGGCTTGAATCAGTCCATGGCAGTTTCAAAAAGGAACCTCAAATTTCAGGGTTGGGAATGACTTTCATCGTAGGCCTTGGAGAGCCACTGCCAGCCACTGGCCCAGTCCCGCCATTTTCCAGGCAGGTGAACATCTGGACTGAAGAGTGCTGCCCTTATAAAGGATTTCCAAATTTGCTTAAATCCTTGGTTTTGAATCCTTGTTAGGACGGCGAGCATGAAATGGGATTCTCATTTGTGCAGGATGCAATGCCAAACTGTGGTTAAAGCGAGGAAAGGGTTAGGATCCTACTGGTGTGGGAGGAAGTGTATGTTCCCAATCTGCAAACCACAATGACAGAAGGAAGCCAGCAATCCTTTTTAACTGAGCATTTGAAGCACTGTTTTGCTTTGAACTGGCACACTGTTCAACACACCGGTCGCCAAGGGCGGCTTAAGGTACTTGGTGTCATGGATTGGTTGGGTGCAGAGGCATTTTTGATGCCTGGACATCAGTTATTTATTATGTAGTAGCATTGGCAGAACATAACTTGTAGGGAGAAGCTTTTCTCAGATGAAACCACCAGAAGAAAGATGCATCTTGGTTGTTAGGAAGGACAAAAGGGGAATCTCACCGGTTTTCAGAACTACAGAGATTCTGGTGGGATATAGCTATTAATGATAAATTAACATGTGCCATTAAGGTAAGTTGGGGAATATGCAGGAGAAATGATTTTGAGAAGATAATGGAGGGTGTTTGTAGAATTTGTACTGTTAAAATGGAAAGGGGTCAAACCATTACAAGAGGTATTGAAATTTTGGGAGGCTGGATAGTTACAATGGAGTGGTCTCAGTGGTGGGGTGCACATTGTTATACTTATTTATTTATGATTATTACTTTGTCAAAATAAAATAAAATAAAATAAAAAGAACTACAGAGATTCCATGGACTGGAAAATGAAACAGAAGGTGGAAGGAAAAGAACAATAAATAAATAAGAATATTCCAGCCATACAACTGCACATTCCCACAATGATGCCCTGTCTCTAGGAAAATGTTTTACACAAGCAGTCTCAAATAATAACAAAGGTTCTAATTATGGTAGTTCTAATTTAGTAATTTAACCCCCTTTTGAAATCCCTCTGTTGGTATTTTTTGGCATCAAATACTCTCTCTACCCTACCTAATGCACACTTTTAATTTTTTATTTAGTTACAGGACGTCTTCAGCTTAAAAATATATCCCTCTCCATTCTCCCTCATAGCCATACGTTTATATTAATCATACCACCAAAGTCACTTTGCTTGCAAGCTTGCCACAATGCATTATGAGCCATACAACAACAGGCAGGGGGCCTATAAGAGTCACAGCACGCTTGAGTGATAGTTATGTTTAAACGCAGAACAGGTAAGCAATGCACCATCTCCAGCAAGCGGAAAAAATGGAAAGAGAATTTGTGTATTCTTCTCAAAAGAAGGCCTGCTAGTCAGCTTTATACAAGGTGGGCAGCTTGAATCACAGTCTTGACGGCTAAATGGAGATCCCTTGATCTTCGGGGGTGTGCTCCCTCATACAAAATGAGATGGAAAAGAGCACAATCTATTATCCTTAAAGATAGAGCAGCAAATCTTGATGTCCATATTGACCCAAAAAAACTCCTCCCAGAAAACGACCTGACTGTCACTCAGCAAATTATATTTAACTAGACACTTTCTGACCTAGTAAAAATGATTAGGAAAGTTAGGTGCGGTGGGGAACCTTAAAGTTGATTGCCAATAGAATATTCTACTCAGCTTCCAACTTTCCGCCGGCTTATTTCTTGATACACATGATCATTTGTTAAATGAAAAAAATCATTCACACATCATTGTTTTGCTCAGATGATTTCTTTCCAGTTCTACTTGATTTTAAAGCATCCTTGACCGCTCCTTGTTTTCAGAGCCATTGTGTCAGCTTAGAGCTGGACAATCCCAGACTCAGATAATTGGAAGGTATGCAGTGACAGGATATCATCTCTCTAAACCATCTCAGGTAGATAACCTGTCCAAACATTTCTGGAAACTCTTCAGGCACAACTGTCGGCAGATCATTTCATTTCATTTGCTCTGATCGTTAGCATACTTATAGGTAAATCTGTCTAGTTATCCATTCCATTCAATTTCTCCCCCCTACCCCAATTTCTCCCCCTACCCCAACAGTCATGGCTTCCTCCAAAGAATCTTGGCAGCTGTGGTTTGTTAAGTTTGCTGCAGTGGCGCTGCATCCTTTTCTGGTGCCTGGGGCACTGGGAAGCACCATGGTAGGGCATGGAGGGTGAACAAACCCCTCCGTGTCAGTTCAGCCCTTGCCACCAATGCCACCAGGAAGGCCAGTGCAGGGCATGGAGGGTTCATGGGGCTATTCTGTGCCACCTGCCCACCCACCCACAAGGGGGAGGGAGCCTGGGTGGCAGCCATGGAGAAGCCATAGGATGCTCTTTCGCCAACACCACTGCTGCCACCACAGTCTCTCAGGGCAAGCTCCAGCTCATCTTCCTCCCAGAGCTCAGTGGCGGCAGCACTGGCGAGGGAAATCGGGACATGCTTTTGTAATTCCAGGACTGTCCCTGGCAAATAGGGACACTTGGAGGGTATGAAGCTCGCAAGCCTCATCAGAAATAAAGTGTGCTTAACCATTAACTCAGCTCATGGTGAATTTCTACCTCAACAACGGAAGGCAATGTCATGTGAAAACGACCTATCATACACCATCCACCATTATTTGAAATCCTATGGTTTTAACCCACTCCCCACGAAATCTTTAGCTTTGTGTATTATTCCTAAAGGCAGATATAAAAACATTGGTCTGCTTCAAAGTGTGCTAATTGTGGCTGTATGTAAGGCACAGTGTATTTTTCTAATGAGAGCCTTTCCCTTTGACTGCTTCACGGAGTCACAATTTGCATTCATAAGGCAACACCCGTCTGCCCTCAGGACACATATGGATTAGCCATCTGAGAAGCAGCCAAAAAAAAAAAAAAGGAGTCAGGCAGTTAATTTAAAAAATTAATTTTGGAATCACTCCTCAAACTAATGATCTTGAGCAACACAGTTCAAATTCCCTTGCATTTTTGTTTCCTGGAGGTATAAATGCAGGTAAAGTCCCAGTGAATACTGTGCTCCTCTTCTGTAGAGTATTTTCAGAAGAAATGCCCTAGTGAAAAGGGATTGAATGATCTGCTTCTCTGTAAGATCAAGACTGGGGAAGAAAATTTAATTCTGCTTCCTTGCTCCAACGAAAGATTTACTAAAATATACAGCAATAACTATGGGGTTTTGCAGGGAGTGGGGTAGTACATCATGCTCCTTTTGGGATAGTTTGGTTCCTGCCCTACACCCAGATCTCACTTGCGACTCCTATAAGTGGTCAGCCTACGACAACAGCCACACTCCGGACAGGCTCTGGAGGTTTGAGTGGAGGAGACCAATTGTGGGTCCAATGATCAAGAAGACAGTTTTGGTACATGCCCTGGAGGGAGATGAGGGGCAGGTGGGGCTTGCCATCCTGGGAAGGAAGCCCATCTAGGAGAAGGAAAACCCTGCTCCTCAACATCCACTGCCTTGCAGGATGGATTTGAGAGAAGAAAAGGCTAAGGAGTAAACCCTACCTAAATCTGGAGTGGAGTCCCTAAGGCGGTTGGATTGCGCCTTGTACACCTCCTTTCAGCAAATCCTGCAACCAAGCTGTTGCCAAATGCATCCCTGTGCTTTCCTTTGGATTATATCAGAGAGGCTGAGAGAGGCCTTGTTGTCTGGGCATACACATTGTCCAGGTTTGCACCCTGCATAGGTCAGTTCAGTGCTGCTAACACAGAAAGAAACCATGTAGGAGGTAGCAATTAGGAGTTATTAGACTTTGCAGCCATAGCAGGCGTTGTGATTTTTCACCAGTTTGACTTCACCCCTGGAGGCGCACTCCATTCTCTCTCGGGACAGACAGATACTGTTGACATTTCCATTCCACCTTAAGGAGCAGGCGTGTGGAATTGTTGCGTGTCACATGTCTGTTTACATTCCAGCACAGTATGCTGGGAACTTCTGTTGTGTATAGCTTTTGCTTTTTGCTGTTCTCTCTGAAACAACATGAGAGAGAGACGACATGTTTCTTTGTCCTGATTTATGCTTAATAAATCTGTAGTTGTAGTATGCTTCCACAAGCCTCACGCCTATTCTGTGTGCGCAGTTCAATCTGCTGATAGTATGCCCTGGCTTTGAAGCCCGGGTCGCTGATTTATGTTGGAGCAGAGGCAATGGTCTTCGCACCGGGACGGCTGGAAGGGAACGGCCCAGCTGGGGCTTGCCAGCTGGCCTCCCGGCCCTCTGTGTGTCAATAGATACCTCCCCCCTCCCTCTCTCTGTGTTTCAGTATTACCAATGGGCACACAAGTTATGTGTGATCAGCACATGGCCAGTGGCTACCTCTGTCTGGCAGCCCTTTCTCTCCGATTACTAAACAACACAGCATGAAATACCCCTGCCCTTCCTTGAATTTTCCATGCATTTCTGAGACTCAGAGATGGAAACAGTCCCTCATTATGCTGGGCAGGAGTGACAGAGACTCACCTATCCTACATTTTCAGAGACTTGCAAAAGGGATATGATTGCAACAAGTGGCCCAAAAATGAATTGCGAACTAGCTACAGTTCCTTGCAAAATTTCATGTTTGAACTCAAGCTGGGCTTCCTACACGCAATTCCAATAGGTCAATTACCTGCATAAAGGGATGAGCAAGTCTGTCATTTTCAGTTTCTCTGTTTCTCATTTGTCCAAATCTTAAATTAATTTCTCTACATGTTAACATCAATATGTGTTTTTAAATTCTCATGAAAACTTATCTGCAAATGTATCAGAATGCACATGCTAGTGTGCAATTTTGTCTAATACACACATTTTTGCAAAGCCATTTCCTCTGATATTGATGCATGTCAATGTTATTTTCATGAATATGCACATTTTTGTAAACATTGCTTTAGTGGAGACCGGCACTGCAAAATTGGAAATGTGAATTCTGGAGGATCACTATATTTCACTTGATGTATTGTTTCAAAAATTGCATTTGCCTTTAAATGCAAACTGAATCAAATTTCTCCCTACCCCTACCTGCAGTACACTACTTCCCAAACAGTTTGTTTGCCTTTGGACTTCTCTAATGAATGAACTAGTAGGGAACAAGCTTCTAAGAAGAATTCTTTTTGGGGGTGGATTTGGGCTTTAATTTTGCTTTAAATGCATGGTGTATGTATAGCCCTGAATTCATGAAAGGGTAGAAAATAGTTTATTTTGTATTATTATTATTATTATTATTATTATTATTATTATTATTATTTCCTTCCTTTTCACTGCCAGGGAAGGGACCAGAAGTGCTTGCCAGATATCCTGCCTCAGGTTTCAAAATTAACTGACTGGTCTTGGATAATATACACCTTGACATGTGGGGAACAGTATTTGATGCTCTGCCTCAGGCAGTAAAAAATATATTGGGCCAGTCCTGAATACTAGTCATAACTGTTCCATGTGAAGTCAGAAGATAGTATCAATTGAATTTATGGAGTCTGTCTTGAAGTCTAGCTCCCATGGCTGTTCTGGAAAGTTTTCTACTATTTTTAAATGACTGTGTGTGTTTAATCATTTTGGTTATTATGTGTGACTCTCCCACCTAACCTATTAGGCCAAATAAATTTTTCTAACACAAGTGACTAATTTCTGCAAATTCATGCACATGGGATTATTTTTACAAGCTGGAAAAACTATCAAACAAATGGGGGAAATCGACGGTCAAAGCAAAATCTTTAGTAGCCTTTATTTGCTTAACAAGGGACTAAGCTACTCCCCTGAGAAACAATTAAACAGAATGTGTCCCTTCATTGTTTCTAATAAATGCAATGGGAAGAACTGTTAGTGTACTCTCAGTTTATTTAAAAAAGGACATTGATTGGATTCAGCTGGCCAATTAAAGGCACACTTTGTGCTGTAATTCTTCAAGTGGAATGGAAGAGCTGGCACAAAAGACGGCAAGTTTGGATGCTGTGGTTATCCCTTTCTGTGTACATAAAAGTCGCTAATTAAAGGGGTGGAGCATATTATTGGCAGAGTTATTTAATTGATATTGTTTGTCAGTTCACATATTATCTTATATATCGAGGAGCTCATTCGAATGCAGTTGCTATCAACAAATATCCTTTGCTCAGCTGCACAAAAGCACAAGTCATTTGTCCTGAACCCCTGGCCTACCTGGTGCCCAGTAAGTATGTCAAGTCCCCGGTCCAGGGTCAATTGACGTTTCCAAATGAACCACATTCCCGCAGAGATCCTGGAGCATCGAAGGTGAGGTTCATCAACATGGACAGTTGAGTATACAGAGCACCTCAGCTCTGCTGCTCTTTCATTCTTTGCATGCTGACTGCAGCATCTGGGCTTGATGAGGCATGTGACCTTCACCTTTTCCCAGCCTACTCCAGCAAAGGAATCACACACCTGCTTCCAGAGCTAGTGAGCCCCACCTGGCCAGCTAGGGAGCTGGGCTGTGGGCCCTTGCTTGTCTCAGCCTCCGGGAGCATCCAGCCTCCTTTGTGGCGATCACACAGGGTCCCCGGATGTTTAACGGTCTATTGATCCCTGTGCCACCACTGTGCTCGCTTCCTCGCTGCCACCAACCAGTTACTCTCTGGTAAAACACTGAGTCCGGTCAGTTGTTAAAAGTGAACCAAAAAACAAGTTTATTTTACAAACATTAACAAGTTTATGGTTTCTCAGATAATATTCCTGTCAGTATCTTAACTTTAGTTTCTTTACCGGCCTATACCTTCCTAATACCTTCTGATTGATTATCTCAACTGTTTGACTGACTCCTCTTAACAAATCCTCTCACTCTCTCCCACCAGACTAGCCCAACCCACAGAATTTTCTTCTCTGTCTCTTCTGACTCCAGACTGTCTTCTCAACAACTCTAACTCTCTAAAAAAACCTCTGTGCTTAAACCTTATACCCAGTTAACTCTGCCCCCTGGGTTCCCATTGGTTAGTCATTTTACAATTAGTTAACCCTTTCCCTATGAACCCAGTATGATGTCACACACATAGGAGGGCATAGGAGAGCAAACACCACACTTATGCCTATTTATAACACAAGTGGATAGGGGTGGCGCTGTGGTCTAAACCACTGAGCCTCTTGGGCTTGCTGATCAGAAGGTTGGCGGTTCAAATCCCTGCGATGGGGTGAGCTCCCATTGCTCTGTCCCAGCTCCTGCCAACCTAGCAGTTCAAAAGCATGCCAGTGCAAGTAGATAAATAGGCACCGCTGTGGCGGGAAGGTAAACAGCGTTTCCAGGTGCTCTGACTTCTGTCACGGTGTTCCATTGCACCACAAGCGGTTTAGTCATGCTGGCCACATGACCCAGAAAGTTGTCTGTGGACAAATGCCGGCTCCCTCGGCCTGAAAGCGAGATGAGCACCACAACCCCATAGTCGCCTTTGATTGGACTTAACCGTCCAGGGTTTTTTAGCTGATATCTAGCACAGCCCCGTGGATGTTGACATGGAAGTGACTCTGCAGGGAGTGTACAGTTATGATCGCCTCCATATAAAATAATACAAGGCATTACACAAAACCACACCACACACATTTAAAGCAATGCCCTTACAGAGCTACATTTCCCAGAGTTGTTCAAAGATCAGTTGCTTGTTTCAGGAAACTTTGGGAATTGTAGCACTGTGAGGGCGATAGGTGTCTCCTAAGAAAACTCAGCAACCTTAAACTACAGTTCCCAATTAATACAGTTAATTAACTACAGTTAATTATTTGTTTTTTTTTTCAAATTTTGAAATTTAAAAAACAATGATCAAACAACCAAAATAGAAAGAGAATTCCGTAGAATCTCCCGGACTTCCTTCTTGCCCTTTCTGGGTCTTTTTCCTCCTTCATCTTGTCTATTAATCCAATTCTATTAAATCTCTATTACAACCATAATTCCAGTTCCCAGGATTCTTTGAGGGCAGCCATGACAGTTTTAAATGGTACGATGCTGCTTTAGATGTATAGTGCAGATGGGACCTAAGTGTAGAAATAGGACATATTCACCTTCTTATGATTATTGTAAATCTGGGATCTGACCACCCCAAAATTAAGTCTTGCAAGACTTACCTGTCTCAGCATAAATTACCTCATAGTACTGAGGGAGGGATTTGGGTTTGAGCTTCTTTGGGGGAATAGCAGGATACAAACTATTTGAGCCTATAGATAACTGTGTTACACTATATTCACATAGAAAGATGGAAAGTTGACAAATCTATGACATCCATATACCTTCCAAGTATACCAAGGGGCAGATATACTCAGTTTGGAAACAATGAGCGAAGAGTAATTTAGCATGGAGCTAATTTTTCCTCCTCTCAGAGTGAAAGAAAGAAAAATGCCTCTGGAATCTGTAGTCCCCATGGGCCTCTGTGGATTTTTAAACATGTTTTCTGCAAGTTCCTGGTGACCCTAACTGTGAGCTATTAGTGTAGCCACTAACACTAGACAGAATTTGCTCTCCTGGGCCACGCTTCTGCCATAAATTTTATTCTTGACAACAGCAGCTAAGGCAGCATCCTCAGCCAGCGTTAGAACAGCCCAGGGAGGCATAATACGAAACAATAAATGTAGTCTTTTAGAAAGTGTGTGCGTGCACACACACACACACACACACACACACACACACATAAAAATAAGACAGGCTAAATAAAAATAAAAATAAGGCAGACTAAACTTTGAAGCTGCCTGGTGCCTAGCACAGCACTTCCACCTTAAAAGAGAATAAATTCTCCATGAAAGCCCTTAATGGCCTCCACAGCTATTCACTGAACTTGCCCTCAAATTAAAGGATTATAAAATGATAAGAGTACCCAACTAAAAATGAAGAGGTGAACCATTACAGGAAAGCAGGTAAGTTTTTACATCTCTTCCTTCTGTTGGCTTTCGTTGTGCAGCAGAATACCAAAGCACAGCAACAATTAACCACGACCGATTAGCACACCAATACATCGATAGGGCACTTAAATCACCCTCTGGAACATACAAGGCAGAAACATGGTGTAGTCTGGAACATACAAGGCAGAAACATGATTTACTACCCCAAGCCATATATATAGCCCACCCTACCCCACCCTAGCCCACCCTACCCCAAGCCATATATATAGAAGCATTGTGCTACACAGAACAGTGCTTGCCTGGGTAGAATATATATTCTACCCAGGCAAGCACTGTTCTGTGTAGCACAATGCTTCTTCTGCCATCTCTAGGCAATTAAAAGATGGTCTTCCTTTGCAAAGTCACACTACAAGAATGCCCGACGCACCATGAGAAGGCTGCATGCCATATTCACATGTTAAATCTTAAGTGAGGATCAGCCAGCAGATTTGCATTGCTTGCCCACTCAAAGCTGCATTTCTGACCAGCTGGTAGACATATGAAGCTGGATAAGGTGACAGACTGGATCAGAGTGAAAGCAGGAGTTCACATTTTTAATGCTCTCTCTGTTAACCCCCAAAAGAAAAAGAATACACCTCCCTGAAAGTTAGGAAACTTCAAAGAGGGCCGCTGACAAGACTGAAATTAGGGGCAGACTAATGTGCTGTGGTCTAAACTGCTGAGCCTTGGGCTTGCCGGTTGGAAGGTTGGCGGTTCGAATCCCCGCGACGGGGTGAGGCCCCATTGTTCAGTCCCAGCTACTGCCAACCTAGCAGTTCAAAAGCACGTCAAAGTGCAAGTAGATAAATAGGTACTGCTCCGGTGGGAAGGTAAACGGTGTTTCTGTGCACTGCTCCGGTTTTGCCAGAAGCGGCTTCGTCATGCTGGCCACATGACCCGGAAAAACTGCGGACAAAAGTCGGCTCCCTCAGCTAGTAAAGCGAGATGAGCGCCGCAACCCCAGAATCGTTTGCGACTGGACTTAACTGTCAGGGGTCCTTTACCTTTACCTTATGTAGCAAAAAATAATGTTGGACAAGGAACATTGAAAACACTCCTCACCAAGAGCACTATTTGTCCTGGCAATTTATGTATCTTTAATCTTGATCTACTACTTTTTATTATTATTTGCAACAAACCTTTCCACAGACAGGAGCATTTTACTATTGAACTTACTCTAATCATTTCCTAACAATGACATGCTAGATTGCTTTTTAAAAAACCCTCAGAAAAACAGAAAGTCTGCTGAAAAAAAATTCTTTCAGGTACAAGTACATGCACAATTCTTCCTCTGCCATCCAGGTATTCTATGAACAGATGAGAACACAAGCTTATAAAGAAACCATTTACATACATTAAGAGTCCGAGAATAACACACACCAGTAAGAATGGATGAATAATTAACCTGACTGCATCACACATTAGCAACCTTCTATTTTTAGTTTTCAGGACCAGAGATGACATCATAGCCTTTTCAAGCAAGGGACAAGGAACAATTAGTGTTTCTGACTGACTGACAAGATGAGGTGTGAATCACTTCCCAAGCACAGAGGAGACAGTTTGTATGCTGTTAAAATGTACATTTAAAAAAAAGAAAAAAAGATTGCAAATATAAGGCACCAAAGTAGAAGCACACTGTAATGTTCTCAGTTTAATGATGAGCATTTCAGGAGTTGAACAAGAAATAGCCTTATTAAAGAAATACGTTTGACTGGTCGTCTTGCTTTTCAGATACTTTCCCACTTTGACTGCTACCCTGCCTCCTTCAGACTAACTTCATTAACTAGGTATGGGAGGTGCCTTAATAGCAGAGTCACATTAATCTTTACACACACCATTAATGCATGTGGTGCTTTTATTTTAGAAGCATACTTAATGCACAGGTTTACTATCACAGTGAGAATTTTGCCTGAGAAAACAAAATATATCCAGTTGTTATAGACCTGTGAAGACAGAAATGTGAGAAAAACGGTGACTACAGGTTGTCTTTTGTAAGGTGAAAGGTAAAAGGTAAAGGACCCCTAGACAGTTAAGTCCAGTCAAAGGAAACTATGGGGTTGCAGTGCTCATCTTGATTTCAGGCTGAGGGAGCTGGTGTTTGTCCACAGACAGCTGTCCGGGTCACGTGGCCAGCATGACTAAACCGCTACTGCTGCAATGGGACACTGTGACAGAAACCAGAGCACATGGAAATGCCATTTACCAGAGCCCAATTCCAAGGAGTCTGCCCATTCCGGAGCAGTATTTACTTAGTAGTAAATTTACTAGTATATCTTCAAATTCAAGAACCCAGGAATGGTTGTGGTGAACTTGCCACATCAGGCATATAGATTTTTCTGCCTTCCTCAGTCATATGTTATGTTATCCATCACAGGTGCTATGGAGTTTTTGCAGTGCAGACCTCAAACCACAGCTGCACATTGCTAAGTTGAATGTACTGCCCATGCACTGTAAAAAAAAGGAACCCTAGATGGCTAAATCCAGTCAAAAGTGACTATGGGGTTGCGGTGCTCATCTTGCTTTCAGGCCGATGGAGCCACCGTTTGTCCACAGACAGCTTTCCGAGTCATGTGGCCAGCATGACTAAACTGCTTCTGGTACAATGGAACTCCGTGATGGAAGCCAGAGTGCACAGAAACACCGTTTACCTTCCCGCCGTAGTGGTACATATTTATCTACTTGCATTGGTGTGCTTTCAAATTGCTAAGTTGGCAGGAGCTGGGATGGAGTAACGGGAGCTCACTCTGTCACTGGGATTTGAACCGCCGACCTTCTGATCGGCAAGCCCAAGAGGCTGAGTGGTTTAGACCACAGCACCGCTTGTGTCTGTGTGCACCATTCAAATGCAAAGCTTTCCAAGTGGTGCAACATGTATTTGAATGACTTCACATCAAGCTGTTGCCAGCAGTTGGCTTAATTGCTCAACAATTTACACATTTAGTTGCTGTGTTTTGCCATGGATACATCAATACTTCCAATCCTGTGGGCTCTTTGGGATGCTTATCCACTGCAGCCCATAGGCAGCTCTGAGATTCATGTATTAAAGAGAGAGAGAGACGTTTTCCCCAAAATTCTTCTGTGGCGAGCAGAAAGTCAGCAATACCCTCCATGCAATAATAGCAATGGACACAAATATTCCCTCTTAAAACAGATGCCCTTTTGTGATTACATTGTTTGCAATTTGTAGAGAGAAGAAAGAAGAAGCATGATTTTAGTTTAATAAATGAGCCGTACTTGGAAAGGGGCTGAAGATCAGCTGCTTTCCTCCCTTGCTATAGAGAATGCTAAAGCCCCAATTGTACTCTCAGATCTTGTAATCATGGCCATGCTTCTCCTCCACCCTTCTGTCATAGGCTGAGGCAACCCAATGTCCCTAGATGGCCAAATGCAGTGATATCTCTGATGCGCTCAGATTCTAGAGTGCCCGAAGCCATATCAATATGCAGGCAAGTGTGCCATCATCAGAGATAGCAAAGGCAGGAGCTGGTGGCTGCCAATACAGAGAGCAATGATTCATAGGAGAACCTAGTTACATCAAAGATTCCTCTCATGCTCCAGCTTCTCATTGGATGGCTGGGTGATGGTGGTATAATACAAGCGTCTGCTTTCTCAAATTAGTTTCTCTGCCAGCATATGTGGAATGAAGATAGGAGACAGGGCCTTTGCAGCACCTTCTGTTGAATTTCAGTGATGGAGACACCCCCAAAGTGGGAAAGCATCAACCTTTTGGCTTTCTCGCCTCTGGGCTGCTGCATAATATACAAAGGTATGCTTGCCACAGTTTCCACAGAGAGGGGAATCTGGGTTTGTGATGGCTAGTGTCCCAGCACAGCACTCGCTGTATCTGCAGGGGTCTTCCTTGCTGTTTCAAGTTTTTGTGGTACCCGCAGTCTAGCGGCATGGTTTGCTCCTGCCCATCTCCTTTCTCCATTAAATCACACAGACAAATTAGGCTGCAAAGGAGAGAGGGGAAAGAAAAGCAGGTCACTCAGTGGTATCTGCCTAGAGGCCTGTTGCCTCTGGCTCTTCCTCAGTTGTCAACTGGTGGCGGCCGTTCCATCAGACTGCAGAAGAGGTGGGAAGCAAGGCATCTCCATCAGCTCTGCTGGGGGACTTGCTCCTTGCTCTCATCCAACTACTTCGATCCCAACTGGGCATATTAAAATAACTCTTGTAGATATTGTAAGTGTTAAATATTTTATGTGCAGGAATTGGCACGTGGATAGCTGATGGTTCAGGGTAATAAGTTTTTAAAAAACTATTGTATTATAAGGTTGATTGTCAGGAATGGAATGTGAATTATTATAAATAACTAGGGAAATAATGCAGCAACAAGAAGAAACTTGGGGCACATCAAGTAAGGAGTGCAGAAAACCTTTTTTAGAGAGGGAAAGTGTATTAATTTTGTCACAATTTGGTAAAAATTTGGAAAAACCAATAAAAATAATTTCGCAAAAAAAGAACTCTGCAACTTCAACAACTGTTTGCTCCCCCCTCTTCCCTCTCTTTTCTTTTAGTATTTGTTTATTATTATTTGTTTATTAATTTCTATCCCACTTTTCCTCCAGGGAGGGGAATGTTGCCCTCACAACAATCCTGTGAGGTAGGCTAGGCTGAGGGTGAGTGATTGGCCCAAGGTCACCCAGTGAGCTTCACAGCTGAGCGGGGATTTGAACTTTGTCTCTCAGGTCCCAGTCCAGCACTCTAACCACTACATCCCACTAGCCTTTTAGGCTGTATGGCGTTATTAGGCTGTACGTCTGAGGACAGGGATTGCTTATGTTTCTTTATTGATTACAGGCTATTTTGATTTCCCCCCCCAGCTGATTAGCAGAGTAAAAATGTTTTGGAAATAAATAAGCATCTTGCGTGAGCACAAGAAAGATAACTGCTTTTCTCCAGGATTCTGCCAATGCCTCTACTTTTGAGTGGAATCATGGGGAACTGACAACTGTGTTTCTCCCCAAAGGAAATGGCCCTGCAAGCAGAGGGGCAGATCTGTTACTGCATCTCCCGGCACTGCCTTTTTTAATGAAATGCAGCCACACAGGGGGAAAGTGTGTGTGCTTGTGTTACAATTTTATCAGAGCACTGGCATCAGAAAAGGGGGTTGATCAATTCTTGCCATGTTATCAAGACTGCAGTTGGTTCCTTAAGACCATTTACCTATGTTCCCCAACTTCTGTCACATCACTATCTGTGGTTCTGTTTTGCTTTAGGAAAGGTTTAAATATCCCTTCTGGCCTGCTTTCATATTCCACAGGTTATTAAAATATAATAACTATACAATCTACAATCAGAATAATTGAGCCAAATTAACCAAAACCAATGAGGTCTAGGCAGTGAGGTCAATTATTGGGATTATCTGATTATTTAGGCTCAGATAGTGACTGGAAAATGGTTATTATTTTGGCTCAGAGAGTGAATGGGACATAGTGGAAATCTTGAAGGATGATCAGGGATTTGAACCCACATCTCCATAATCAAAATCCTATAATTAACTATTGCACCACATTTTACTAGCTTCCTATTCTGTGATTGTCAACGATCAGTTAATTCTGGACATTATGCTACCTGATGATTTTTGGTGGGGGGGGGGGGAGATGCCTAGGACCAGTACAGTTTCCTGAATTTTTGGATTTTTATTGGGGAGTGGGGTGGCTAGGGGATCTATAATTTTGAGCTCCTATACCTCCACAGTCACCAATGCACTACTGATTAAGAGGCATAGGGTCACAATGGAAGCAGACACACCACTACCTGCCTTGCAACTGGCCTCTGAACTCTGCTCTGCAGAAGTACACAGCATTGCAATTCACAGTTCCTCCTGCTTTCATACAAAATGGCAACTGGGGCCTGAAAACCACAAGTTGGCTTGGAAGTGTCATGTAAGCGTGCCCCAGAGAGATTCTGGGAGCTTTCTTTTCTTTGCAAACACTGCGACAAATTACAGAGTGTGAGAGCCAACACTGACAAAAAGGCGATAGATACTGATGCAACTGCAACACTAATACGTCTGATGATTAACTTAAATTGGTACTGAGAAGAGAAAACAAGTAATTGTGGATATAAATATTGTATAGCAAGGATACAAGCAGTTCCCTGATTTCATATGAATGAGGTTTAGACACATCTGAGTCAGTACAGTATCGCAGTCTGCAGTGCTAGCCTGGGGTGGGGGAGGAGGGGGAATTTTGATTCAGTTCTCAATCAAAAGTTGCACTTTCTGAAACACATTCATCCTTCAAAAGTCACACTTGAATTTTGCAGTGCAATTCTCCAGCCAAGCAGCATGTACAAAAAGGCATATACCAAAGTGTGCACACGAAAATAGCACACAAGCATGCACTGTGTTGGGGGAAATTGCTTTGCAAAAGTGTATATTAGGTAAATATGCATAGAAACACATGTATATTCGGAGAAATTCGCAGGTGAATTTTCACAATGTCTTTTATTTAATGTAAACGGAAGAGGAAATGGACAGGAATGTCCCCATTGAAATGGACAGGCACTTAAATCTTACTTCTAATCTGAAGACCACCCCTGATTCCTTGACAAACAGATTTGTCTTCCATCAGAGGGAAATGGCCAGGGGATTCAGGAGGAAGAGCAGGTGTCTTCCTGCTTCTGTCCCCAGCACCTTTCTGCTTCTGCCTCTCTTTGCCTAATGATAGGGCTGGTTAGGAAACGGGCAGAGGTAACCCTGTAGTGTTTTTACTAATGACAATGCAGCATTAGTTGGCTTTGTACTGGAATCCTATAGTCAAGAACCCACTTCACAAGCAAATCACATGCAGGGTCCTTGAGTGACTCAAGTGGCTGTGGGATTGTACTCCTGCCAACATGCAGCTCTCCTTGGCCTCACCACCTCCCCTCCACACATTAATGTAGACACTGAAAAGGGGAGGCCTACATACAGAGACGTCCGTATGTGTAAGCAGTGGCATAGCGTGGGTTGCCTGGACCACACCAAGGGGTGGGTGAGTGGGAGGGAAATGAACAGAGTACACATGTGCATTCAACGGACTAACAGCATCCACATCACCCAGGAGATTGCAGCTGCAGAGATAAGAAAAAACTAATCATTCCATTGTTTAGAGATTGGAGCCCAGCGATGGAAGAGCGCAGCTGTATTGAGGCAGCACCGGGTGTTGAAATTTTGTGCTGGTAACAATTTTGTGCCTGGGACAACTGCCCCTGTTACACCACTATGTGTAAGCTTTTCTGATTGTGCAGGGACTGTGAGCTGCAAGTTGCCATGGGCTGAATCGGAGCTATGACTTCCACAGCTCCCTTAATCACAAGCAGTGTACGAAGGGGACTAAGGCAATGTACTATAGCATATAAAACAGACTAAAAATCCAACAGATCAGAGTCAGAACAACAAAAGCCATAAACGTGCAGTTAAGGAGCAGTTGAGACTTAATGCTCTTAAGAGGGGTAGGGGAGAAGGGGCTGTTTCGATGGTGGTGTGCATTGTTTCAAAATGTGGTTAGCCAGTTCTGCTTCTAATGGATGCATTCCTGCTCATTCCACAAAGTGGTGCCTACACCACAAGTCCTACTCTAATGAGACCAGTGGCCTCCTCACCTCAGGGTAAAGGTAAAGGGACCCCTGACCAGTCCAGTCACGGACGACTCTGGGGTTGCGGCACTCATCTCGCTTTACTGGCCGAGGGAGCCGGCGTACAGCTTCCAGGTCATGTGGCCAGCATGACTAAGCCGCTTCTGGCGAACCAGAGCAGCACACGGAAACGCCGTTTACCTACCCGCTGGAGCGGTACCTATTTATCAACTCGCACTTCGTGCTTCGAAATGCTAGTTTGGCAGGAGCAGGGACCGAGCAACGGGAGCTCACTCCGTCGCAGGGATTCGAACCGTTGACCTTCTGATTGGCAAGCCCTAGGCTCTGTGGTTTAACCCACAGAGCCACCCGCGTCCCTCACCTCAGGGTAGGGCCAGGTAAAAAGTTGCCTATTTACATCCTTTACAAAGATTCCACAACCTCAAAAACAAACTCTCTGTAAGCTGATAGACAGGTATGCGGCAACATAGCCTAATGCGGCTGATAGGTTTGTCGTGCTACTCTATTTTATGGGGAAATGTTGACTTGCATCCAGCAGGGCAACTAATATTCTGTAGCTAATTGTGTGCACTACCATGACAGAACATCTAAGGAAGGACACAGTTTCATATGTCTCGGGAGGGGAATAGCACGATACCTCATTTACAGCCACCCATCTGTCTGGTCACGGCAGAATCACATCCTGTGCAAAAGTCACCGTGTAGTATGCCCTTCAGGAATATTCCCTCTCAGTTAAATGCCACCTTCCTTTTTTAAAACAACAACAACCCACATGCACACATCTCAGTTTAGATGTCACCAGAGTGATACAACATGATTAGTTTGTTGAATGGCTCAAGAGATTGCACTCCGGAGCCAAGGCTGAAAGCATAAGGATATTGTGTTATATGGAGAACAGAAAGCTCTTTAGGCTGTTTTGTAGTTATATAGGGTTACATGGGAGAAAAGATACTTACTGACTTCAAATAATGATGGAATTTCAAAGGTTTCTTCAGGCAGCCATGCTAAGCATAGATGTGAAACATTCCACATTTAGGCTGCAACCCTAAACCTACTTACTAGAGAGTAGGGATGGATGAATCTGTCAATTTCAGTTTCTCTCTGTTTCTCATTTTTTCCAATCTTAAACTCAATATTCCACATCAGTTTTAGATTTTTTAAAAAAATCCTGATGAAAATTCCTCAGCATTTTAGTGTGAATTTCTCCTAATATACACATTTTTTGTATGCCGTTTTCCCTAACGTACATTTTTGCTCATCATTTTTTCCCAACATAATGCACGCTTGTTTTTTTCAACAGTGCATGCATTTTAATACACTTTACTCCAGTATATGCTTTTTCATGCACTTTACTTAGCATTGCAAACTCTGGAGAGGTGAGAATTCCCAAGGATGGTTGTGTTAGTACTAGTAAGTATTGAATTTCTCCTCCATTCCTACTAGGAAGTGTGCCCCATTGAATATAGTAAGCAGTGGTGTAGCATGGGTTTTCAGAGCCTGGGGCCACATGGAGGGGGGGATAAGAGGGAGGGGAATGGAGTATGCATGCACATTCAACTGCCTAATGACATCTGCCTAATCTCACCCTGGAGATTGCAGCTGCAGAGATAAGAAAAGAAAAGTTACTCTGTTATCTGGGGAGGTCATTTTCTGCTTCACATGGAGAAGTCATTTTCAACGGAGCAACTGTATTGAGGCAGCACAGGGTGTTGAAATTTTTCACCTTTCACAATTTTGCACCCAGAGCAACCACTCCTGTGCCTTCCCTGCTATGCCACTGATAGTATGACTTTACTCTGAGTAACTGTGCATACGAGAGCACCGTTATTTTGCAGAAGTTATTTTCATGAAAACTACCACAGTGGCATCCAAAAGAAAGGAAAAAGTGATATTCAGCCAAGACTGAACAAACTGAATGTTAAATGTGAAACTACATTACCACAGCAAACCGAATATATGACAGCTTGGTTATATGCACCAAAGCCAGTTGAAAATGTTCATTAGATTTTTAGAAAGAGGGTTTGCAAACTACAAGTTACTATACTGCTTTTCTGTTAAAGCAAATTAGATGTGAGGAAAGCCTTCAGGGCACCAAAGGAAACTCCGAATTCAGCTAAGCCATATTTGAAAAGTATATTCAAACCCTCAGAGATTTTGAAGGGGGCAATTAACACAAATCTTGACTGTGCTGAGGTTAGTATGTCTCCATTATGTGAATCTGGCTATAGGAGGTATAATTGGCACTTAACCAATTATTGTCTTTGTGCTGTGTGGTTTTTAATCTCTTAAGCTTCTCTCTTTCTGTGAAGCCAGGTGCAATAAATTTCCAGATCATCAGGTAAACATAGCAGAACCACCCAACATATATTTTTCAGGTAAATGCACAAGGCTACAAAGAAATCTACAATGAGCCTTGCTTTTACAATATTAGAGAAAGTCTATTGGACAAATGAAGAATGAGAAGAAAATCAATAGAAGAAAATGATAGAATGGTTTGTAGCATTCTGTCTCTCTACCCTGATCCAAGCAAATGTACTAGCAGCTCCTCTTAACAAATGTTACTCAACTGTTCCAACTTAGACTACAACTCCCATCATCCCTGACAGAATTAGAAGCTGTGAGTCACAGCATGCAGACAGATTGTCCCAGTCCTGTTGACTCTCTTCCCCCTCTCACTGGAGGCTCACTGATGTGTTGGAGGGTTCAGCCCATCAATGGTATCTCCGAAAATTTTTACACATCACTTGGGAAGACAGGCGAACTAATATCAGTGTACTGGAAGAAGCAAAGATCACCAGTGTTGAAACAATGATTCTTCAACAACAACTTCGTTGGACTGGTCATGTTGTGCAGGTGCCGAACTTAAAAAAGGAAAGTGTAATGCTGGTGGTCAACAAAAGAAGTTTAAAGACTGTCTCAAGGCAAATCTAAAAAAAATGTAGTATAAACACTGACAACTGGGAAACACTGGCCTGCGAGCGCTCCAGTTGGAGAACAGCCTCTACCAAAGGTGTCATGGGCTTTGAAGACACTCGAACTCAGGGCAAGAGGGAGAAACGTGCTAAGAGGAAGGAATGTTTGGCAAACCCTCACCATGATCAACTCCAGACCAGAAACCTAAGTCCCTACTGCGGAAAGATGTGTGGATCCAGAATTGGCCTCCAACAGTCACTTATGGACTCGCTGTTAAAACCATGTTCATGGAAGACAACCTTACTTAGCCACGAGTGATCGCCAAAGAAGAGGAAGAAGCACATTGCTGAGCAATGTGCCAGACAGGCCCAAAGTAGGAGCCCACCCCTTGACGCAGCCTTTGTCTGCTTGGGAGGGATCTGGAGCGAGAGGCTAAAGGGGGAAGGACATGCCTAGAGCTTAGTTTCAGTGACGCCTTCATTGAGTTCAGATGAACCAGGGACATTGCTGTGCTGTTGTTTTCTGCTAATAAAAAGCTAATGGCATTCCTTGCCTTCCATATGTGTGCCTGCCCTGTGGATGACCTAGTTCGTCCACCGCTCCTTTATATTCACTGATGTAATCTGGATTTTTTTTTAAAAAAAAAAAACTGCATATTTAGATCTAAAGATGCCTCTAACATCAGGTGTAGTTTGGGTCTTAGAAGACACAACTATTCTGGTGTTTTAATTAAAAGAACCCTCAAGAGGAAATACATGGTCATTTCATCATGGCAACAAGTTTGTGAAACAATTAATTAAAAAAACTTGTCAACTCAAGTGACCCTTGGAAGTAGATGAACCTCAAATTTGTTTTTCTCAAATGAAGGATTTGAGGAGAGACATAATAATGTGGACCAGGCTGCAAAACCATCTAAAAATGTGTTTACCCTTGATTAAGGAAATGGCTAGAGGTGAAAGAGGAATTAATTCATTAATAATAAAAGTTAACAATTGATTAACCACTTAGAGGCTACAATTAAGCCATATGGAACTTTTGTTAAATAAATAAATAAATATTGGTTGTGATAAAGTTGACAGCAATAACTTTAAAGCAATACATTTTTTAAAAAAACCCATTCTAGTATTTAATATTTAGATACATATTTTACTGCAAAACTCTTTAAAAATTCAGTTAGTTTTTAGTAGCAAAAGATTATGTATTATGAAAGTTGTGTATTAATATTTGCATAAGGTTTTATGTTTTTAACAGCTAAAGACAGCCTTTGGATTTAGACAGAGTAGAAAATTGAGTACATGCATAAATTTCAAATAAACCCAAATAAATATTGACAAAAATAGTCAGGAGCTTTTGAATTAATATTGTTTCTACCTGTTTCAATAGTAATTTTCAAAGGAGAAAGGCTCACTCGCACATACAAATGCAATAATATTTTCATGTTAACAGTGCAAAATAAAGTGCTGAAGTTACTTCCACATCTCACTGTGCCTCAACTAATTTTACTGCTGGAAAAATAAAAATCTTAACAGGAGTCCAAATTGATGTTTTGGAACTGTCACGCCATACTGGGCATCATGCCAAATGGGGGGACAATATCATCAGATTTGTCCTCAGTGCAGTCTGCCATCTGGACTCAAAATGGTGTCCATCACCATCACACCAAATTGCTTAACAGCATCTTCAGAGGCACCCAAATTGGTGCATTTTGGAACCATTGCACCAAATGGGGCTAAGCCGCACCATGTTGGGTGACGATATCTTCACAGGCATAGAAATCAGTTCAGCTTGGAACCCACACCTCAAACTGAGTAAAATCACATCAAATTCCAGTTCCTGGAAACTCCAGAATGGGAGAATGCTGTTGTGCTAATTGAGGGCTTCCTATAGGCACCTGTAGTGATGTATGGAAGTGAGAGCTGGACCATAAAGAAGGCCGATTGCCGAAGAATTGATGCTTTTGAATTATGGTGCTGGAGGAGACTCTTGAGAGTTCCATGGACTGCAAGAAGATCAAACCTATCCATTCTTAAGGAAATCAGCCCTGAGTGCTCACTGGAAGGACAGATCCTGAAGCTGAGGCTCCAATACTTTGGCCACCACATGAGAAGAGAAGACTCCCTGGAAAAGACCCTGATGCTGGGAAAGATTGAGGGCACAAGGAGAAGGGGACGACAGAGGACGAGATGGTTGGACAGTGTTATCGAAGCTACAAACATGAGTCTGACCAAACTACGGGAGGCAGTGGAAGACAGAAGTGCCTGGCGTGCTCTGGTCCATGGGGTCATGAAGTCAGACACGACTAAACAACTAAACAACAACAACAACATAGGCACCTGGGAGAACAGGATGCTAGCCTAGATCAGTCATTGGTCTGCTCCAGGACATTGTTCTTATGCTCTTACCAGGAATGTAGTCTTAAGGCACACTGAGACCCAAACATAAGGGGGAACAGTGTTGAGGGATACACCAGGCTGGGAACTGGCACACAGACAATGTTCCAGCACTTTGCTTTGAATGGAAACTTCTTAAACCTGCTCAGAACACACATGCAAGAGTTGGTCTACTATCAGAAATTGGTCTATTTATGTGGACTGGCTTACTCTTGGGTATTGTGCCTTATTCATGGAGTAACCTTCTTCCTCAGGTAGACAACTGAGCCTGCACCTTTAGGTGCCTGTGTTCTCAAGGGCTCTGATTGATTTCATGTCTTGAAGGGAAGAGTTGACTGCTGCAACCCCAAAGGACCCTGGGCCCCCTTGATCTGCTCCAATTCCCTCAAAGTTTGCTGCTTCTCTGTGATGTTTGGTTCAGGGAGCTCCAGATCATCTCCTGAAGCTGATTCCTTCAGTGGATACATGACATACTTGTGTCAAAAATAGGAAAAAAATATGGAGGACCAAACGTGAAGTTTGTCTTCCCATGGACCTCAGTTATATTTCCCTAATTAAACTTAAATATAAAAATAACAGACAAAGGACACTGAGTCTCCTTTCTGTAGATTCTGAGGGAGTGGCCAGCTCTGGTAGGCAATTTCTATTAAATTCTATAAAAAATATGCTCTATAATGAGGAAGTTCTCCATTAAAAGACCTTAACATGTGACAACCTCTATCCCTAGCGTTTTCTGTGTTTCTGTCAACTGAACACCCGTTTTCTTGGCTCAACTGTCTCAGGTGTGAATTGTTGAGGTATTTTCTGACTTAGTCACAGTTGCTAGCTTCCAGAAAATCCCAGAAGAAGCCAACACTGTAAAGGAGTGATATTACTGCTTTTAATAGTGGCCCTGGAAACAGACTCTGAGAGAACTGCTGAGTTCAGGGTTACTCACCAACTTCTATCACTTAAAGGGTTATGAAATATAATTAATACACCAGAGAAACTATCTTCTCTTCTCTTTAGAGCAACTATAGCAATGTTGACTTTTGCGTTAAAGGCAGAATAAAAGGCTGCATGCAACTCTCTCTTTTTTTTGAGAAATATTTATTAAGGTTTTACAAAAACAAATATACAAAAACACATAATAAAAGAAACAAAAAATAAGAATAAACACACAGGAAAAATAAGAAAAATTAAAAACAATTCCATTTTTCATAACTTAAAATTCATTTGCTTGTTTCTTTGACTTCCTCACACCTCCCCTTCTTGTATTCCCATTTAAATAATCAAATCAGCAAATCCTTACCCTCTTTCATTTATCTTATCTCTATAACTTAACATTTTATAACTCAGTATTTTCATCCATTATCAATTCATTTTTGCATATTCTTATTAACTTTGTTGCTAATACCACTTATTTCCAATCGAACATCATTTTAATTATGTTTTTACCTATTTATGGCTGCATGCAACTCTGAGGCTATTACGTGGAAAGAATGGCTTTAAACGTTCCCATAGTTGTGTGTGTTGTTTTTTTTCATTCATGAGAACAGAACAACTAATAATGTTTTAGAAATGTGTCAGTCACCTAATGATTTTATGAATGCCCCTGCAGTGGCCTACAGGAAATCTATATGTAAAACAGGAATATTTTCCCTCACTCTTAAAATAAGAGCATATGGCGAATATGCAGGGCTTTTTTCAGTCAGGGCTCACTGGAACTCAGTTTTGGCACCTCTCAGGTGGGTGCCACTGCCACTATAAGAGAGCAAGGGAGGCATTCATGATGAGATCTGGCACCTCTTTTTCCTGAAAAAAATGCACTGGGAATACGTAATCTGGCAGCCGTTTTGTTATAACCTGAATTAGAGGAAAGAGAAGAATATATGACATGAAATTATGTCCTAAATCCACACCACTGGTGGAAAAATGGGGGTGGAGGAGGCAGTGGGAGATGGGGAGGAAGGACCATGAGGCTTGATTCAGATTGAATTGCTGTGCCACCCTCACACTGGTGCAGCAAACTGCTTGATTTGGACAGAAGGTCATTATGCAATGGTTCTGAGACCAGCATGGGATTCAGTGGGTCATGGGCTGACTCAGCCCCACCTTATCTCTGACTTCTGTGGCTTTTCACTGGCCAACACTAATGGAGTTGCTGTCAATGGGCTTCCTGCCCACGTGTTTGTTGGCTAGTAGGAGACTCACCCCTTAGGGAGGTTTAAGTTGCGCTGTCCATGGTGAAATTATTATTTCTAAACTATGATGTCATTTAATGAGGGCACACAGGAGAAACTGCCTTCTCAGTTTTTTGTATGATGTCTGATCATTTTGGGGGCATACCTAAGTCTCTGGAGATTGTAACTTCCAAAATAAAAAACTCTAAAAAATGCCACAGCTATATTGAAATTTAACATTGACTCTGACACAAAGCAGGAAGGTCAGGGTTTGTATCAAGCACCATCCTATGTTTCTTTTTTTTTTAATCGAAATAATTTTTATTGATTTACATCGAAACAATAAACAAATTAGTTCACATCATTTGTTTCACAGTTTACTTTTTTCCTAGACTTCCTTCAGCTTTTCCACAAATCATTCGTAGCCATCATCTAAATTACGCATTTCTTAGTTTTATATTGACATTCTTTATATCTATCAATTTATTCCCTTTAGACAATATTTCATAATTTTTCACAGTGCTTCTTTAAATCCCCTTAGCGTTATCTGACCATTACTTATACTTTCCAGATATTCCACGAATTTCCCCCAGTCCTCGATGAAATTTTGGTCTCTTATATATCTGATCTTTCCTGTCAATTTGTCTAACTCAGCATAATCTAACAATTTTGTTCTCCATTCTTCTACAGTCGGTATTTCCTGTTGTTTCCACTTCTGAGCCATTAACACTCTTGCCGCCGTCACCGCATAATGAAAAAATTTATGATCTTTTCTTTTTATCTCATTTCCTAAAATTCCTAGTAAAAAAATTTCTGGTTCCTTTTTAAATGTGTATTTTAATATCTTCTTGAGTTCATTATATATTTTTTTCCAGAAGTCTTTTACTTTCCTGCATTCCCACCACATATGGTGGAAGGAACCCTCCTTATCTTTACACTTCCAACACCTGTTGCTTGTCTTATACATTTTTGCTAATTTTGTGGGTGTCATATACCATCTGAAGAACATTTTCATAACGTTTTCTTTTAGTTGCATGCATGCGGTGAAGTTTAGACCCTCTTTCCATAGTTTTTCCCAATCCTCAAATTGTATGTTATGACCCACATCTCTGGCCCAGTGTATCATTACCGACTTTCCATCCTATGTTTCTGAACTGCTCTCGTCTCAAATATGAAGCCTAGATTTTTTGAAACAATCCTTCTCCTTTGTACTTTCCTTGGTCTACCATATTTTATTCCATTGTTGCTCATTATGATTATGATTATTGTTATCGTTATTAATGCAATCCAAACATATATTTATTTATCTCTGACATTTCTGTAATGGTGTGCAAGTGCTTGCAACATTTGCCTTCATAAAAAATTGATTCCAGCAATATCGGAAGTATAATAAAGTGGCATTGTCCAAAATACAAGATAGAATTTATAATAGGATAAACAACTGTGCCTTGAATGCATTTTTTTTTAAAAAAATAAAAGCGTAATCTATTTAAAGAAAATGGATTAGCAAACACAATGCAGAAAAATGATAATCACTTTAAAATGGAGTAATTATTTTTCATATTCGTGGAGTAATGTGGATGGCAGGAAGTGACCCGCAGAGAGGGACATTAAGCGCTGCAGACTGGCAAAATCCTCACACAAAGAGATAAAGGGCGATAGGATAAACATTTTATGCACACCGACCAGTGGGAAAGGCTTTGGTGCGGTTGCCATTCAATTCAGTGGGCTAATATGATAGAACTTTCAAAAGCACACTGAGCAACAACAATTCGTCATCGTGCTCTATGCTTAAAAACAAGTTCAGTGGCCATTATTCATTCTCTCTCGTAATCTGGTCTGTGACCGTTTAATAAAATTTGATTTGATTCTCTCTCTCTCTCTCTCTCTCTCTCTCTCTCTCTCTCTCACACACACACACACACACACACACACCATCTTGATGCTAGGCCCAGGGCACTGTGGAGGATGCCAAATGGTAGCTAGGCTGCCAGCCCATTAGCTGGAAGGGCATGAAATACACCGCTCTCTTTCCTTTTGGTCAATATTTTGGGTATGCCACTAGAATACATGCTGAATTTCTCTCATAGTAGCCTGCATATATGTAAAATATTAGCGGTGGGACAACTGCATCGCTCTCCACCCAGTACAAAGCAGTTTTATCAGCTCGTTCACACAATTTGGAGTGACTCTTTTGGAGCTCTTCATTGCTTATTTTGGGATCTTGCTATCCTGAACAATTCGGTGTCATCCACAAATTTCTCTCTCTTAAAGACATTAAATAGGAATGTCATTTGCCCTTGGTTGGGAAACGTGTCCATTCTTTTTGCATGGCAGAAAGAAAATGGCTTCCACGGTGTGGCACCATGAAAGTGTAAGGATAGTACAATATGGCAAATTAAGTTTAGTCCTATATCTGAGGGCACGTGACCCAAATCTGGTTCTGCAGTGGGTCCTCCAGCTTCAGAGGAATTATGGGAAATTGGCAGAGTTGGCAGCTATGCAAGGAAACAAAGGAATTCAACTTTTTCAGAGAGTCTGAAATCAGGAATTGGTAGTCTATTTATGAAATTGGCATGACATTGATTTTCTGCACACCCCCGTGACCCCAGGTCCTGTGTACAATCCCTCCTCTGTAAACTCAGTTATTTGTAACCGTCAGATACAAATTTCATTCTTGCCTCTGTAGTCACCCAACTCGCAACAAGTCAATTCCATGTACTGGGCTCAACACAATTACATTATTGACATTTCTCAGCTGAAAGGCTCTTGCTAATACCATCCACTTTTCTAGCTCTTTCTGAAAAGTTCAGAAGATGCATCTTGCATGGGAGACATGAATTTACACTGATGGGTACCTATCATCTTGAATACAAATGCTACTCTGAGCATTTGCCCAAAGCCAGAGGGGTGCATCTCTGTAACAACTAGCTGCAATTTAGACAACCAAAGCACACTTGCACTTGAGATAAAATATGTTTGTGCTAGTGAATACTTTTCCTGCTTGAAGAACCTCCAGGCTAAGATCTTCAAGGCCTCCTAATTAGGAAGGTTGGCATTGGATTTCAGACCTGTCACTCTTAATAAAATGTGTGTCAACAGCTGAGAGGAAAATGTCATTTTTGCTCAAAAGCAGATAACAACTGTGTTGCATTATTACTACAGCAACATACATTATAGAATTGGGCCTTTCATGTTATTACAGACAAAATCACCATCGGACCTCAGTGTTGCCATATGCAGAAGCAAAGAGAGCACTATACTGGATTTTACAGCTTTTGTTTCTAGCCTGAGGTTTTGTCAGAGTAATTGTACCATTAATTATTTAGTTAAGCTTCCATCCCATTGTCTGATTATTTAGCAGCGTCTTGGCACCTAGAGATCCACAATTGTATTTTAAATCCTACTTTGGCTAGCCATTGGAAATTGTAAACAAGCTATCCTAGCAACTGGTCCTAAACACACCCAAGTCATTGCTCTGCACCTTTGCAAACAGAACTTGGTGAACAGGACTTTTCACCTGATCACTACATGTGAGCATACAACATGTTCAGCTGAAAGACAAGATGTAATGCACATTCATACAGAACTGACTCTTGGAAGTGTTATAAAGATCCAGTGATTTGATGGCCTTGGGGCACTTGGTAGCCTTTACAGTGACGCACCAAACAACAGCCTCATTCTAGAATAGCATGCAGTTGCTCAAGTCTAGGGTTGCCATATTTCTAGAAGTAAAACTCTGTACACAAAGAGTTGCTGAGCGGTTTTTGGGAAAGTTGTTGAGTTTTTGGGGGGGGATAATCACTCAAAGAAAACCCTGGACATTTTGCCGATTTCCCAAAATTCCCCCCGGGTGCTAATTTCGTCACTGGAAAATCTGGACATATAGCAACCCTACTCAAGCCTCAATTAACATCACTGATGAGGTAGCAACAGTGGCTAGAGGTAGATTTAGGGGCTGAGTTCTAGCATGGCGATTATGGGTACACTAGCACTGGTATACCTTGATAAGGTTTACCAAGATGGTGTAAATGAAGCTTTTTGGACACTGAAGGACTAGATACATAATATTTATTTATTATTCCCGCACCAATGTACGTTTATTACTTTGTACCTTCTCTCTCTTGAGCCATTATACTAGCTATTCTCTACATTACAGTGCATAGGTAGAGGGTTATCTATATAGTTAATAGAAGATTAATTGTACTACTACTATGAATAATAATGCCCTTTTTATAATGACATTAGATACAATTACATCCACCCATTGTTAAAATCGCAGAAGGGAAGGACGTCTCTTGCAAAAGACCTGTTTTTTGTTGTCTAATGTGGAGAGGTATACATCCTTTAGGACATCCCAATTTCTTGCCAAGCCTTTACATACTCGCCTAATGAAACTTAAAGGGGGAATGGTAAATGATTTATCCTGTAAAGGTTGGGGAGAAGAAATGTAAACCACTATTATTAGCAGTATTTCTGTTATTATTATTCTTATGTGTGTAGCAGCTCCTCGCCAAGCACAATAAATCAAACTGATCTAGGTTGCCCAAGCCAGCATATTCTGGGCACCTTCCAGCATTTTCAAAAACATAGTAAAACATTAAACATTAAAAACCTTCCTATACAGGGCTGCCTTCAGATGTCTTCTAAAGGTTGTAAAGTTACTCATCTCCTTGACATCTGACAGGCGGGCATTCCACAGGGTGGGTGTAACTACTGAGAAAGCCCTCTGTCTGGTTCCCTGTAGGTTCACTTCTTGCAGTGAAAGAACCACCAGAAGGCCCTCGGAGCTGGACCTCCATGTCCAGGCTGAATGATGGGGGTGGAGACACTCCTTCAGGTATACTGGGCTGAGGCCATTTACGGCTTGAAAGTGCAGCACCAATGCTTTCAATTGTGCTCAGAAACATACCGGAAGCCAATGTAGTTCTTTCCAGACCAGTGTTATATGGTTCCAGCGGCCACTCCCAGTCATCATCCTAGCTGTCACCTTTTGGATTAGTAGTTGTAGTTTCCAAGTCACCTTCAAAGGTAGCCCCATGTAGAGCATGTTGCAGTAATTCAAGCAGGAGATAACCAGGGCATGTACCACTCTGGCAAGACAGTGCGTGGCAGGTAGGGTCTCAGTCGGTATACCTGCTGCCCTGGACACAGAACTGACCTGCACTTCCATTGACAGCTGTGAGTCCAAAATGACTCCCAGGCTGTGCACCTGGTCCTTCAGAGGCAGAGTTACTCCTTTCAGGACTAGGGAGCCCCCCCACACCTGTGTGCCTACTGTCACCTAGAAACAGTACTTCTGTCTTGTCGGGGTTCAACCTCAATCTGCATCCCATTGTATCCCATTGGATGATTGCATTCAAAACAAGGGGGGAGTGATTTGAACAGGATCTGAGTGAGATACTTAATTCTTTCAAGTGCTGATGTGCAACAAATCCATCATGAATAACTTATGGGGGAAAACCATCTGCCTCACCAAAGTGCATGCACTTCACTGGTGTAAAAGGCGCTGTAATGGTACATGTATTTCCATCCTGTTTTTAGGCTTTTGTACCTGTCAGAACAGCAGGCAAAACTAGCAGAGACAAACCGTACACATATGTTTAACAACGTCCCCAAAGTAACTTTAACAGAGAAAGAAAAGACTAGAGAACAAGGAACCAGTTAAATATGCAAGCCAGGATTGAAAAAGCCCTGCAAATGTGCAGGCCCAAAGATTTCTACGAGAATCACTGAGTGATTCTGTGGTAACATGGAGACACCCTGAATTTATGCTGCCTTTGCATTAGAGGCATTCCATATTCTCTCTTGACGTTATGGAGCACTTTATCAGATGTGAGAGGTTGTAGTGGAAAGGAACAAGGGCAATACAATGAAGGGACATTGGGCAACCCTATTGTTCCTGTTTACCACCAAAAGAAGCCATGCAAATGGCCCCAATTCGTAAGTGGCAGAAATATTGTCAGAAGGCTATTTATAATAGCTGTCATAATCACACACATTTTTCAGGGACAGTCCTGCATTTACATAAGCCATCCCAGTTTCTTATTTGATCCCTGAATGTCCCATTTTTCATTAAGGTAAAGGTAAAGGGACCCCTGACCATTAGGTCCAGTCGCGGACGACTCTGGGGTTGCGGCGCTCATCTCGCTTTATTGGCCAAGGGAGCTGGTGTACAGCATGACTAAGCCACTTCTGGCGAACCAGAGCAGCGCACGGAAACACCGTTTACCTTCCCGCCAGAGCAGTACCTATTTATCTACTTGCACTTTGACGTGTTTTCGAGCTGCTAGGTTGGCAGGAGCAGGGACCGAGCAACGGGAGCTCACCCCGTCGCGGGGATTCAAATCGCCAAGCTTCTGATCGGCAAGTCCTAGGCTCTGTGGTTTAACCCACAGCACCACCCGCGTCCCACATTTTTCATTAGCATGTACCTATTTTCATCAGAGGATTGTTGTAGGGTGTGGAGTTATATGACCCCCCGAGAAGACATCCGAAGGCAGTCCTGTATAGGGATGTATTTTTAATGTTTAATGTTTTATTCTGTTTTTCTATATGTTGGAAGCTGCCCAAAGTGGCTGGGAAAACCCAATCAGATGGGTGGGGTATATCAACAACAACAACAACAACATGTTCTTATTTTCATCAAAGAAATGTTGGAAAGAATGGAATCAACTGCAGATACAGGGACTCAAGGGATTCAGAACATATTCGGAACTCATTTACTGCCTTATGCTAACTGGTTCTTAAATACCAAGACCAGATAGATCAAAAGACAGATATTACTTCTCTATTGACCCAGTTGTACAGCATGCTAGGGATGTGATGTATTTACCACTTCTAGTCCTTTAAAACAAAATGAAGCCTATATAGAGTGTCAATTCAAATTGATGATGGTCATGGAAAATCCTCTCACCCATGACCTCTCTTGTGTAGGTGTTCCACATGGCTGATGTCACTTTTTAAAAGCCCTTAAGCCATTTGCTAGTGGCATATTTTTGTGCAAAAAGATACACCTTCAGCGGTTGCCTAAAACATATAAGGGTTGGTGGACACTTCCTTTCAAAGGACGGTTCCATAAATGAGGTGTCACTACTGACAAAGCCCTCCTTACAGTTGCCATAATATGAATTTGCAACAACTGCACACCACCAAAAGGGACCCCTGCCCCAAATCTGCTTATAAGCGTATGTTCCACGTGTATGGACCAAAAGCCTTTTAGATGTACAATTGAGGCAAGGAAGCATCTAGAGAGGTAAGCATTGAGAGGGATCAAAGCAGCCTCCATATTGTCCCATTTAATACAAGAGTTATGCTTCATTCCCATATTAGACATGACACCAGTGTATGATGCACAGTGAATAATTCAATTGAAATGTCAATACATATGCTTCAAATTTCATGCTAGAGGTTATGAGGAAATGGATTTCACATAAAACTGCCAGTATCATAATGCCCTAATTCATGTCAATGGTACAGTCATTTGGAATGTTGCACAGTTCTGGCTGACCCTTTTCAAGCAACCAAAATAATCAGGCTGTGCAACACCTTCTTGATTATGACACACTGAAAGGTTTGTAATTTTTTTTTGCTTTGGAAAAAGACAACCAAGCAATGTCATCCTAGAGACTTATAACATGCTGCTTGACCAAGGAAAAAGAAAAACTATAACAGAGGTGGACAGAAGGAAGTTTTTGATATCCCAGCAGATGACTGGGTGATTTGCTGTATATTTGCAAGGGTTTCTGACTCTTAATTGTTTAAGAATAGCACTCCACTCCAATTGTATTGATGAAACTATGAATGCTTAGGGGGTACCAGGAGTGGATTTTTCATGTGGATTTTTCTGTTAGTTCTGTTCCTCAAAACAAATTTCTGGGCTCAGAATTTTTTCATTCTAATCACGTGTCTTTTTCACTTGGTTCCAAGGTGGATAAAAATAAATGATTTATTTAAAAAAAAAAATAATCAGATTTTTAAAATTTAAATCAGATTTTTTTTATTGAAATTGGATATTTTAAAAATAAAATGCCTTTGAAGGAAGAAATCTTTCTAAAGATATCTATTTAAGTTACATTATAGTACAAAGGCTATTCATCAGGAAATAAGGATTTGTTTTTAATTATATAGCATGAGGCTTTATATGCAATGTTTTTTTTGGTGTTGTTTTTTTTTTTGTAAATGAATTCCATTAACCCATTCACAATGTCATGCTCTTCCAGAGGTTTCTGTAAGATTATCTGGGGCAGTATTTCTAACGAGAAGATATTATCACAGATAATTTTGCAGTTCCCAAAAGTGTGAATTTGTGTCTTCAGAGATAACATGCCTTTTCTTCACAGGAAAAATGTTACAAAATAAACATACAGAGTTGAGGGGAAAACCTTAATCCCATTGTTCCTTTGCAAATTTATATACAGTACACAGAATCAACCCCTTACCTTTTAAATGCTAAGTTCCAAGAGACTCAATGAATAGATTGTTTTGAGTGAAATAGATCTGTACAAGTAGCTAAGTGTGAAGCAGCAAAAATGAAAGTGCAACCTTGTGAGCAGAATACTTTCTAAGTCTTGTGATCTTTGTGTAATAATTGTGCAAGTCAGTAGTTTTTGATATAACTTTAAAAACTACTCTGAAAATTTATGATTCCAAAAATGAAACCTTCATCTGGTTGTAAATATTAAGATTATACCAGCAAGAATGAGTCTTTCTCTAAAAAAAAAAAGATTGAAATCAAGTCTTACTGACTAGTTTAAATCATGGTTTAAATTGATTCGATTTAAATCAGATCCACCCTGCTTGGTTCCACTTGATGGATCTCAGGGGTTGGTAAAAATCAAAGGAGATCAAGCAAAGCCAGATGTTTCGCCATCCCTGTTCAATGGGAGCAACATCTGAAAGAAGCCAAGATCTACAAGAAGGAAATCTAATTTTTTCCAGGCCTGTCTAATATGCATTAATGCAGCACCACAGTGATTTTTGACGTCCCAACACTGGCCACCTGAAGCTGAGTGCTTTGTGATAGCACAGCTTCCGTAGCACACGTCAGATCACACGTCAGAGTGATATTTTATCTTTTACAAATATGTTACTGTTATAGACGGATAGCATGAGGCCTAGAAGGAAATAAACAGTTCAGAGTATGATACTCGAGCAATTTGCATAAGAATATTCTACAACACACTGGGAACAATAAACTATATTAGATATACTCAACGCTCCAAAGAAATAAATGTGGGATATATAGAAATGTGCAGCCATGAACTCCATTTGACTTGCAAGCACAAAGCATTTGTAAGAGGTACTTCTGATCACTCATACTAGAAATTGCACTTCCTGTGGCTTTTGACAACTTCATGAAGTATTCCGCATTGGCTATTGCATTAGGCAGTTACATTTACTTTTGCGTCTGCTCTTGGGAAGCAAAACAATTTGTTCAGTTAGTCAATTGATTATGAAGAGTAAAAGCCAGACAAAGGCCTTAAAAGCACTCTCTCATTAAGGATCATCACTTACTCTTTCATTTGGAAGAGCCCCAAAATTCCCACTGCAACAGGCAAGTCAATCACATTTTGCTTCTGGTGTGATTTGCAACAGATACGATTTGTAACAGATACCAATAAATGTGAAAATGAAGAAAAGAAATAGCAGGAGCACCGAGTTATGCTCCCCCATTCAACCTCAATAAACACATGAGATGTAACCGGCTGTGTTCTTCGATAAATAAGGTATACTATTCATTGTGTCAAATTGTAAATTTCAACAGAAGTAACTCATAAAGTTCAACAAACGAACAAAGCAGAAGACCTAGTGGATCAGAACATTCTCTAGTCAGTTCATGCATAAGGTCCATCCATGTAATGGTGCCTATTCCACTTGTCTGTTCATAAAGTCCAAACGATCCACATGAAAGGTTGTTACAGTTCCACAAAATCCTTTCACAGAGTCTAGACAAGGATTTCCAGAATATTGGCCTTGTTTCGCCATCCTGGGCTTCATCAGTAGTTAAAGCACTAAGTAATGCAAATAAATACAATATCATGATCTCACACATTTTACAGCAAAAATAAGATCAAACAATAAATAACTGTACATACCATATGTGATATTATAAGACAGTGGATCTTATGGCATAGTAGTAGCTGCGGTAATTCAACCTGCCTGACATGAAGGAATCATAGAAGGAATCGTAGAGTGGAATCTCAGCTAAAGCATTCATGACTTGAGATACAGAAAAGTGAGAGTTTTGCTGAACAGGAAGCTGTTTTAATTTTTGCTTCTATCAATGAGTCTCATATGGGGGTTGGGGAGCATGAAGGTTTTGTGTTGTTGTTGTTTTGAAAAAAATAAAATGTGGCTGATTTACTGTTCTTTTAAATATTTTGAGGTTCTTTATCTACTGTTGTGTTGTTGATTTTTTTGGGGGGGGGGCTTTTGAAAGCCATCTTGAACATTGAACAGAAAGGCAGAGTATGAGCATGGCAAATAAATCTGCTATGTTCGAAAACCTTGAGCTCAATGCAAACTGGTCCCAGGATTTTCTGGAATAAAATAAAAGAATGTGCTTTTCCATCACAAAAAAGTGCTATGAAATTGCTCTTTGGATAATAACACTACACTCTACAAAACATAACAAAAGTCGCACTTCTTGAGTGAATGAGGATAGTTTTGGACACAATCCGCTTGTCTAACTGTTGGGCTCGAACTTGGTATGACGACGAAGGAAAAAATAAAATAAACAGCAAGCATCAAAAGCTAAAACGCCGTCTTCAATTCATTAAACTTTATGCATCCTTTATACTAGGGAGAAGGCAGCCAGAGTACGCAACATTGTACGTTATTTTAACCAGTCATTCCTATCTTCTGATTTTTCAAAAGCCATAAATCCTTCCCCAACAGACATGGGTCTGAGTCTGGTGGGTTAGTGTACATTAAAGAAGAGGAAAATGTGTTCTTGGAAGATGAGGCAGATTTCAGAAATTGGATTTTACAGGTATTTCGCACATCTATTTTGGATCAAAGCCATTCCCGGCACAAAATGGGTCTATTTGGGCAACTTCTTGGGCACTCTCCCATAGCTCTCTTTCCTTTCTAACAGTTACCTGGATGCAGTAATGGCAGTTAGCATAGGAGCCAATTCCTTGGGGCCAAGGTCACTTCGTCCTTCCCCCAATAAAATATTTGAGGGGGCTGTGCCCTCCAAAGTTGATGGGCATTGCTATTCAAATGGTGTGTGCGTGCTGCATCATAAGATTGAATATGCAGGGACAGGGCTTAACCCCCCCCCCATATTTTATTCAAGCTGGCACCCATGGCAGGGAGGGGCAATGGGATGTGGGTCTAAACCACTGAGGCTCTTGGACTTGCCAATCAGAAGGTCGGCGGTTCAAATCCCCACGGCGGGGTGAGTTCCCGTTGCTCTGTCCTAGCTCCTACCAACCTAGCAGTTCGAAAGCATGCCAGTACAAGTAGATAAATAGGTACCACTGTGGCAAGAAGGTAAACAGCATTTCCATGCGCTCTGGTTTCTGTCACGGTGTCCTATTGCACCAGATGCGATTTAGTCATGCTGGCCTTCATTCATTCATGCTGGCCACATGACACAGAAAGCTGTCTGTGGACCAACACCAGCTCCCTTGGCCTTTGACTGGACTTATCTGTCCAGGGGCCCTTTGCCTTTTATGGCAGGCACCATATTGGGGTCTCCATTAAGTGCTAAGTACTACTGTGAGCATATGCAACAACAGCATGAAGAGTGTACTGTGGGAACTACATTTCCCGTGGCACTTAGTAACTCTGCACACTGCTGCTATGAGATGTCCATCACAGCTCCCATTGCAAGTTTGAGAAAAGTAATTGGAGGCAGAAACTATCTGAAAGGATATCTGTGGCTGCATGTCCATATGCACCAGACTCTATCAGCTTGTCCACACGTCTACTTGCCCCATACCTAGAAAGCATGGATCCAAGAGGGTCTCTGCTTGTCCCGTGGTTTTTCCTTTCTCCCTCTGCTTTCCCCAGGAAACCACAGTTTACCACTGAATCAGAACAAACATTAATTCACAGAAAAACAGATTGACATTTGTTCCAATTCAGTGGTAAATAGCGGGTTTTCACGGCTAGACAAACAGAAGTGTGGAGGAGCCCTATCTGAGATTGGGATTTCATCCCCAGATTTTAAATATCTGGATGATGTTCAGCAACACCATTCAGCTCCCTTGAATTATTTCTATAGCAAATTGGGGGAAAGGGGCATTGCCCACCAGCAGAAGAATGTTCAGCTTTGATAAGCAATTCCCATTATTCTCAAGGAGTTGGGGGGAAAAACCCAGAAACAATGTGCTGAATTTTTTGAAGAAACGCTCTCCCCCACTGCTGCCATAGGCAAGGAATGTATTTCAAACTGCTCCTGTATGCACAGATCAATTTACTTTTTAGCTCATAAAGGTGGAAACTACAAATCAAAGGAATTTTATAATGGGATTGACTGGGGCACTGAAATTATAAACCATAGAGAAGGATGCCTTTATATTTAAAACTCTGCCTTCTTTGAAAAGTTTCAGAAGCAGCGTTTGACAGTTGTGGTTTCTTGTGGGGTTTTTTGCTTTGTAATATATGTTTATTTACAAATAAAACAGTGGTGCAGGGATAATGAGACAGCATTACCAAGAAGGTCACAGACTTAAGGCTTCCCCCTTGGAGCTGCTAGAGGCTGTGTCAACCAGTTGCAACCCTCAAATATCTGATTCCAAGCTTTTCGGCTCCTCCCTGTTCAAGGCAACAGCAGTTAGCAGCCATCATGCATCAAGCAGTCAAAAGTCAAGAGTAAAAAATCACTTCCATGACACCATGCAGTTGCATTGTGTCATGTTACAGATGTATTTTGGAGTAAACAAACCATTCACCACTTATTAAAGAGGCTTACAATACGTGTAGCGGAATGGGGACCGCTATATCATGGTATATACTGTTTTTAAATGTTGATGGTTTTATTTTTACATTGTTTTATGCTGTTCTGTGCACACTGGTAAAGGATTCTTTGATGAAGCAGTTTCTAAATGATTCTAAATAAAATATAAATATATATATGTTGAGCATCTATGTCAGCAAACTCTATGTCATGTGTAAGATTTGCTTAGGAGGGTACACCATGGGAGGAAAAATCTGTTATTCTTATTTCACAATTGACTTCAATTGCCTACACTTGTACAAGCCCAGTAGTACTGTCACTTGAACATAATATCTTTGGTGAGAAACATGAGCTTGCAAAATTTATCAAGTTTAATTCTTTTAACTAAAAAAAAATGAATTTTATTGGCAAAACGGGGTAGGCCAGCATCAAAATCTATGAACTAAATAAAACAAAACAGCACTGAAACCTTTAACCTCTGTATTCTGGCTCAGAATTAAGGTGATTCTTCCAAGTCTACCTCTAGAGCTTAATACCATGTACTGCGTCCATATACTCCAGTGTTTATAGACAGCTCCAAGGTTCAGCACCATGGACAGCATCTCCTCTTCAATGGAATCCTTCTAATCATCATCAGAAAACAGCCTTATTATTATTACAATTGTCAACCTTTTTGAGGTGTTTAACCTTGGGAGGTCTTGGCCAACACTTGCTGTGTTCAAGAGATTAGTGGCCTGAGTTTGATTCAGCCACTGGAGAAGTTGAACTTGAAGCTGGCTCTTGGTGTTTTAAGTTACTAAATTTAAATAGGAAACAAAAGCCAAAATATAGTTACCAAGAATTCTATCTGCTTAGCTTATCAAATTGTTAGGCAACAGGACTAGAGGAAAAAAGTTCTAGAAACACAGAACATGCTGTTGTTGTAATCCCACCCATCTATTTATACCCACGCCCCCAGGCAGGCAACACCATTTGAAGACTGAAGACTTTCTGCAATTGTTAGTACTTGGGCAGTAACTAAATGTTTTATTTGCCCACAAGAATCTAAATATTTGAACCAGAGGTGAGGAGATTGTGTGGTTTAAATCCTTTCTGATTTCTGAATAATCAAGCATTCTATATTGAGTTACCAAATCTGTAAATCTTAAAAAGGTTGTTCACTCTCCAAATTTTAAAGCTTCCGCTCATATTTATTTATTATTATATTTATATCCAGCTTTTCCTTCATGGAGCTCCAGATGTGCACACGGTTCTCCTCCAGTCCATTTTATCTTCAAGTACCTGAAGGTACCTTAAGCTGAGAGAACTGAAACCAGTCCACGGTCACCTGGTGAGCTTCCCAGTCAATTTGAACTGTGGTCTCCCAAGTCCTAGTCCAACAATCTGACCACAACACCACACTGACTGTTAGAATTCCTGCTCCATGATTGCAGTCATGGGATTTTTGTCTTTCACATGACAGTATATGTTTTGACTCCATAGAGTGGGAAGTGACGGAAACAGGATGTTTGTGTTACTGTGTTCCGTGAAGTGGGGCTATTGTCCTTTGTTTTTTCTCTCTCTTTGCTGTCTGGTGCTAGAGAGAGAGGGAGCCATGTTGCAGTGCTCCTTTATATGTAAATAGATTAGCCAAAATGCTGAGTTGCTGAGGTCTGTTATGCATGATGCACAAACTCTGAGGATCCCTAAGTGTGCCGGTGTCGGTTGGCATCGGTCGCTGTGATGTTCGGGCTGAAGAAAGCTTATGAAGCTCCTGAACGATCAACCAGGAGGGAGGGAACGTGCCAGTTGGGCATGTGTCTCTGCCATGGTCCTACTCGAGTATAGGCTGAACTCCTGACACTGACTCCCTCTCTAATCTCTTATTTCTAGGCCCTCTAAATTGGATTTCAAGAGAAAGACAATGTTTGCGCTATATACTTTTTATTTAAAAAAGTTAATACAACAACAACAACAACACATAAGCCACAAACTTACCATGAAATCCTTGAAGCTACAGTGATTCACTTTGAAAGAATCTGGCTTTGTCTGCAAGCTAGTAAAAGCCTCCCCACCAGACTGTAATCAAATAGCATCACAACCTTTGCAATAAGGAGGATGTTCTTAAAGGTGGAAATGTTCCTCTTCCATTCTCTCTGGCTTGCCTGAGCACTGCGTATTATGAGAGACTCTGAGTTTGTGGGGGTGTCATATTACTTGGGAAGCAAGCAAGGGAAATTATGCCACTGTCATGCCCTGTTTGTGACAGATATGGGTCAATTTACCCCATCTCAATTTAGAACGTGCCCATTATTTATCATGTCTTCCAGAGTTCTCTGAAACACTTCCTTTGTACCCTTCTGCTCTTCTGCAAAGATCTCTGGGAATAGGAATTTCCCTGGAATTTGAGGCCCTTACTAAATGCAAGGGTCCTCTCTATGTAAGCTTAGACCAAAATACATGACAATATAAATGTAGGTATTAGCCCTCAGTGTCTTGGAAGAATCCTACATCATTGGGTTGGTGTAGGACATCAATTCTTACCTCTGTGCCTTCCTCTTTATTATAAAAAAAAAAAATGATTGCTATAATGCTATATAACAGTGAAACATATTCTTTAGAATCTATGCCTATACTCAGCTTTGACCTAAATGTGCGTGAGAAGAGCTATTGTCAGAACATTTTAAGCTGAGAATTGTCTGTACTTTTCTGATGAAAAGAACTTTTAGTGTTTTACAAACATCAAAGCACATACTTTCTTCAGTGCATTGGTCAGTTCATTCACACAAATGAAAGAGAATCCTTTTACTACAAAATAACAAATACAGCTGGATTTTAGCTAAGGTGAAACTAAGTTCAAGCAAGCAAGGAGTTTACTTTTTAAAATCATTTTCAATGTTTCCCTGCTCAATTCTTTATCAGCAAACTTTCAGTCTGAAAATGCTTCATAATCCTTGTCTCATCCGAACTTCCAGAATAAAGAGTTCAGGCTGACACAGGGTTCTTCCACATGATAGGGTTATCTACCAACTAACCAGAGGAAAGAAAGTTTGCTTGTTTGACTTCTAGATAAATACCTAGAACTTTGACTGTAAAAGCCAGGTGTGTGTGTGTGTGTGTGTGTGTGTGTGTGTAACTTTATTGTTTTCTATGTCCATCTCTATGTCTATCTCCATATGTTTATGGAGATGCTTGTGGAACATCTAGGAAGGTGAAATAAAATAATACAACAGAAACAATATCAAATACTGTGCACAGTACACTTAAAATGAATGTCCTTTAAGAGCAGTACTATTGTTAAAAGTACAAGCGAGAGTCATTGACATTACTTCTCCACATACGTAGTTGCTGGGAAGTGAGGGACAGACAAATTGGAGTTCAAACTGGAAACCAAACAAAACTACACTTCATCAAAAAGGTCATTGGCTCCAGTCACTCTGACTGCCCTACAAAGGTATGTGAGGCACTCAGATAGTTGTTGTTTAGTCGTTTAGTTGTGTCCAACTCTTCGTGACCCCAATGGACCAGAGCATGGCAGGCACTCCTGTCTTCCACTGCCTCCCACAGTTTGGTCAAACTCACGTTGGTAGCATCGAGAACACTGTCCAACCATCTCGTCCTCTGTCGTCCCCTTCTCCTTGTGCCCTCCATCTTTCCCAGCATCAGGGTCTTTTCCAGGGAGTCTTCTCTTCTCATGAGGTGGCCAAAGTATTGGAGCCTCAGCTTCACGATCTGTCCTTCCAGTGAGTACTCAGGGCTGATTTCCTTCAGAATGGATAGGTTTGATCTTCTCGCAGTCCATCGGACTCTCAAGAGTGTCCTCCAGCACCATAATTCACAAGCATCAATTCTTTGGCGATCAGCCTTCTTTATGGTCCAGCTCTCACTTCCGTACATCACTACTGGGAAAACCATGGCTTTAACTATACAGACTTTTGTCGACAAGGTGATGTCTCTGCTTTTTGAGATGCTGTCTAGGTTTGTCATTGCTTTTCTTCCAAGAACTAGAGCTATATCCTTTTTTTCTTAAATCCATTTTACAAATTTTAGAAGTTAGAATTGTAGGTTGTTTTTTCAGGATGCTGTTTTTGCTTAAAATTCAATTCAGATTCTAGTTAAGGAAGAATATTTAGATTACACTCGTGGCATTGGGGTTTGTTTGTTTGTTTGTTTGTTATGTGGAGCACCTTTTCTTGTCACACCTGCACACTGTAAAATGCCCCAATTTAAAACATATGTTTGTTTAATGGCTTTGAAGTAAAGTTATTTTTAAATCAGAATGAACTTTTCCAGTGGTATGTGAATAGGTTATCGTTAATGGATAATAATAATAATAATAATAAATTTTATTTATATCCCGCCCTCCCCAACCGAAGCTGGGCTCAGGGCGGCTAACATCAAAATAATCCAACATTCTAAAAACATTCATTATAAAATTAATTAAAATCAAATTAAAATCAAATTAATGGCAACCATTAAGCAAAATTCTGTGCAGATTGCCAGAGGAGGGGGTCAGGCTGCGCCCTGACCAAAGGCCTGGTGGAACAGCTCTGTCTTGCAGGCCCTGCAGAAAGATGTCAGGTCCCGCAGGGCCCTAGTCTCTTGTGACAGAGCGTTCCACCAGATTGGAGCCGCGGCCGAGAAAGCCCTGGCTCTAGTTGAGGCCAGCCTAACCTCTCTGTGGCCTGGAATCTTCAGGATGTTTTTATTTGCGGACCGTAAATTTCTCTTGGGACATACCAGGAGAGGTGGTCCCGTAGGTACGAGGCTCTGGGGCTGCGAGGCTCATCTCGCTCTATGGGCCGAGGGAGCTGGCATTTGTCCACAGACAGCTTCTGGGTCATGTGGCCAGCATGACTAAGCCACTTCTGGCGAACCAGAGCAGCGCACGAAAACGCCGTTTACCTTCCCGGCGGAGCGGTACCTATTTATCTACTTGCACTTTGACATGCTTTCGAACTGCTAGGTTGGCAGGAGCAGGGACCGAGCAACAGGAGCTCACTCCATTGCGGGGATTCGAACCGCCGACCTTCTGATCAGCAAGTCCTAGGCTCTGTGGTTTAACCCACAGCGCTACCCACGTCCCTTTCACCTAGAATAGAGCTCCCCAAATAGACATTTCCACAGGCATCTGGTTGGCTACTGTGAGAACAGGATGCTGGACAAGAAGGGCCATTGTCATGATCCAACGGGCTCTTCTTAACTTCATGGAACAAATGAACTGCTTTCCTCTGCTTTAGGAGGAAAAGGAAACACTCCCTTTTGAAATTACCAGCCAATTTCCAAATCAATCTGCATGCCTAGCATCAAGCCCTTATAAAAGGAGGTGGACACACGGAAGTGAGCAATACTCACCCTGTAACTGAAAAACAGGTTGCCTCCTAATGTAAATTGCTTTTTGCAATCAGAAGAGTTTAACATTTATTTCCCACTTGTACTCTGAATGTATATATCTGATTTGTAGTCAATATGGTTACTTACCCAAATTTCACGAATAGGATCACCTCTACAGGGGCCTAGAGAAATTCAGTTGACAGGCAGCCCAGAAACATTCGGCAGCCAAGTTTGCTGACTGTTCCCCAGGCTTACAGCATACTCTGATTGAGGGAAGTGGCTTTTTATATTTAACCAAGTTCAAAGCCTTTGCATAAAGTACTCATAGGCCACAGAAACCTCAAATAACAGAGTAAAGAAGATCTACACCTGTGTGTGCACGCAACATTCTGTTTTAGGCAAGCAAATTTTTAATGGCTTGTATTCTCTTTACCTAACAGAGTGCATATTCCTGCCAAAGTGAAACACGGTTGCATCCTGTTGGTTTCAAGAGGAAATATAAAGAACTAACCCACACACAAAACACCACTTCTATCTGAATTACGTTTTGTGTTGTTTTTTTAGTTGAGTTTCAATGCCATTTTAACTCTGTAAAGACTGATAAGATGGATGTTGATTATGTAACTTCCTACAACACAAATTAAGTGGCAGCAAATCAGATTTTCATTATCACTGGAGTAAATCCTAGAGGCCAGGGAGTCAGAGGTGGAGCTAGCGGCTCTGGCACCCGGAGCGGCGCATATGCTGTGCACCCGGGGGCAGGGCCTGTACTCCAGGGCAGGTCCCTTGACTGACTCCAACTACAAAAGGTGAGGCTGATGAAGAAGCCAGAGACCATCTTTGCTGTGAGTGGTCCTCAGGATTCCAAGAGACTCTTGGGGTGGGGTATTGTTTAGGAGATTTTGCTGGGTGCAGAGTTTTCATTTTGGAGATGCTTAAATTTTGCTGCTACAGTGGTATCTCAGTTTTCGAATGTCTCCGTTAATGAACATTTTGGTTTTCGAACGCTGTAAACCCGGAAGTGAATGCTTCAGTTTTCAAACACACCTCAGAGGTTGAACATGCCACGTGGCTTCACTACTGAGTTTTTCATATTGAGGCTTCTGTACTGAGTTTTTGGTTTTTGAATGTTTCAGAACTCGAACGGTCTTCCGGAACGGATTATGTTCAAAAACCAAGGTACCACTGTATTTGTATTAACTGTTGGTTTCTTTATTGTTATCATGACTTATATAGGGATTGTTTAATTTTACTGTATATGTACTGATTGTTTTTTATTGCTTATGGCTGCTTTTGCTATATTTTTTTATTTAAGTAAATCTTCAAGTTATAAGCCGCCTTGATAATGGTTTAGCTATGGAAAAGCGGCATACTAGTAAACAATGATGATGATGATGATGATGATGACAGCATCCTCGGTGGGTGGGTGGATGTTTTCAGTTCTCAAGTGTCTTTACTGTTTAACAAATATAATTCTTGTGCACTCAGGGACTCGGCACTCAGTTTGAGAATGAATGCACTAGTAGCTAATAACTTGGGGGGGGGGGAAAGGCAGAAAGTTCAGAGAAGTAGGAGAGAGAGAAATATAAGAGTGCTATATGCCACTCAGTTGCCTTCCCCAACTGACTTCTCCTCCCATTCAAACTGGATGGTGTGGGTGACTGCTATAATCAATATATGCACCAGAGAAAACCTGCTCAGCTTCATGATTCACTAAGCTCACAGACCAGCACACTATTGTCAAGAAAACCTTTGTTGCTTGATCTCTCGCAGCCTCCCTGTTTTCTCCTTTTTAATTTAAAAAATGTCAGCAGTATCTTTGATTTCTTTCCTCACCTTCATGATCCTTGTTCAAGAGATGAAATCCTTCTTCCACTGACATCTCCTGCAAAACTGAAATTGGTTGCAATAGAGTCAGAATTTCACCCTCAGTTGTGGGCTGGGGGGTGGGACCCATATTGTTGTGATACAGAACATGAAACTGGAATTTGGGGGCTTTTGCTTAAGGTTAGTTGTATCTATTTTCTCCACCTAATCACAGCAACTCAATTTTTTTCTCCCCAGAGTACTAACTCTAAAAACTCTGGTTTTCAGCCCCAATGCTTTTGACGCAATAGGCAGTTCTTTTAAAAACAACAACAACACAACACTTTGAGAAGAACATAGAGCCAAACCCTTTTCATCCTTTACTTCAGCCTGAAGACTGAGAAACAGCACCATATTGTCTAGCCCAAATTTATCAAAACTGATGGTTTCTGCACTAAAAAAATGTTGTACATAACACCTCAATTGGACACAGCACTGTTTAGTGATACGCAGAGATAATATAAAACATAATGCAATTTACCGCTTCATTTCTTCATGGAGTCTGACTGGCAACACATTATCTCTTGGTGGCAAAGGCGTTCGGAAGAACAGCAAACCAATATGCACATAAAACTAGAAATCCTCCTCATTTGGGCGGCCTGGTCACATATACACCATTATTGCTTTTTGACTGCACTACCAAGTGATGAACTTCGTATGTGTGAATGAGCAAACACTACAGAGCATTCATGCACACACCTTTGCAACTGAGAGAGTTCACAGAGTTGGCTAACAGCCAACAATTGGATTTCTCATATTTGCAACTCCATAACTTGGACAGTTATAATGTTAAGGGATGAGTTGAATGCATGCGTTAATAATATGTTTGCAATATGTATTATTTGAGTAATACCACTGACTCAAATTGTAATTTTATGAGTTCTAATCGGCCCACAGTTTGTGCATATGATCCCATGATTCTTTATTCTTGAGATAATTCTGGCGAATTGTAGAGGGGCAATGGAGGAAGACAGCCTGTTTTCTACACCAAATACTGAATCCACACGTGCTCTACGAAGCTTTCACCTACCCCACACAGAAGAAAAGCCAAAAACTGTGAAGCACACAAGAATCTTCCAGGAAATGACCAAAGGAGCCTCTCAGTAATGGTACTGAAGCCAGAATGAAAAGCAGCTTGACCCCACCCCTTCCTGTCTTGGCCAAACATAGGCAACATACACCAGCCAACAGATTTCCCAGAATCCAATGTGTGTTTTCAATGCATCCATATTAAATTTTAAGTCATTTCCAACAAGAAAGGCAGTGTTATTCTACAGTAAGGTCTCAACAGTAAGCACCTTCTAAGCACTGTTACTAGCAGCTAACAGCTATGGGCACTTGATCTGATGAATAATGACCATATCGGCACAAGTTCACCACACACTTGTAAAATACCTGGATTTTAATTAAAGAAGAAGAATTGGAGGGCAAGAATGCACCGCTCTCACAATGCAGTTGGATCAAGCATGCAAGCTATGGGGGTTGGGGTGGGATAGTCCTTGAAGCCTGTCATTTTTGAACTTCAGGAATACCACCGTGAGCCATCACATATCAAAAGCACAAACAGAACCTCTCACCTCAAACAGAATGATTTTTCTTTTTCTTTTTTTAAAAATAATTTTTATTAACTGGCCAATCACATCAAATTAAATCACATCACATAAATTCCAAATTACAAAGCCAATTTTTTAAATTTTGTTGGGGGAACCCATACTTCAAGATCCAAAGGGGGATTCAGATCATCTTCTTATTACTGCGTTAATGTCCAAATCAGTCCCAAGCAGTCCAAACAAAATTCATAATTCTATCCAGTCTTATCTTGGTGCTTCCACATCATATCTTGTTCATATAATTTCTATTTTTCCTTTATGATCTCTTCTGTTAGTCTCCTTAAGCCGATAAGCAAAATAATCAAACAGAATGATTTTTCAAAGGAGTGGGTTCATACATTCACCAAGAAACCATCAAGTGATGAATAACCAAACAGCAAGACATGAAGCAATGTGAATCTAGTCATGTATGAAGCAGCCCTAAATCTTTCTGAGTGAAATTTGGGTAAATCAAACCACTTCACCACACAGCAATTGAAACACTCCCAAGATTTCTTCAGGCAACTGCCATTACATGCTGGAGGCTAATATGATAAAAGATTCATTGCTTACACGTTTCTATTACTTGAAAAAAAATATTTTCCCCTCACCAACTTTTATCCGAACCTTAAAGTCAAAAACAAAAGAGCGCACAATGGAAACATCTTCGTTTAAAACATTCCTCAGGGCATTTTCTCAAAAGAATGATATATAGTTTAGTTTAGTGCACAATTATGAGTTCGGCACAAAGACAGCCTAATTTTACTTCTGAAACTGAATTCCCACCTGGCCAAGGATACAGAATAAAAGAGCTGTAAGGCCAAGATATAGATTTTTTTTTCCTTTAAAAAAAGAGAAAGAAAATCAACTGATAGGCTCAAATGCTCTTTTTCCCCCTTTAAAAAAATCCATACAAAGATGTAGAGAATTTACTCTGGATTTTGTCATCCTAGTGATAAAAGGAAGGAAGGGGAGGGAAAGCAAACTGAGGGAGTAAGGGAGGAAAGAAAATTCAAGGCAACCCATCTAACTGCTTAAGTTGCTATCGGAACAAGAGGCTTCCTTAACGCTACTCAAACAACTACTTATGAATCCTTCACACAACAGATACACTGGAGGACTTACCGATGCTTGAGAGAGATTAGTTATTTATCTTGACAAGTGTTGGAAGACATGCCCACAGAGAGGACAAATCCTCTGCCAAGATCTACACAGAGCCTTCATCAGAGGGAGGTAGCCTAAAGTTGATTTAAGCAGCTAATGTAATTGGAAAAGAGAACAAATAGCCTAAGGACTGCGAGTTTAAATTACTTTACAGCTGAGCGAAAACTTTTGCTCTCCCTCTGTATGCTGCTTCCACATACTAAGCAAGATATCCAAAGAGTATAATAATAATAATAATACAATACAATATACTAATAACAATAAATGTATGAGTTGCCTGTGCAAGTAGTTTGTAGGTGACACACAATACACCACAGCCAAACAGAACAAGTCAGCAATTAAAAACAGAATCTGCTCTAATTAAACATAAATTTCCGAGTTGGAAGGTAGGAAAATGGAAGCCTCTTTTGCAAAAAACTAGAGGTCGGATTCTGGCAGAGCATTAAGCCCCCGAGCCTTATCCCTACCAATGTTTTATCAAGGTGTGGTAAGAACCTTTGCTTACAATTTCATTTGTAGGGAAAATAAGAGGCAAGTCACCATTTAGATCCCCTCTAAAGGTTATTCCATTGTTGGCCCATGAGCGTTCTAGGATGGCAAAAAACCAATTTGCCTCTTGAGCAGTTCTCATCACATTCATTTCTCATCCACCCCCACCAAGGATCACTTAGAATTTGTATGTACACCTTCCTTGCAAAATCCGGATTAACCAAGTGGTGATGGCTTCAAAGGTTAGCTTCCTGACTTGTGTCAGAAGAATATTAGCAATGTACAAACCAGTGCTTTTTTTCTGGGGGGACGCAGGGTACACATACGCCTTTAACATTTTTAGTTTCTTCTCTAGCATGGTGAATCGCCAGTTCCATTGCTACCCCCCGATGGCGGTGTCATTTCCTGTCACAGTGTTTCCTGAGTCTCAGATGGAAGCGAGCGTTTAATGTGTGAAGTAGGAGTTGGAATCTAGCATGGTGATTGATCAGTTTCGTTGTTACCGCCTCCAATGGCAGCTTCCTTTCCCAGTGTAATGCATGTTCTTTGTACTTTTACACTGTATTTATTTCCCCCGATCTGAACTATAAAATGGTGCTTTTCTTGAGTCAAAATGAGAGTACCCCTATACATTTTTTTCAGAAAAGAAGCACTAGTTCAGACATTCATCAGGATTCACATTAGGGTGGAGGAAATGGGATCCCACCCACATGCAGCTCCTTGCCTAAATCCATATAGGAATTCAGAGGAAGCCCAGAAAAGAGCCTAAAGGTAAAGGTAAAGGGAGCCCTGACCATTAGGTCCAGTCGTGGCCGACTCTGGGGTTGCAGCGCTCATCTCGCTTTATTGGCCGAGGGAGCTGGCGTACAGCTTCTGGGTCATGTGGCCAGCAGGACTAAGCAGCCTCTGGTGAACCAGAGCAGCGCACGGAAACGCCGTTTACCTTCCCGGCACAGCGGTTCCTATTTATCTGCTTGCACTTTGACGTGCTGTTGAACTGCTAGGTTGGCAGGAGCAGGGACCAAGCAACGAGAGCTCACCCTGTCGCAGGGATTCGAACCGCTGACCTTCTGATCGGCAAGTCCTAGGCTCTGTCATTTAACCCACAGCACCACCCACGTCCCGGAAAAGAGCCTATGTACATATAAATTGTATGTGCATAAACTTTTCCTGGATGATTGTACACCCTGCCTATTCACAGGAACACAGGAAGATGCCTTATACATCAGGAACAGGTGGGAATACAGATATACATTGGAATCTGATGCCTTTGTGGATCCTGCCGCCCGAGGCAGTTAGCTCACCTTGCCTCGTGGCTGGGTTGTCCTTGGATCTTCGGCATTCAAAGCAGTTGAAGGGGGCTTCAACTGTCCATATAGTTTGTACATGAACCGACACTCTGACCTTCTGCCACATTTGGTTACATGGCAGGCACTGCCAGTGGACACAAACCCGCAACTCAAATTGCTCCAAGACCCCCGGGGGGTGTATACAAACATGTACTGCCATCTAAATGGTAGATCAATATTAAGTTTGTTCCTTTCTTGTTTTTGTTTCTTTTACATATAAAAATGAGTTGACCAGGCACTTTTTGAAAGAAAAATGTAAAATACCTTACTTTCTGAAGAAAACATCTGCCAAACTCCGTTTTAAAAGCATCAAGGGAACAATAGCATGAGGCATTCACTGGTACAATTATCCCTAAATAAGATTTAAAAACAGTAGGTAGAAATTATGAACTGTTAATGGAATGTGGTCCTAAAATATCTCTTTAATTGAAGCCGTGCTCTCAGCAATCCTTTGCTAGGACGCTCGAAGCCCTAATGAGAGAAAAGAAAGCTTTTGATTTTCATAAAAATATTTCTACTGTTGCCCCAGCAAGATGGATGATAAAATACCATATTTAAAATATTGTATTTAGGAATGATTTATGCATGACATTTCTAGCTGATATGCATTCAAGACCTATTGTGTACCTACTAATAGTAACATCTGTGTTTTAAGCGGCTATATATATATTTGGCTCTAGACATTGCTGAGAAAAATGACTCTTCCTTCTCAGTTCCACTGCTGTCAGAAATCTCACTTCATAGTCTCTTCAGAATAGTTTAAAACAATTACTAAGGATTTGAGTATTCCCTAGAGATATTACTGTGTATGTGACGGGCCCAGACACATTCCCAAGCCTCATCAATATTAGCATTCTGACCAAGAAATGGTGTGGAAAGGAAGTTGCCTCACAGACTTGGGGGAAAGAGGTGAAAAACATATATTGGGGAAGCAACTCTGAGTCCATTCAGGCATCCTTTTGATTGTACATTCATGTTGATTTGTGCTCGTGATGGTATCAAGGGTGGTTAAAAGCAGGGGCATAGGAAGGGGGGCGGGGGGGTGGGCCGCCCCCGGATGCCATCATGGGGGTGTGTGTGACAAATTATCAAGGAACAATTACTGCCCTACTAGGGTGGTTCAAAAAATAAATGCCTGCTCCAAAGGTCTTATCTTACTACACTAGGGATTTTATAGCTATATATGAAATTTCATGCATATCAGTTCATATCTTGACCATCCTTCATGAAAATAGCTGTTTACTTGGCCGTTTTCCTGTCGTGAAGGCTGAAATTTCAATTCAGTGGAGCACTTACTCTTCCCAACCCTAACCCTGAGAAAAGCCATCTAATTAGACTTTAATTTGATTTTGACATGTTTTTAGGAGGTAATTTCATTATTGTTTGATTTTATACCAACGTTATGTATCTGATGTTAGCCGCCCTGAGCCCAGCTTTGGCCAGGGAGGGAAGGATATAAATAAAAGCTGTTGTTGTTGTTTCCTTTGTAAGAAAATATGAAATAATGTAAAACCATATTTGCAGGCAAAAATAAAAAATAAAAATTAATCTGGGGTGGGGGGACAAGAAATTTTCCACACCGGGTACCACCTGACCTTCCTATGCCTCAGGTTGTAAGCGATCTCACTTTCAATATTGTTTGTGCCTGCACAAGTTTCTGGGTGATATATTGTCTGCTTCCAATCAGTGCAGCAACTTCCTGCTGAAGTTCTGTAACCCTTCATACCATAAATGTTCTAGAAAGTGGAGGGCGTTGGTTTTTTCATCATGCTATAGTGAAAGAACTGCTCACCTTCCCAGGGGGGTGGAATTGCAGGCTGGCCACGAGCACTCCCCATGTACAGCGGAGGCATGGTGATGCCACCCATGTCATTGGGAGTCCCGGCCACCTTACGCCCCATGGCCGACCAATCTGGTTGACCGGGGGGCATGGCTTACCTGATTTAAACATCTGCACGGCCGGGGGCTCAGTCTCCTTTTCTCCTCCTGCCCCAGTAATATTGGTGTCCGTGTGTTATTATCCAAGAAATAGGGTGGGGCTCGGGGCCTTGCCATGCAATGTAGCACTGGTGAAATCGTACAACAAATAGAGTGGATGATCAAATATAAAGCCAACTTTAATGCGTGTGTCAACACTATGTTGCAGAATATCACTCACTCACTCACACACACACACAGAGAGAGAGAGAGAGAGAGAAAAAGCACACCAGTATGGATGGGCCCTTTATTAGTAGCTAGAGATACGAGATAGAGATAGAGAGATATATAAATATAGAGATATATAGACATAGACCAGGGGTCAGCAAACTTTTTCAGCAGAGGGCCGGTCCACTGTCCCTCATACCTTGTGGGGGGCCAGACTCTATTTTCAAAGAAAAAAAATGAACGAATTCCTATGCCCCACAAATAACCCAGAGATGCATTTTAAATAAAAGGACACATTCTACTCATGTAAAAACACCAGGCAGGCCCCACAAATAACCCAGAGGTGCATTTTAAATAAAAGGACACATTCTACTCATGTAAAAACATGCTGATTCCCAGACCGTCCGCAGGCCGGATTTAGAAGGCGATTGGGCTGGATCCAGCCCCCAGGCCTTAGTTTGCCTACCCATGATATAGACAGACAGATAGAGATAGAGATACATATGGATATAAATATATTTGCTAAAACAAAACATACAATGGAAGTGTGTACGAATCTGATTCTGCCATTTGAAAGAACAGATTAAAAAATGGTGCCGAAGGGATCCATATGTTTTAGTATAGAAATGTTTACTGCCCAGGGCTCCTTTGGAGGAAGGGTGGGGTGTACATTTAATAAATCATCATCACCATCATCATCATCATCATCATCATCATCTTGTATTCTTGCTCCACCCTATATTCAGTTATCTCATATTAAGCCCCACTGAACTCTATGGGACTTATTTATTTTATTCTATTTCATTTATTTCTAAACCTCTTCATAACTTTAAAGTTATTTACAACAAAAATGCAACCAGAAAAAACACATATAAAAAGCAAGTAAACCTCCCTAAAGGTTTAGGGAGTCCAACCTTCTGGTCAGGGTAAGCCTAGCCAAAAATTTACAAGTTATCTGAAGCAACTGACGGTTGCTGCTTCACAAATGGCAGAGAGAAAAGGTCATTTCATTTATTTTTTAGTAGAAATATATAGGATTGTGGTTCAAATGGGACAGGAAGCCAGGCAATAACCAAATAAAGGTTGCTTTCAATTTTTTTGCTTATTTACCTTTAAAATCATTCCATGTACATTCTGCAGTAGCAGTGTACTGCAGAAGGAAAATGAAAAGTAAACATGTTCAAAACACCACACATTTCTTTTCTATCACACACTGCCATTTCCCTCTGGAAGTTCCCATGGACCACTGCATTTTTTAATACAGATTTTATTTTCCTTTTGCTGAACAGTTTATTAGTAATAAGACCTTAGGCACTGTCATGCTTAGCAGGCATAATTGCTCCACGAGGACATGTGTGTGGGTTTTGGGGAAAAATAGCTACACAGTAAGAGAGAATATATGCCCATTGTTTTGTGTCCCTGGGCTTAAAATAAGACTGTGTGTGAGTGCTGATGATTGATTCAGGTTTATGGAGATTAGGGATTTGATTTGCTATCATAGCAAGCTGTTCCCAACAATGGATCTTCATATTATGTAAAACTTGTGGCTAAGCCTGCACACTGCATCCTCCAAGTTGAGCTCCTCCTCTTCATAGCATGTAGTACAAGGGGTTGATCACATGTTATACTGAAAACAGACACCAGCTGTCCACACATATATACACATTTATGTGGAAGAAAGGGCAGCTTGTTGATATGCAGAATTCAGCAGGTGTGTGCACAGGTACACAGGCTGTAAAAATAAAAATTTATATGCTGCCCATCTGACTGGGTTGCTTCAGCCACTCTGGGCGGCTTCCAACAAAGTTAAAACATCAAACTTCCCTATACAGGGCTGCCTTCAGATGTCTTCTAAGATAGTTATTTATTTCCTTGACATCTGACAGAAGGCCATTCCACAGGGTGGGCACCACTACTGAGAAGGCCCTCTACCTGGTTCCCTGTAGCTTCACTTCTCACAGTGAGGGAACCGCCAGAAGGCCCTCGGTGCTGGATCTCAGTATCCGAGCTGAACGATGGGGGTGGAGACGCTCCTTCAGGTATACTGGGCTGAGGCTCTCTAGGACTTTAAAGGTCAGCACCAACACTTTGAATCATGCTTGGAAGCATACTAGGAACCAATGTGGGCTTTTCAGGACCAGTGTTATATGGTCCCAGTGGCTGCTCCCATTCTCCCATAGCTGTTGCATTCTAAGTCACCTTCAAAGGTAGCCCCATGTAGAAGTGCATTGCAGTAGTCCAAGCAGGAGCTAATCAGAGCATGCAACACTCTGGTGAAACAGTGTGCAGGCAGGTAGGGTTTCGGCTGGCATACCAGATGGAGCTGGCAGACAACTGCCCTGGACACAGAATTGACTCAGCATAAAAACATAATACAACATGTATCACACATTCCCAAGGAAGGGATGATCAGTAAATGGCTGCATTTTCCTCCCTAATAACATGTATAGTGGTATCTCGGTTTTCGAGCATCCTGGAAGCTGAACGTTTCAGTTTTTGAACGCGCCTTGAAAGTCAAACGGCTTCTGCTGCATGTTTTTCAATTTTTTCAATTGAACTCACAGCCAGCCCTTTGCGCCTCAGTTTTCAAACGTTTCGGAAGTTGAATGGTCTTCTGGAACGATTACGTTCGAGAACTGAGGTACCACTGTATTTATTTAAAATATTCTATTAAAATAATTTATTTTATTCTATTTAAAATAATTTATAGCCAACTCTCCCCATCTAAAACAAGGATATCATCATACGTTAGTTCCAAGATCTGTTTCGGAAGTTATTTTGGCAGCTGAGGCAGAAAATCCCACTAGCACCTCCTTCTGCACAGGAGTAAAGATGCAACGGTGATAAAACAAATAATTAACCATTCACAGTCCTTTCCTTACACCCAAAACAAAGTGTGTGTGTGTGTGTGTTTGTATGTGTGTTTTGGAGGGGGACTGCTTCATTCTGCCTAATGGGAAGGACAGCCATGTGAGTTGGCGTGAAAGGGCACATTGGAACAAGCACATTTTCACTGCCTACCGAAAGACCACTTGGCTGGCCTCTGCAGCTAACAGCAACGTGGCACATAACAATTAGCAAGCAAAACCTTAAACATTGTGGTGAAAAAGCCCTCATCGACCCAACTGCTGCAGACCAAGCTGCTGCAAAAGGCACCAATGAAGAGACTGGTTGAAAAGCTGGCTATCTAGGTTTGCATAGAGGTTGCAGCCATAAGCTTTCTATTAACACACACAGGTGTACTTCTAAATATTTGGGCTAGTAGTTTTGAATGGATTTCACTTCCTCCCTTTGGTCTGCTTGTTTGGAACCAAAGAGGAATATTTTATTTTTTAAAAAAAGATTTTTATTTTTTATTTTTTTTAGCAAACACACAGTAGAAATTCAAACAACTTTCACTCCTTGATTTAACAAGGACAAGTTCTGAGAACTCCTGTACTGGATTTACTGGCTGAAGGGCAACGACATAAAAAGTTATTAAGTGTTACCTGTCAGAGTTAGACTCAAAGCAGGTTCGTCTATGCTCTAGCCATACTGGAAATATCCACAGTGCTCAAAAATCAATTTAGTCCACCAAGGTCTTCTAGATACTTTCCAGAATACATTGTTTTGCTGTTATATATGATACAGCATATCTAAACATCTGACCTTGGACAGGTGGACAGTGACACCATGAAATCAAGGCGTGCTAAGATATATCTTCTTGCACTTGCTCATTGGTGTATTTTATAGGTCTGAAACAAATACGTCCAAACAAAGGCAAGAAAGAACTCCAATTTTAAATATATTACTCAACACCTACCTCCACATTTACTTAGGCCCTATGAAGGAGACTTGACACTGATGGAATATTTCTCAGGTGTGTCCTGCATTGGTGACTATGCTAGTGTTGCTTGGTTCCGATACACCTCTCCAGATGTATCTAGACCACAGATCCCATCATTCCTGACTATTGCCCATGCTTGCTGGGGCTGATGGAAACTGGAGTCCAGCAGCATAGGAGGGCACCATGTTGGCTTCCCCTGTCCTACACTACTGCAATAAATGTAAAACACAAGCATGTTTCTTGTAGCCATTTTGATAGCAAAACCCATGCATGGTCTTAAAAGTTCTGGCACTTAGACCTTGCTACAGTGTAAAAACAAGTTGCTCTTGATGTAACACAAAAGAAGACTATCAGTTCCACAAACGCAGATTGCTCTTGATGACTTTTTGTGTGGCTGCTGCTCTCAGAACCCCCAGATATTTCATACTAGGACTATTTCATGGCAGCTGAGACCACCCTCTCCTTAACATCCAGATGGCAAATGAGTCTCAGAATCCAATCCCTGTAAACACGCCTTCCCGATATTTTTTTATTACATTGCATGCTATGTTACGCCTGGATTGACTGGTATCATAGGAGCCAATGCCTAGGGGCCAAGGGGTCATTGCCCACCCATAAAATATTTGAGGGGCCCGCCCTCAAAGTTAATGAGCATTGGCGTTCAAATGGTGTATGTGTGCCATGTCATGTGATTATGTGGTGTGGGGCTTACCCGGGCATGCCAATACTTTATTCAAGGGTTCTTTTTAAAATTACTTTATTGAAACAATACTTTTAAAAACAAACAATAAACAACACAAAACAAAACAGTAACACCACCAAAGAATAAACAAACAAGAAAAAAAATCACATATTCCCTTGACTTCCAATCATCCCACTATGTTTTCTAGGCTTCATTTTCAATTCTACACTTTGTATTATCAATATTTTATTCAAGTTGACAGCCCGATTGGTATAAAAATGGTGGTATCAGAGATATGGGATTGTTTGTGGCTCCTGGGTGTTTTAGAGGCAAATTTGATTTTCTTGTTGCATAAATATGTGAAAAACAAGCCTGAAAACTAATTATAGTTGGTATGAACTCTAGGAAAAAAATCTTAGCTATTTTTCTTTCTCTCTTCAGGAAAAGGCCTAACCACGTGGTCTTCTCCTTTCTTACATTCCTTCCCAGTACAGGAACATAAAGAGCATTAAGAATTCTAACACTGCTAAAGCTTGCTTGTAAGTTATAATGTTTACTATTCTAAATAAAGCCATAATATCATGAACAGATGACCCACAGATTTCTCCAGAGGAAGGGTAACTGTAACAAATCTGTTAATGGTGGACACATCGCTATGAAAAATTATTGAATTTCTGTTTCCTAAAAGAATGTATAGAGCCACTAATTAGATGCTGGGTGCTGGGACAATGATATATGAGATGATTTCAGTTAACCCAAGGAGAAAAACAAATCATCTCATTAAGGGAAGAAAAGTGCTGGGATTAATGGCAGTTTGAAGCCAATCTATGCTCTCTTGTGTTCTTTAAATATTCCAGTGATTTGATGCACCATACATCAGAAACAAATACTGGTGATGCAGTACTGACAAAGGACTCAGTAAAATGTCTGTGTTGCAGTAGATCACTGTCCAAGCTATGTGTGCTGTGCTCTGATCCAAAAGCATCCCCATGACCTTAAAAGACAGTAAAAACTCTGGTATATCTTATTTTGGTTTTGAGCTATTAATTCTCAGATAGCTTCAGTGCCTTTTCACCAAATCCAGTCTTGCTAGTAATAAAATCCCACTAAGGACACAGCCTCCCTCTCACCTTTCTGGCATCCCCTCCCCCCAATGCATTTCCAAATACAGTGGTACCTCGGGTTCAGTACTTAATTCGTTCCGGAGGTCTGTACTTAACCTGAAACTGTTCTTAACCTGAAGCACCACTTTAGCTAAAGAGGTCTCCCGCTGCTGCCACGTCACTGGAGCATAATTTCTGTTCTCAACCTGAAGCAAAGTTCTTAACCTGAAGCACTATTTCTGGGTTAGCAGAATCTGTAACCTGAAGTGTATGTAACCTGAAGCATATGTAACCCGAGGTACCACTATACTCCTCCTAAAAACCTGTGTCGGATAGTTTGGATACCCTCCTGAATAGCATAGGTGGTAGCACTGGAAGTAGAAATTGGTGGACATCCTCTTTCTTTAGAAGCAAAACCAGTAGCAAAGCAATTTGCTAAAATAATTTGCCAGTGATTTCCCGTGCATTATCGTGATAAAATTGTCATTTTTAAAGCCTTGGGCCCCTGGTTTCTGCCTTAACTCTCCTTGTGGGCAGCTTCACTCACCCCCCCTGAAAGAACATGGGGCAGTTTTGTGGCGTTACAGTGTTGCCATACAGTGTGGCTGCTCTAAACCACAGGTGGCTACACCTGTAGCCTTTCAGACACTGTTGGGGACCCAGCTCCCATAACCTCTGCCAACACAGCCAACGATTAGGGAAGATGGGAGTTGTAGTGCAGCAACATCTGGAGACACCACAAATGACCTTGAGAAGCATGTACAAAACTAACCTACCATATATCAAGTAATACTTCCCTTTCCACTGTACCCTACATGCTTATGACAGGTACACTGGGGTTTCGAGTAGCTGAGTTTAAATGGGTGAGACCCTACCTGCCCACAGACTGTATCGCCAGAATGGTGCATGCTCTAGTTATCTCTCGCTTGGACTACTGCAATGCGCTCTACGTGGGGCTACCTTTGAAGGTGACCCAGAAACTACAACTAATCCAGAATGCGGCAGCTAGACTGGTGACTGGGAGCAGCCGCCGAGACCATATAACACCGGTCTTGAAAGACCTGCACTGGCTCCCAGTACGTTTCCAAGCACAATTCAAAGTGTTGGTTCTGACCTTTAAACCCCTAAACGGCCTTGGTCCAGTATACCTGAAGGAGCGTCTCCACCTCCATCATTCTGCCTAGACACTGAGGTCCAGTGCCAAGGGCCTTCTGGCGGTTCCCAGAAGCCAAGTTACAGGGAACCAGGCAGAGGGCCTTCTCAGTAGTGGCGCCCGCCCTGTGGAACGCCCTCCCACCAGATGTCAAAGAGAAAAATAACTACCAAACTTTTAGAAGACATCTGAAGGCAGCCCTATTTAGGGAATCTTTTAATGCTTAATAGGTTATTGTCTTTTAGTGTTCTGTTGGAAGCTGCCCAGAGTGGCTGGGGAAACCCAGCCAGATGGGCGGGGTATAAATAATAAATTATTATTATTATTATTATTATTATTATTATTATTATTATTATTATTACTACTACTACTACTACTACTACTATTTCCCCTAGGGCAGGGGCAGGGAACCTGTGGCACTCCAGGCTACAACTCTCACTGGGCCCCACCAGGGGCAGTGGTTGAGGGTGATGGGAGTTTAACAACATATCGGTGCCACAGGTTCTCTGCATAAGCTAAAAACGGAAATTAATTTAGAACAGGGTGGTCCAACCCATGGACCAAGGGCCACATGCAGCCCTCAAGGCCTTTTCTGGTGGCCTTCGGCAACATTAGACACCCTCCTCTCAACCCTCACACTGTTTTCCCCAAGCCAGGTAAGCAAGGCACTGGGCTTTGGGAAGGAGACGTAAGGGCTCCACCAGGGTCCTAGAGCTCGCCTTTCTCATACTCAAAGCCTAGTTAGCACTGTTCCAGATTTGGTAAAGAGATGGGAGGGCTCCAAGACCCTGCCAGAGCCTCGTGCCTCTTTTCCAAAGCCCAGCACCTAGCTTAGCCAAATTTGGGAAGGCAGCACAAAGGCTGGGGTGTGTGTCAAATGTTGGCCTTGCTCCCCCTTCCCCTTACGACAAGGCAGTGTGTGGCTTGCAGGTTCCATGTCCAAGTACTCTTGCAGCCCACTTGGTATGAAAAGTCGGACCACCCTAATTTAAAGGACCTATAAAGGGGGAAACACCTGTAAGAATTTGAATAGAATTTAAGGTTAATTAATTTAACCTTAACTTCATGGAGGTTTCACAAGGCTCTGGTTTTAATCCATTATTTGACATAGTCTGAAACATATAAGACCTTCAAGCATACTGTGTATGTCTTTTTTTAACGTGAGTGTGTTTTTGAGGTCTACTAAAGGCTGTGGGTTAAACCACAGAGCCTAGGACTTGCCGATCAGAAGGTCAGCGGTTCGAATCGCCATGACGGGGTGAGCTCCCATTGCTCGGTCCCTTCTCCTGCCAACCTAGCAGTTCGAAAGCACGTCAAAGTGCAAGTAGATAAATAGGTACCACTCCGGCGGGAAGGTAAACTGCATTTCCGTGCGCTGCTCTGGTTCGCTAGAAGTGGCTCAGTCATGCTGGCCACATGACCCAGAAGCTGTACGCCGGCTCCCTTGGCCAATAAAGCGAGATGAGCGCTGCAACCCCAGAGTCGGCCACGACTGGACCTAATGGTCAGGGGTCCCTTTACCTTTTTAAACTGTCTAAATATGTGAATGCAGGGCAAAAGTTCTTTCCTTAAACTCTGACCTGCTACTGTCTGGGAGAGAAGTACAGCAAGGAGACTTAACTATGAGAAAAATGTACATCACTTTTCTATGATGGCAAGAGACTGTGAATTAAATGAGTGAAAGGATTCAAAGTACAGATTTTAGTGATTTAAAATATGGATAATTTTGTTTCCATGGCCCCTTGATTGATGGGAATGAACGGATTAATAAGGTATGACAGTATAAACACCGAAGTAAGCATGCTGGGCACGTTTCAGTTCTCAAATGCAAGTTTCAAACTGATGCCATTAGGCATCCATATTTGAAAAATGTGTTCAAAGACGCATCTTTCTGATATATGTCACTCCCATTTGGGCAGAGCTTTCTTGGTCTTTAAGGCTAATTTTGATGGGTTTTCTTTTCCTCTAAGCCAGTCTCTTCACCTTACTTTAATGAAGAGACCAATTTTCGCAGTCTCTGAAATTAATGATAGCCCGATTAGTGATAAGATACATAAGCAAAGAAAAAAACAAAAGGTGGCGGGATGAAAAAGAAATCAATATTTGCCATTTGGAAATCATCAAAACTGAAAGGGAAAACCTATTGGCAGGATGATTGGCTACAGAGACGAAATTCATTTCCACAAACCAAACAGACTTTCTGCATGGCTTGTCTTATACGTCAAATCATTCAGGGAAGTCAATTGAGCAGAAATGTTCAGAGGCTTTGCTCTATTCCTTAAAAACAAAAAATGTAGAGAGAAGTGGGGACAAGGAGAAACATAATTTCTTTCTTTTTCTGAGCTCTCTACTGTCCTACCCATTTGTTGTTAGGCAACCCTCCCCTTGCATTCATTCAGAATCAGACTAGTATTTAGCACTTGATTTGACCATTCGTAACAAGAATTCGTAAAAGGGATGCGGGTGGCGCTGTGGGTTAAACCACAGAGCCTAGGCAAGTAGACAAATAGGTACCACTCCAGCGGGAAGGTAAACAGCATTTCCATGTGCTGCTCTGGTTTTGCCAGAAGTGGCTTAGTCATGCTGGCCACATGACCCGGAAGCTGAACACCGGCTCCCTCAGCCAATAAAGCGAGATGAGCGCCGCAACCCCAGAGTCGACCACGACTGGACCTAATGGTCAGGGGTCCCTTTACCTTTACCTTTAACAAGAACAAAAACTCATCTTTTCCCCAAGGTTTCTTGCCCAGCTCACAGCATTGACACATTGGGTTACATAGGAGCCAATTCCTAGGGGCTGAGAAGCCTCCACTCCCCAAAATAAAATATTTGAGGGGGCCAGGGCTCTCCAAAGTTGATGGGCACTGCCATTCGAATGGTGTGTGTGCGCACCGTGTCATGTGATTGATTATGCGGGACAGGGCTTACATGGGCCCCCCAATATATTCTTCAAGTTGGCACCCCTGTTGGATTGGATCCAGAAGATTCAGTTTCAGACGCATTGAAATTAGTGGGAGTTAAGTTAGCATATAGCAAACTAATAAGTGTGTTCTGTGCTGCACATTGTTGCACTGCTCAGTGCCCACTGGGAACTGAAATTTGGCACTACCGCCTTGCGACAATTTCACAGCACCAGCCATTGCAGAAAGCTGTTTGCAAATTCAACCTCTCCACTTGCCACAAAAAAGCAGTTGGGAAATTGCAGGGGCAATGAACAGTTCACATTAGGACACACGTACCTATGGGACCGCCTCTCCTGGTATGCCCCGCGGAGGACCTTAAAGTCCACAAATGATAACACTTTGGAGGTCCCAAGTCGCAAGGTGGTTAGATTGGTCTCAACTAGGACCAGGGCCTTTTCAGTACTGGCCCCGACGGTTTTGATCCATGGGCTACTTTTAAAATAAGGCTACATTTTAAATTGCATTTCAACCTGTATTTTAAATTGTTCCCCCCAACATTATGTTTTTATTGTAATTTTACTGGTGTTAGCCACACTGAGCCCGGCTCTAGCCTGGGAGGGCGGGGTATAAATAAAATTTATTATTATTATTATTCTGCCCAAAGCAGCTGGGTTTGTAGTTTGCTTTTCAGCCCCGTGGAACCTTCAATGTGGGCTTCTGCAGGCCCCAATTCTATCCCCCATGTTGTTTAACATCTACATGAAACCGCTGGGTGGGGTTATCCAGAGTTTCGGAGTACATTGTCAGCAGTATGCTGATGACACTCAGCTCTCTTTCTCCTTTACATCCGCAGGTGAGGCAGTGGAGGTGCTGGACCAGTGTCTTGCCTTGGTAATGGACTGGATGAGAGCCAACAAACTGAAGCTCAATCCATATAAGACTGAAGCACTGTTAGTGGGGGTTCCCTAGACCAGATGGGTGGGAGGTTGCCTGTTCTTAATGGGGTTACATTTCCTCTGAAGGAGCAGGTTCATAGGGAGTGCTCCTGGATCCTTTGCTGTCGCTTGAGGCCCCGGTGGCCCGAGTGGCCCAGAGTGCCTTTCATCACCTTCGGCTGGTGGCCCAGCTACGCCCCTATCTGGACAGGGATAGCCTAACTACTGTTGTCTATGCTCTGGGAACCTCAAGGTTAGATAGCAATGTGTTATACATAGGGCTGCCCCGGAAGACAGTTTGGAAACTTCAGCTAGTGCAGAATTCAGGAGCCAGGTTGCACACCAGAGCAAGACAGTCTGAACATATTACACCGATCCTGGTCTGACTGCACTGGCTACTGATTAGTTTCCGGGCCCAATTCAAAGTGCTGGTTTTGACCTATAAAGTCTTAAACTGCTCAGGACCCCAGTACTTCAAGGACCATCTCTTTCCATATGAACCTACCCAGACCCTGAGATCATCTTCTGAGGCCCTCCTTCTTGTGCCTCCTCCTGGAGAGGTCCGGAGGGTGGCAACACGAGAACGGGCCCTCTTGGCAGTGGCTCCCCATCTGTGGAATGCTCTCCCCAGGGAAGTTCGCCCGGCGCCTTCATTATACATCTTTAGGCGCCAGGCAAAAATGTTCCTTTTTAACCAGGCCTTTGGTTGACCTGATCAACATCCCATGCCCTTTTAAAATGTGGCTCTTGTGGGGGGGGTGTATTATTGGGTAATTGCTTTTATTTTTATTTTATATACTGTGATCTTTTTATGTGAACCGCCCTGAGACCTCTGGGTATAGGGTAGTATATAAATTCAATAAATAAATAAAATAATAATAATAACCCCAGAGCAATCAGGTAGAGTTTTATTGAGACTGGTCTACAGTAAAGAACTTATGGAGATGTACCCACAAAGGCAACTTGCTTTCTTCACCTGCTCTTCCAAACACTGACTGTAGATATAAGAATGCTCATTTAACATTCCAACCCAGGGAAAGAGGGCTTGATTTGCAGTAAAGCCAAACATTATGAGTTGGACAATTCTTTACACTGAAGCAAGTAAATGGCTAATTCTGGTGACATCAGTATCTCTACTTTTTCATCCAATTCTGCACCTTCTATCACTTTCAATCAGAAACCTATTATTATTATTATTATTATTATTATTATATACTATCCTTCATGTGAGGGTCACAGGGAGGTTTACCATATAAAAACACAAAAATATATAACACAATAACAAACAAAAGCAACAGGTGTTTCTGTGTCCCGTGTTTCTTTTCTTTTCTTTTTGCTCACCATTATGAGAATGTGACATATTTACTTCTGCAATAGATTTTGTTAGCATCTGAACGCTCTCCTCTGTCTTCAGGTGACCTTCCAATGTTTATTTCATAGAAGACCTAGACTATTAAATAATGATTGGCTTGTCAAACACCTGGTGGACCAAAGTAAATGGCATGGTGAGTCACAATCTGTGCAAGCCTCTCTCAAAAAACAAAGAGCAATTTAGAAATCATTGTGAGAGTTGCAGTTATTTCCTAAGATCCGAAAAATGTGGGCGCAGCATGAGGGTGTTTCCTTTTATTATTACTAATATTTCTATTTTAGACTTCATGGCTGCAGGGATAAGTTTCAAAATTCTGGAACGCTGCCTAGCAATGGTGGTTGATGCCTATTGAGACACATAAAGCAAGAGAGGGCAGCTGAGGGCAAATGGAACTCATTTGTCCTAATGGACCAGCCTCTGCTGCTGGCTAGAGGAAATCATTTTTATTGACCAAATTAATTTAATTTTTCACTTTCATGTAATTCCTTTAACATCAGACAATATTAAAATAGCTCAGAATATGTTGTTGTCGTTTTGTCGTGTCCGACTCTTTCTGACCCCATGGACCAGAGCACGCCAGGCACTCCTGTCTTCCACTGCCTCCCACAGTTTGGTCAAACTCATGTTAGTCACTTTGAGAACACTGTCCAACCATCTTGTCCTCTGTCATCCCCTTCTCCTTGTGCTCTCCATCTTTCCCAACATCAGGGTCTTTTCCAGGGAGTCTTCTCTTCTCATGAGGTGGCCAAAGTATTGGAGCCTCAGCTTCAGGATCTGTCCTTCCAGTGAGCACTCAGGGCTGATTTCCTTCAGAATGGATCGGTTTGATCTTCTTGCAGTCTATGGGACTCTCAAGAGTCTCCTCCAGCATCATAATTCAAAAGCACCAATTCTTTGGTGATCAGCCTTCTTTATGGTCCAGCTCTCACTTCAGAATATGCATATGCGTGATATGAAAAACATACCCACCATTTGTGGCTTCACACCCACCACACTTATGAAGTGGTATGTGTAACTTTGGTTTAATATAGGAGCTAATGAGTTTAAAGAAGACTGGAAAATGTTTGCTGAATATATAGGTGAAAACTGTGTTAATTTAAAAATGCTGGTAGCATTAAGATAAATTCAACAGTGTAAATAAGTTTTGATGGATGCAACATTAGATTAGTGAATGGTTTAGGTCATGTAAAATATGCAGGGATGTATGGTATGCAAAATGAGCCATAGAAAGAGAATGGAAATTATCGATTTAAGGTTGTTTAAATGAATATTTTGAAATGTAATTTAGAAAATTATATATCACGCACACACACACTAATAATCTAGGAGCTAACTATGCAAATAAGCTGGTACTCTTCCATACATAATGCACATCACCTCTCATTGATAAACAGACTGGACACAACAAATATTTTAAAACTAATCAATTAATGTTCATGTCACAATTTTAATCTCAGAAAATGGATCTGAGCTACTTTGCCAATTCATCCTAAAGAAGCAAAAAAAAGAATAGTCCCTGCCCCCACACCTGATGAGGAGAAACTCAACAACTTTATATTTCACCTGGTTAAGTAACTCATCAACATGCATGTTAAATAGCCCAAAACATTTTAATAGGTGTACTTTATTAACAGAATTTGTCATATCTGAGTAGCCTATAGAAAATTGTGAACACCAGAGCAGATTTAAGTAGCAGAGATAAATGATAGTGGACATCCATAAGACATTAAACATTTCCATATTCATTACTATCTGGAAGATCAAATTTGCCTAGTCCAAGATAAGAAAGTTCTGCTGTAGTTTATATCACAGTTTCCATAACCAAAGTGCTAAGGTTCCATTTAAAATGGTCTCTTCAGCATAAAAAGATATAGTCCTGACTACATATGTGTTTCTCCCACAAATGTACAGGTCACTTCTATAGTTGCTGGAATCCTAGCTTAAAAAAAACTAATGGATAGGTTTTTAATGCACTATAAAATCATAGAATTGCAGAGCTGGAAGGGACCCAATTGGTCATCGAGTCCAAACCACTGCAGTGCAGGAATCGCAATTAAGGAATCCATGACAGAGTCCACCACCTCCCAAAGAAGTCTGACAGCTCTTGCTGTCAGAAATTTCTTCCTGATGTTCCAACAGAATCTCCTTTCTTGCAATTTGAATCCATTGTCTGGGATCCTACCCTTTGGAGCAGCAGAAAACAAGCTAGCTCCATTGACCATGTGATAGTCCTTTAGATATCTGAAGATGCCCATCACATCATTTATCAGTTTCCTCTTCTCCAGCCTAAACATACATCAGTGGTTCAAATCCCTGTGACAGAGTGAGCCCTCTTTCCTCTGTCCCAGCTTCTGCCAACCTAGCATACCACTGCAAGTAGATAAACAGGTACCGCTGAGGTGGGAAAGTAAACGGCATTTCTATGTGCTCTGGCTTCCATCACGGTGTTCCATTGAGCCAGAAGCAGTTCAGTCTGTTAGAATTCCTGCTCCATGATTGCAGTCATGGGATTTTTGTCTATCAAATGACGGTATATGTTTTGACTCCACAGAGTGGGAAGTGACGGAGACAGGATGTTTATGTTGCTGTGTTCCATGAAGTGGGGCTATTGTCCTTTGTTCTTTCTCTCTTTGCTGTCTGATGCCAGAGAGAGGGGGAGCCATGATGTAGTGCTCCGTGTGTGTTTATATGTAAATAAAGTAGATTAGCCAAAATGCTGAGTTGCTGAGGTGTGTTACGCAAGCTGTGAAGACACTGCGGATCCCTAAGTGTGCCAGTGTCTGTTGGCATCGATCGCTGTGATGTTTGGGCTGAAGAAAGCTATTGAAGCCCCCGAACGATTGACAAGGAGGGAGAGAACATGCCAGTCGGGCATGTGTATCTGCTAGGGACCTACTCGAGAGTAGGACGAGCTCCTGACATAGTCATAACCCGGAAAGCTGTCTGTGGACAAACGCGGGCTCCCTTGGCCTGAAAGTGAGATGACCGCCACAACCCCATAGTCGCCTTTGACTGGACTTAAACGTCCAGGGGTCGTTTACCTTTTACCTCATCTTGGTCACTGGGATGTATATATCGTACAGTAGACCTTAGAAATTGGATGTAAAAAATCTTTATCTTATAACATCAAATAATATGAAACTATATACATTACAATATAAGTTGCACATCAATAGATGTTTGAATATGACTTGCAGTCATGCACACCAACACTATCAATTAGCACTAAAAATTGCTGAGCAATCACTACAGGATGAGACAATGGACAACCTATTTGTTTCCATGGCACAATTGATGACAGAATGGACTAGTGTAACAGACAGTACAACAGAGGCTTTAACAAAAGCAATCAAGTTAATTAGTAAAGAATGAAAATCATACTGCTATCACTACCGCATACCAAATAAGAGATGATGAAAATAATCCCAATGGAAATCATTGCATTATAGATATAAAATCTTAACGCCACACAGCTAACGAAGAACTCAGCACTAAATAAGAACTCTAAAGATCTGAGAATGAATATTCAGAAGTAATCACTTCCTGGAAATGTTCACCCCAAGCATTGCATGGAAACGAGAGATCAGAAGGCAATAGGCCATCTGACTGTGAAGAGATTGGGGAACTCTAAAAGCTCCAGTTCACTAAATGAATCTCTTCCTTGAATGGGTGATAGCATCACCAAGCTCTCGGTAGGGTGAGGGAACCACAATTTAATGAGGACTACATCAGGCACACAGGTGGCACTGTGGTCTAAACCACTGAGCCTCTTGGGCTTTGCTGATCAGAAGGTCGGTGGTTCGAATCCCCATGACGGGATGAGCTCCTGTGGCTCCTGCCCAGCTCCTGCCAACCTAGCAGTTCAAAAGCATGCCAGTGCAAGTGGATAAATAGGTACCACTGCGGTGGGAAGGTAAATGGTGTTTCCGTGAGCTCTGGTTTCTGTTACGGTGTCCCGTTGTGCCAGAAACGGTTTAGTCATGCTGGCCACATGACCCGGAAAGCTGTGTGTGGACAAACCCCGGCTCCCTCGGTCTGAAAGTGAAATAAGCACTGCAACCCCATAGTCGTCTTTGACTGGAGTTAACTGCCCAGGGTTAACCTTTACCTTTTTCCCCCCGTCAGGCAATATGCCACATTTTTTTTAAAAAGATACTGGGGTGATTATCCGTGCAGGAATGTCAATGAGCCTTTGGATCGGGGGGGGGGGGCTAAGCGGCTAAGGACCCCCCAATATTTTCAAGGAAGGGGCTGGGCCCCCTCAGTATTCTGTGGTGACATGTGCATGCCATGCACACACACCACATGATGTGCTGACGTCACTCGTGCATGTTGCACAACATGCTCACATCATGCACACAAGCCGCATGCAACATGTCAGCATGTCAAACGGCGTGTGTGTGAAACTAGCAAGCCATGCAGCAGGCTGTGCAGTGCTGGCCCCCTAAAACACCGGGGCAAGCTGGCACACCTGATTTGTATATTGCATCAACAGCAAGGGTGGCTACTAAACACAGCACAAAAAAGAGGATTATAGAAAGACAGAGATTCCCATAAACTTTGCATGTGCATGTGCTTATTAATATATGGATATATAAAATTGGAATAAAGGATGCGGGTGGCGCTGTGGGTTAAACCACAGAGCCTAGGACTTGCCAGTTCGAATCCCCGTGACGGGGTAGGCTCCCGTTGCTCGGTTCCTGCTCCTGCCAACCTAGCAGTTCAAAAGCACGTCAAAGTGCAAGTAGATAAATAGGTACCGCTCCAGTGGGAAGGTAAACGGCATTTCCATGCGCTGCTCTGGTTCGCCAGAAGCGGCTTAGTCATGCTGGCCACATGACCCGGAAGCTGTACGCTGGCTCCCTCGGCCAATAAAGCGAGATGAGTGCCGCAACCCCAGAGTCAGTCATGACTGGATCTAATGGTCAGGGGTCCCTTTATCTTTACCTTTACTGTAATTTCAATCATGGAGAAGACTGCCCAGATGACTGGAAGTGCATGTTCAGTTCTGCTGTCCCGTTGATGGACAACATGAAGACCACTGCTGCCCTCTGGCCCTTCATTTTTATACCAGACTTGGACTGGCCACTGCTTGAACGTAGGACTGTAAAGCAGGACACATAGCTACCTTATTGGCAGACTCTATTCTTACTCCATGTTCCTTTGACTACACCTCTGATTTATGCTAGCAGTTCCTGATCCATCTAGTGAAATAACCTGTGCGTAAGTCTGTTTGCACACATCCATCTCTCTAGTTGGAACTGCAGCAACAGCTAGCCCTGTATGAGATAATTCTTGTAAATGCATTAGGAGCCAAATGAGATTCAAGGGCTAAGGAGGCGTTATAAAGACATGACTATGTAATGCGTTCCAGGGTGCACACGTGAAACAGGAATTATGTAAACAGCACATTTCATCGGACTTGGGAAGAAATTGCAGCAATCAAACGAAAAACAGGCAAACCATATGCCTCTTTTCTCATGTGGTGGAAATCAACCAGAAACACAAAGCTATGCCAATATAAACACAGCAAAGGAGAGTAGAGTAAGCCAAACAAAACACGCCAAGATTGAATACAATATTGAATACTTTGTCCTGATTTCCATAAGTACATGCAGTTTATTATTCTTTCTTAAGTTGCCAGGTTATAGATTCACCCCCCACGGACTTTCAAGCACTAGAGGGAGGGAAAGCAGGCATGCAAGTTACTTCACCTAACCAACATTCCTGTTGGAAAGTGCCATTCATTGGTGGACATCTTCCATCTGCCAAATCACGCCAAACCGTTACATAAGGGAGGGGAAAGGGGGTGGGGGAAAAGAGATGACAAAAGAACTTCAACAGCACTGGTTGGCTGCTGGTGAGACCACAGAGCCTGGAAGCTACATTGGAACAGACCATGTAAAGAAACCATAGTTGACTTGAATAAGTGGAGATTAATCAGAAAGAAGAAGGGAATGAAATGAGATGAGATTATTGAATGATCAGGATGGTGAAAGGTGTATTCAGGCTCTCTGGCGCCATAGTTAAGAAATTATTTTTGAAAAGTCTCATAGTCATGAACATTTTATTACATTTATTAAATATAACACGTCTGAATTAAAGTTAGCTCCATTTACATCCTTCTTCTTTTCTTGTTGTGGTTTTACAAAACTCTCTTAAAGGTATTCTCTAATGCAATGGGCTCTTTTCCAGTTGCTGTAGTGGAACAGTTGATATATTTGTTTACTTATGAACATTATAGGCAAAATATAACTCGTTTAAGAATGTAACATTCTATTAATAGATTAGCAAGAACACTGAACTGTAAATGTTGTGGCTGGAAGTAGCATCTTTGTTCATTCCAGGAAATATTTCATGAATATTATTTTATTTTCAGACCCTCCAAGTGCCCCTATTTTCCAGGGACAGTCTCGGATTTACAGAAACTATTCCAGTTTCTGATATGATTTTGGAATGTTCCACTTTTCCTTAGGATGTCCCTATTTTCATCAGAGAAATGTTGAAGGGTATGTATTTTAAAATAGAAAAATGCCAAGTTTACTGCGGCGGGGCCTGTTTAGAGACTACAGTGGTACCTCTGGTTACATACTTAATTCATTCCGGAGGTCCATTCTTAACCTGAAACCATTCTTAACCTGATACCACTTTAGTTAATGGGGCCTCCCGCTGCTGCCGCCACGCAATTTCTGTTCTCATCCTGAGGTAATGTTCTTAACCCAAGGTACTACTTCTGGCTTAGTGGAGTCTGTAACCCGAAGTGTTTGTAACCCGAGGTGTTTGTAACCTGAGGTACCACTGTACAGAGATATGGGATAGGGAATTCCTGAGGAAGAATGCCTTCTATCAGGTCTATCTCACAATTTAAGGAAGCACAAAATCATCCCATTAGGCCAGGGGAAGTCCTTATCTCTGGCTTCTCAACTTTTAAATATGAAAAACACCATGCCAAACTAACTCTACATAGGACCAACCAAAGATCAGTCATAAAATATATTGGTTAAATGTTGTTGAATAACAAAAAGAGCCGAGAAAATAGTAGACATGATTTGGCACACAATTCACAAACAGAGAGTGGAGCAATTTGTTGAATAAATTATTGGCTGTAAATTATTAACACAGTTCTACTTGTAAAAGAGAACCTTACTATGGCAACAGCAGCAACGTAGAAACAAGAGCAGACCAAGCAGCGAGGGACAGACACACATCTATATATTTTCTTACCCTATATTACAGATGAAACTATGAGTTGTGCTAAATAAGATTCCTACAGTGCTGTGCAGTTGGTGACCTTGATAGGTATTCAAAGAGAGAATTTCTCAGCTTTGTAAGCCTGTTGCTTTTCTTCAGCACCGATACAATAAATTTCACTGCCAGTGCTGATGTTAATTAATTTATGTAAATCAGTGCAATACAATCTCTGATTACTATCTTCTTTACTTTATTAATTTTGACTGCTTTCAGAGAATGACTGACGTACAATATCAACCAAGTTGAGAATCAAATATGCACCCCCAAATGAAGCAATTTTAACATTTGCCCAAATGGCGTCAACATATACCGTATTTTTTGGTGTATAAGATACACCCGACCATAAGACGCACCTAGTTTTTAGAGGAGGAAAACAAGAACAGGAAAGCAACACAAAGCCTCTTGAGCGAAGAGGCAGGAGTGCTCCCATTGTGCTCAAGAGGCTTTGTGTGGCTATCCCCGAAGCCAGAAGAGCAAGAGGGATCAGTGTGCAGTGATCCCTCTCACTGTTCTGGCTTCTGGGATAGCTGCGCAGCCTCTTCAGGGCAGCAGGATGAAGGCTCCCCGCTGCCCTGAAGAGGTTGCGCACAGCTAAGCCAGAAGCAAGAACAGTGAGAGGGAGCGCTGCGCAGTGATCCCTCTCACTGTTCTGGCTTCTGCGATAGCTGCACAGCCTGCATTCACTCCATAAGACACACACACATTTCCCCTTACTTTTTAGGAGGGGGAAAAGTGCGTCTTATAGAGCGAAAAATACAGTATTTGTGCCTGGACATTCTTATGGGCACAATTGGTCTCAGGGCTGTCTTAAGCATATGCGGCGGCGCGGTGCAAAGATCCACCTGGCGCACCCCCCAGGTTGCCCAATCCTAGGGGTGCAGGAGGTGGAGCCAGCCGGCCGCCTCAGCATCTCGCTGGCTCAGTCACCCCCGAACTCTCGGCGCAGAGCTGCCCACAGAAGAGCCCGCAGCAGTGCTCCAACAGATGGGTGTACTCTTCTCCAGACTCAACTCTCAGGCCCTGGACTCTCAGCCTGGTGCCCTTGAGAGCCTGGCGCCCAGGTGCCCCACACCCCTAGCACCTATGGGTAAGATGGCCATGATTGGTCTAGGGATGCCACCTTGCAACTCAAACATTGTTTTCATGCCTTGAAATTTCCCAGTGCAGGAGAAGACAAGGGAGTAATGGCTCCTCCCACCAATTTCTTCTGCAGTGCTGCTGTCTACCCCTTCCTCAAGCAGCTGTAGGAATCATGGAATTAACCCCATGTAATCAAAGCAAATAAATGATGGCTAGGTGGAGATGACCAATCCACAATCACCCTTATTCATCCACCATCTTCCACAATCTTTGGGAACATGCACTCAGGAGCCTCTGCTTATTAAACAACATCCAATCTCATTGGGTTAAACAGAAATATAGAATATAGAATATATACAATAATGGAAATGTAGAATATATCTCATTGTCAAAGATCAAGGGATTAATCTCATGGACTGGGGTGATTTCATTTATATATGGTATGTAAATGTATGCAGTGGTACACAATGAGGTTCTTCCCCCTACACTTGACAATCACATGATCCTCTGACTAAAGTCTCATTAAAGTTGATGAAATTTAACTTGAAAGATTGCCAAAGATTATTGTTTACATTTCAGGCATTTACCAGATCATTTACTTTCGGTGAAACATTAATAGCTTGTCAACAGATCCCTCCCACCTCTTATCCTGTATGTCTTTGGACTTCGCCAAGTTTAAGGATAACAAAGAAACAACAAAACAAAGATATCTACATGGAAGCGAGTTGGAATATAGCAGGTGTTTGATCAAAAGTGGCCCAGGATGAATTATTTAAACTATCAAATGTGCAAGTTTATGTACTCCTGAGAAAATAAGTGGTAAATCCCACAGAAATCAATTAAGCAGAGAAGATTCCCACTGCGTTCACCAAGAGTTAATTTAGCTGTATTCCTGGATTGTCTAAGCCTGTATTATTCACTTAATACTAATAAAAGTTGTAAGAATGGGCTATCAGCTATAAAAAGTTAGGTTAACAAGGTCTGGAAGCTGGAAGGAGCTATTCTGGCTTAGCGAGCGTGTAATTCTTACATTGCAAAGTTGAATCTGTACACATTTACCTAAGGGGAAAGAGAAATCATTCAAGGAACTCAGATTGGCAGAATATTATCCAAGCATTTGGTTAAAACTGCAACCTCCAAATCAGCTCCAGAGTAGACTGAAGCTCTGTAAAGAAAGGTAAAGGACCCCTTGATGGTTAAGTCCAGTCAAAGGCAACTATGGGGTTGTGGTGCTCATCTCGCTTTCAGATCGAGGGAGCCATCATTTGTCCACAGACAGCTTTCCAGGATCATTTGGCCAACATGACTAAACCGCTTCTGGAGCAACGGAACACTGTGAAGGAAACCAGAGTGCACAGAAATGCCGTTTACCTTCCTGCCACAGCGGTACCTATTTATCTACTTGCACTGGTGTGCTTTCGAACTGCTAGGTTGGCAGGAGCTGGGACAGAGCAATGGGAGCTCACCCTGTCGCAGGGATTCGAACCGCCAACCTTCTGATCGGCAAGCCCAAGAGGCTCAGTGCTTTAGATCACAGCACCACCTGCATCCCTGGAGCTCTGTAGCAGTATCCAACACAAGCATTCCCCATACTAGCACAAAATTCTGGGTAGGGCCTTGATTTGTGACCATATGTGACCAGCTTCTGAGGACACTGGGGACAATGGAAATAGCATATATTTCTGGGCATCTCTGGGTGCTGGTAAATGTTCTATGACAGCAATGGAAGCCTGATGGACGCCTACTGTCTTGGTAAATTAAGGGGAAGGGATTATGGGGAAGGAGTCCTCAGACATATAGTGGCTCTAAAAGAGATCACATCCAGATAAGTCCCAACCTTAAAAAAGTTCTGAGTCCAGTCTTCTTGGAGCCGGGATCAGTTGGACCCCTCTCCCCCATCCCTTCTATAATTTCATCCCACCCAGCGTCTTCTGAGTGATTTGTCTTACTGCCAATGGCAGATTCGGCACCATTTCTGACTGGGAAAATAGCCTCATTTCTTCAAACAGCACATTTGTGTTTGTTCTGCCTCAGCAGAAGATACATTCCTGCCTTTTGCCATCTTCGACCCTGCCTCAAAACAGGTCTCCCAGACTCAAAGAAGCAAGTTGAATGGTCTGGGGTACTGGTGCTTTAGCCCTATGAAGTCAGACAATGATTATATACAGTATATGCTCTCTGACAGCTGATTAACATTCACCACTCCAAGCTGAGGTAGTCTGAATAATTCTTGGCAGCTCTTCATTTTAAATATTAGAAATTCTATTTACATTCTGGCTTGAGTGGAAGGTAACTTTGCCATATGCAAAGAGAAGCCAAAATTATACCTTGCAATTATAGCAAGGTACTCATGGTAGCCACGTTTTAAAAATTATAGTTGTTGCTGCTACCGTTCTTTTTATTTTTTAAAAACAGTCTCTTTCATCTTTAATACTTATTGAAATTATTTTACAGGCGAAAAGAAAAACCCTCTTCTACCTACACCTTTGGCTAATTAAACCATCTATAGATTTTTAAACTATGGGAGGGGGTATGGGGTTTTTGTTTTGTTTTTATGTTATGTATTTTTGTGTTTTTGTACTGTCAACTGCCCTGCCATCCTTGGATGGAAGGTGGTATAGAAATTTAGTAAAAAATAAAAATAGGCAGCTCCTAGAGTAAAAGATGCTAGACTTTCTTTCATCGCAACATCATTCTATCATCCCCACTGTTCCATTAGCAAACTACTGGTCCAGAGATGACAACATGAAGAGATTTGTATATCTACATTTGCAGGAGTAGGAGAGAAAAATGCACATTTGTAGTTCATATAACTGCATAGTGAAGAGTACTGTGCAGTTATATGAACTACTATATTAGTCCACCTGACTTCTGCTCCTGTTGGCAGGAAGACAAGCAAATGGATGCGATTTACAGTACTATTTTCCCATTTGACAGACTTCTGACAACTCTATACATGCCCCCTACTATCTCTTGAATAGTTTGAACCAGTTGACCCCATAGTCAATAACTTTCTTTTCATCTGTTTGTAAACAAACCCACTCACTTAAAAAGCCACTCCATAGTTCTGATGAAAGCTTACATTACAGTAGATTTGCTTAGCCTGTAAGGTACAAGATTGTTCACAGTTCAAGGAAGGAAGGTGGTGATAAAAGAAAGAGAGGCTATTGAATTTCAGTATGTTTTGTTGTTTGCTCCTCTACCATGTAAAATATCACATAACGGTTGAACTCTGTAACTGTTTTCATGTCTCTCTTGTGCTGAATCGAAAAGTGGTAAGAACACAGAACACTGGAACCAGAAAATGTGTTTGTATGTGAAGTATATATTCCATACCCTCCAACATTTATCTGATGAAAATAGGGACATCCTATCCCATAATAATACTGATACTAATAATTTTATTATTTATACTCCACCCATCTGAATGGGTTGCCCCAGCCACTCTGGGCGGCTTCCAACATGTAAATAATAAAACCTTAAACATTTAAAACTTCACTATACAAGGCTGCCTTCAGATGTCTTCTAAAGGTTGTGTAATTACTTATCTCCTTGACTCAGGGGTTGCAAAACTCCATACCCGCCAACATTTCTCCGATAAAATTAGAGACGCCATAAGGAAAAGTAGGATATTCCAGGATCAAATCAGAAACCGGGACTGCTTCTGTAAATCCAGGACTGTCCCTGGAAAATAGGGACACTTGGAGGGCATGATACTTTTTGCACTAAATTAATAGGTAATCTGTATCACCACTTGCTTTTATTAAAAAGCAGCATTTGGAGGGCAAACAAAATATTATGGAGTTCCTTTTAAAATGCCATTCTGATAATGCTAAATTGCCACTGCTGCATGCTACATCAGCAGTAGGCTGACTCCAAAGAGAGAAAAGAAAATCAATCTGTTTGTAAACTACTTTGAATGACAGTGAGGCAGGGTGTCAATATTTAAAATAAAAAATAAAAAAGGAAGCCTCCCCAGTGAATCAGAAAACCTGATGTAGAGCTATATCCAGGCTGCATTTTCTTTTTCATTTGCTACTTATTTGGCTACACAGACCTAGTGATATTAAAGCCTTTTATTAATCCTACTAGACCTTACAGGCATCAGTTCTTTTCAAATATTTTTCCAACAATTCAGTACCCATGTTCCACCCTCCTCACATGCCAATCTCCTGCCTGAACAACTGTATGCAATGAATATGTAATACAATGAATGTGTATAAACCAGGGGGCTCAGGCTTGCACTACAGTATTACACACTTCCACTCCATGTATGTTCGTTGAATACAATTGGGTTTGAGTTACACACTACTACTACTACTACTACTACTACTACTACTACTACCACTAATAATAATAATTTGTATACCACCCTTAATCCAAGCACGTTCTCAGGGCAAATTGCTGAACTTTTTTGGGAGGGAGGGGAGATGTGGGGAAGCCACATACAGAAGAACAATCCATTTTTGTTGCTGGCCTTGAGATCTCATTTGCTATGACAGTAGCCAGGCACTAAGCCTCTGATTTATGCTGAAATGCGCTTGTTTTAGCATCACATGAGCGTATGCATCGCAGAAGAAAAGGGGCACCTGAGACCATTCATATAAGCTTTACAGTCATACCTCATGCTACGTTTGCTTCAGGTTGAACATTTTCAGGTTGCGTCCCGCGGCGACCCAGAAGTTACTTCCGGGTTTTGCCGCTCGCGCATGCGCAGACGCACAAAATGACATCACATGCATGCGCAGAAGTGGTGAATTGTGACCCGCGCACGCACAGACACGGGTTGCGTTCTGCTCATGTTGCAAATGGACCTCCGGAACGGATTCCATTCGCAACAAGAAGTACCACTGTACTTGTCATGTTGCTAGTAATGAATTTCTTCCAGTGTATTGAATTGTAAGGGATCTTGTAGTTCTACTACTGCCACATCACTCTGAAGTTTGTCTCTGTACCTCAATGTGCCTCTTGTCTCTGTCTTCAGCATGGGTTTTGCCTCTCACCATGGAAATCACCAAATGTCCTACTGTGGGGACACTGGGGTAAGCCCTAGAAAAGGCTGCTCATGGGCTACGTAAGAAGAAACTGAGAAAGAAAAAGAAGAATAAGAAAGAATTCATCACCTTTCTTCTTTCCTAACCATCTTTGCTGAATGCCCCATCTCCCAGTCATGCATAGCGAAGGATCTGGGACTGTGTTTTCAACTGAAGTGGAATGCATTCTTCTACTCTTTAGACTACTATGTTACAATAGTTTCCAGGCTATTCATAGTTTCTGAAGTATCATTGACTTCAAAGGCTTTTAAGAGCTTGTCGGGTACCATTATTCTGGCCTTCCTCTGCTTTTGATTGTAAACCATTAGTCTCTGTTCAAGGGCCTCTGCCTAGCATTTGCTTCACTGTATTAGAATTTGTCCTGTGCTTTTGAAAAGGTGGGAGATAATAAAAAGATGAACCAAACAATATTCAAAACAGACCATATAGGAAAATAATGCCACCCATTCACGTCATGGATTTAAGGATCTGTTCAGTTAGACACATTCCAATCCTCTTAACCTTGGGCAAACAGGGCAATTATTAAGTGGCATGAAGTATCCCTGTCTCAGTAAAATTTACAAAAGCTTCAGATGCTTTTGTTTCTCACCAGATGACTAGGACAAACATTTGGCAGTAAGAACAACAACAGCAACAATTTGTTAGGCTCCCTTCATTCTAAGATCCCCAGGCAGGTTGCAACAATTAAAACACAATGCTAAAAGCCATTTGAAATGGTACATACAATCACAAAAATGTGTGTCCTAAATATATACTAAAGGTATGTCCTAAATACATAATAAAAATATGTCTCTTCAGTTTATAGAGTCTGGAGCTGAATGTGGGTTTCCAGTGACACTGCATTTTTCTCAATGGGATTTCTATTGACAACTAGCACAACTACATCAAGATACATGTCCTAGCTAATGATGTCAGAGGATTCGGCAAATACAGTGGTACCTCGGTTTACGAACTTAAACTGTTCCGGAAGTCTGTTCTTAAACCGAAACTGTTCTTAAACCGAGGCACACTTTCCCTAATGAGGCCTCCCACCGCTGGTGCCCTTCCACTATTCAGATTCCGTTCTTAGACTGAGGTAAAGTTTGCAAACTGGGACACTACTTCTGGTTTTGCAGAGTTCGTAAACTGAATCGTTCATAAACAGGGCTGTTCTTAAACCAAGGTACCACTGTACAGTAACCTTCTCCATCCACCTGTTTCACCAGTGATCAGAAACAGAACACCAAGAAGCAAACACAATCAATGTGAGTTTATGGTGTGGTGTGGGGGGTTAAAAAAAAGTCCACAAATGTTACACAATATATTATGGCTTTTTGGACATATTTGTGCTGGGTGTCTGTGCCACTGGAGGTTTTATTTTTATAAAATCTGAATAATATTGTCCCAAGCATCATTCATGGGTGAGCAACTATTGCCCTGCAGAAAGATGGCTCTGTGACTGGCCATTAGCTGCTTCATTAACATTAAAAGAGAACATTCAGAGATGATATGGAGAAAATAATGAGTCAGGAAATGACACAAGTAGCTGATGGTGACTGTAAAATTTGAGATAGGTGACCAAAAAGAATTATGTAAACATGTGACGTGGACTCCAGCCATTGATGCATCTTGCCTAATACAGCACAACAGTACACAGCACTCAGACATTCATGCAAAGTAAAATGATACTCTAAAATTAATTAATAATGGTGTCCTGATAACTCTTGTCAGACAAAATAAAGAGAGTAGATGGATGACTTGAATGGAAATTCACAATGCACGCAAACATCTCTGGAGAGACTAACTGAAGCTTCCACAACACTTTCAACAGCCAGTGATAGAAATAGTCTAAATGGCACTAAGTTACTTAGACAGGGCTGGGGGTTGGAGGAGGCAGCAAGGGTGGTATTTGGAGAGATATGAGAAAGATGCAGATGAACACCCTAATAATAACTTAGAAAATAAGGAATAAATAAAGACATTGCTGAAATACTGTGCGGACATGGCAAACGGAGACGCATGAAGAGGTCTAAACTGTGACATCACGTGTGACAAAAGAAATATGAAAGAAAGAAAGAAACAAACAAACAAACAAACCCAGGTATTATTCTGCATCAGATGTGCTGAAACAGATATCGTTCTATCAGACAGAAGAAGCAGGATTGCTGTGGAATGGAATCATTGGTAGGTTAGAACCAATGAATGTGGAAATGATCATTCATACTTTCCTATATTCCACACAGATCATTTTTCTCACTATTGTGTGTGGTGCTGCACAGGAGGATATCCAAGGACATCCAAGGCCAGGGATAGTTGAAGAAACAGATTCCAGAGGTTCTCCCAGCCTTCTGGCCCAAATCAGCAAGCAGAGGAACAGCAAGCAAGCACCCTTTTGTATACAGTGGTACCTCGGGTTACAGACGCTTCAAGTTACAGACTCTGCTAATCCAGAAATAGTACCTTGGGTTAAGAACTTTGCTTCAGGATGAGAACAGAAATCGCGCAGTGGCAGCGGGAGGCCCCATTAGCTGAAGTGGTACCTCAGGTTAAGAACAGACCTCCAGAACGAATAATAATAATAATAATAATAATAATAATAATAATAATAATAATATATTATTTGTACCCCACCCATCTGGCTGGGTTTCCCCAGCCACTCTGGGTGGCTTCCATAGAAAACCAAAAATGCACTAAAATATCACAGATTAAAAACTTCCCTGAACAGGGCTGCCTTAAGATGTCTTCTGAATGTCAGGTAGTTATTTATCGCTTTGACATCCGATGGGAGGGCGTTCCACAGGGCAGGCGCCACTACCGAGAAGGCCCTCTGCCTGGTTCCCTGTAGCTTTGCTTCTCGCAATGAGGGAACCGCCAGAAGGCCCTCGGCGCTGGACCTCAGCATCCGGGCAGAACGATGGGGGTGGAGACGCTCCTTCAGGTATACTGGGCCGAGGCCGTTTAGGGCTTTAAAGGTCAACACCAGCACTTTGAATTGTGCTCGGAAACGTACTGGGAGCCAATGTAGGTCTTTCAAGACCGGTGTTATGTGGTCTCGGCGGCCGCCCCCAGTCACCAGTCTAGCTGCCGCATTCTGGATTAGTTGTAGTTTCCGAGTCACCTTCAAAGGTAGCCCCACGTAGAGCGCATTGCAGAAGTCCAAGCGGGAGATAACCAGAGCATGCACCACTCTGGTGAGACAGTCCGCGGGCAGGTAGGGTCTCAGCCTGCGTACCAGGTGGAGTTGGTAGACAGCTGCCCTGGACACAGAATTGACCTGCGCCTCCATGGACAGCTGTGAGTCCAAAATGACTCCCAGGCTGCGCACCTGGTCCTTCAGGGGCACAGTTACCCTATTCAGGACCAGGGAGTCCTCCACACCAGCCCACCCCCTGCCCCCCAAAAACAGTACTTCTGTCTTGTCAGGATTCAACCTCAATCCATTAGCCGCCATCCATCCTCCAACTGCCTCCAGGCACTCACACAGGACCTTCACCGCCTTCACTGGTTCTGATTTGAAAGAGAGGTAGAGCTGGGTATCATCTGCATATTGATGGACACCCAGTCCAAACCCCCTGATGATCTCTCCCAGTGGCTTCATATAGATGTTAAAAAGCATGGGGGAGAGGACGGAACCCTGAGGCACCCCACAAGTGAGGGCCCAGGGGTCTGAGCACTCATCCCCCACCACCACTTTCTAAACACGGCCCAGGAGGAAGGAGCGAAACCACTGCATAACAGTGCCCCCAGCTCCCAGCCCCTCTAGACGGTCCAGAAGGATGTTATGGTCGATTGTATCAAAGGCCGCTGAGAGATCCAGCAGAACTAGGAAACAACTCTCACCTTTGTCCCTAGCTCGCCGGAGATCATCAACCAGCGCGACCAAGGCAGTTTCAGTCCCATGATGAGGCCTGAATCCTGATTGGAAGGGATCCAAATGGTCCGCATCCTCCAGGCGTGCCTGGAGTTGTTCAGCAACCACGCGCTCAATCACCTTGCCCAAGAATGGAAGATTTGAGACTGGGCGATAGTTGGCCATACTAAAGATAGTTGGCCGGGTCTAAAGATGGTTTAAGTTCTTAACCAGAGATTCTCAAACTTAATCCATTCTGGAAGTCCGTTCCAAAACCGAAGCACGCTTTCCCATAGAAAGTAATGCAAAATGGATTACTCTATTCCAGACTTTTAAAAACAACCCCTAAAACAGCAATTTAACATGAATTTTACTATCTAATGAGAGCACTGATCCATAAAATGAAAGCAGTCAAACAATCAATCAATCAGTAGCTGAACTGGGTTCCACACAGTCACAAAAACAAAATGAAAAAGCAAAAATGCAAAATAAATAGCAAAGACAGACAGACCCCAGTGTAGTAGTAACAACAACAACAATTTATTACTTATATCCTGCCCATCTGGCTGGGCTTCCCCAGCCGCTCTGGGCGGCTTCCAACAGGAGACTAAAAATACATGTAACACTCAAAACGGAAGTGTGGCACTCAAATAGGAAGCATAACACTCAAAACGGAGCACGTTCGGCTTCCGAAAAACTGGAACACTTACTTCCGGGTTTGCAGTGTTTGTGTTCCAAGTTGTTCGAGTACCAAGGCATTTGAGAACCAAGGTACCACTTTACTGTAGCCCAGGAGCAGGGAATCTAAACCTCTCAAGCAGTCTTGCAGAAGCCCAATGAAACAGTTTAAAACAGGGAAAGAAGAGCTAGATAAACACTTCCTCCTTCGCAGCAATATAATTTTTGAGTAGGCCTAATTCCACTCCCACAAGCAAGAGCAAAGAGAGATGGTTTCTGTCTTCATTACTGTTCTCTATGTCCTCATACATTGTCATGTTTCTGTGCAACCTCAGTGCCAATCACTTTGCCACAAAAGCTATCCTGTTATTTCCAAACTTCATGGTGATCCTGGAAGGACCCAAGATTTAGGGGTGTCAAGGTATAACATGCTATATACCCTCAGTCGTCGACAAGAATCTCCACTAAATGTAGATGCTTATCATAGCTTTCCGTCAAAGGTCATTGCTTACAATTGGCATAATGCACAGCCAAGAGTGATATCCATTTCTGTACATACATGCACATAAACACTCATTATCAGTGTTCAAAGGAAGTTTAAAAGGAGGGGTAACATTGCCTGTTGATTGCAATTAACGAATAACAACATGGCAAGCCTTTGACAAAGTGTTATTAGAGCTTTTGGAACGTGTGCTGATGTGCAAAAACTTTCAAATGCAAGATATAAGAGTTGCAGGAGCCTGTTCTGCTTCTCCAACATTGTTACACATGTATAAACAGAATATCAAATTACTGTAGCAGCTATATGAAAGAGGAACATTTGGTAAGGCGTTTTTCCTTGTTAATCCAAATGAAGAGTTATTAAATATTCACACAGACAAAAAAGCTACTACGTTCTTTTTTTAATCTTAATGTAGTTCAAGAAGAATTCTGAAGTGAGAATAGGATAGCTGTGGGGCTATTATTTATAACATATACATTTTAAAGATTTCTTTCATTATTCAAGCAGCCTTCTAATAACTGTTGGTGGTATGAATCAACTGTCAAGGAATTAATTGTCATGGGGGCTTAATAACCACTTTTTGCCCCACATTACAAATGTGGAAACCAGTTGGTTGGTGTGAGATTTCAAAATGTATCTCAGGTGAATTAATATAAATGGGAGGGTGAAAGCTACCTTATTTAAATAGGCCTAATCAAGTATTCATTATCAAATGTGGCTATTCCCTCATATCTGAAATAAAGAGATGGTTGGAATTGGTTGCACAGCATGTACTGTACACCTCCAACATTTCTCCAGTGAAAATAGGGATGTTCTATTAAATAACAATTATGATAATGATAATAATAATAATGTTATTTACACCCTGCCCACCTGACTGGGTTGCCCCAGCCACTCTGGGCAGCCTCCAACATATATAAAAACATAATAAAACAATAAACATTAAAAAAGCTTCCCCAGTGTAATGGTTATATGGGGTTGCTCGTGCGTAAGTTGCTGCCACCCATCCGTGGCTGTCTCAATCGCTGGCAGAATCCGTCAGTGGGCTTTTCCTTAACTTCTTCCAGCAAAGAAGTTCTTTGACGCCAAGTCTACGCCTACTTTTCCTGCGCGGAAGTCTTCTGCGCAGGGTGGGTGTGGGTAGCGGAGGACCCGTGCTCTCCCCGCTGGTCTCCGGCGAGGAGTCCTGGAGCCCCCTCGCCGATTCCCCCATCTGCCCCCCTTTATCCCTGGTGTTACGCTGATTTCCTTCCCCAGCTGATGAGCTCCCTCTCTCCCTGCTGGGCCCTTCTCCAGCATCGCTTGGGAGCCTTGCCTCCACCTCTGGCTCCGATGTCAGTTCCCTGACACCTAGACATAGGGCTGCCTTCATATGTCTTCTAAAGGTTTTATAGTTACTTATCTCCTTGGCTCATGGGTCACATAACTCCATACCCGCCAACATTTCTCTGATGTAAATAGGGACATCCTAAGGAAAAGCAGGACATTCTGGGATTAAATAAAATACCGGGATGGCTTCTGTAAATAGGGACACATGGAGGGGTCTGTGATCAGGACTCAAGCTCACGTCAGGCCTCAAACTTTGAGCCTGACAAATTTGCAGTGGAGGAAATAATATGAAGCTACACTGTACCAAATCAAGCCATTGGTCCATATATCCCAACACTCCCTTCTCTGACTGGCAGAAGCTCTCCAGCGTTTCAAACAGAGGTTATTTCTGGCATTAAGTGGACATGCCAGTGACAGAGCCTAGGACCCTTCTCCTAAGGCCACAGCAATCCTTGTTGCATGAAACACTGCTTTTAAAATGGAGGAGACTTTCAAAGCTGGTTTGGGGTATGGCATAGTGGTCTGATGTTTAACAAAAATAAGATACTGGCAAGCTTCAAACTCTTGGTGTGCTTCAAGTATCTCTTTTGATCCCGATCATGGAGGACCAGAAGTTCCATGGATCAGACACTATGCAACCTATCTGAAGAGAAGATGAGAACCACTTCCAGCAGGGGCATTCACAGAATCATCCCATAATCCAGAAGATCAATCTGGATCATGTCTCTGACCAACATAGAGCCTTGAGAGCTGTTCTGTTCCATTATTGGAGGCAATCAGGCCACCACGTAAACCATCAGGCAACTTGCTTGCTGTCTCCCAACATGCTCAACACCCCTTCCCACACCTAATACATGGCATTAATGTGCCAATATGTCATCTTGCTTTGGGTAGACAGAACAACCCACACTAGCTCTGCTAATGTGTATCCTTCCCCAACACAAGCTGACAACGCATCACTAGATGATAACACAGTGGCACAGTGGAGAGGGGCCATAAGGGCCATGGCCCTGGAAGCAAAAACCAGGCACCACTACACAGGCACCAGCTTCCACAGAGATCCCCGCCCTGGCACAGCGAAGGTGGCAGAGCAGCCTCTCTGCAGGTGACAGGCGAATTCACAGCCCAGGGATGCATCGGCCGGCTGGGCTCTCCTCTGTGTGGGTGAGCAGGCAGAACAGTGCAGCCTCACTTAGCTCCAGTGGGGGTTACTCCAGCAGCATCAGTGGCTTTCCTGTCCCGGGCACTGGCAACCCATGCTATGCCACTGTGATAACTGTTGGGAATTTCATCCCTCCGTGCTGCAGATGTGTGATTGTTGTTGTCACCTTTACATTCCACAGTGCTGGATGTCATGGGAACAGAAGTTCAGATACGCTGTATTGCTTTTGCTTTTCCCTTCTCTCCGAGGAAGAAAGAGAGAGAGGAGCCATGAATTTGGGACTAGCAGTGCACAGAAGCAGCTAGAGGCAATTTGGGGCAGAAAATTGGCAGGGGAGGAAAGGGTTAAGCACCCTTCCTTCCCGCTCCCCTCCATACCTCTGTTCTCAGTCATCCTGTCCCATTGTTGCTTTCTAAGGGCATTTAATAGAATCTTAAAATTAGTCTATATGTAATGTGTAGCTTGGTGCAGACTCAGGTAGAAATCCAGGACAACTACATAATACAGATTTCTAATGCAGCTTCCTATCACTGTGATAAAAACTGCATGCCAGGAAGTTCTGAATTATCAAAAGGCTGACAACCAGCCATCCTATTGAATGTGACATGTTTATCATTCACTAATATGTATTTTTCCTACTTGGTATGATATTTCTGGCATTTAAGAAAACTCACAGCATTCACAAAGCTATGAGGAAGAGGTGCTATACAGCAAACAAATTACAACCCTTTTTTATTTTAAAAAGTCCATCTGTTCCACAGAAACTGGTAGTCCCTAAGTAGAGTGGCAATATAGCTGTTATTATTGTTCTTTTTTTGAGGGGGCGGGGACAGCCATTTGTAAGACATGACAAATAATAATATCCTTTCTTTAAACAAAAGCAAACAAAGTGAAATTATTGTTGTTTTGGACAGCTTTTACAAAATGTCAGTTCTCTCACGAGTTGGGAAAATGCCAAATATCTAAGCTTCCATTATTAGCTGGTGCGAGGTGGTCTGCGCTGCTTTTTAAGCTGGCAAAGGTGGAAGGGAAACGCAGAGAAAGAAAATTAATTTCTGGCCTTGTTTGTGGGGTTTAGTTGATGAGATTGCAAATGCTACCTAGGTATGCCTAATACGCCTCAAGTCCCAGATGGCTCCTCAGGGGCATAAATAAAGGCCAAGAGAAAACAAATGTATTGATAGCTCTGTCTTTAAAAGAAACCATCTGTTTTCAGCTTGTGGCAACGAAGCTGAATTGTTGCATCCTACCTAACTGTGATTAGTTTTACAGGCTATCTGAAACCTCTAGCACTGGCTATTTAAAAGAAGACACCAAAACAAATGGCATGCAAGGGAGGCACGCTTTCTAACCAGCTCCAAATGGTGCATATTTTATTTGGAATCAAGTCCCACAGAGTCTATTTTGGACTGTATCCTAAAACATACATTACTGCAATGTGACACATCATGTATCAAAAGCCCTTAGGAACTATGCTTTAAAATGCTCGAAAACATGTACAAAATATAACCCTGGAGCAAATGGAAGGCATGCAACAGTCTGAACTATATACATAACAACAACATTTTTTATTCCTTTATACCCCGCCCATCTGGCTGGGTTTCCCCAGCCACTCTGGGCGGCTTTCAGCAAAATATAAAAACATAATAAAATATCAAACATTAACAAGTTCCCTAAACAGGGCTGCCTTCTGATGTCTTCTAAAAGTCAGATAGATCTCCTTGACATCTGGTGGGAGGGAGTTCCACAGGGCGGGCGCCACTACCGAGAAGGCCCTCTGCCTAGTTCCCTGTAACTTGGCTTCTCACAGCGAGGGAACTGCCAAAAGACCTCGGTGTCTGGGCTGAATGATGGGGGTGGAGACGCTTTTTCAGGTATACAGGAACGAGGCCATTTAGGGCTTTAAAGGTCAGTGCCAAAACTTTGAATTGTGCTCAGAAACACACTGGGAGCCAGTGAAGATCCTTAAGGCCCAGTGTTATATGGTCCCGGCATCTACTCCCAATCACCAGTCTAGTGGCCGCCATATGGGCATGGTGAAGCCTAAATTATATACAGTGGTACCTCGGGTTAAAGACGCTTCAGGTTACAGACGCTTCAGGTTACAGACTCTGCCAACCAATAAATAGTACCTCAGGTTAAGAACTTTGCTTCAGGATGAGAACAAAAATCGTGCTCCGGCAGCACGGCAGCAGCAGGAGGCCCCATTAGCTAAAGTGGTGCTTCAGGTTAAGAACAGTTTCAGGTTAAGAACGGACCTCCAGAATGAATTAAGTTCTTAACCCGAGGTACCACTGTACATTGAATTTGTATGCATATTTGCTTATTTAGGCCCACTGTGCTCAATGGTGCTTGTTCCTGGATGAGTGTGCATAGGATTGAAGCCTGAATCGCCTCCATTTAATCAATTAATTTCTAGCCCATCCTCACAGCACTCACCGTCATTACAGAAGGTGGTGACATTTAAAACAAGAAAAGCAAAATAAAGATGTATAGCATCTTTGTCATGCATCACAGATGGGAGGCTTAAATAGGTTCATTTGAGACATTTGATTTGGACCTCAAAACCCAACCCCATTCAATATGATCAAAATTATTTAGCCATTGTAATCTCCTTTGGGGGAGGATACATTCTGCCCCAAATCTGTAATCAGAGCTTGTTCTTGAAAGCTGCTGCCGCTCTCACCAATGCTGTTTTGCAGCCCTCGGACTGATTAAGTACTAAGAGAAGGAAAAGGAATGTTTGTGCCCAGAGGACGACTGAATGAGCTAATCAAGATGCCGGAACAGGTGGTCTGGAGATCGACTGCTCTTCTGTCTTGCGTCAAGTCCCCTTCTGCCTTGGCGTACCCTTCATGTCAGGGCCTAGGAGTACATCTTAACATAATGCAGTGCCATATCATATAAATGATACAACAAGCTTCATCACGGCATTTGTCTCCCAAATGGTGCTTTGAATATGTATTTGGAAGAAGAATCATGCTCTGATTAAGAGCTTTCTAAAGATGCAAAATGACATCTCCAAACGTCTTTGTTCTCTTTTGCAATCCGGTACAAGAACAATTGTCTACAATAATAATAATAACAACAATAAAATGAGTCCTTGCCTTCCACCCACTATTCATTTTTGACATTCAGAATCACACTGTAAAGGCCCAAATTTCATGAGGAAAAATGTGCCTAAACGCCATTTGTGACCATGACAAAAAGAGCACTAAAGGGCTTATGACAGGCATGTCCAAAGTCCATTTCGGGGGCCTAATCCAGCCCGCCAGTCGATTTAAACTGGTGCCTGTGGCAGTATATGTCCTGGGGTAAAAGCCTAAAAAAAGTTCAGCAACTTCAATTCTGAAAAAAGCTCAACAGCCTTGGGAAAAAATTGTAAAAAAAAACCCAATTCAACTTTGGTCGGCCCTCACGTATGTTCACTTCATCAAATCTGGCCCTTTTTGAAAAAAGTTTGGCAACCCTGCCTTATGCTAATACTGAATTCACCAGTCTCTGTAGACTAACTGTGGGGAACTTTCAGCCATCCAGAAGTTGCTGAACTAGAACTCCCATTGTAGCCAGCCATTGGTCATGTTCACTAGGGTTGATGGGAGTTGCAGACCTACAAATTTCCTTAACAAAGAACCTGAACAAAATATGAGTACCGCTAGCATATCTCTGCTGTAGCCTGATGAAATGGCTGCTACCAGCCAATGAAGGGAGCAGCCTGATGGGAACACATGCGAGGAAAGCTCCAAATGGCATGAGTTCATACCATGGAGAAGATTTCCTACACTAGATGGTAAAAGGATGAAAATATATATATGCAAAGCAACTGAAGTGAAGCACTGGCTCAGGTAAGTAGAGGTTCAGTTGTCCTGGGCTCCATGTTTTGGGAGGAAGGCTGGGATAGAACAGGCTATGAAAAAGACCCTACTCATTGGAATAAATTGTGGTCTAAACCTCCCTTTAAATCCTTCTGGCCCAAAGGAAAGGAATTCACTTTGAAACTTGGCAATAGATGGTACCAAACATCATGGAAATTGGCGCTAATACATCCAGGAACCTCACCAAAATGCTGGAGAGGCTGCACCTCTACAGACACATACCTCCACACGTTGTGGGATTTGTTAAGAAGTCATTCTTCAAAGAAACAGAAAAAGGTGCTTGTAGCTTTAAAGAAGTTTTCTTTAATGGTTAGGAGTGACATTCTAGGCTGATTGGTTACAGCTGGGGATTCTTGCAAGGTTCTTAGCAAACCATCTCGTAACAATATCTGAGGTGACCCTTCCTGAATCCCAAAATGGTTTTTGGCCTTCTAGGGGGACAGTTGACATGATTTTCACCACTCAACAGCTTCAAGAAAAATGAGGAGCAAAACCAACCCCTGTATATGGCGTTTATTCGACACTGTAAATCGTAATGCCCTGTGGACTGTCTTTCTGAAAACTGGCTGCCAAGATAAATTTGTAAAAATCATTCGGCTCCTTCATGATAATATGACAGCAACAATCGCAGATAACAATGGCTCTCAAAGTGAACCATTCACAGTGGGATCAGGTGTTAAACAGGGTTGTGTTATTGCCCCAACTCTATTCATTATTTTCATTGCCATGATCCTATATTTTGTCGAAGGGAAACTCCCCAACGGAGTAGAAATCATATATCGAACAGCTGGAAAGCTCTTCAATCTGAGCAGGCTGAAAACAAAGAGTAAGCTTACCGTAACTTCTGTCATAGACCTTCAGTACGCTGATGACAACATAGTGTGCGCACGTTCAGAGGATGACCTCCAAACCATCCTAAATATCTTTGCAGAAGTTTACGAAAAGCTTGGCCTATCACTCAACATCCAAAAAACCAAAATGCTGCACCAACAAGTACAAAATAACACCTCTGCAGCATCACAAATCCAACTCAATGGTGTAACGTTGGAAAATGTTGATCACTTCTCCTACCTAGGCAGTTATCTTTCCACAAGGGCCAACACTGATGCCGAAATCCAGCATCACCTGAACTCTGCGAGCGCGGCTTTCTCCCAATTGAAGTGCAGAGTGTTTGAGGACAGGGACATTCGCAGGAAATCAAAATGCTTGTTTACAAAGCTATTGTACTACCAACCTTACTATATGCTTGTGAAACATGGACCACTTATAAATGCCATCTCCAACTCCTTGAAAGATTCCATCAACGCTGTCTCTGAAAAAATTTACACATCACTTAGGAGGACAGGCTAACTAATATCAGTGTACTGGAAGAAGCAAAGATCACCAGTGTTGAAGCAATGATTCTTCAACATCAACTTCGTTGGACTGGTCATGTTGTGCGGATTGTCAGCATCGCCCTTTGAGCCAGTGCCACCGACTGGACTCATCCACTTCAGCCCGACTGGGCCAGGCGAGCTGGGGTAGCACTTCCAGAGACCACCTTCTGCACAGGAACAGGTCAAAGTGCTGTGGACTCACAACTCAGAGCTGTGAGCACCAGATTCACTCCCGAAGACAGTCGTTGCACAGCAGAGTACAGCAGAGCATAAACTACTCGGAGAACAGTTCTGTAGAATAACTACTTTTATTCTATCTACAACTATCATACAAACTATATACAGAGCTAAATGGAGAAGCTGAACTGCACTGAGTGTCTGCAGCTGCTCTTAGCAGCAACCTTATCTATACAGAGATAACACTCTCTCTCTCTCTAACACTCAGTCTCTCTCTTTGATGTGAGGCTGGAGCGGAATAAGTAGTGAGCAGAAACCGCCCCCCTCCTCTCTGAAGAATCAGCAGAGAACATCAGCAGATTCTTGGAATGGGAGGGGTGAAATCTCCTCACGGATGCCTAATGATCGTCTTCCAAAGCAACTACTCTATTCCCAACTTAAAAATGGAAAGCGTAATGATGGTGGTCAACAAAAGAGGTTTAAAGACTGTCTCAAGGCAAATAAAAAAAAAGTAGTATAAACACTGACAACTGGGAAACACTGGCCTGCGAGCGCTCCAGTTGGAGAACAGCCTTTACCAAAGGTGTCATGGGCTTTGAAGACACTAGAACTGAGGACGCAAGGGAGAAATGTACTAAGAGGAAGGCACGCTTGGCAAATCCACACCATGATCAACTCCCTAACCAATGTCCCCACTGTGGAAGGATGTGTGGATTCAGACTTGGCCTCCACAGTCACTTACGGACTCATTGTTAAAACCGTGTTTATGGAAGACAATCCTACTCGGCTACGAGTGATCGCCAAAGGAGAAGGAGAAGAATAAGAACCCCATGGAAAATCTCCGTGTTAAAGCCTTTGGTAATGCACATTTAGGCATTCACCCTTTCAGTGTCAATGAACCCAATTATACCTAACAGTGACTACAACTGAGCCCCAGCCAGCATAGCCAATAACCAGAGTTGTAGTCTAAAACCTCTAAGAAAGGCTGCTTTATAGGAATATCAAGAATTGCAATCTGCTGCTGTGTGCAGAGTCCAGACCCTTGTAGACCTCACACTGCTTATCTATTCATTTCACTTTCCATCCCACTCCCAGAACAGTCCTCTGCTCAATGCTCAAACAAAATGAAAGATCAGCCGCCTCTGTTCTGCTCATATAGGATGCCTCCCTGCTCTCCTCTCTCAGGGTATCAGTTTCCTTTCCTTTTTGCTGCTTCATCACTCAAAGGGGAATCGGATGACTGCTGCTTGGTGGAATGGTTAGCTGCTGCTCTTGAGGAACTACTATTGCCAAATTAAAGCACCCGCAAAGTACATGGGGTCATCCAGAAGTACAGATCCAGAAATTCTTTACACATCCACTCTTAGCTATCGGACTGAAGACATGGGGCCTTCATCCATTATTTAGGGAGCCTCTTAGATGTACTTTGAGCAGAAATCCATGCATGTACCTTCAGTGTTTTTTCCCCATCTTCAGCACCTGTTGCAGTGTCTCTTCCAGGCAACCCAATTATTAATTCAGGAAGATAATCAGCGGAAGGCTAGAAAGCAAGAGCCAAACTGAATCCAGACTCGTCTAGAGAGCCTATTACAAAACACGTTGAGAAAAAAAGCAACAGACAAATATAAAATGCAGTATTTTCTGCCTGGCCCCTAAAACAGCCATAAGAGATGTGTTTAACTCCTTGAATAACCAACTGCAAGGTTCTTAAATACACTTTCATGGAAATCATAATAAGCAGTGGGACATGATAGGCACTTAGCAGACAATTCTATGTAGCCTTTGTGACTAAGCACTTAATTCAAGCGGCCTTCTTTTTGTGTTGTGGACTAGACACAGAGTGGTAGCCTGATCTTCTGGAAGAGAGAGCAGCAATATTGGCTTCAGGCCAATCAGGCTGAATTACATTGCAACTTCTGATTGGGACAATCTAAGGTGTTTTATGTGGGGTTGCCTTTGAAAATGATTCAGAAACTCATGGCTAGGTTACTGGCTGGCACTGGGTCTATAGAGAGTACAAATTTGCCTGTGTGTTTTTTTTTTTTAAACTACCATGAAAAAACACCCTTTGCGTCCAGATATCGCTTCTTAGCCTTTTGGCTAAGATCAAGTGTGTAGATGTGGTTGGACTACATCTCCCATCAAAGGGACATGGTTGGCGCTGTGGCCTAAACCACTGATCCTCTTGGGCTTGCCGATCAAAAGGTTGGCGGTTTGAATCCACATGATGGGGTGAGCTCCCGTTGCTCTGTCTCAGCTCCTGCCAACCTAGTAGTTCAAAAGCACACCAGTGCAAGTAGATAAATAGGTACCACTCCGGCGGGAAGATAAACGGCGTTTCCATAAGCTCTGGTTTCCGTCACAGTGTCCCATTGCACCAGAAGCTGTTTAGTCATGCTGGCCACATGACCCAGGAAGCTGTCTGTGGACAAATGCTGGCTCCCTTGGCCTGAAAGTGAGATGAGCACCACAACCCCACAGTCGCCTTTGACTTTAACTGTCCAGGGGTCCTTTACCTTTACCTTTTACATTTCCCATCATCCCTGACCGTTGGCCATGCTGGTTGGGGCTGACTGGATTTTTAGTCCATCAACAACTGGTCCTCCACAGTTTCCCCATCCTTCCTTTGCAGCTTAATTGGAGTGTTCCTCGAGGGCTGTTGGTTCTGCACAAATCCTCTTCAGAAGCTCCTTTTCACAAGGCAAATGCCTTTTGGATATGATATATAATGAAATTAAGAAAATTTTTGAAGTGACTTTCCCTAAGAGGCCAGAATCTTTCCTGCTGGGGATACTAAATAGCAAAATCCCCCCCAAAATGTCCAAACAGTATTTATGTATGTGACTACAGCAAGAATTCTCTGAGCACAGAAATGGGAGGAGAAGAGGACACCCTCAAATGAAGAACGATTGATCAAAATCTTGGAATATGCATGGATGCCACTGATAAAACTGATGCCACTGATAAAAGATACAAATTGAGAATCTTTTAAAGAAGACTGGAACCCCTTTCTAGTCTATATAAAAAGTTATTTCCCATATGCGAAGGCCACAGTGTGGTTTGAAGTGTAAGAAGATAGCAGAATATATTAAGAAACATGTTAGAGAGGATGAAATTAGGTAAGACGGAACCTTAAAACGTATGTAATTTGATTTATAAACATCAATGTTGGGTGAGTGAGAAGTCACTGGTTTTACTGCATTGGAATCTAATTGCTGAATAAAAAATGTAACTTTCTACATGGAAAAATGAACAAATAATAATAATAATAATAATAATAATAATAATAATAATAATAATAATTAAAGAAGCTTTTTCTCGTACGTGCTGTTAGAAAGCAAGGCATAAGGTAACCTGAGATATAACCTTTTCCATTGTTTTTTTTCTCAAAAATTTTATTAGTTTTCACAATATTATAAACAAACAAACAAACACACAAGACAAACAAACATAAATCATAGCCTTATTGAAAATTACACTTATTAACTTTGTTAAGTGACTTCCTCGCTTCCCCTTGGTTGAATTTCATTGCATGTCCTTTTAACGGTTTTCCAAATCCCAATTCTTATGAAATTTAACTTAAACATTAACATCCTTAAATCTTCACCTTATGGAATAAAACATATTAATTCATCACTTAACATAAATAAAATCCTAAGCCAATTAAGTATCTGCAAGCTATTTTCAGTTAATTTAACTTAACAAATTTAACTAGATAACCATTAAATTTATTCCACTCTTCCTAATACTCCTTCCTGATAACCTTTTCCATTGTTGCGCAGCATCTAAAGAATTTCCACCTAGGTTTGATTCTGATTGACCCTGCTACTTTTATCACCAGGTGAAGTCTTTTAATAAATCAGACATTTTAGATGCTCTTTTAATATTAAAAAGTTCTAGTATTATCTGGACTGCTGTCCAGTTCTATGTACTGCTTTTTTATATGGGTTGATAATAGTCGATCATTTTAAATTCCTTTTGATTTTGTAGTTATTCTAGAAGCCCCTTCAGATGAGTGAAATAGAAATGTACAAAATAAATAAATAAATAAATTCAAAGTGCCCTATGCTGTCCTTTGCTGAAAGACTATCTTTATATTCAGCAAGATCCCTTATCTTCCTTCAGGTAATTAATATGTCTCTTACATAGCAGGTCGCTGCTGCGCCAAGAATCCTGAGACAGTTAAAAATTGGCGCTTGCTCAGTCTTCTCATTTTTTCTTCTTCTGAGCCTATGAACAATTTCCATTTGTCAGCTCCCATGAAAAGAGCTTGGCTGGAGTGATTAATTATGTGATTCAACAAAGCGCATGAAAGATCTGTTTAAGACGTTACAGAAGCATGTCTTAAGTACAAACAAAGTGACCAGAAACCAAACCTTGCCTCACACACTGAGAATTAATGGGATTACATGGGGGAGTTTTTTAGTCAATCCATCCAAGATGCCAAGAAGCAAAAGGACCAACGCAGTGGTGAAGCAGAATAAATATGACAGGGATCCAGGTCAAATGGAGGAAACTTTGACCGTCTGCCACGTCACACAGAACAGTTTCCCTGAATAAATATGCACAAAGTGGGTGTCACCTATGGCTAAGCATAACCTGTGACCCTCCAAGTGTCGTTGGACTACAACTCCCATTATCTCCAACCATTGGCCACTGGTGGCAGGGCCTCAGGAAACATCTGGAGAGCCACAAACTTCCAATCCTTCTCCAACTGATATCTAGCACAAAGCCGAACACACACAAGAGAAAACAGTGCCTTTCTCTCCAGGGACGTTCGCCTGGTGCCTTCATTATACACCTGTAGGCACCAGGCAAAAACATTCCTTTTTAACTAGGCCTTTGGTTGATCCAATTTACCGTATTTTTCACTCTATAAGACGCACCAGACCACAAGACACACCTAGTTTTCGGAGGAGGAAAACAAGGGGAAAAAAATCTGAATCTCAGAAGCCAGAACAGCAGGAGGGCTCGCTGCGCAGTGAAAACAGCAATCCCTCTTGCTGTTCTAGCTTCTGGGATAGCTGCGCAGCCTGCATTCACTCCATAAGACCCACACACATTTCCCCTTACTTTTTAGGAGGGAAAAAGTGAGTCTTATAGAGCAAAAAATACGGTACATCCTATGCCCTTTTAAAATGTGGATTTGGGGCGGGGGGTTATTGGGTGGCTGTTTTTATTTTTATTAGGTATTTTGTGGTTTTATAACTTGATTTTATTCTGTGAACCGCCCTGAGACCCTCGGGTATAGGGTGGTATATAAATTCAATAAATAAAATAAATAAAAATAAAAACAGAAAATCTTCACATGAGCTCCAAATGGTGTGATTAATTGTTTGAGGATACTCAGGTCAGAAGCAGCGCTTTAATGCTTTTCAAAGCTGCGAACAAACTTATTTCCCAAAGTGTTCCTCACAGAACTATGTGTTACATCTGACATCAGGGTTTCACCCAAAACGGCATCCTTGTATTGACAATTCTTTTCCCCAAGCTGTGGAGGGTGACTAGGAACGGACAAATCTGTCAATTTCCTTCCCTCCATTTCTCTTCCCCCCCCCCCCCGCCCCAAGCTTAAATTCAGCTCTTCACATTTCTGCAGCAATTTGCAATTTATTTATTAAAATTTTGGTACGTACCCAGGTCGGATTTCCATTGCTGTTTTACAGAATTGTGTTGCCCAATTGTTAACTCATTCATTATTTTGTCAAGTATAGGGAGAAGGGTATTTTGCATGTTTGCATGTCAAATTAAATTTTCAAATGACGTCCGAGGTCTTGTGGCATGTGTTTTAACTTCTGAATTTGATATGAAGTACATTATTTGATGAGCAGAGAGCCAATTTATATTCTGCATTCTAACCAGGGCGCTGTTGTTTTAAGCCGGAGCTCAGCTGGGCGCCACTGCCATTCGAAGAGAAGAAGGGAGAAGTTCATGGTGAGCTCTGGCACCTCTTTTCCTAGAAAAACAGCACTGATTCTAACCTTTAAATAGCATACTTCTTCAGCTAGTCACCAGTAATCAAATAGCAGCTTCTTCAACAAAGAGTTGTGTGACAAGGTAGAGCTAGTGTCTCTGAACACTTTTTCCTTGCACTTTCAGATATTCTGTTTCCTGCGCTGCCAAGGTTAAAATTCACAGTTGGAAACACTGTTATCTTCACAATTTACAAATTTCTCTAACTTGCCACCTTCACCTTTGACTTTTTGTTTTGTTTCGCTTCCTAGTTTCCTTCAAAGCTGTTAATGGAGTAAAAGAAAATGCATACATTTGCATCCAGCTTGTTTTCAATAGACTAGCTTCTAACCTTGGAAATAAAAAAAGTTTCCAACATGGAGGGGATCCCTCCTCGTAGATATTGCACATACAAATTCTCAGTAATTTAAAGGTGCTGCATGAACTTGCATTTCTGCTTTGCATCACAATCCTTTATTTTCCCATTGAGTTCAATTGGTTTTTCTTCCAGGTGAGTGAGCACAGGATAGCAGCCTGAAAATATTCTCTTAATAAGATGGAACCCCTCATATTTGTAGCTAGAGAAGAAAAAGGGGAAAATAGGCAGGAGTAAAAGTATCTCACTTAGATCAGTAATTTCCCGTCTATGTTGTTAGGGCTCACTCGTCTGCTGCAAGAGAGCTGTAAGCAAGCTGTGAATAAATAAACTGAAGAATGAGTTTAGAGAAAGCTTCTCAATGAATGTAATTTGCCTCTGCTGGGCATGGGTTGTTGGGTTATTTCTCTGAATCAAGCATGGTTAGATGATTCAATCACTGGTGATAAGGTAAAGGGACCCCTGGCCATTAGGTCCAGTCGTGGCCGACTCTGGGGTTGTGGTGCTCATCTCACTTTATTGGCCGAGGGAGCTGGTGTACAGCTTCCGGGTCATGTGGCCAGCATGACTAAGCCGCTTCTGGAGAACCAGAGCAGCGCACGGAAACGCCGTTTACCTTCCCGCCGGAGCGGTACCTATTTATCTACTTGCACTTGGATGTGCTTTCGAACTGCTAGGTTGGCAGGAGCAGGGACCGAGCAATGGGAGCTCACCCCGTCGCGGGGATTCGAACTGCTGACCTTCTGATCGGCAAGTCCTAGGTTCAGTGGTTTAGACCACTGGGCCACCCGCATCACTGGTGATAGAGAGGTGCAAAAGAATGGCCCACGCGAAGCTTGCCCACTGCATGAATGTTTGGATCACCAATATGTGTTTACCTCCTTCCAGGAAAGAAGAATAGCCGTGAGAGCAGCATGTGCAGAAACATGGAGGTAGTTATTTCCATATTGGTGCTCGAGTTGGGGTTGTGATGGCAGCCATGGTTGTCCTCTTCCCCTCACATGATTGAAATGACCAAGTAGGGTTGCAGTCAAATACAAATAGTGGCAACCTCTACTTGACTGAATGGCAGTTTTGCTATTTAATGAAAACAACAACAACAACATGTTTTAAATTTGTAATATACAAGAAACATCTCAAGTGCACAGCCATGCGTAAAACATCTCTATGGGCCATGGCTGGGAAAGGCTGTTTAATTATTAGCGCCGAAAGATTTCATTTGGCAACCAAGTTTTGACAAGGAGCACTTGAGCGTCAACTGTTTCGACAAGACTTCAAATCTGTAAATCAGAAGAGCAAACCATGAAGTGGTAATAGCAGGGGCTCCTCGGGTGTTGGGATTTTTCAAGATCTTTTAAAATTATCACATTAAGGCAGAGAGGGAATTATCCAGTGCAATGTCTGCTATTGCAACTACTGCATCTGGAACACAGAACAGAACGAAGATGCAATACAGCTTTGCTTTTTTTGCCCCCATCCTGAAGTGATCAGATCTCTCAAAATGATTTTTTAAATAGAGGATTTGTATTATTTTTATGATGGACTTATGTTCCGACTATATAGAAAATGGATTTTACTTTCTTGTTGTGGAGGATAGGCATTTCAGTGATTTCATGAGGTATTTAAAATTCACCTTAAGACCTCAGGGCTGCTTACCTGGTTTCGGTAATAGCAGCTGCATCAGAGTTCCTCTTCACAGACCCTTTATATTGGTCCACCCTCTCCCCTCCCCCCCAAAAAAAGTCCTGGGAAAGATGCTATATTTGCATGTACTTTTGTTTCAAGGGAGAGCTCTGCTGCTACTGTCTTTGTCAGATACAACACACACACACACACACACACACAATCACAAATTAGCTGTTGCCATGGACAACACTGCAATAGATTAAACCTTTGAGATTAATCTTCCCTTGAAAATCACGCCCGGTGTAAACACTGCCCCTTGTATTTCATGCTAAAATTTCACACTTAAGAACTCAGCACTGTTCATTTGCTACATTGAAGAAAACAAGACAGTCCACATGTATGCAGGCTCATATAACGAAGCATCCATTTCTGGATTTGTACAGGAGGAAGAAAAACAGCTGGAATATTCAGGAAAAGTTTTAGCTAAAGCAGAAGGGGGGAAGAGACTGTGCACAGAATTGTGGGAAATACCCAGAAGGCATGTTGAGATGTAGAGTTTGAGGATGGATGGGATGAAGTGTGACTGATAAATTGAGGGCAAGTGTAGAAATAGGTGGTGGCTATCCAGTTCATATAGTAGAGGACTCACTCACTCCACCATGCTCATAGCAATATAGGAGGGAGATAGTTCCACTCAGATGAGCATAAATGCCTAATCATACCATTCAATTTTTAAAGTTTTATTTAAGAGGAATAATTGGGCTTCTACCCCTCAGGTTTCTTTATATTGGACCCAGATTGCATCTTCTGTTATGGGTGTAGAGGGCTACGAATGAGCCATAAAACCTATTCCTTCACCCCAGGAACGGGATTTTTGGCCCTCATTAGCATCTGAACACAAGCCACATTTCCATTTTAAATCTATGTGTTTTGTTGTTTGTTGTTGGTATTTTGCCCGTTTATACTTACATAATCAACACGAGGCTGAGAAGGTGCTGATTTTATGTTGATGCAAGATCGTTCTCGGAACATACGGAAATACGGCCAATATACTGTAGAAACCAAGCATCTTGTGAAAGGCATTACATGTCAGCTCCCTTTCCTCCTCTGTAGGTTATTAAGCACTTAAACAAGCATTTGGTTTCTGGTACCAAGGAACTCCTGATGCATTTTGATAAGCAGTTCATGAAAATGCTCAAACAGCAGCCCAATTAAAAAATAATGAACCCATTTCCTCTGAAACAGAATCATTAACTTGATGGTTTTCAACAGCAGCTTAAGGCTTGCTACTTCATCAAGCTGTCTTTGTGGTTGTTGGCCATCAGGACCTTTGTAAACCTCAGGAGCTCTTCAAATACACAGGCTAATCAGACTCTACTAGTGGAAGATTCCATGTGTCCACTCTGCTCTGCTTCTCTGACTCTGTTATGACTCGTAAAGGAAGACTGCGTCCCTGCCCTCTCTCACACACACATGCTACTTTGAAAGAAGCCAGCCAGTATTACCAAGGTCATCCAAGAGATATCAAGTATCCTACACTGATAATTACGTTTAGATGGTTCACAAGACTTTCCCCTTAAAGCTTTAGATGCATGAAGCAGGGCCACAGGAGCTAGCCCAGTCTAGTTGGTGGCGTTGTGGTCTAAACCACTGAGCCTCTTGGGCTTGCCAATCGAAAGGTTGGTTGTTTGAATCCCCATGATGGAGTTAGCTCCTGTTGCTCTATCCCAGCTCCTGCCAACCTAGCAGTTCAAAAGCACACCACTGCAAGTACTGTATTTTTCGCCCTATAGGACGCACTTTTCCCCCTCCAAAAATGAAGGGGAAATGTGTGTGCATCCTATGGGGCGAATGCAGGCTATCGCTGAAGCCTGGAGAGCGAGAGGCGTCGGTGCGCACCGACCCCTCTCGCTCTCCACGCTTCAGGAAGCTATCCGCAAGCCTTGCGAGCCCGGCGGGAGTTCCCGCGGGCTCGCAAGGCTTGCAGGCGGCAGCCTGCAGCCCAAAGCACAGGGCACCCTCCGGAGGACGCCCTGTGCTTCGGGCAGATGTCCGCAAGCCTTGCGCGCGTGGGAGGAGGTCCCGCCGGGCGCGCAAGGCTTAGGGCGGCAGCCTGCAGCCCGAAGCACGGGGCGCCCTCCGGAGGACGCCCTGTGCTTCGGGCAGGTGTCCGCAAGCCTTGCACGCGTGGGAGGAGGTCCTGCCGGGCGCGCAAGGCTTGGGGCGGCAGCCTGCAGCCCGAAGCACAGGGCGCCCTCCGGAGGACGCTCTGTGCTTCGGGCAGATGTCCGCAAGCCTTGCGTGCATGGGAGGAGGTCCCGCCGGGCACGCAAGGCTTGGGGTGGCAGCCTGCAGCACAAAGCATGGGGCGCCCTCCGGAGGACGCCCTGTGCTTCGGGCAGGTGTCCGCAAGCCTTGCGCGCGTGGGAGGAGGTCCCGCCAGGCGCGCAAGGCTTGGGGCGGCAGCCTGCAGCCCGAAGCACAGGGCGCCCTCCGGAGGACGCTCTGTGCTTCGGGCAGATGTCCGCAAGCCTTGCGTGCATGGGAGGAGGTCCCGCCGGGCGCGCAAGGCTTGGGGTGGCAGCCTGCAGCACAAAGCATGGGGCGCCCTCCGGAGGACGCCCCATGCTTCGGGCAGGTGTCCGCAAGCCTTGCGCGCCCGGCGGGAGTTCCCGCAGGCGCGCAAGGCTTGCGGGCAGCAGCCTGTTCTGTGGGCTGGGGTCGGGGGAAGCTCGGGCTTCCCCCGCCCCAGCCCCGCGGCTGGGGGGGGGGGAATAATTTTTTTTTATTCATTTCCCCCCCCCCAAAAAAAAGGAGGTGCATCCTATGGGCCAGTGCACCTTATAGGGCAAAAAATACAGTAGATAAATAGGTACCACTGCAGTAGAAAGGTAAACGGCGTTTCCATGCACTCTGGTTTCCATCACAGTGTCCCATTGCGCCAGAAGCAGTTTAGTCATGCTGGCCACATGACCCGGAAAACTGTCTGTGGACAAACACCAGCTCCCTCAGCATGAAAGCAAGATGAGCACCACAACCCCATAGTCGCCTTTGACTAGACTTAACCATCCAGGGATCCTTTACCTTTACCTTAGTCACCATGCCATCAGAGACATTCTGCTGCCCTACTTCTTGACATTCTGAGAGACTGAATTTGACTGCAAGAGCTTTTGTACTGTTGCTCTGCATATCTTCTCTTCATTCATTTCAAAGCAAGTCTCGTCTTCATCAATGCATTCCTTTCCATAACTCACAAGAACGTGAGTTCTTAAGGTCTGAGTTCTTGAAGACAGAGGCTTAAAGGAACCTTGCTGAATGACCAGAACTCAGTATATATCAATTGTGTCACATGATCCAAGAGTTTCATCTCATAATCAAAGTCTAGAATCCTCCAACATCCTTCAATTTGGCATGTTTTTGGAACCTCCAGTTGATACATTATTCTTCCTCACTTTCTTGGACCAAATAACTCTTCTGTTGTGTACTCTGAGTTAGCCGAACTTCCCTCATTCTCAATGTCTGGCCCTCCGTAAGGATTTTCCATTAGAAGCTTCTTGAGTTTATTTACTTTAGGTGGACAGCTTCTTAATTCCCAGTAATAACTGGAGAAGCCTGCAACCTAAGTGCAAAGGATATTACAAGTTGTCTTGTCTGTACCAAGTGTTATTCCACTGCAACAGAGAAACTTCAACACCATTTGTGTGTTGATCTGTGGGAAAGAAGGGTGTGAGGAGGGACTCCAACCATGGTGGGGCTGTGAGCAGCTGCAGAAAGGGTAAAAACTGTGGCACATTGCAAGACTAACCTATGCACCCCATCACTCTATCGTCATGTTGTTTGAAAGCAGAGGGCTGCTTTGAACCTTTCCCCTCTTCTTATTGCTATCTGTATGTAAGGACAATCCAACTCATGACATGACTCGATGTTTCTCAACTGCACAGAACCAGCTTCCGAACGAACAAATATTTATTTGCTTTATTTATAAACCATCTTTCCTCCCTAAAAGCTCAGATGCCATGCAATGTCCTCTGGCTGGGTTAACTTCTCAACAACCCTGTGGGGAACATGAGGTGTTAAGTTGTGGGTGAACATATCAGACTACACACCGATTCTTCAAACAGCTCTTGTTTATTCACAGGCCAGAACAGAACTGAACTGAAGGGTTCAGCCAGCCTGCTTATATAGAGCTCCACTACAACGCAACTGTAACAACTTTCTGTAACTATCCAATCACTGAACATCACTTTCAATCCCTTATTTGCATATGTGGACCTGAGTGAAAACTATCTACAGTATCCCCCTGCTGGCCCAGGGTGAGAACTTCAGTACATAACATGGGGCTGAGTGTTTGTGATTAGGCCAAGCTCAAGCAGTGAGTTTCATAACAGAGAGTAGAGCTGAGTTCAAATTTCTCAGAAGGCATTCCTCTCAGAAAATTACTTTTTTCTGTCCCCCACCCACAAAGATATCTACTTTGCAGAAGTTTGCCAAAGCCACTATTTATTTCATTTCATTTCATTGGTGCTGACTGCCCCCATTTTCCTCCGCCTCAGTGCTTTCAAGTTTGCTAGGTTCATATGTGTTGCAAAGAAACAATAGGGAGCTTAAAATGTGCTTTCAACTTTTCCTTGGCAAGTAGGACTCACTATTAGTGCTGTCAGTAATCCCAACTTTGTCTATTTGCAGGCACGGTTTCAATTCAGGCCATGCCCGAATATGGACATTTCCCCCCTTTGCAGACATGTTTTCTGATCTGCAGAGCATGTTTGAGGGTGTAGTTTGAGTGGCTCCATGACAGCATTGATCAGCACCGATAGCAAGCCTTTTTGAAGCCATGCTGTCACCATCAACCAGCTGATTGGTGCTGACAGTGCCCTTTGAAAGTGGTTCGCTGTCAACCAATCAGTGCTGACAGCAAGCCCCTTTGAACTTACAGCCTGATGTCATAAAGGCATCAGGTGATTGACAGGTGAGCAGTCCTGCCAAAGTGTTCCATGGGGTAGGTGATGATCTGACCTGCTAGGCTGAAAAGGTTTCCTACTCCTATTGCAGAGGATCCAAACTGATGGCTCAGCTGCCAAACCTAAAGTGGCAGCAAAGATCCCGTGTTGCGAACAGAAAAGTGGCAGCAAAAACAACAGCAACAAACTCTTAGGATGCTCATCTCCACAACTTCCAAATATTTCGCAGGTGAATTGTTACATTCCTGTTAACCCAGCAAGCATTAACAGTTGTTGTTCTTTTTCTTTAAAAACACACACACTTTTATAACTTTTATTTAAAAAAGAAGCTTTTTTATTATGAATTGTAGGTGCTGGTATTCCAAAGGAGCAGAAAAGACATTTTAAGTATGCAACGACAACCGCAGGGATGCTACTAGCCCAGAGATGGAAAGAAGTCCCTACCAGAGAAAAATGACAAACTAAGCTGTTGGACTGTGCTGAAATGGCAAAACTAACTGGAAAGCTCAGGGACCAAGAAGACCAAAACTTCAATAAAGAATGGGGAAATTTTATAATTTACTTGAGAGACCAGTGTAAGCAGATGAAAACATTAGCAGGATTGCAATAATGCTTGTAATGTAGAAGATATTATGGATAAAACGGGGAGACATAAAATTTGGATGTTGAAATAATACGCAGTTGAAAAGGTTTAAAATAGGATCCATGGAGGGTAAGATGGGAAGTCTAGAGATTCGGTGATATCTCCAAATATGGATATGTATTTTGTATTGAGGACGCGGGTGGCGCTGTGGGTAAAACCTCAGTGCCTAGGACTTGCTGATTGCATGGTCGGCGGTTCGAATCCCCGCAGCGGGGTGAGCTCCCGTCTTTCGGTCCCAGCTCCTGCCCACCTAGCAGTTCGAAAGCACCCCTAAGTGCAAGTAGATAAATAGGTACCGCTTTATAGCGAGAAGGTAAACGGCGTTTCCATGTGCTGCACTGGTGCTGGCTCACCAGAGCAGCTTCGTCACGCTGGCCACGTGACCCAGAAGTGTCTCCGGACAACGCTGGCCCCCGGCCTCTTAAGTGAGATGGGCGCACAACCCTAGAGTCGGACATGACTGGCCCGTACGGGCAGGGTTACCTTTACCTTATTTTGTATTGATATAACTCTATACTTGTAAAATAAAAAAAAATTCAAAAAATAAAAAAATGAGGCTTAAATAGAATATTTAGTTTTACAATGGATCGTGTTGCATTTATTATACAATAACAAGAAAAAATCGGCAACACTTTGTTTGCTATAGGTTTTGATGGGAAGGAATAGAAGGGAGCTAGTATTCTGGGTTTCGTGTCCGCATTTATCCAGACATACAAGTAAGGACAAGACATAGATGCCCCTCACTCGGAGATTTAACTTCCAAAAACCTGGAAGAAGGAAGCTAGCATCACAAACAGAGAACCGTGTAAATGTGAGGGCACCAGCAATGCATTTGAAAGGCATCCTGAACATATCTCTCACAGGGGGGAAAATAGGGACATTTTGTTTTAGCTCGGACAAGAACTCCAAAAAGACAAGTCCTGCTAAGAGATAATTTGAGCATGTTAACCTGCTCCTTCGTACATGCCGAAAGTGTTTAAAACACCCTTGATAAATGCATTTTGGCTGCCTATAGTCTGTATCACATTTCTAAGCCTCCGTCCACAGCTATTTTTGTTTCCCTGCCCTATGACAGGACTTGTGGTTTAGCCACTATATTGATTCAGCCCCATTTTCATGTTTCTTGGCTCTTTATTAGAATACTTATATTGTCTTGCACAATAGATGCAGTAGTGGCTGAACAGGCAAACCAGCATTACAAAATCAATATCAAAACAAACATTTGTGATTATACAGCTTTTTAAAAAAAGAAGAAAAAAGGAAATAGGTCTGGCATAGGAAGTCAGAAAGGATCTCTTTCTGCATTTAGAGCAGAGAGCGTGATGCTGATAACGCCAAGGTTGCAGGTTTGATTCCCATAAGGGACAGCTGCATATTCCTGCATTGCAAGAGGTTGGACTAGATGATCCTCAGGGTCCCTTTCAACGCTATGTTTATGATTCCATGATTCTAAAACGTACAAATAAGAACAAACAACCCCCCAGACTTCACCTTGAAGGTTCTCCACACATGCACACAAAATGTGCACAAAACCACATTACATTGGGGAAAATGTATATGCCTTAAAATGTATATATAAGTGTTTTTCCTTTAATGTTGCTTTCCCTCTGCCAGGTATAAACAGAACAGAACTCAGCCGCTGAAAAAGGCTTAGATCTGGTGCAACTTTTGCATATGACCGTTCCCTCAGTCATACTGAAATCCATGTGACAATGACTAAGTCCCATTGCTTAAAAATGGCTTCTCAAGGGAACCATTTTAGTACAGTGGTACCTCTGGTTACGAACTTAATTCGTTCCGGAGGTCCGTTCTTAACCTGAAACCATTCTTAAACCTGAGGTACTACTTTAGCTAATGGGGACTCCCACTGCCGCCGCCGTGTGATTTCTGTTCTCATACTGAGGTAAAGTTCTTAACCTGAGGTACTACTTCTGGTTAGCAGAATCTGTAACCCAAAGTGTTTGTAACCCAAGGTACCACTGTATATCATTTATGCAATTCTGAGGTGTTTCCTTCATGCATGGAAGCTCAATGGTTCAATCCTGGACTGAATCATCATTTCGATGCGAGTCAGTATGGCATAGTGGTTTGAGTTTTGGGCTACGACCTAGAAGATTAAGTCGCCTGCTGTGAAGCTCACTTGGGTGATCTTGGGCCCATCGCTGTGTCACAGTCCAGCCCACCTCACAGAGCTGTTCTGATAATAAAATGAGGTGGAGGAGATAGACAGTGCATGCCACCTTGACCCTGCGGTGTAGCACAGGGGCAGTTATCCCTGGAGCAAAGTTGTTAGAGGCACAAAATTTCAACACCCAGTGCTGCCTCTACACAGCTGTGCGCTTCCATCATTGGGCTCCACTGAAAATGGATTCTCCATGCTCTCCGGATAACGGACAACTCTTCTTTTCTTACCTCTGCAGCTGCAATCGCCCGGATGATGCGGACGCTTTTAGGCAGTGGAATGTGTATGCATACTCCATCGGTTTCCCTCCCCACCCCACCCCTCTCCATGTGGCCCCGGGCTCTGGGAACCCATGCTACGCCACTGCCCTGAGCTCCTTGGGGGCAAGATGGACTATAAAGGTAAGAAATGAATAGATGTACCGTATTTTTTGCTCTATAAGACGCACCCGACCATAAGACGCACCTAATTTTAGAGGAGGAGAACAAGAAAAATATATTCTCTCCCTCTCTGCGCAGCGCCTCTCCAGCAAAGTAGGAGGAGAAATGGAAGGGGCTCCATTTCTCTTCCCACTTCACTGAAGGGGCACTGCGCAGAGAGGGAAAGCTGTGCAGCGCCTCTCCAGCAAATCAAAGCCAGAACAGCAAGAGGGATCGCTGCGCAGCAAAAGCAGCGATCCCTCTTGCTGTTCTGGCTTCTGGGATAGCTGTGCCAAGCCTCTTCAAGGCAGGGGGAGTGTTCCTCCCATTGCCCTGAAGAGGCTTCGCGCAGCTATCCCTGAAGCCAGGAGAGCAAGAGGGATCAGTGCGCACCGATCACTCTTGCTCTCCTGGCTTCAGGGATAGCCGCGCATCCTGCATTCACTCCATAAGACTCACACACATTTCCCCTTACTTTTTAGGAGGGGAAAAGTGTGTCTTATAGAGCAAAAAATATGGCAATTTTCCAGTGGAGCCCATAGGGCAGTTTACAAGTATCCAGTGGATAAGAAAGCCTGAGTTAAGAAGCACCATGGGCTCAGGGATAGAGCATGCCTGGCATTGCCAGGGAGGGTAGGAATGCCCCTTGTTCAAAATCCTGGAGAGCCACTGCCAGCCAGTGTAGACAATATTGAGATAGATGGATCAAAGGTCTGACTCCATATAAGACAGCTTTCTACATTCCTAATATGCTACAACTTTGTTACAGTTGGGTGGACTTCCAAGTTATTTCGATGGTATCTGGCAACAGACTTTCATGCTATCCCCCATCACTTCCACACCCACTAACTGGAGTTAGCTTGTTTTGGAAATGTGCTATATGATGCCATGCTTCTTTTCTTAGGAGTGACTTGACAATGACACCAGAAACATGGCTCATAAATTAATATGGACTACGTACTGACAGTTGCCCAGCTTTCACTTCATTTATTCACCATTGCTTCAAATCCTTTGAAATTTTTGGTGTTGCTGTTTTCGGTCATATCTGTTCCCACCGTGTCACTGGACTCCCAAGAGAACAAAAAGCAGACTGCCCATTTGTGCGCAAATCAAAGAGGCAGAAATGAAACCTGAAGCCACCCGCCGTGGAAAAAAAGGCTCCCAGTTGATCAATGGCCTGGATTCATTCTTTTAAAACATCTTTCTGCCACCAGATTTCAGCTTGCAAAGCATTAAAGAATTTGTGGCTTGGCCTGAAAATGCAGGGATGGTTTCTCTGCCCTAGGTGGACTGTGTTTTAGACAATGATTTAATGCATCCAGCTGGAGCAGATGTAAAAAAGCTAACTCAAACTCTACGTTGCTAATTAACTGGGTACAAAGATGCCACCACAAAGGACCCATCAATTATGGGAGGAATCTCAGTGGGACGCAGAACAGATACCCTTTTAAAAAGATATGGTGGGTTTTTTATTTAAGAACCCAGAGATTCATAGTATATCTTTTTCTATAGCACAACACGTTTAACCGTGATGAACTCGTAGTGAATTGTTGAAAGTTAACGGCACTTTTGTGCTGTAAAAACAGAAGCAGCAGCAAAAAATGTTGTCGACATAAGCCTCAGCTCTGAAAGAAGGGCATGTCTGTGGGGAATACAGCACCACTGGGACTTAAAATGGAGAGCACAAACCCAGAAAATTTGCACACCCCTCTAGAGAGCTGGGGTTCAACATTCTAGCAGGTTGTTTTAAATCAAAATGTGAAATCTAACGTCCGTTCTTTATCCCTCCAAAAACTAAAAGCAGAGGGCAAAGACCCTCGAAGCATCCCTGTTTTCCAGGGAAAGTCTCAGACTCACAGAAGCCTTCCCAGTTTCTGATATGATCCTAGAATGCCATGCTTTTCCTTTAGGACATCCCTATTTTATCGGAGAAATGATGGAGGATACGGAGTTATCCAACCCCTGAGTCATCTGAAAGAAGCCCTGTATAGGGAAGTTTTTAAATGTTTAATGTTTTATTATGTTTTTATATATGTTGGAAGCTGCCCCGGTGGGAAGGGTATAAATAGTAGTAGCAGTAGTAGTGGTAGTAGTAGTAGTAGTTATTGAATAGGACATCCCTATTTTCATCAGAGAAATGTTGGAGGGTATGAGAGCCTCTCTTCTTCTGCTCCTTATGACCCTCCTGACCCCTTGCTCCCCCCTTTCTCTCTAGAGCTCAGCTCCTTTGCTTCCATGTGCCTTGGCTTTCCTTCCATTGGGAAATGGCCGCAGACCAGTGGTAGAGGATCTGACTTACATGCAGTAGGTTCTGAGTTCAATCCCTGGCATCTCCAAACAGAGAGGAGCTGCCAGTCAGTGTAGGCAAAATTGAACCAGACAGACCAATGGTCTTACTCAGTATGAAGCAACTTCAGATGTTCCACAGCTGCTGTCATTTGCCCATGTGATGTATTCCTCATCTCCATCGCTAACTGACTGGTTTCCATTCTAGCATCCCTCCCTCTAGGCCTTGCATCCACTTTTTCCTCCCAAGCAAACCACCATATACAGTGGTTCCTCGGGTTAAGAACTTAATTCGTTCCGGAGGTCCGTTCTTAACCTGAAACTGTTCTTAACCTGAACCACCACTTTAGCTAATGAGGCCTCCTGCTGCCGCTGCACCACCAGAGCACAATTTCTGTTCTCATCCTGAAGCAAAGTTCTTAACCCGAGGTACTATTTCTGGGTTAGCGGAGTCTGTAACCTAAAGCGTATGTAAACTGAGGTACCACTGCATCTATGCTTAGGATGCTTCCTTTAGCTGTTGGTTGATTTTGGAACGCAGAAATAAAGAACATCAGGAAGCCATCAAATCTAGCACGCGGGGGGGGGGCACTTTAATTAAATTATATAATTTGGTATTTGAACAATTGGTTTTCATAATTGTATCACAAATTGGCATTATTATAATGAGGCTATTATTAGAATGTAATCAAAAACTAACAAAAATTATCTACAAAAAAGAATCAAATCATCCTCTATTGTTGGATTAGCTCCTGGTCTATATTACTTAACGGACTCAGAGTACTTGAATTAGAGAACCAGCAAAGCTGACTGAGCCATTCTCCTCTCTGAAGCAGATATATATGGACCCTGAGTCCAATTCTGACTCACTGCATAAATGCTTAACGTGGGAGAAAGCTAGTGACAGCATCATAGATTAAGTTTGAGAACCAAGGTACCCACTGTATTAACAATGTAGACAAAAGACATCTTTTTTCTTTTGTAGAAAGGAGGGCGGGAGAGACATTCCCACCCACCAGCAATCCTTATCTCCTTTGAATCTGCAGCTCAATTGGAAACCCTGTTAAAAGGCTATTAGAATCTTCGGGTAACAGACCCTTGCAGGGCTTTGAAAAAACCGGCGCAGCAATTTGCTGTTTGTGTTTGGCATGGGAGCTCCAGCCACTTCCATTGCCTGGACTGCAAACAGCTTCTGTCACGAGCCGTGAAAATCAATTCCACAATAAGGAGGGTAAAACGGGCTCCAGGATCTCTTGCCTTTAGGACCAGCTGACGCAGTAGAGCCTCCTTCTGGGCACTAGCAGGATCTACAAGCCGTTTTACAAAGAAACGCTCCCCAAAGGCTTTGTGAAACAAATAACAGTTCAGGTACTATTAATAACTTTCCTGGGGAGCCTCGCAGGAGACTTGGCTCTGTAAAGTCTGAATTACAACTATGCATGGCGCAAGCGGCAGGAAGCGGTGCCAAGTGGGGGGGTTGGAATCAGCTAAATGCTTGGTTTTATTTGCTTCTTTTGTGTTCAGGATTACAGTAATTGCCTAGAATGCCCTTTCTTCCAAATAACAGTATTCAAATATCCTTAAAGGCAATAAAGCATTGTTTTATATTGCTCGAAGTAAAAGGTCGTGTTAGTGAAAGTAAATTGTACATTATTGCACCGGTGATCTTGCTGACAATTGTCTGCTATGCCTTAGGAACAAGAGGAATACCCGCCCCTAAAAAAAACACCCCTCTCTCTCTTCCAGGATAAAAATCATAGATGACCACAGCAGGAACGGAGATAACAGTTAGTGAATGCTGTTCCTGATGATTCACTAGTTTAGCAGTAGGAAGACATTGCTTTCACAGTCAGATTAAGCATAACTGGAAAGAATGTTATTTTAATTAATTTCTATTGGGCTTTTAATGTTTATTGCCCCCCACTCCCCACAAAGAGCAACAAAGAAAGGGTTTAGGAAGCAAATGTAGAACATTAACTACCTCAGATTGTGCCCACTGGGATAAGTGCTTACTTTAATCCTGACCGAGACAGCAAAGATTCCAACCAAGCCAGTTTTGACCCATGAGTGTCTGTGCATTATGAGAGCCGCATAAAATTGTAGCTGCATTGTCACTGTGCTGGACATTCTAGTTCTCTAGTGCCTGTCACCAGTCCACCTTATCAATTGATAAGGTGTACTCAGCACCTACTTGATGGGCAGCTGCCCTCCAGGACCTCAGTGTGTCCACACTCCAACAAAGGCACCAAGTTCTGCCCAACATCGGGGGAGCGTCACATGTGCATGCCATCAAGCGCGCGACACATGCCATGCTGCGCACTCTGAGGCCCGGCAAAGCCTGCCATTGCCACTGCAAGGCCCACTGCTATAAGGCCTGGACCCTCAAGATTGGGGGTGGGGCTCAGCCCCACCTAACCAGACTTGAGGGGGGCTTAAGACACTTCAGCCCTATGGAGTTTCCACCTATGCACTCCACAATCCTTTCCACTGGAGATATTTAATTGCAGAATCAATTAAAACAAAGATCTTCTGGATTCGCTCTACCACTGAGCTATGCCTCCATTTCCTCCTTAATTCTAGGATGACAACATCAGGCCTTGGTACAATTTGCTGGTTTCAGTGCTGTGGTCCTAGGGTTGTGTTCAACATAGCACTAAGGCCAAGGTCATGTCAACAGAACCTTCTTCCCCTCCCTCCTACCTGCACACTCCCAAAATCTGTTCTGGAGTTTTCACCAACCCTCCAGAGTAGATTTGGGGATGGTGCAGGAGAAAGTGGGATTCCTGTTATGCTTGTGAGAATCTGTGTGCTGCCTTATGCCGGCACCTGAATTTACTTCTATGTTTTCCCTACGTTTCATCTTTGCGTAACCAATCTGGAGGATATATGCTGCGTCAAATCTGGAGGATATATGGTGCATTAAATTCACAGAGAACATAGTTAAACTATGGATTTTGCAACCGCAAGAGGCAGTGATGGCCATAACTTGGATGGCTTTAAGAGAAAATTACACAAATTCATGGAGAATAAGGCTATCTTGCCACAATAGCTATGTTCACTGCCAGAGGCAGTAGGATTTGTTTTGCAAATAGTTATAAAACTGAAGTCATTTGCTGCTCAGGCCCCTCCACACATCCTTTTTCTTGCATCTATGATGATTAGTCAATGGTGGCGCTGTGGTCTAAACCACTGAGTCTAGGGCTTGCCGATCGGAAGGTTGGCAGTTCGAATCCCCGCAACAGGGTGAGCGCCCATTGCTCGGACCCTGCTCCTGCCAACCTAGCAGTTCGAAAACATGTCAGAGTGCTAGTAGATAAATAGGTACTGCTCCGGCAGAAAGGTAAACAGCATTTCCGTGCGCTGCTCTAGTTTCCCAGAAGTGGCTTAGTCATGCTGGCCACAAGACCTGGAAAAACTGTCTGCAGACAAACACCGGCTCCCTCGGCCAGTAAAGCGAGATGAGCGCCGCAACCCCAGAGTCGTCCGCGACTGGACTTAACTGTCAGGGGTCCTTTACCTTTACCTTTTTTTGGTGCAGTCACATACAAACAATTCAGAACGAATGTTAGACATGGTCTAACTTATGCGTAATCTGTGTCCAAGATAAATAGGGGGAACGCTCCATCAACAGGTCATCTGAACAAGCCTTTAGAGCAGCCACAGTTTCAGAACAAAAATTTGCTCGTGCCACTGAGCTGCTTAGTGATGAGAAAGACGTTGGAAAACAAAAAAGAAACAATTCCTAGCAATGCTTGGTTTATAACATAGAACACAACTATTTTATAATATGATCATGGGACATCCAGAAAGCAGCGGTAGAAACTCAGATATATAGGCTAGGTGCCAAATGGCTCCTTAAACCAGGGTTACAGTCACTAAAACAAAATATCTAGCTGCCATTTGGGGGCCAAAAGACTCTAAAGTCATATTTTCCAATGCGACTTTTTGGTTCATGAAATTTGTTTTGATTGTGCAGATAAAAGGTAACAGACAGAAATCTACAGGATGTGTGAAAACGGTCAAGATCCAAGGATCCCCAGGCATGCGCCTCCAGATGGTGATGTCAGACGCCAGCCTGACACCCAGGCATCTTCACTTGATCACAAGTGGTTGATGGACAGGAGCAAACTGTGCCTGACGCCTGGCTACTTTCTAACATTTATCAGTAATATTAAAACAAAGCAGCTACATAAGAACACAAATCATTCCCAAAATATAACTATGAACAAACCTCTTAGATTTGTAATTCAAGTACAAACTGAATGAGGTGTGAGCTTCCTTTTGCCAGCTAATCTCATGTATATCATGTCTAACTTGAGACAAATCAACTCTCATCCGTACATCAACACAAAAAGAAGCCTTTCTCTTTTCTGATCTTTCATATTTGTCAGAATTTGTCATATTTCGTGGAGAAGTGTAGAAGAACAGCCAATTTTCTTGAAGAGGCGTGTAGCTACTGCCTCTGGATGCGTATCCAAAAAGAACTGTCATGACGGGGGAGGCGCTGTGGTCTAAACCACTGAGCCTCTTGGGCTTGTCGATCAGAAGGTCAGCGGTTCGAATCTGTGCGACGGGGTGAGCTCCCGTAGCTCTGTCCCAGCTCCTGCCAACCTAGCAGTTCGAAAGCATGCCAGTGCAAGTAGATAAATAGGTACCACTGTGGCAGGAAGGTAAATGGCGTTTCCATGCACTCTGGTTTCCATCATGGTGTTCTGTTGCACCAGAAGCGGTTTAGTCATGCTGGCTACACGACTCGGAAAGCAGTCTGTGGACAAACTCTGGCTCCCTCGGACTGAAAGCGAGATGAGCGCCACAACCCCATAGTCGCCTTTGACTGGGCTTAACCATCCAGGGATCCTTTACTTTTTACATCTCCCATCATCCCGGACCACTGGCCATGCTGGTTGGGGCTGGCTGGGTTTTTAGTCCAGCAACAACTGGTCCAGGGGTCTTTTACCCTTTTACCTTATCCAAAAAGAATTATTTTGATATTACACTATACTGAAAAGTTTAAATGTTTCTTTGATTGTCCTTGAATCTTCCCACAACACTTGCCATCGTCTCCTGTCACACCCTTTGATAACCACTGCCTTTGAGCATATCCAGATTGCAGTGTTTCATTAACATACATCAGTAATGTAGAGATCAGGGAATTATGCCAAGGAAGCTCACTGGCAACTCTTTCACCAATTTCTAGCTTAAAAAATGGTATTATTTACCAAGGAACATTGCGAGAAGCACTTGAAAGGGACATATGCGCTGGCCCCACATGTTACAGACTAGGTTGCAAAGCTTAAAATGAAAGATAAATTTTCTCAGTCCCTCCTTCCCCACTTCTCTGAAGTTCAATAGTTTGATCCTTTGCAGCAGACATCCTTATAGCAACAGCCTTGTGAAAGAGATGTGGGTGCACAAATGATAACCGTTATCTTCTTTGCATGCTCACTGGTCCATTTCTTAAAATACTTCACCTAGCCAGATGCTTTGATATTTTAATGTCAAACAGACAGTAAAGGTTTTTCCTCTGAACCAAGTGAATGAAGGCATCAGATTCCATTAGAAGCGGCTCTTTTAGCTAGATAACAGCCACCATGGCCACCTGATGAACAGCGATTTATATGAAGTGAGTAGAAACTCTGCTCCAAGTTTTTCTAAGATATGAAACTGCAGAAATCTAGCTGAGAATTACCGTGCACAATAGTGGTCACCAGAACCAAAATGGATAAGCTGCCTGCCTGGGCTCTTTTGGGAGAAGGGTGGGATACAAATTTAATAAACAAACAACAACAATAATAAAAAATGAGGCATTTTGCCAACTGGGTAACTCCAGGCTGACATCCCCCCCCCCCCCGAATGATGCTACTTGGTGACATAGCACTCATCGTTCCTTGAGATGTCCAATTTGGGCACAGTGACACACACCTTAATTAATTAGTCCCATTTGGATTACTGTAATGTGTTCTCAGTGGGGCTGCCTTCAAAAGGGCCTCAGAAACATCAGCTGGCTCAAAGAGCCGCAGAAGGGTTGCCACCTTTGGTCAGGCAAAATAAATGACAAGTCAGGCAACATAAGGGACGGGTCTAAGGGGAATTTGGGGGCTAAAAATGACTCTACCTGCTGCAGAAATAACTTCAAAGCAATCCATTACAATGATACATGGGGCCTCTGCTCACATAAAAACTCTCTTTCCCAATCCCCCCTGCTCCCACTGGGACTTCCTTATGAGTAGGCATCCAAAGGATTGCAGCCTATAGCTTTTGGGTCCTTGTTTCAAGACCCCTGGAGTCTTACAGGATCACCCCCTAATTATTAAAATGGTGGAACTCACGAAGTCTAATATTTGAATGAAAATGTAATTTCACTATGCTGTGGAAATATGAACTCTGATCCTTTAACACAATTCTGCTTAACATTTCAACCGAAAGCCTTAATGTAATTACATGAATCCTTCATTTGCTAAGCAGGAAGCAATATTAGCATGCATCGTGTTTTGCCCTGTGTTACACACACACACACACACACACACACACACCACCCCAAGTCAAGCGAGTGCTGATCCTCCTGGGTCCACGGAGTCATTCAAGAGAACAGCAGGTAGTAATTTTAAAAACAAATTGCCCAGAAAAAGCTTTTATTGTTGATCACTTGTTATAAGACTTGCCATTTGCAAGTAATTGGACATTCAACCGAAACTGACCTTTTATGAGAGCCAAGTGGTAATATAAATGAAATTAATATATTCTTTATTGCAGACAGATAAAAAGAGTGACCCGAGCTTTTAACACACTGCTTGACCTCTGTGGTGTTTGAACATCACCAAGTCTCTGGAACGCTACAAGGTACCCTGGGAAGAAAAAAGGAGCAAAGCAGCAGAAGAAATGGTTTTAGTACATTAGCACTTAGCTAATGCACAAAATACCTGCAGCTTTCACAAACCTTCCCTTTGCATTAGATGGAAAAAAATATATAGCTGCAATACAATACACTGAAAAAAGCATCACTGATTGGGGCTGTCACTGCTAAGGAAAGGGTGACTAGCTTGCGTATGAATCTAAGAAAGGTAAAGGACCCCTGGATGGTTAAGTCCAGTCAAAGGCAACTATGGGGTGTGGCGCTCATCTCGCTCTCAGGCCGAGGCAGCTGGCATTTCTCCACAGACAGCTTTCCGGGTCATGTGGCCAGCAGGACTAAACCACTTCTGGCACAACAGAACACTGTGACAGAAACCAGAGCGCATGGAAACACAATTTACCTTCTTGCCAGAGTGGCACCTATTTATCTACTTGAACTGGTATGCTTTCAAATTGCTAGGTTGGCAGGAGCTGGGACAGAGCAAGGGGAGCTCACCCCGTCGTGGAGATTCAAACCACCAACCTTCTGATTGGCAAGCTCAAGAGGCTCAGTGGTTTAGACCACAGCACCACCCGCATCCCACCTGTAAGGTTCCCATTTAAAATTGAAATAGGACTCACTTTGTAACATCGTAAGTACTGTTTCCATTTAAACTCTCTCTTTGAGGAACTCAGTTTCAACTTACAAATTTAAAGCTTTCTATGAAAAGGTGTGTTTTTTTCCTTTTTATAGGAAATGAACTTACAGTAATTAGAAGATGAAGTTCAGTGATGCCCATAGACAATTCTCTGGCTGAATACACAGCATACATTTAAAGCACATTACTTTCCCCAAAGAATCATGGGAACTGTAGTTTGTTATGGGGCCTGGGAACTGTAGCTCTGGAGGGAGTAAACTACAGTTTTCATGATTCTTTGGGGGAGCATGTGCTTTAAATGTATGGGGCATATGCAACCTCTGTTTCTCACATTCTCACTCTCTTACTGCAAGGACAAGACAATGACAGATGAATTTGTAAGTCACAATGAGCCCTTCAGTCAGAATGTGGAAATAAATACTAGTCAGTTGCTTCTTTTTACTATTTAATGCAGGTTTGAGGAATTCCTTCTACAAGACCAAGGTGAACTGAAATGCTTGACATTCCACTTAACTGCTTCTGAGTACAACTGTGTATTTAAAGAAAATGCTTGAAGTTAAGTTTCTTCACAAAAGAAAGATGTTGGTAAGGCCAAAGCTCTCAATGTGGGAAAGAGCTGTGCAGTTGCATAGCGAGTGTGGGGCCACAGGGAAGGTTGCCCTGGATGCAAAATGGTTAGGAAATGGAAAATGGCTTCTCCATGTGAACCAGGAAGTGACCTCTCCAGACAACGGGAACAACTCTTATTTTCTTATCTCTGTGGCTGTGATCTCCTGGGTGATGTGGATGTCCTTAGGCAGTTGAATATGCATACATACTCTGTCCATTATCCTCCCTCCAACCACCACCCTCCACATGGCCCCGGGCACTGGCAACCCACACTTTGCCACTGGAGCTGTTTGTATCCTGTCTACACAACTTCCTTTCCAGATGTTATAGTGGGGGCATTAAAAAAAAAGCCAGCATATTTGCTGTAACAGTTGAAGCTGATTATAATCTGAAGGATTATCTTCTTTATAGGCATCTATGGTTTTAATGGAACCTCTGACATTCCAGTAATAAGTTCCACCAAAACTTAGTATAGGATGCTGCCTTGAAATGACTCAGACCATTCAGCTAGATAGCTCAGCAGAGTCTATGCTAATGGCCACCAGCTATTCAGGCTTCAGGCAAGGACCTTTCCAGCCCTGGAGATGCCACCATATGTGGGAAGGAGAGTATCTCCATGGGAGAACACGTACGTTGTATGAAGGTCTCTGGTTTAGGGTAGCTTGCTTTATAGAGGACAGTCCTCAACTTCAAGGGCTCTCCAGTCCATTTCCATGCACTCTGGCTTCTGTCACGGTGTTCTGTTGCACCAGCAGCGGTTTAGTCATGCTGGCCACATAACCTGTAAAGCTGTTTGTAGGCAAACACCAGCTCCCTCAGCCTGAAAGCAGAGATTAGCACCGCACCCCAAAGTCGAATTTGACTGGACTTAACCATCCAGGGATCCTTTACCTACTGGTAAAGAACCCTAAGAAGGAAGAGATGGGGTCTTGAAGTTGCCAATCAACAACACTTGGACAGAAGCAAGCAGACATGTCATCTGGTCACAGTCTTCTCCACTAAGGGAATATGCACTGTATTTACATTATAGCAATTATTTCATAAGCATATAGTGTAACACATGCAAATATATGTCCTATTAAGTACCCATTAAGGGACGCGGGTGGCGCTGTGGGTAAAACCTCAGCGCCTCGGACTTGCCGATCGCATGGTCGGCGGTTCGAATCCCCGCGACGGGGTGAGCTCCCATCTTTCGGTCCCAGCTCCTGCCCACCTAGCAGTTCGAAAGCATGTCAAAGTGCAAGTAGATAAATAGGTACCGCTTTATAGCAGGAAGGTAAATGGCGTTTCCGTGTGCTGCGCTGGTGCTGGCTCGCCAGAGCAGCTTCGTCACACTGGCCACGTGACCCGGAAGTGTCTCCGGACAGCGCTGGCCCCCGGCCTCTTAAGCGAGATGGGCGCACAACCCCAGAGTCGGTCACGACTGGCCCGTACGGGCAGGGGTACCTTTACCTTTTTAAGTACCCATTTCCCCCGCTTTTTAGGCAATGTCTAAGTGACCCCGATAAACCTGTATGCACTGTGTTTTATCCTGGGAATATTATCTGTCCCCTCCTTCCACCTTGATCTAACATACTGCCTTCTAATTGCAAGATTCTTGCCCTTTTACTGTCATATGAAATCACACCCTCCCACGAGTAGCTCCAGTTTTCAGGCCACTCAGTAATTCCTGTAGAAGATTTGCTTAAAACGATGTAAAAGATCTGGTTGCAGAACTGTGTATGGGCTTCACAGCCTTCAAAAAGGTCCCAATTTATGCCATACAATTATTATAGGTACTATTCGATTCATTTCTGTTCTGTGGGCTGTTGATGCATTGAAGAACTGCATCCAACATTACTCACAAGCAGCAGCCTTTTAAAAGCAGTTTCCAGCCATCTCTGATCCATCAGCCTCGCAGGCCAAAAGATGATGAAGAAGAAAGCTCTTTTCACAGGGTTTTGTGCGAGACAAGCCACTGGCCCCCATATAATGGGAATTCTTTCTCTACATCCAGTGCTCTAAAAAGGAATTTGCAACACTGCACATTCTCCATGTATGCAAATCCCCAAACAGATTTAGATGTATGTGTTCTGTTTCAAAATTTGCTAGCTGGCACATAAAAATTGTTACACTTAGCAATTTAGCACAAGTATAAGAAGAACGTCAGAGTATTATGCTTGGAGTCACATGTTTGCTGTGGCTTCTGAAAAAGATCATGAGAACAAGAAGAAGGCATTACAAACTCAGAGACGTCACCACTCTAGTAGTAACACTGGATTGTTTTATAATCCAACATTAAAAAAAAATATAACTTGAGCTTCTGGGTATAAAAAGTTAAGAAGAAGGCAAGTCTTCATTCTAAACAAAACATTCAGTTTGATACAAAAGTGACGTAATAAAAATGTTTATGAAGCATCTGAACTGGTGCTTCAGTTCAGATGTGTTGTACTCTGAGGCTGCCATACAGACTGAATCTAAATATCCTTACTTCAGCCTTGCACTGTCAATCGACGATATCCCTAGAATTTTGATCCAAGGATACTTAATGTACTTATTTTGACCAACACAGTATTCTTCACATTTCCTTTTTACACCCTGTTATCAAACATATCAGCTAATATGTTTACAGCAGACCCAAAAAAGTCCAATGCAGCCTTTTTTCTATTAAAAAAGGTAAGAATGTACCACCCACCAGATGTCAAAGAGAACAACAACTACCAGACTTTTAGAAGACATCTGAAGGCAGCCCTGTTTAGGGAAGCTTTTAATGTTTGATGTATTAGAGTATTTTAATATTTTTTTGGGAAGCCGCCCAGAGTGGCTGGGGAAGCCCAGCCAGATGGGCGGGGTACAAATAAATTATTATTATTATTATTATTATTATTATTATTATTATTATTATTATTAAGAATGTAATAAAAGCTGGACTATTTATTTCTCGCCTTTGCCTTCCACCTTTCCTCCAATGAGCTTATGGTGGTATATATAGCTCTGCTCCTCCCAACAACCCTGTGGTGCAGGTTAGGCTGAGAGTGACTGAGTGCCAAGTGAGAATTGGAACAATGAGCTCCCAGGTTGACTAACCACTGCGACACACTGTCTTTATTTGTTGATATTGTATCTGAAGGCTCATCCGCATGTCCTGTTGCTCCACTGCTTTCCCACCGGGGAAAACCTCTCTTTAGCACTCAGTTTGCTCCAATTTAGCACTAAAGAGTGGGCTTTTCAAGGAGTGGGGGATAGCAAAAGTATGGACAAGCTCTTCATCAATACACTATGAAATCTGATGCACAACTGCAGATTTCTTTTAGAAAAAAAGAAAAACCGAACTAACTACTGAACTGTTTATATATTTTGCATACGGGGGCCAAGAATAAAAACAGACCAAGAGACCCAACTCTTCAGGTTGTTGGCAGTCTGCTCATAACAGTGACAAAAGAAACATCACAACATTTAATGCCGGCATGTCTTTCCCAAACCAGCTTTTTCTTTAATTGAGGCACTCAGCATTACGCACAAAAGAGTACACTGCCAATTACATTCCCTTATAACAATGCAGCCCTCTCCAAGGAAAGTCTACCTCTCCTCAAATATATTGACAACCAAGCCAAACGTCTCCATTAAATTGCATCAACTTGTTACTGAAGTGAGATGAGCCCACACCCCGCAGTCTCCTGTGACTGGACTTAGCTGTCCAGGGGCCATTTACCCTTTTTTTACCTTTTACATCCAACAGAACTAAAAAGTCAAGAGACGCTTAGTCAAAAAAGCATCCACCTGGATCTGGTTGCAATTTCGTATTCTGCACACATCAAAGGGGAGGAGATGGTGTTGAAGTCTTAAGACAAAGTTGAAGATTAATATTGGATTTAACAGTGATTGATGTCGTTATTTAAACCAGAAGCTGATTATTAGGTTCCCCAGCACTTATTTCCGCTACTTTTGCAAATACTTGAACACTAATTAATGCAGCTCGTTCAAGCTTTGCTTTGGGAGCTATCTAAAAAAATGAAAAGGAGGATGCACAAATCAAAACATTCCAGCGAGCAAATGGTAAGAGGAACCCAAACTATTCAAAATGTGATATCTGGTCTTTTTTATAAGAGAGAGAGAGAGAGAGAGAGAGAGAGAGAGAGAGAGAGAGAGAGAGGAGCCAGAGTAAAGCAGAAGCCATCCATCACTGACCTAAAATGAAATAACAGTCAGTCCAGGAAAAACTTGACTGAAGAACCCAGAGGCTTTTGGTCTCAGTCAGAAGAGAGCTCTTGTGTAATTGATTAGCAACTTGAGGGGAAGTTTAGAAACGGCACAGTGAGGCCTTTGAAAATTACTTGAAGCACAACACTTCACTTCTATTGCTCACTTTCCTGCCTGGCTTTCAGAATCCCAATTTGGCTAAAGCAAAGGGCATTCTGGTTTGCGTTGTTGGGGTATTGGGGGGGGGCAAGCAAGTACTCCAAATTCATGGTCCTACCCAGTTTTTGTTAATGTGCCAGTACTCATCATGAAGTTGCTACAGTAAGTGTCACACTTGAAGCATTTTGTGGGGTGGGGTGGGGGGTGATGGTACTGTGCAGCCTTGAGTACCCACAGAAAAAAGCCATGGTCCTATCAGTAACATCAATGCAACACAAACACTGTTCTAGTTTATGCCTGTTCCCAGACCACAAGCGGTACAAATCTGCCTCCACTTTAAAGAAGACAGATTAGAAAGAGATGCAAAGTCCAAGAGTGATGTGGTTGCATTTGCCCTCTGATTACTTCCATGGTGCTCTAAGTGATGGCTAGATGTGGTTTGGGTGAAGGTTACCAGATGTCCCTGTTTCCAGGGGACAGTCCCCAAATATACAGCTTTCTCAGCATTCACATGTAGATAACAAACAATAAGTGTCCTCGGATTCATTGGAAAAAAACTGGTAACCTTAGTTTGGGTGGATTGTTCAGTTATATATGACAACAGCTGATCCATGTCCTGTTAAGAAGACCAGCACTGTATATAACCACATGCTCCATCCTAAATACATGGAAGGCTGTAGGTCAGGGATCGTGAACACCCAGTAGCTTGCGTTACCAATGACCAGCAATGATGGACATCCTAGTCCAACAGCATATGGAAGCAACCACAATGTAATAATAATCAAGAGACAAAAATAAATTAGGGGTCACCCTAGCAGTGGTAGAGAATGATGAAGCAGCAGGCTCATAGTTTGCACTGGCCAGAACATTAGGTAGGGGGGAGCAAGGAAAAATGCTGGCACAGCAAAGGGACTCAGATTGCACCCACTGCCACACTCAAAACAACCCATTTCAAGGGATGGGTTTTCCCTGGCAACAACCATCAGTAGATTCCGGGAACCAGATGACTTTCAAAGGGTATATTCCCCCATCTCTTTTGGCTCTTGAGAGCGATGGTTTTCATTTAACCTTACCCAATTTTTTAGTCCCTTTGCCATAGCTTGAGCCAACGGCGTCAAAACCAGTACCATATACTGAGCCCTGAAGTGCAGAGCAGCACACAGTTGCAGTCACTCACAAAGTTGGGGCTGTGGACAGTGTGGAACTTCGCAAAAGTGCAGCTTCCATAGGCTGGAACGAGCCACGTGAATCACCCCTAATCTAAGAACAAGACTATCCATTTTCTAATAAATGAATAAGGAGTGCAAATGAGTGGTGTGTGCACTTGTGACTTTTCTGGCAAACACCACTCATAACCATGCACCCATTTCAATAAATGTATCAAATGTAAAATCTCGTTATGGACGTCTAATGTTAAAACAGAGCTTTAGAGCCAAGCCAGATGTAACGTTAATCACATGGATGTAATTGAGAGACATATTTCATTAAAAAAATAAAACGTCCATGGCTTGGGGCAGTCCTGAGTATCTTAATGCCAAGACTACAGTAAATAGAAGGGGAAGTTTAGCCCTTTGTCCCCTTCTGTAGTCCTGCCAAATCATACATCACTTCTGAGATGCTGCTACCTACATTGGAAGTGAAGGCTACACACACACACGTTCAGGCCCCCTACAGCTTCTATTTAATTCCTCCTTTTAAAAACCCGCATGTTAATTGCAATCAAGCAGGTAACATCCCATCTAACTTGGCCCCAGAAATACATGCACAGAAAGCCAATGGGGAAATAAAATGGCCCATTGGCAGACAACTCTACCAGGGTCACCTCAAACCGAAACAGCTAACCTAGTTGGCAACCACGCAGGCCCCAGATTCACTTTAATCCTAGAGGTTAATCAGCATGTTTTAGAAACCGGCCGGCTGTGCTGCTCTGAAGATGTATGAATGCACCCCCACAAATGGCCAACTATCAATATTAATTGCATCACTTAAGCCTAAGAAGGGAACAATCAGATTGAAACGTGACATCTTTGAGTCTATGGTATCCTCTATGCGGACGACTTAATTCAGTCCTGGAAACTGCAGATGGTTTAATTCAGTGTTGGAAACTGACAAGCAGCAAGTTTCACTCAGGTAGGCTGCAGCAGCTGTTCCTTCTTCTTTCAGTCCTTTGCTCACACCCACCACAGGTCCTTCCTCCCCCTTGCTTTTCTTAATCACCGATTCATTCTTTGCACACTGAGTTCTGAAGATACAGCAGTGATAAGAGGACAGCAAGAAGCACAGAAATAGGCTTGAGAGAAAACCTGACATACCATTACTGTGAAAAGGGGAAGGGATAACTAATCATCCTTAGCAACTCAGAACATTAGTTGGATTTGAAGGTGGACCTTCAGGAGATCTTCATAGTAACTCACACCCCTAATCTTTTCATTTCCCCCAGATAGTTTGAAGTCTACAGTTGTTTTATTTCCCTTTTTTCCCAGGTGAAGCAATGCTTTTACAGGTGCTCCACTGGAGAGGGGTAAGCAGACTCTCGAGCGAGGCAGAGCGCACCCTACTGGCAAAGGACAACTGTCACGACCCCTTAATAAAGCCGGCCAGGTGCAAAATAAAAGGGGGCACACACACCCCCATGCACACACAAATAAGAGACACAAGTTGGGGTCCTTCTCTTTCTGTAGTTTGTGGCAGACTGCTGTGCCACAAGCACGAAGGCCCGCTCTTTTAATGAAAGAGGCAACAGGCAGCTTCACTTACACCATCTAAAAGGGACTAGAAACTTGCGTTCCACTGTGCAATTCCCTGAAGGCAACTTAGAACTTGAAAAGAGCGGGGAGGGCAGCCTTCCCTCTGTTCTTGTCACATCTCCCTCCAGGCGAAAAAAGTGAACATCTTGCCAAATATCTCCGTCTCTTCTCTGCGCGCGCCCCCCTTCCCCAACTCGTTCTTCCCCCTGTTGGTCTCTTTGGAAATCTAAAACGGATTCTCTATTCACTGCACAATGAGGCAATTCATCGCCTAAGCAGCAGCAGAGTGGAAAAGGCACTGCTCTCTTTCCCTGAGAGGCGAAAGGAGAAGGGAGAGGGAGCGAGAGGGAGATATCCAGGCAAAGCGAGCGTTTCACCGGGGGTGGTTGGGGAAGGGGGGGAGGAACGAAGGCAGCCCCACGGCTACGCGAGTGCCGAGATTTCCCCTTGCCCAGGTGCTTACCTGCGATCTCCTGATAGGGGATGTTGAGCAGGCTGAATCCTTTGGCTTTGTACGCCTCCCTCACCTCGCCGCAGCTCCGCGCTTTCGCGTCCGCCGCTCCGGCGCGCAGCGACAGCAGCAGCACCAGCAGCGCCCCGAGCAGCGCCCCGATCCAAGGAACCATGATGCCCAAAAAAGGGGGTAAGAACAGACCAAAAAGAAAGAAAAGAGACACCCCTCTTCTTTCACCCCCGCCTCCCCCCTCCAATCCCAAAAAAGAGAGCCCCTCGCCAAATCCACTTGGAAAGATAAATCCCACGGAAGAGCCTTCTACCAGAGCCCCGAGTCCTGCGCAGTCGTGCGCGCCTCGACAGAGCGCACCCCCGCGGGGGAAAGAGCAACCGGGAGCCCCCCTTCCGTCGCGGCCAAACTTTGCGAAGCCGGCTGGGAAGGCGAAGAAGGAGGGCGCACCCGAGGCAGGCGAGGCGAGGCGGCAGCCGCCCGCCCCTTCTCTCGTCTCTCCGCCTCCTTCTCCTCCTCCCTTCTTCCTTCCTCGGCGGGTCCCGTTAAAGTCCGGCCCGGCTCAACGCCGCTGGTGGTGGGGCGCGCTGATCCTCGGCGCCCGGGAGCGCGGAAAGCCCGGAGGTGCGACGCGGAGGCTGGAGATGGCGAAGCAGCCGCTGGCTTGGCTTTACGCACGGGGAGGAGGAGAGCCTGGAGAGGGTGGTTTGGCTTGGCTGTTGCGCGCTGCGCTGCTGGTGCTGCTGAGAGGCGGACATCCAGGAAAGGAGAGCCGCTGCGCCGCGCAGCCTGCCCAGAACAGCAGCAGCAGCAGCCGCCTCCTGGCAGAACAGGCGGCCGCGGCAGCCTAGCAGGGAGCCGGCAGGAGCGCACGCGGGGCAGGCGGGCGAGCGGCCGAGGAACGTGCTCCACATTGCAGCGGCGGCTTGCCGGTGAGGAGGAGCGCGAAGGAAAACCCGGGATGGACTCCGAGTCGTGTCCCCCCCCCCCCCGGCCGCCGACCAACGCTGCCCGCTCCCAAATGAAAAGAACGCCCCGCTCTCTCCAGAGGGGAGGAACCCCACAACGCACGTTTTCGCTCAGAGCACCCCCCGCTTTATTCATTAGGAAACGGGGGGGGGGCCTCACGCGCGGAAAGGATGGGGCGTCCCTTAGCATCCCCTCCCCAAGTTAAGAACAAGGGTACCCTTGTAAGTGGGGCCCCCATCCCACTCAGCAGGGGACATGTTGACATTAAGCAGGGGAATCGTACCCTACTTATTTCCAGTGATACACGGATTTGGGCGGGGGGGCTGTGGTACTCCTGATGTTGTTCCCATTGACCAGCATGGCCAATGGTTAGTGGGGGGGAGCTGGAGAGCAGCAACGTCTGCAGCAGCTCAGGCTCTCCTTCCTTGCAGTGCCCTAGGAAATGTGGTGACATCAGGGACAGCGATAAAGAGGGTGACCAACTTTGCTTTTCATCAGTCCGTTCTCCTCCGTCCTTAACAATGCCTGGGTGTGCAGACATTGGCCAGGCATCATACAGTGAAAAGCTTCTGAGAAGCTGTCTTAAACTAAGCAAAAGCTTTGCTCCATCTAACTCAGAATTGTGTTGCAAGAGGTCTATTCCAGCCCTACCTGAAAATACCAGAGACTGAACCTGGACTTTCAGCATGCAAAGCATTTACTCCACCACTGAGTTATACCACTGCATAAAAAAAGGAACAGGAGCAGGAACAGCTGGATTCCCTTCACCCCAGTCACTTGATCACCTTCAGTGCCAGATTTGGGGCAGTGGAGGCAGTTCTCCTGCACAGGATGCCTTACTACCAAAGTCTGCCCCTGACACCTTATAACTGACTGCCAGATATGAGGCTATGGATAACTGTTTTACCAAATCCATCTACAGTACCTGAAGGAGGACTATACGATTGGGGTATATTACCCTCTCCTTCTCATATCCTGCAGAACATGTAGGTTGGCTCACTTGCTTGAGTCACCTAGAACTACATGTTGCTGTGATTTATACTTTTGTCTCCATTTGTAGCATATTAAATATTAGGCTGACCTCATATTCACAGCGATTCTGCAAGGTAGATTACTGAACACTATTATTAGCATTATTATTACAGTTGCTCAGTCAACTTTGCTGGTTCTCTAATTCAAGTACTCTGAGCCTGTTAAGTAATATAGGTAAAGGTAAAGGGACCCCTGACCATTAGGTCCAGTCGTGGCCGACTCGGGGGTTACGGCACTCATCTTGCTTTATTGGCTGAGGGAGCAGGCGTACAGCTTCCGGGTCATGTGGCCAGCATGACTAAGCTGCTTCTGGCGAACCAGAGCAGCACACGGAAAGACCGTTTACCTTCCCACCGGAGCGGTACCTATTTATCTACTTGCACTTTGACGTGCTTTCGAACTGCTAGGTTGGCAGAAGGCGGGACCGAGCAACGGGAGCTCACCCCGTCGCGGGGATTTGAACCGCCGACCTTCTGATCGGCAAGTCCTAGGCTCTGTGGTTTAACCCACAGGGCCATCCATGTCCCAGTGCAGTTGCTATTAGAGCTGAGTAAAAGAGACCTGCTTAAGATTTGAAATAAAAATGCCCCAATTCAGGCTACATTTCTAGGAGTACGTGGAATTGTAGGGCCTTGCATAACAAGGGCCCCGGGTGGGCCAGGAAGAGTGGCCAACAGAAGACCACAGGGATGGATCCAGTGGGTTGGGAAGATCTCTATTGGTGTTGGGAGCACTCAAGCAAGGGGATCCTGGGGGAGATCCTGAGGAGGAAATTGTTCTCACCTCATGCCATCTCCCCAAAACTCCCGCAGCGCAAGGCACAAGTTTTGTCTCCATCTCCAGGGCTATCTGAGGCAGACTCTGGGAGAGGGATACCCTGCCTGTCCCATGTGCCTCTGAGGAGGCAGCAAAACCTCCATCACCCAGCTCCCAGAGGTGCCAACACAGTTCAGCATTCTCAGGAAAGCGCTAGGTTGCTTGCCCAGTCTGAGAGCCAGACTCACTTGCGACACTGAGTTGTGTCCTGTACCCTGAGTTCGAGTTCTTCCTTGAATGGGACTTACTTTTGAGCAGAGGGGTGTAAGTTTGTGCTGTTCTCCCATTTCTTACAGGGCACTGGAGTCCCAGTGTCTTGCCCACTACAGGACCCCCAGACACCCCCCTGGCACCCAGCAATAACTCCTTGCCTTCCAATATTATTTGTTTAAGCCAGGTGTGGGGAACCTTTGATCCTTCAGGTGTTATGAACTACAAGTCCCATCAATGAATGGCCAAGAGGGACGGAAGTTGGAGAGCAAAAGTTTCCCAAGACCTGCCAAAGGTGGATTAATTTTGGCTTCGTGGCAATTGTTTGGGGAGGGTTGTCTGTTTGTGGGGGGGGTGAGGTTGGGGGGTGCTTTTGTTTGTTTTGGGAGGTGTCGGTATTAGCTTGTTTTTGAGAGGGCAGTTATCTGAGCGTAGCCAGTTTTTCTTCTGTGAAATGGATCTTTTCTGATGCTGACAGCAGTTTTCTGTATTCTCGAATGTATCCCTAAGATCCAAAATAGTTGGGGTCCCCTGGTATATACAGGTACCTGAAGCTAAGCCTCATTGAACTCATTGCTAAATCCCCATGCAGCAACTGTGCCAAATCTCATCTTCTGTGACATGGTGGTCATGATGAGTTTTCTCCTATGTGAATTGCCTGATGTGAAACTCCAGGTGACTCAAGTCATCTTGTAATTGTGATGAGGACAAAGTTGCAGCTGGCTATTTTTGGTCAGTATGACTAAAGGCTTTGCCACACCACTTTGCAATTCTAATGTCAGAGATAAGGGGAAAGCAAAAGATGTGCAGTCAAATACCTCTGGTGGGACCAAACAGCTGCATCTATTGGTTGTGAAAACGTGATGGCAAGTGCAAAAAAACTTACTTCACTTTTAAGTGGATATCATCTACAACACGGCTGTCCAACAGGTTGATCGCAATCTACCGGTCGATCGCGTGCAGTCCCTGGTTGATCCTGGATCTGGTCAATCTAATGGGTAGATCACTGCCAGTTTATTTATAGTGGGAGTAGATCGCAGTCTCTTGGAAGTTGGACACCCCTGATCTATGAGATTGTAGTCATGCACTTTCCCACAAACGCAGCTTAAGCAGCAGGGAGACCTGTTCCCTTTCAATGACACCAGGGGTAGGATCAGGGCCGGATTTAGGTTTAATAATAAAACCTTTATTGTCAAAGTACAACCTGTGTTCAATGAAATTAACCGAGCCCCCCTCCCCCCAACACTCAGTCTCATTGCACTCTGTGTGCTTGTTGCACAACACACCAACCCCAAAAGTCAGTTGCACTATATTATTTTCCGTTCAGCAGCCTAACAGCCCACAGATAGAAACTGTTTTTTAGCCTGTTGGTACGACTGATTATACTTCTATATCTCCTGCCCGAGGGTAGAAGATTAAAGAGGTGCTGGCCGGGGTGTGAATCATCCCTGAGAAGATCCCTGGGAATTATGAGATCGCTCTCCTAAGGCAACAATCCCCAGCGATGTCATCTAGCGGGCTCAGGGGACAGCCCATGATATAATGTGCTGTGTTCGCCACCCTCTGTAAAGACTTTCTGTCCGTGGCTGTCAAGCCAACGTACCACACTGTGATACAATATGAGAGGACACTTTCTATTGTGGACCAGTAGAAGGAGGTCATCAGTTGTTGTTTAGCATTGTTCTTTCGCAAGACCCTGAGAAAATGGAGTCTCTTTTGGGCCTTCCTAACCACTTGAGTTATATTGTTTTTCCAAGTGAGGTCTTCACTAAGGTAAACTGCCAGGAATTTAAAGGAAGAGTTTGATGAGGCCCAAAGCTACTGAAGGTAATGGGGCCCTTTATATGTCCAGCTGTCCTTTGTCAACAACAAATTGTCACTGTTCTTTTGTGTGGAATATATGCTATATGGTAATTAAGAATGGATTAAGTTTGAGAACCAGGGTACCACTGTATATAGAAATGAGCAAACCAGTGATATTTTAGTGAGCAGGCTAGCAGGCGGGGCCCATTACTTATGTCATAGGAGCCTACGCAACACAAAACACTGTTGCTGTATATAGGCTTTCTTTTATTTGTTTTTTATCTTATATTGGAAATGTACATCCAGGTTTTGTTTTTTCAAATTTTGTTTTTTCAAGAGAGTGGGGCCCTAAGCTATAGCTTGTTTAGCTTATACGTAAATCTGGCACTGGGTAGGATGACCAGGTGAAAAAGAGGATATAGTGAGGAAGGAGAGATGAAAATAATGTCAATATATTTCACATCTGGCAACCAATGGGCCTCTTGGGTTTCAGATAGTACATGGGTAGACAAGTCTAAAAAGTCTGAGACACCATTTTTCACAACTGTCTAGTGTCTATGGTGGCACATTTACCAGAAGTAAGGTATTTAGCATTAACTCTGGAGATGTATATTCAGTTCTGCCTAGACTAAACCTCCTGATGTAAATTGTGCTCTAGGAGGCTTAGTTTGGTCAGAATAGAGTATTCTGGTAAATGTGCCACCATAGCCTCTAGAGGGCCATGGAAATTTGTGTCCAAGTTTTTAGACTCATCTACCCACGTACTATCTGAAACCAAAGGGGAGCATTGGTTGCCAGATATGAAATAAATTGACATTATTTTCAGTTCTCCTACCCCACTAACAGGGTTCAGCTTTAATATTTGTATAGAAAAGTGAAATTCAGCAGACCCAGTTTGTCAGCCTCCCTCCGCCCAAAAAAGAAAGAAAGAAAAGAAATTGCTGAAAAGGTATTGCTGAACATCAGCAGAGGGACATTTTGCCTACTTTAAGATGCTGTCAGTGTCCTTGTGAATATTACTCACAATGTTGTGGAGAAGCATAACTTTCACATTCCAAATGCCTTGTGGAGCAGGTGGCAATGCATCTCAGGGTGGTCTGTTTACAGAGACTTGGCCCCTCCCTCATTGACCACCAGGCCAGGACTGACTACTATCATATGACTGGAGAAGTCTTAGCCTTCGTTGCAGCAGCCTCCTTGATGCAACCTAGCATGTTACTTTGATTCTTAGGAATAAATGGCAACTTTACGGCTGTACTCCGAGCCAACACTGGGCTGTTTGCTAAACCTATTCCATGCCCTGGCAACCAGAGTAATTAGAAAGTCAGTCTGGTGCACATAAAAGTTCATTACTGAGACCATGGGAAAGAGGTTGAGCCTACAGTTAAAAAAAGAAAGAAAGGAGGGAGCTCATAAAAAGCTGTCCCCTGTTTGGAGGAAGCTCAGAAAAGGTGCATGTTGTTGTTGTTTAGTCGTGTCCGACTCTTCGTGACCCCCTGGACCAGAGCATGCCAGGCACTTCTGTCTTCCACTGCCTCCCACAGTTTGGTCAGACTCATGTTTGTAGCTTCGAAGACACTATCCAACCATCTCGTCCTCTCGTCCCCTTCTCCTTGTGCCCTCCATCTTTCCCAACATCAGGGTCTTTTCCAGGGAGTCTTCTCTTCTCATGAGGTGGCCAAAGTACTGGAGCCTCAGCTTCACGATCTGTCCTTCCAGTGAGCAGTCAGGGCTGTTTTCCTTCAGAATGGAGAGGTTTGATCTTCTTGCAGTTCTTGAGACTCTCAAGAGTCTCCTCCAGTACCATAATTCAAAAGCATCAATTCTTCAGCGATCAGCCTTCTTTATGGTCCAGCTCTCACTTCCATACACAAAAGGTGCATAGACAGTTGTTTTGGGACTGCAGCTCCCATCATCCCTAGTGACAGGGACCAGTGGTCAGGAGTGATGGGAGTTGTAGTCCAAAAACAGCTGAAGGCACAAGTTTGGGAAACTTTCGTCTACCCAGACTGGCAGCAGCTCTGCAGGGTTTCAGATCAGAGTCTGTTTCAACCTTATAGGGATTGAACCTAGGATCATCTGCATGCAAAGCAGTCCCTCTGCTACTGTGCTACAGCTCTTCCCCAAAGGAAGGGGGTGGGTGAGAAATCTGGAGCCTTGAAGCATTTTCTGTGGCCATATCTATGAAGAATGACTGACGCATATTAAACACAGAAAGGTTATGTCAAAAGCTGTGTGGGTAGGATGAGCAATCGGGAACAGCATTTGCTAGGTTTCTTCGTGAGGGACACTTTTTTTTGGAAAATGGAAAGAACTCTGTACTTGGACTGAAATAGAAACTACTTGCTGAAGATTCTATATGAGGCTGCTGCAGTTTCTCACAGTGACTGAAATAGGAACATAGAAAGGCACCTTGTACCAAATGAGACCATGGATCCTTCCACTTTGGTGTTGTCCAAACTGACCTGCAGTGGCTCAATAGGGTTTCAGCTGGGGTTTTCTCAGCTCTGCCCAGAGATATTTACAGGGGGCAGGTGAGTTTGGGGGACTTCCTGGTCTGGAATGGGGTTACTGTGTCCCGGAAGGAGGTTTGCAGCCTGGGAGTCATTTTGGACTCACAACTGTCCATGGAGGTAAAGTCAGTTCCGTCTGGTACGCCTGCTGAGACCCTACCTGCCTGCACATTGTCTCACCAGAATGGCACATGCCCTGGTTTTCTCCTGCTTGGACTACTACAATGCATTTTACGTGGGGCTATCTTTGAAGGTGACTCAGAAACTATAACTAATCCAGAATGCGGCAGCGAGACTGGTGATTGGGAGTGGCCGCCGGGACCACATCACACTGGTCCTCAAGGATCTTCACTGGCTCCCAGTATGTTTCTGAGCACAATTCAAAGTGTTGGTGCTGACCTTTGAGGCCCTAAATGGCCTCAGCCCAGTATACCTGAAGGAACGTCTCCACTCCCATCGTTCAGCCCAGACACTGAGGTCCAGTGCCGAGGGCCTTCTGGCGGTTCCCTCACTGCAATAAGTGATGTTACAGGGAACCAGGTAGAGAGCCTTCTCAGTAGTGGTGCCCCGTGGCACATCCTCCTATCAGGTGTAAAGCAGATAAACAACTATACAACTTTTAGAAGACATCTGAAGGCAGCCCTGTACCAGGAAGCTTTTAATGGTTGTTGTTATATTATGTTTATATATGTGTTGGAAGCCACCCAGAGTGGCTGGGGCAACCCAGCCAGATGGGTGGAGTATAAATAATAAAATTATCATCATCTTCATTACAGATTGAGCCTGGCACCTTCTGCAGGCAAGACAGATGCTCTAGCACTGAGCCATGACTCTTCCCCAAAGGAAGGAGGAGATGAAAGCCGGAGCCTTGAAACTTTTGCATGCAAAGCAAATCATCTGGAAATGCTCGCTGTCTTCCTGGGAGTCAACATTTTGGAAACAAAACCCTGGGCCCATGTGAAAGAAGGATTATTGGGGAGCAAAAGGCCTGCCAATGCAAACAATCCAAGCAAGGGATTTTGGGCAAATAGCCACCTGCATTGTAGGGGAGGAGGTGGGTTGGCATTTTGCCTCCTGGCAAAGCAGAGACCCACACTTGGAATAAAAGGGGGGAAAAGAGCAGTCAGGGAGGTGCTGAGCACCTGCTCTGGCATCTTTTCCTGATCCCCTACAGAGAATTGCCTCATGCATTCAGAAGGAGTCGAGAACAGTTAGCGCAAAGCCTCTGTCGAGATGTAGCTGAACATTTGTGCACTCTCTGTATCCCTTTGCTGCCTGAAAAAAAGTGGCAGCCATCACAGGTTCTTCCTGTCCTCATTTTCTAAGATATATTACCAGGAACAATCACGCAGAGTTGCACAAAGCACAGTTTCAAATTGCCCTGTGAGTTTATAGCGAGTTTCTTTATTTGTCCATTTTAAAAAGCTCCCCTGATGTGGACTGAGCAATAGCAGCAGCATGGGCAAAGGAGATGGTAATGCATGCTTGCAATGAACAGCTGAGACAATATGTTTGCCATTAAGCAGAGTTAAGTATGACAAGGGAGGTCGGGTCTGGCACTGGAAGCTGGCAGAGTCAAACACTTGCGGAGGATCCTGCCCTGATGTGTCACCCACTAGCAAGAGATGCGGGGATGGAGGCGAAAGTTGTTGAGATTCGTATTTCTATGTGAACCTTTCCAATTTGAATTTCCCAGAACAACACACAAGACGAATCACAGCTCTCAGTCAAAATTCACATGTCTCCGAATTTCGCCATGCAGTTCTCCAACCAGGTAATATGTACAAGAATGTGTATATTATAGGTAAGTGTGCCTACAAATGCATATGCTGGAGCAAATAACACATAAAATGCATTATATTTGGGGAAATTGCTTGCAAAAATGTGTTCATTAGAAAAAGTTCACACTAAGATGCAGATGAGTTTTTATGCTATTGTTATACTATGTATTGCTTTGTGCTATATTCTCTGTTTTATTGGATTTGTATCTAGCCATTTCATTTCATTTTAAATAATTAAAGGAAGAAGAAGAGTGCAGCTGAATTGAACTAAAGGTTTTGTCCGGCTTCATAATATATACAGTGGTACCTTAATTCGTTCTGGAGGTCCTTTCTTAACCTAAAACTGTTCTTAACCTGAGGTACCACTTTAGCAAATGGGGCCTCCCGCTGCTGCCACACTGCCACCATGCTATTTCTTTTCTCATCTTGAAGCAAAGTTCTTAACCCGAGGTACTATTTCTGGGTTAGTGGAGTTTGTAACCTGAAGTGTCTGTAACCTGAAGCTTCTTTACCCCGAGGTACCACTGTAGTCCTGAGCAAGTAACTTACATTTTTCTTTCCATTCTCCTAAAAGTGTCTCTCAAGAAGAAACTTAGCAAATGCTATTTCTGATTGCTCATCCTGCCCACATAGCATTTGACATAACCTTTCTGTGTTTAATATTCATCAATCATTCTTAATATGCCTACAGAAAATGAGTTGAAATCTAGTTCTAAGGAACTTAGGAAATGTAAACCATGAATATTATTGAAGGAATAGTGGAAGAAAGTAGCAGGACGTCAACTATATGGGGATTTGTATGAAAATGTAGTCGCAGCTGTCCATACATTTAAAGCCTGGATAGCTCAGTTGGTTAGAGCAAGGTACAGTGGTACCTCGGGTTACATACGCTTCAGGTTACAGACTCTGCTAACCCAGAAATAGTACCTCAGGTTAAGAACTATGCTTCAGGATGAGAACAGAAATCGTGCTTCGGTGGCACAGCGGCAGCAGGAGGTCTCATTAGCTAAAGTGGTGCTTCAGGTTAAGAACAGTTTCAGGTTAAGAACAGACCTCCGGAACAAATTAAGTACTTAACCCGAGGTACCACTGTACTAATAATGCCAACATTGTAAGTTCGATCCCTGCATATTCCTGTATTGCAGGGGGTTGGACTAGATGAGCCCCAGGGTCCCCTCCAACTTTACAGTTCTGTGATTTAAAGCAACCCTAAAGAATCATGAGAACTGTAATTTACCCCTCACATAGCTACTATTCCCAGCACCCTTAACAAAATTCAGTTCCCAAGATTCTTGGGAGTGCTCTAAATATATGGTTTGTATTCCACCTCCCTATCCTTTGCCATCCAAATATTTTAAGAGGTTTCCTACTGCCTACCCCCATGTCATGTCTCCTCTCAGGATTCTCGTTCTATTCAGGGTTGGTGCCAGAAGTCATCAGGGAGGTGCTGTAATTAAGCCTGTAATCCTGTGCACATTTTAGCATTTGTCCACCGACAGCTTTCTGGGTCATGTGGCCTGCATCACCAAACTGCCTCTGGCGCTATGGGACACCGTGACAGAAACCAGAGTGCCTGGAAATGCATGGAAACGCAAGGGACGTGGGTGGCGCTGTGGTCTAGACCACTGAGCTTCTTGAGCTTGCCGATCAGTAGGTTGGTGGTTCAAATCCTCACAATGAGGTGAGCTCCCGTTGCTCTGTCCCAGCTCCTGTCAACCTAGCAGTTCGAAAGCATGCCAGTGCAAGTAGATAAATAGGAACTCCTGCGGCGGGAAGGTAAACCTTGGAGTAAACCCTATTGAACAGAGTGTAATGTACTTCTGAGTAAACATGTTTAGGGTTGTGCTGCAAAAGGTTCATAGACCCAATGAGAGCACTTCTGCCATTGTGTTTGCTTGGTCCCAGCCTCCCAACTGTGCTCCTGACTGGCCATACCACACAGTTATGGGGCAGTTATGGGTCACTCCCAACTCTCCTGAAAGAAAGCAAAAAGCTATGTCATTCCCTTTTAGTCCTTTAACCTCCCCTTTGAAAGTTAAGCCCACAATTCAATGGTCTTCAAAATGTTTGCAAGGGCTTTGTAGTCCACACTGGTAATTTCTGTATGTATTATCACCATCAGAAACACCAAAAAAGTTATAGCAACATTACTCAGCAGAACATTTAATATGCCAGCCACCCTTGATGGACAAGCTGATTTGCATTGCTTTTGAGCTAGAACAATGTCGAACTAAAAAGTGAATCAATTTAAGGCAATTTACCATTATGTCTTGTTCACACATTCCATTAAAGCTTTAATCTTTCTGACAATTAGAAAACCCATAGTGTGCGACTACATCCCAATTTGGACATCAGATGTACACAAAAATATTTTCCAAGAAGTAATACGGTTTTAAAATGATAACTGATTGGCAATGTGTTTAAAAGTATATGGAGCTCCTTTTTCTCCTTTGCAAAAGATCATCAAAGGGCTAAATATATTTTGTAAATTACTGCTGTAATGATTCCATTTACAAAAGGATATAATTTGCTATCTTAGTTTCACAATGAATGGAAACCTAATGAATCATGCAGGCTTTAGCGTTCAAAAGAAATATGGGTAATCTGAGACCAAATAGGAACATTAATTTTGACAATGAGTGAATCTTGTTACATCCCCCTTTTATTTTGTTGGTTGGTCAGTGTTTCCCCAACTTGGGTCTCCAGCTGTTTTTGGACTACAACTCCCTTCATCCCTAGCTAGCAGGACCAGTGGTCCAAAAACTGCTGGAGGCCCAAGTTTGGGAAACACTGTTTTATATCAATCATTCATGCTCCCAACTGAAAGTTGTGCCACTGCAATCTCAGACCTACAACCAGCCAGCATGGTGTAGTGGTTAAGAGCAGTGGACTCGTAATCTGGTGAACCAGGTTCACTTCCCCGCTCCTCCACATGCGGCTGCTGGGTGACCTTGGGCTAGTCACACTTCTCTGAAGTCTCTCAGCCTCACAGAGTGTTTGTTGTGGGGGAGGAAGGGAAAGGAGATTGTTAGCTGCTTTGAGACTCCTTACGGGTAAAGGGACCCCTGACCATTAGGTCCAGTTGTGGCCGACTCTGGGGTTGCGGTGCTCATCTCTCTTTATTGGCCGAGGGAGCCGGCGTACAGCTTCCCGGTCATGTGACCAGCATGACTAAGCTGCTTCTGGCGAACCAGAGCAGCGCACGGAAACACCGTTTACCTTCCCGCCGGAGTGTTACCTATAAATCTACTTGCACTTTGACGTGCTTTCGAACTGCTAGGTTGGCAGGAGCAGGGAATGGGCAACAGGAGCTCACCCCATCACGGGGATTCGAGCCGCTGACCTTCTGATCGGCAAGTCCTAGGCTCTGTGGTTTAACCTACAGCGCCACCCGTGTCCCTTTGAGACTCCTTAGGGTAGTGATAAAGCGGGATATCAAATCCAAACTACTACTACTACTCCTCCTCTTCTTCTTCTTCTTCTTCTTCTTCTTCTTCTTCTTCTTCTTCTTCTTCTTCTGGCATTGTAAAGTGCTAAATAGTTGCTGTGCTCTGGATGTTTCTTGGATTTTAACTCAACAATAGATGCCTCATGCAGATTGTGGACTTGTCTAAGGAAAGCTAGATTTCTTGATATAACAAATTTGTACTAAAAGTGAGACGATGTCTCCAAGCTAACTATATAAATGCCAGAGAGATGGAGCAGGTTAGCTGAAACAAAACTTACCTCTCGGGCTTAAAACAAGAGGATCAGGAGGGGGAGCTCTGTCACAACTGACAAGCCTAGTTTATAATCAGATTGTTTCATTTTACCAGCCCTCTCCAATCCCAGCGCTTTGGAGGAGGGAGTATCACTGCAAGAGAAAAACTAAGGTTAAGGAAGGTGCCAGGAGAGCAAGGGGAGAGAAAGAGTTGCATTGTGACTGACAAGACACACTTATAATCAGAGATAATATTTTTGCCTGGAGAGCAAATCTCCGTTAGTTCTTCACACCTCAGATTCAACTTTGAATGTATCTCACACAAAAGCTGCCAAATCTATTTGTCTGCATTTGTTCAGATCACTTGGCAGAATAGCTAGTATATAGTTTGGGATCTTGTCTAGAAATACAGAACACTGCTTTCGAATGGGTCAGAGTAATTGTACAGTTATTATACCTACTCTGACTCACATCAGCTCTCCAGGGTCACAGATATGGGTCTTTCTCATGATTTGCTGCTTTATCAGTTGTTGTTTTTTTGTTTGTTTGTTTTTTAGCTACAGCTGCTGCTGATTGTTACTGGGTTCTTTTACATAAAACATATATGCAGTATCACTGAGCTATAGTATCTCCCCAATATTTTGTTGCTTGAACTTCCTCCTTTTTTTCTTTGGATACTTCCATCTTCATGAGCACAGAGACTGCATGCTTAGAATTCTCATCTTCAAAAGCAGATAAGCTGATATTGTGATTCATATCCAAATCAATGCTGTACATCGCCTGTGTATTCTTATCAACGTTTAGCTTAGGTTCCCTTCATGTTTCCTATTCAAATTGCAAGTCTGCTGCCTATTCAAAACAAGTATGACTATGCACAAGGAGAAGATAATTAAATATATTTGCAGTTTTCCAACTATTTTTTTGGAAGAAACTTGTATTTTCCCCACTTTTTAATTTATTTTTTAAAAAATTGATTCATTTAATTTTCTTTATAACTGGCTTTATTCCTAAGGCTCTGAGTGACTTACATTAAATATTTTAAAATAATACAAATTGTTCTAAAGTGAAGGACATTCATCAAGTTAAAATAAATGCTAATGATATTTGCAACTTATTGGACAAGAAAAAAGAAATGATTCCATTGTGTGTTTACCCCTAAAGCAGGCATCCCCAAACTTGGTCCTCCAGCTGTTTTGGGACTACAACTCCCGCATCCCTAGCTAACAGGACCAATGGTCAGGGATGATGGGAATTGTAGTCCCCAAACAGCTGGAGGACCAAGTTTGGGGATGCCTGCCTTAAAGTATACCACCAAGAAGTGCACTAAACTTTATTAACTTTAAGAATCAATTTTGAATTAATGAAATCACCTAGCCCTCCTTTCAGATTTTCTAATAGTGCCAAAAAAATGAAATAGTCCCCTCAAGAATTCTGGGAACTGTAGTTCATTAAGGGCCGCTGGCCCAGATGGCATAAGTCCCAATCTTCTTAAGATAGACCCTGACGGGTGGGTTCCCTTGCTGGCCAACCTATTCACAAGGGTAGATATGACTGGACTTATGCCAGAGGCATGGACAAGTGCAATCATCGTTCCAATATATAAAAAGGGAGAGCACACATTACCATCCAACTACAGACCAATAAGCCTCCTCTCCATAGCAGGGAAGCTGTATGCCAGGGGTCAGCAACCTTTTTTCAGCTGTAGGGGGCTGGACTATATTTTGAAAAGGAAAAGGGAAAAAAAGAATGAATTCCTATGCCCTACAAATAACCCAGAGATGCATTTTAAATAAAAGCACACATTCTACTCATGTAAAAACATGCTGATTCCCGAACCGTCTGCAGGCCGTATTGAGAAGGCAATTGGGCCGCATCCGGCCCCCGGGCCTTAGGTTGCCTACCCCTGCTCTATGCCAAACATCATCTAAGAAAGCTTTGTCATGGAATTCTACTCAATACTGATCCAGAGTAGTTTCCCATGTATAGTTAGCAGAGTAACAACTTCAACAAACAAATAAAATAAACTTAAATAAATATTTCATCCAGCAGAGCTTTACTGCTACTGAAGCCAAATGGGCATAATGTTCACAAATCCAATACATTCAGGACTGGCACTGTCCAGACTTAACTTAAACTTGCAATAACTTATAATAAGTCTAAAACCTTAACACTAAGCACACTATTTACAGAACACCACACCAGAAGGAAACAAGACAGAAGAGAAAGTGAAACCCAGGCTCCTTCTGGCCTTACTTTTACAGTCAGCATGACCTTGATTAAAAGAGATAAGAGAACCAGTTTAAGCCAGCTGTGCTCAGCTTCTCTGAAGGAGTGACCCAAACATCATGAACCTTCTGCTTGTTTATTTCACACAGAGAAGCTTCCAGAACCCCCTTGAATGAATTAGAATAGGAAAGATCTCTATACATCAGATCAATACTTTCTGCACTCAGAAATGCAAACTGACATAGATATGACTGGACCTATGCCAGAGGCATGGACAAGCGCAATCATTGTTCCAACATACAGTGGTACTGTAGCACCCTGCTTGTGGTAAACGCTTAGCTGGAATGAAATATTCAACGCAACAATAGAGAAATTAAAATAATAATTCATTTGTCAGACAAATAAATGATAGGCACAGTGGTATATGGTTACCAAAGCTCTGCCCCCTTCCAGCCCTGATGGCCAGCACTTATATTTCCTCAGCCCAGCCCCCTTGCTCCTCCTTTGGCTGCCTCTGTCCAATCAGCCTGGTTGAAATTCCTATTGGCTGTTTGCTAGAATCAATCATAAAAGATACACCCATTTCCTATTACCTTTTATGGGAGACAAAGAGCTATATTTCCTTCTATCCATAAATAGCAGACAAGTAGCCATATATCTTACATTTGCCTCGACAAGGCACCTTAATTACCAGATCACCTTTTGCCCCTGTTGCCCCTGCATTCCAAAACAAATGGCTAAAACAAATGGCTCGTGGTATTAAATTCTATCTAAACAGAGATCTTGGGTTCACATTCTCACACACCATCAATGAAACAAGAATCTAACATACGAATCTAACATTTCTTACTTTCTAAATCCTTTGCCTAATTACATTAAGCCAACAAATCTCATACATAACATAGATAGCTTTTTAGAAGAAAAGGCCTTTGCAAAGTAAAAAAGGAACTCAGTAAAAACAGCTTCAAAAGAAGCCTCTTCAGTTTACACCCTCCTTTCCCAGCCGGCTGCTTTTCCCATTAGCTCTTCCCAAAATTTATTGCCCTTTAACCCTCTCAGTATACCTTAAACCTTAGGAAAATATGGCTAGAGTCTGATGAGAGGCACATGGTATTATTTTCTGTTAAACAATAAATCTTACTATTTACCAACTCTTAATTAGTGTTTTTGCAGCTTGATTGTATTCTGTAATATGTAGGGTCAGTGTAACATTTGCTCCCAGCCTGTAATTCCCTTTTACAACTTTGAGAAACTTGTCTCCTGCTACTGCTATAAATCAGGGGGGGCCTTGTTCAGGAGAGCAGGAAGATAAACAGCTGCCAAAGTACTTAGCCAGCTGGTTTCTGCCTGGCATGAAACATACAAACATTTGCAAATATATCTTTAAGCTCATTTTAAAATACAGGCCTTGATCAGATGCCTCAGTACCTCAGGTTACATATGCTTCAGGTTACAGACTCCGCTAACCCAAAAATAATGCTTCAGGTTAAGAACTTTGCTTCAGGATGAGAACAGAAATCATGCTCCGGCGGCGCAGCAGCAGCAGGAAGCCCCATTAGCTAAAGTGGTGCTTCAAGTTAAGAACAGTTTCAGGTTAAGAATGGACCTCTGGAACTAATTAAGTACCTAACCCAAGGTACCACTGTACAAAATTGGGGAGCACACATTACCATCCAACTTCAGACCAATAAGTCTCCTCTCCATAGTGGGGAAGCTATATGCTAAACATCTTCTGGGATGTCCTAATTTGCATTACCAAACCCTGAGCTGGTGGGCTTTTGCCAGGGCAAAACCACCTTGGAACATTGTGCCATACTTTCCCACCTAGTGAATAAATACTCTAGTGCTCCTAATCAAATACTTTATACAGTGTTTCTGGTCCTAAAAGGAGCCTTTGACTCAATCCTGAGGGAGCTGCTCTGGAACAAACTGTCCATATTGAACATTGATGAAAGGTAACTCTTTCTCATCAGAAAACTGCACACCTCCATGTTCTGCTAGGTGAGATGCTCCCAGGCAGGCAGGCTAACCCCCCCCCCCCAATCATTGCCAACCAAGGAGTAAAACAGGGTTGTGTCTTAGTCCCATAAAGTATCTCCTACTATGTCTTGTTAACTGTGTTGTGTTCTGATCCATGTATACAACGCACCTTTTTATGCCAATAAAATAGATATAGATAGATATAGATAGATAGATAGATAGATAGATAGATAAAGGTAAAGGGACCCCTGACCATTAGGTCCAGTTGCAGACGACTCTGGGGTTGCGGCGCTCATCTCGCTTTATTGGCTGAGGGAGCCGGTGTACAGGTTCCGGGTCATGTGGCCAGCATGACTAAGCTGCTTCTGGTGAACCAGAGCAGTGCACGGAAACACTGTTTACCTTCCTGCTGGAGTGGTACCTATTTATCTACTTGCACTTTGTGCTTTCGAACTGCTAGGTTGGCAGGAGCAGGGACCGAGCAAAGGGAGCTCATAGATTGTAATACAGTGCCCAGAATTCTTTGAGGGGAGAAATGTGCTTTCGTTGTGCTTTATAGTATGTAACATAAGGTTGATAAGCCCTGCCTCACCAACATCTGAACAGAATCTAATAGCAGAATCAGCAGTATTCATCATAATTCCCTCTATTGCCGATGTTCAGGCTGTGAGTACCATTGTTACTGATAGCAACAAATTATCTTAAAGTTGAGCAAGGGAATGTGGAGGCAGAGAAAAATGACACAGTTATGCGACCCATGAGCCAAGGAGATAAGTAACTATACAACCTATAGAAAATGTATGAAGGCAGCTATGTATGGGGAAGTTTTTCAATGTTTAATGTTTTATTATGTTTTTAGATATGCCGTAAGTCACCCAGACCGATGGGTGGGGTATTATTATTATTATTAATTATTATTGAATAGGACATCACTATTTTTATTGGATAAATGTTGGAGCGTATGGATTATCATCATTTTCAGCAGGACTTCTGCAGAGCTAGTAGCAAATGGCTTTGGACTGCAGCTTCAGTTTTAAATATTATCCTTATTGAAAATGCTAGATATGAACAAAGTGATTAAAAACATGCGCACACACAAGAGAGATTTTCAATATAAGGAACTGAGATTCAAGAACGCTTATCCAGAAATTAATACCTTGTCAGCCTATTCACCCTATGAGCAAAAGGTAATTATTAGAACTGCTGACTTCAGTTTTAGCAATAGAAACTTGGAAAATTATGGAACCTTAAAGATGAATCTTGGGCCCATGTTTGCATAAAGGTAACAAGGGAAGATTCAAGGCTGCCTTACTCTTCCTCTGCCCATGCCAGCTTTTTGACTCTTTTCCATAACGGTAGCCAAGACCAGAGTGTGCAATTCCTCCCTCTTCCCCCCCCCCCCATTTGTATGGAAAAAGCGTAAGTGTTCCAGAGGGAATCCAAATTAATTATGCTTCCATTTTAGTTGTCTGCCAGCTCTGCACAAACTCAATAGCAGGGATTGATTCGCAAGTAAGACTGACCAGCTTCCACAAAGATGCCTCGCAACATCTTTTTTGCTGCCTGTTCTGCTGGCAGGAAAGCACACAGGACTCTGCACCAGTTGAACCCAAAGGAAAATCCAATGGGGTGATTTGCCTGACATTAAAATCAAGGTTAGCAAATCGCAGTTGCTGGTTTACTATAAAGCACTGTTTTGGAAATAACGCATGCCTTCAAGAGCTGCACATTCCATTTCCCTTGTAAGTCAAAACAAGTAATACAACTACAAATGTTATTTCTCATCCAGGAAATCTTTCACATTTGTTTCCCTCTCCCCATTTGTTAAAATGCTTGTTTGCTCTTAAGATTAGTGGGCTCCCAGGTAGTACTGGAAATTTTTTAATAAAAAGACAAAATCCCAAATCTCCCTTGTCCTGTCTGGCCAGATTCCATTTTGTACAGCCTTCTGTTCCGCCTATAGACTTCCAGAAATCATATTCATGTCTACCCTATGTAGTTTCACACAGAAATTTCCGTGGAAAAAGCTGGAATTGCTTTGTGATGGCTTTTACATACCCCCATTGTTGCATGTAATGCCAGGTCCATGGAGAATGTCCATTCCAGGCATTGCCAGCAATGGGTAGCACAATAACTCTAGTTACGTACTAACAGTAATACATATTGCCATGCATCCCAATGTATTAGCATAAATAGTGCTGTGAAGCCCCATATTGGCCAAAAGATTCCTACACTGCAGAAGGCTGAACTATATGTCTCTTGCGGTCTCTTCCAACTCTACAATTCAATGATTGTATTAATGATGACCAAGGGATATCAGCTACACAGACCATATACTTTGTCAGTCAAATGGTCTAGGTCAGTGATGGGCAAACTTGGCCCTCCAGCTGTTTTTGGACTACAATTCCCATCATCCCTAGCTAACAGGACCGGTGGTCAGGGATGATGGGAACTGTAGTCCCAAAACAGCTAGAGGGCCAAGTTTGGCCATCACTGGTCTCGGTGGATGCTCAATCTTGTTAATTTGCTTCATTGCAGAATTTCTAATTTTTTCATTGTCCTAGACTGAAAGATTTTAGGCAGAAGGAACTGTGGTACCTCAGGTTACAGATGCTTCAGGTTACAGACTCCGCTAACCCAGAAATAGTACCTCGGGTTAAGAACTTTGCTTCAGGATGAGAACAGAAATTGTGCTCCAGCGGTGTGGCAGCAGCAGGAGGCCCCATTAGCTAAAGTGGTGCTTCAGGTTAAGAACAGTTTCAGGTTAAGAACGGACCTCCGGAATGAATTAAGTACTTAACCCAAGGTACCACTGTAACTGTAACTATCAGCAAAACTGTACGGAACAACCTAACATTTACAGAGCAAAATAACCTCTTGAATTATAGCACATGGAACCTTACAAAAGGACAATACGCGTGGACTCTCCGTGCCCTTACCACAGCAAAAAGACTGACACTGATGAATTGGAAAAATAAAAATGTGGCTCCCTTCTATGACTGGATTGAAGATTTATACAAACTTGCAACATATGAACAACTTGCATATAAACACAGACTTGCAATGGAGAAATATTTGATATTTGGAATCCATTCTTACAAATACTGCAATAGGTTAAGATCTGGTGAAGTACAATAACAAATATGTAAAATATACAGTTTTGAGTTCTCCCCCTCCCCCATTTATTTTCCCTTATACACAGGTTCTGTTTCTCTTTTTCTTTTTCTCTCTTTTTTAATTACATCTCACCATGTTTAGTGCACATTATAATTATGTACTTTTTGAATTTTCAATAAAGATGCTTTTTTTAAAAAATGTCTAATTTATTAGATTTCCCAAATGTTATTTGTCTGGACTCGCCCTATGGATCCAACTGGTGTTGTGGATTTGGTTTCTGAATGAGTGCTAAGCTATTAGTCTCCATCTATATTCCGCTTGCATAAATGCAAATGCCAAAAATCAACCTAAACACTACACAAATACCACAAGTCTCCAGAGATGTCTCCCTCCAAAAGAAACTAAATCTGCCTCTGGAACATCTCACCACTTGCAGTAGTGTATGAGGCCATAATATCACTTCCCTTAGGAAGGAGACCTGTTAGTAAGAAGTGTCAATGATTGTGACCACGTGGAAATAAAATCAACTGATCTTTATTTGCTGATTCTGTTGGTCCATATTTGATGTATTGTTATCACTTGCTGTTTTATGATGCACTTTCATATTGCAACTTCTTGTTCTTATACTGCCTTGTGAAATCCCCATGGGAAATGCAGGGTATAAAAAAATATGGTAAATAAATGTTGTGGTCTAGAGAAAACACCAGACTGAGGCTAGTTCCGACTTCTTCCCTCTGACAAAGGTTAACTTCCTGACCAGACCTATTAACCTGCCCAGGAAATTATATTGATCTGAACTTTTTGAAGACTTGTGTAACCACACATAACAGAAGGTTCTCTTGAACAACTTACCTTACTTTCAGGTACTGGTTTCTCGATATTGCACAATAGCCCTGGCTTTACAATGGATTCTAAATCCACAGATGCCTATTGAAAATCCATTTCGGGGGGTTGCTATAAAAAAAGATGTTACCACTCTATAAATGAGCACTCTTGCTCCAATGAATTTAATGGACTAAAGACACCCGATTTGCCCTTATAAAAGCAGTGTTCATTTGTTCCTATTAAATTATACTAATGAACTAATTACTTTAGTGCTAATGATTTCATTAGCTTTCTCTTCCTTTGCTGAGCTAAGAGTTAGGTTTCCAGTATTACCCTATGGATCTGCTTGTAGCTGAACATCAGTATCAAATTTGCCACCCAGATATCAAATTTCTCAGTCCTCCCCATCGCTCAAAGTTGTTTCCTATTTGCTGGGATGTTATCCATCTCAACCTGTACTTCTGAGATTCAAAAGACTACAAAGCCACTTCCGACCCTAGGGAGGAGGTGGTGTTGCGGGCTCCCGCTCCCTACACTCGTGCAAAGGCTGGCTCCCAGCCCCGCGTGATCTGGGGAATCCTCTGCCACGTCATCTCCCTGGCCAGCCAATCGGCTGGCTTGGGGGATGTGGCTTGCCGCATTTAAGGCAAGCGCGGCAGAGGAGCTTCCTGTTTGCCACTGATCATCTGGGGAATTTCCCACCCTCTAGGTTTTCCTTTGACCTTGCTATGGACTTCAATTGGTCGCCGTTAAGGGGCCTGGTAGGAATTTTTCTGGTAGGCAAATTGGTACCAGCCATTTGGTTTTTTCACCTACCTCGTAGCAAATCACCACAACTTTCCTGGTTTGGTGGTTAGGGGTGGTTGGGGTAGTGTTATGTAGATGAATGGGGGGGAGGAGCGCCATCACCTCCCCCGGTGATTTAAGGGTAGTCCGCTAAAGGACTCTGGGGGGACGTGGCCCTGTCCAAAGCCTATGGAGGTCAGGGCCCAAGGCACGCCCCCGAGCGATGACCCCGGGGGAGAGCCTAGTTGATGTGCATCAGCAGGTCTCCCCCTGCTGGTGTTAACCCTTCCCGGCCTTCAGCCGGATAGTTGGTTAGATTAGGACCAATGCCTAAGCCAAAGTTGTGGCCAATTTTAGCCCATTAACCTTAATAATAGTGTCTTGTGTCTTTATTTCCACTGGGGGGAGGTGGGAACTCGCCACGCAATTCATTGCTATTGTTATGCATGAACTTTTTTCTTTATAATATATAACACCACCAATAATTTAAATAAAGAGATTTAAAGACTGAAATGTTGAACAAATCTTATAGGTTTACACATACCTTCTTCAACTTTTTTTTTTAAACAGCTCTGGCAATTTAAAATGCACCTGATGTCACAAAGGTGCTAGCCAATTGGTACCTTCAACACCTGCTTTCCCCCAGTTCAAAATCACAACAGTAAAAACTTGTAGAAGTTTCTTCTTTGTTTCAGAAATTCCCTTGGGAGAGAAAGAAAACCTTTGTATAGAACCCAGTGAGGGTACTTTGAAGCCACTTTTAAAATGTTATGTCAGTCTTCAGCTTTAGTGAGGTTGACTGTGGACTTTTGCCATTGTAGAAAGAGTCTCTGGTCCACTATTTGCTTTTCAATTACATCATGTCTGGAGTTATTAATTTCTGTTTGCATTAAAAGGCTAAACAGCTGGCATGTATGTTGTTGTTGCTGCTGTTTTTTTAAAAAGTACTTACTTGCTTTCGACATTTTCCTTCTATTTTTGGCAAAGTTTTGATTGAAATACAGTAGCAATTATTTAGTGGTCAGATGAGGAAACGAGGGAAACTTTGTGGGGCTTAAGGACCCAACACACAGGGCTAATCCAATCTCATGGCAAAACTGTATAGCCGTGAAGGAGCACTGATGAAGTAGAAATGGGCTGATAAGTTCCTGGTGAGAATTAATCCACATCTGTAGGAAGAGAAAAAGGAGAGGCAAAGAGCTGTGGTGAGGGAAATGTCACAAGCCACTAGAGGCATCACGCCCTCTTGCTGTTCCCTCTCTTCCTTTTCTCTACAGTCATTGGGACTTAGAATGTTGTGCATTCCATCAAATTCTTGAAAGTTCAAGCTTTCATTGGGACTATGAACTTCAGCCAACTTGAGCTGGTGCTTCTTGACAACTGCAGTCCTATTACCTACTCATTAGGTCAAAAAAAAGGTAAAGGACCCCTGGATGGTTATGTCCAGTCAAAGACAACTATGAGGTTGTGGCACTCATCTTGCTTTCAGGCCAAGGGAGCCGGCATTTGTCCACAGACAGCTTTCTGGGCCATGTGGCCAGCATGACTAAACTGCTTCTGGCACAACGGGACACTGTGACAGAAACCAAAGTTTGCCTTCCCACCGCAGTGGCACCTATTTATCTACTTGCACTGGTGTGCTTTTGAACTGTTAGGTTGGCAGGAGCTGAGACGGAGCAACGAGAGCTCACCCTGTCATGGGGATTTGAACCTCTGACCTTCTGATCGGCAAGCCCAAGCAGCTCAGTGGTTTAGACCACAGCGCCACCCGCATCCTACTTATTAGGGTGGTGCGGAAGCCCCATAGAACTCAGTGAAACTTACATCTGAAGTTCAAGTCTTAGATTGAACTGTAAATTATGCTAAATGAGCCAATTTGCTTGAGTTGCAGTAATTATATTGGTAACATAATCTACCTTTTCTTAGTGTGGAATGTATTACACAAGCAAGGGTTATTTATTTATTTAGAACTTCCACAGCGTGGTTTACTAGTTCAGCCAAACTGTTTACTCAAGAGGCACGTTGAAGCCTTTATTGTTATGTAGATAATTTAAACAACATGACTCTGCTCCACGTTCGCAGAACATAATTTGAATATCAGTTCCATCATCTGCTTAGAGAAGTGTGTGGATTAAGTTTGCTGATCTGAGACACCAGAGGATCAATTATTCTGGCTTAATTGCAAAGGACAGGAAAGCCCCATGCAAACAGCATGCCTGATTAAACACTCTTGCATAGGCTATGCCAATATGCAGCCATTGCTGTTCAAAAAAGAGCATGCAATTTTTTTAAAATAGGCACCAAATGTGTTTGCAAGACTGCAGACCTTCTGAAGTGGTGACTAAATGGCTGGCTTTTATTATCTATGGAACAGGCAGCAGAGCTTTTGAAGACATCTCTTCTGTCTCCTGGTGCAGTGGTTGATCCAGGTGGTTGGTTCATCAAGTCAAACATTGACTGTGTTCACAGACCATTTTATTCTAGAATCAATGGAGACTGAGTATTTGTCTTTTCTAAATAGTGCACACAGAAGCTGGGTCTGTTGCATATATATATTTTTGCCCCTGAAAAGTGCTTCTTGAGAAACTGATTTCATTCCACAAATGAAAGTTCATTGCAGATTGATTCTTCATTATCCCATAGTGTGTCCACCTGAAAACAGATGAAAATAGTGGTACATGGGAGCGGGGGTGGAGGGTAGGTTTGGGAACTACTTGCAGAATTTATTTTCCCATTAACCTAAATTGGCCCTAAAGGAATCCATATTGTGCTTGTACACTTGACATTGGACTATAAGCAGAGCAACACAGAATGTGGAAGATGCACCCACAAATTAATGAAGGTATAACACAAAGCTGTGAAGCTTGTTTCTAACACACAGGCAGCAAGAAACGTTAAAAAGAAAAATGTTTCTTATTTTTAAATCCCATTTTCTAGCCCCTCTTGCCTTTCTCTCAATTTCTTCCTCACAAGCATCCATACTAAATACAAACGAAAGCAAAGGACTCACTCTTGTATCTCTTTTGACCACAACTGTGGGTAAAACCTCAGCGCCTAGGACTTGCCGATCGCATGATTGGCGGTTCGAATCCCCGTGGTGGGGTGAGCTCCCGTCATTTGGTCCCAGCTCCTGCCCACCTAGCAGTTCGAAAGCACCCTTAAGTGCAAGTAGATAAATAGGTACCGCTTTATAGTGGGAAGGTAAACAGCGTTTCCGTGTGCTGCTCTGGTGCCGGTTCGCCAGAGCAGCTTCGTCACGCTGGCCACGTGACCCGGAAGTGTCTGCGGACAACGCTGGCTCCCGGCCTCTAGAGTGAGATGAGCGCACAACCCTAGAGTCTGTCAAGACTGGCCCGTACGGGCAGGGGTACCTTTCACTTTTTAGGCTTTGCAAAGGAAGATCTTGCATCTTCCCTATTTGTCTTTTGTCGCACATTTAAGAACCACGGCTATGGAAACATTTTCCACCAGCAACTTCTACTGCTGCCTTTCTCTCTGCGTGATTTCAGATTCCCCTGAGCCACCATAAACCTCTCCCAAGAAGGTACCAACTTTTCAGATGCCAGTGAATGCCAGGCAGAATAGCTACTTCAAAATTCTAGCTGCTAGTAACACAGTTCTGCATGGGGTTGTTTTAGGTCTGGAATTTTTATTGGCTTTAGTCAAGAGCTGTAGTCCAGTGCTGAAGGACTTGCTTGCAAACAGAAGGCCTTGGGTTCACATCCCCTGTCTGAAATCCCAGAAAGCTTCTTCCAGTCAAAGTAGACAACAAAAAAGTAAATGGGCCAATTCCACACTTTAAATGTGGAATAGTTGCTGTTTGTGGGGAGGTTAGACGATGCTGTTTCAAAGCAAGTGTTAGCCCACACTTATCAGTATTTTTCCATCATTACCTCTATTGCGAAAAGTCTGATATTTTGAGGGAAGTGGGTTTGTTGGGCAAGACCTCCCAATCAACTGTTATTGCACAACCTGAACTTGCCCGATATGTGATTTCATCCCATCTGAAAATAGTGATAGTCTGGAAGAGCGTGTTCTCCATAGCAGAGAGCACGTGTTGCGGTTGGGGTTACAAGCCACCCCGTTGTTGCTGGGCAGATTTGGATAAACCCAAGCAGCAAGGGGTTAAATTTGGGTCACTGGGGAGTTTTGATTGTTGCCAATTTTGGAGGAGGGGTCAGAGTCCTTAAATACAGGACACCCAACGTTGGGCATCCTCTTGGCTGTTTTACACCGGATCACCCGCCCACCCTCCCTTTAATAGGGGGGGTTTCTTGATCACTTGACCTTGCTATGACTGTCATGGGGTCGTCTGCTTTGGTGCAGGGGCCTGGTAGGAATTCTGCCATCTGGCTGATTGGCTGGTGCCATTTGGTTTTTGCCTACTGCGTAGCAAATCGTCACAACTTGTAAGGTTGGCGGTTAGGCATTGGTTATAATTGGTTGTTGGAGGGGTAAGTGCCTACCCCTCCAATGGTGGTGCGGAAAGGGAATTCCGTTAAAGGAATCCAGGGGCTTGCCATTCTTTTCGTCCTTGTCCCTGGCATCGGACTTGGGCCGTGCAAGCCCCACAGGAACATGAGGGTGAGAAGTGAGGGACTGATGCCCAGCTTCATTTTCTCACCCAATACTTGTTTCCCACGCTGGCTTCCGCTGGAATCTGGAAGTCAGTTCTGTCCCTGGGGCAAGGACAGATAGTCATAACCAATGCCTAAGCAACCACTCACATTTTTTGTATTTGAATAAAGTTGTGGCCAAAATTATGCCAAAAACCTTAAACAAAAATTGAGGTGTGAAGTGTGAATTTTTTTGGGGGGGTGGCATTGTGGGCCTCAACACGCAACATCCAATATGGATTTCCATCTTGGATCAGTGGAGTACCATTACCTTTCCCAGACCTCTTCTCAGCTTCGAAAGAGATTTGCCATATAGCATGGGAGATATCTGTCTGAGAAACACAAATCCAAATCTCCCTTGTGCACACAACACTAGTAATGTGGTTCTTTGGGCTCAGGCCAATGTTTAAGAATGGGCTAACAGAATGGATCTCAAAAGGTGATAGCATATTATATTCTAATTGACCGGCAAAACAAGCAAAAGCTAAAAAGGAAGCTAGTCTGGCTGCGATATTCATAATCAAATACAAATATTAATCAAACATAAAGTCAAGCAATGAGACCCTTCATTTAGCATTTTCATCACACACAGGTTGTGTTTATCTTTTTAATGCTCTTGCTCATCAGTTCCTACTTTATAGCAGGCAACCAATGTGGTGCTCTGCAGATGTTGCAGAAGACAACTCCCCCCATCCAATGTGTGCCCAGTACCCAAATCTGTGGAACTATGGGATTTTTGATAGAGCAAAATGTGAGCCAGAGACTCAGTAAAATGGACCAAATGGATAAAAAAGTTAAGTGTTGAAGAGCAATCTGGTTTCTCTGTTAATCCTTCTGAGCCGATTTAATAAAAGGGATATAGAATATTAATATTTTTGCTGTGCTGTTTGGTTAAGTGACCTTGGTAAAAGCAAGTAGGTGAATTTAGAAATTAGTTTAATTAGCAGAATTTTAATATCAGCTAGCTCATTCAGACCATTTACCATGCTGACCATTTAAGTCAATTTCACTAATGGATAGAAAGACAGGAAAATACACAGTGCAAACACTGCACGGTAGTCTAATTTAATAATTTCCCTCTAAGCCCCTTCAGCAAATTGCATATCTTAAAATGGAATTTCATTTAGCATTCACACAACAGCACAGAAATGTTGAGTTTATCACTGACCTACTTGCTTAATGAAAACGTCTTTAAAAAATATAGCATTTATTATTCAAAGGCTTGATTGGTAAAAGGTCAGCCTGCAAATCTGCGAAGATGTATAAATGTTTTCCCCAAATAAAAAGTGTAGATCCACGATAGCCCACTTCTGTATTTTGGGGTCGGTCACATTGTTTTCCAGAGCATTGTCAGGGGGTGGAAATCTATTTTGCCACACGAGCTCATTACATTTCAGCTGGCAGAGTAGCTACTGGCTGGATCACAGGGCAGGCTATTTTAATGTGTCTCTCAGCCTAATTTCGTGTGTGTGGCAAAGATGGAGAAGCGGGGAGAGGGGGTGACAGAGAATGAAAGAACAAAACTGAAGTGTAGGTGGGTTCCCATAAGGCAAGACACAGTGATTACAGCAAGAACCTTTATTGAACTACATAACTGGGAAACAGGGGCAAAGCAACTGCTTATATACTTTTCTGGAGGTCTGGGCCACTCCCACTCCTAACTTGATTGGCTGTCTAAACTTCCAAGCTGCGAATCATGACTCAAAGTTCAAGGGCCAATGGCAGAGGCCCATATCCTGAAATGTTCTGTGATTGGACATCATGTATCGAATCAGAACATAGGAGCTCAGAATCCTCAGTCCAGACTCAGGCTCAGGCAAACACAGACCACTGAATACATAACAAAGACTATGCCCCATCCAGTGGCGAAGATGCATGTTTCGGCACCAGGAGCAGAGAGCAGGTGTGGGCTTGGCTGGTGCATGTCCTGGGGGCATGGCACATCGCCCGTGGGGGGCGTGGTGTGCATCTTGGGGGTGTGGCATGCGTCCATGGGGTGTGGGGCGCTGCCCACAGGGGTGTGGTGTGCGTCTTGGGATCGTGAAACATGTCCAGGGGGGTGGTTATGATGGTACCCCCCTCCCCAATGGTGCCGGGGACAGTGCACTCCCCCGCCCCCCATTCCTCCGCCAGTGGCCCCACCCATTATTCATTTTGACTCCACCAGTATCAGTATGTGACCCCTGAGAGGGGGGAAAGTTTCCTACCTTTGCTTTACATGATCAGAGGTTCTTATCACAACCATTTAATCATGCAGGCTCTTATGTACTAAGCTTGGATCCTAGAACAAGGATCCTAGAACAGGCCTGCAGGAGAAGACCAATCAGGCTCCAGGAAGGAAGCAGAATCAGCCAATCAGACTAGACTCATTGTGTAAATAATATAAAGCCTGAGGTTTGGGGGGGGGAAATTCAATCACTGTTTTACAAGCTGCAATAAAGAGCATGAAATCACTGCAAAACTCTGAGTATATTTCACAGGCATTCCCTGTCCTTTCAAGATATTATTTCGGGGTAACTGAAGGAATGGGACATGCTGCTGTTCGTTGGCAAAAAAGCAGCAGAGAAATGGGTGTGGCATGGCTAAGAACCACATTGCCCAGAGGTTTTGTTGCTGTTGTTTCCTTACGCCATTGATGCAGCAGCAACATCAGCACCAATCGTCAGGGGGTTAGTCCTACATAGCTCTGGCCAATTCACTTTCATGAGTGATGCAGATGGGGAACAGATGCAGTTTGAGGGGGAACATTTAATTAGTGCTTCTTTCAGGGCTTATTTTCCTTCACCTAAACCCGCACCTGTTCTGAATCTCCCATTAGGTCACCATCTTCCAACAGAGACTGTGTGTATTTAATGGTTGGTTAGCATTCAACATCTAAAGCACCGGGGAATTGCCTTGTTGGGAAAAGCTGCATCTGTAGAATTTCTTCCTGTCATGGTGCTGTTGCAGGTGAAAAGAGGGAGAAGGAATCCTAATTACCCACTGAATGAATGGAATGAGCAGGGGAATATTACAACAGCTGCCTCTGTACTTTGATGTTAGTTCAAAGGGCAGGTAGGTTTAACCTAGACTGAAGCAAAAGCATATCCTTTAAAAAGTGTTGTCGTCCCCCCCACATATATAACAACAACACAGGGGGGGGGGGACAGGGAAGTCGTATTTGGTTTGGTTTGTGTGGTATACAATGCAACCATTTCTGTCATTGTTCTTATTTTCATGATTGTTGTTGTTGTTTAGTCGTTTAGTCCGACTCTTCGTGACTCCATGGACCAGAGCACGCCAGGCACTTCTGTCTTCCACTGCCTCCCGCAGTTTGGTCAAACTCATGCTGGTAGCTTCGAGAACACTGTCCAACCATCTCGTCCTCTGTCGTCCCCTTCTCCTTGTGCCCTCCATCTTTCCCAACATCAGGGTCTTTTCCAGGGAGTCTTCTCTTCTCATGAGGTGGCCAAAGTATTGGAGTCTCAGCTTCAGGATCTGTCCTTCCAGTGAGCACTCAGGGCTGATTTCCTTGAGAATGGATAGGTTTGATCTTCTTGCAGTCCATGGGACTCTCAAGAGTCTCCTCCAGCACCATAGTTCAAAAGCATCAATTCTTTGGCGATCAGCCTTCTTTATAGTCCAGCTTTCACTTCCATACATCACTACTGGGAAAACCATAGCTTTAACTATACGGACCTTTGTTGGCTAGGTGATGTCTCTACTTTTTAAGATGCTTTTTAAGATTTTCATGCTATGTAGGGAGAATATGAAAAGAAATGCACCACTCCATGGAATTAACAGAATTATGGAGTTGGAAGGGATCACAAGACCCCCTGCAATGCAGGAATATTTTGCCCAACGTGGGTCTCGAACCACATCCCTGACATTAAGAGTCTCCTGCTCTACCAACTGAGCTATTCAGTTGGTGCCTCAACCTATCGAATCTCTCCATCAAAGTTCTTGTAAAGGTGTTGAGGAACTGTCCATTTCAACACAGTCATACCTCATTTTATGTCTGCTTCATGTTACGTTTTTTCAGGCTGCATCCCACAGCGACCCAGAAGTACCGGAAAGGGTTACTTCCGGGTTTCGCCACTTGCGCATGCTCAGTAGCACCAATTCGCACCACGCACATGTGCACAAGCACCAAATCGAACCACACACATGTGCAGATATGGCACTTCAGGTTGCGGGCTTTTCACATTGCGAATGGGACTCCAGAATGGATCCCGTTCGCAAACAGAGGTACCACTGTAGTTCTTGACAGAATGAATCCATAATACTATCCTATGAAGTCAGCTTCCATATTTGTTTTTCTCATTGTTTGTACTTACTTTGTCAATCTTTCCATTAAAGCATACATTAGTGCCGTATTACAATTTTCCCTTCTTGACATGTTCCACCTACTGCCCTTGTGGCACAAAACAGGTCGAATCCATCACACACTTTATTTTATTTTATTCCCCTTGTTATGCAAATATATAGGATAAGTATTTGGGTCCCTTATTGAAGGAGGAGATTTATTGCACTGGCTCTTCCAGGGTGTCTTATCTGCTGAATAATTGTAGGAATGACGTTGTGGAGAATGTGGCAAGATTTTTGAGTGACAGCATGAAATTACGTCACCATAGGTCCTAAGAGCCATTTTGGACAGTTTTATCCTGAAGTATCTCCTACTATGTTTCATTAACTGTGTTGTGTCCTGATTCATGTAAACGAAGCACTAAGCCAATAAAGGAGACTGATTCCTCCATCTTGTTTTCTAATTTCTCACTATTACATAGTTGTCTGCAGCTAATAACATTGATAATGTCTATTTGCCAAGGAACACTCAGGCAAGCCTGTTTGATCTTGATGTTGCCTTGTTGATCTTGATGTTGCCTTGTGTTACCCAGAACTCACACAACACATTACCATGCTCTTGTGCTTCTCTTATTCATTTCCAGCGCTATTTTTCTAGAAAAGAGGTGCCGGAACTCACCATGAACTTATCCCTTGTTCTCTTTTAATGGCAATGACACCCACCTGAGAGATGCCAGAACTGAGTTCCGGTGAGTTCCACCTGAGTTCCAGCTGAAAAAAAGCCCTGTTCATTTCTTTTTTTAATAATTTTTTTAATTAATTTTAACATATAAATTATAAAATGTACCACAAACCTTATCACATATACAATCTTTTTGGACTTCCATCAGCACCTCTGATGATCCACCGTTTTAACCACTTCTTATGCCTTTCTTAACTTTATATTGCCTTTACATCTCTTAACAAATCATCCTCCCCCTTGTCCATTTTTACAATACTTCTAATAATACTCCTCACAAAACTTCTTGCAGCCCTACAAACGTCATCTGTTCTTCACAATTACTTTTCAAATAGTCCGTAAGTTTACTCCATTCTTCCGTGAATTTCTGGTCTCGCCAGTTTCGAATCCTTCCTGTTAGTTTATCTAATTCTGCATAGTCCATTAACTTCATCCTCCATTCTTCAATCGACGGTAACTCTTCTTGCTTCTTGCCCTGTTCATTTCAATGATAAGAATGCAAGAGATTTGGACCTGATGCTTTTGTTCAAAAAATGGTGGGATTAGTACCTATTACCACAATTTACAATGCTACACTTGTGCAGTATATCTGATGCTTAACCTGACCCACTCATTTGCTACTGGCCTGCTTCACAGGACTGAGTCGTAAGCGCATGTACCAACAGGCCACCTGAAAGAGAAACAACACTTTACAGGAAAACTGCACAAATTAATGCCTCATCTAATAATTTGTTATATTTACTCATGATGCCATTTCCACTTCGTGATCCCAGGAGAGAGTTCAGTTCAAGTTTTACATTAAAGTTGTAAATTATTTGTGTAGTCTTCCTTTTTGTGTACTCTTCCCATTTGTGTCACTTAAGCACAAATGTTCTCTATTGTTATTGCCGATACTAGAAGGATAAATCCTTTGGGTGCAATTCACACCTCAAGCTTTCACATTCTGTGAAGCCCTTCAGCTCACTCTGCCGTGATTCCGAATGCTAAGAACACAGACAGCATACGCACAAAACACACGCTTGACATAATCGTAAAAACAGTTTTCAAGTTCATCATTCCTTTTTTCAATCTACAGGACTCATGAGCTTGCACATACTTAAAACACTAGTGCCCCATTTATTGGAGTCTGTTTGGCCCAAATAGGACTTCTAAATCAAACACATATTTTCTTTTCCTATTGCTTCTAGAGGATTTTTATTTTTATTTTTATTTTGCTGGAGGGTGGGGGAGAGGAGAGAGAGAAGGTTTGGGTTTATCTACAACTGCATGGAGAAGAACATGAAAACTCAGTAAAAAGAGCAAACTCCACAGCTGTACTCAGGTTGTGATGACGTATAAAGTTGTCAGAAGATATCTGCATTTCAAATTATCCTTTATCAGTTAGTGACTTAGGGTAGATTCTTCTAAAAAATAGTTTCATTACCCTGAAGTATCTCCGAGTAGCCAACTCATAAGTCTAGATCATGAAGCTCTATATCTGTGACTGACAAAATATGATGTCCATTCGATAGTATCTCCAGGAGCATCCTCTGGGAAAAACTCGCCCGCTGGGGCATCGACAGAAGGCTTCTCTGGCTAATAATCAAACTCCATGAGAACTCAGCGGCTAGAGTGAGACTCACCCCAGAGGGCGACCTCACCAATTCAATTCCCATTAACAGAGGTGTCCGACAGGGTTGTATATTGGCTCCATTCCTGTTTAATTTGTTCATAAGCGACATGAGGACTCCCCTAATAGAGGCTCAAGAAAGGATTCATGCACCCCGCCTAGCACTTTATCGCTGCCCTTTGTTACTATATGCGGATGACGCTGTCATCCTTTCTTTTTCTAGAGTAGGTCTTATGAGGGCCTTAAAAATTTTTGGATCATATTGTAATGCAAATTCCCTTACAATCAATTATGAGAAATCTAAAATTCTAATTTTCTCAAAGAGTCGGAAACTCCATAATTGGAGAATTGATGGGAGAGTCATCGAACAAGTCTATAGATTCCAATACTTGGGAGTTTGGTTACAACATAACCTTAGATGGAAGGCCCATGTAGCCTATGTTACAAATAGAGCCAAAGCTATCTCCTTGGCGATCTTGCGATTTTTCTTCACCGATGGGGCCCTTCATATCCCATCGGCGTTGAAAGTCTTCAAGGCCAAGGTGATCCCAACAATTGCTTATGCCATCTCAATTTGGGGGACTTTTGTCAACTTATCCCACCTAGAGGTTATTCAAAATCAGTTTTTAAGAGGGATATTGAAACTGCCCAACTGTGTAAGTAATACAGCGCTACGCATGGAACTTAATATTGTATCCCTGGAAAACGCTCTGTGGAAGCACATACTTTGTCACTGGTTATCTCTATGGCACAATCTCCCAAACTTGTACTTGATACAATGCATGTGGAGAGATGATTTCCAGAGCCCATGGGTAAAAAATTTACAACTGAAAATTACGGCAATGGGAATCTCCCCATCCAAATTACTAGAGCAGGATATAGTTCCAGCTAAAAGAACAGTAGCCTGTAAACTAGAGGAGATGGACTTGCAGCAGAAAATGGTCTTGGGCAATGGTACCTGCTCACCTCTAAACCTTGGTTTATTACCCCTCTTAAGGCTCCCAAACTATTTGAATTCCTTAACTTCTTCGGCTCATAGATATGCTTTTGTAAAGGCAAGATTCAACACCTTCCCATCGAACGTGCTGAGAAATAGATTCTCCAATGGACAGATATCGCTCTTATGTGATTGTAATTGTGGGGCACCGGAATCGTTGCATCACATAATTTTTGATTGTGCATTTCATTCATCGGCCAGGAGCAAGTTTCTTGCTCAATATCTAAAGGGAATTGCCGATGATACAAATGAAGCCAAACTGAGATATCTATTAAATGATGATGACCCCTTAAGATCACTCATGGTTGCCAGATTCTTGATCAGCGTTCTATCCCTAAAGAAGAGAAACGGACTCCTGTGCGGCTCGGATAATCCCTCTAAACTATGATCTATGTTTTAGGATGTAATTAGGTGATATCACCATTGATGTCTTCTACTAATTTATGAGTAGAGGGCGATGTTTATGTTACAAATTTAGTGTAATGTATGATGTTGGTCTTTTGTTTTTGTTTTGCTTTGGTTCTTGTCTGTTTTTTGTAAGTTTTAGCGGTTTTAAAATTGGAGTTTTAAGTACATTATGTTGGTATGGGAAACTGTTGTGTGATGGGCCAGTGGCCGTAATAAAGTTCAATACCAATAAAAAAAATATGATGTATATACAGTGGTACCTCGGGTTAAGAACTTAATTTGTTCTGGAGGTCCGTTCTTAACCTGAAACTGTTCTTAACCTGAAGCACCACTTTAGCTAATGGGGCCTCCCACTGCCACTACGCTGCCACTGCACAATTTCTGTTCTCATCCTAAAGCAAAGTTCTTAACCTGAGGTACTATTTCTGGGTTAGCAGAGTCTGTAACCTGAAGTGTCTGTAACCTGAGGTACCACTGTAATATCTCAATAAAAGAGGTTGTCTTCAACTAACTTTTACTCAGAGTAGACCTATTAAAATTAATGGGCCTAATTTTCTTGTATACACTAATTTTAATGGGTCTACTCTGAGTAATACAACTGGGTCAGTGTAACTGGCCTTGATACTGCCACCAGACCATTTTGGCAAGTTTAAGCTGGTATTCTCTTGGGCAGGGACACAAAGTTGTACCAAAAGAGCCTCACCTTTCCCTGATCTTTTGCCACTGTTCCCCAGACAGATTCTCTGTACAGAGAGACACTGCCCACTTTAGGTGGGGGAAGACTTGGTCCTTGGGTTTTGCCTCCATCACAGCTCCTGTTGCTCTCTCCCAGCTCCTGCCATCCTAGCAGTTCAAAAGCACGCCAGTGCAAGTAGATAAATAGGTACCGCTGCGGTGGGAAGGTAAACGGAATTTCCATGTGCTCTGGTTCTGTTACGCCAGAAGCGGTTTAGTCAGGCTGGCCACATGACCCGGAAAGCTGTCTGTGGACAAACGCCATCTCCCTTGGCCTGAAAGCGAGAGGAGCGCCGCAACCCCATAGTCGCCTTTGATTGGACTTCACCATCCAGGGGTCCTTTACCTTACCTTTACTTTTACCATCACAGTTTTGCCCTTAAGCACAGTGTTTTGATTTTCCTCTCTAGATAAGTTGGCATGCATTCACTCTTATAGGGAAGACGTAATCACTGTCTGGGACAGAGATGAAATCCTTTTCCACACTGTTTTCATCTGTGTCTGATATTATAACCCATTTACTATGTATTATCAAGCTATGGACACTTCCCTCTGGAAGTGCTGTTTTGCAGGTGGGATTTAGTTGCAGGCCAGCAGTCTCAGGCTGCGCAATCAAAGTGGCTTCAGGACTCTTGTGCAACAGACCTGCTCCTCCCCCCCCAAAAAATGAACTTTTGCAGTAGGGAAAGTGATAGGGAAATGAATGGAACTAAGGGATAAATGATGCACGCTCTTCTTAAATCATTATGACCTCATCTAACCTCCCTGCAAACAAATTGGAATGAATGCTATATAAAATAGCCAACATCACATAACCTCAACAGCAACTTTCTGCAAATGAATCAGGATGAATGCTCAACAAGCAGCTAACTTGGAAGCAACCTCAGCCCAAGGGTTTTGTTTCTGCTCTTTTAAGGAAAATCCAGATGGAAATTTAGCTATAGCTACATAGCTGCAGACACTTCAGCGAAGTGTTGTAAAAATCATATTTTGCACTGTCATCATAGGAATGACACATTGCAATATAGCAGGATAGCAAGCATTAGTATGCCTGGCTAATTAACCTCATCCTCGTGTAAATAAGATTAATTAGTAATTTTCTCCTCTAATCTGGTGGGAAACATGGATAATTATAGTTGTATTGTTTATGCAAATTTTACCCAAATAGGACAGAACAGGTTGCAAAGTAAAGTTCAGCCGAATGACTACTCCTGAACATACCGCCAAAAGACAGATAAGCTAATTAAGACATGCCATCTACATAAACAAATATGGACACCTACTCTTGCATACAGCTACCCTTCTGCCTCATTTATTCTAGGCTTTCTAGTATAGTACGCTAGAAGACTGAGGTCACTAACTGGAAAATGTGATTTGTATGCAGTATTGACAAAACAGTGACTCATGTTGCACAAAGAAGGCAAGTGCCCTCAGAATAGCCGATGAGAATAATGGCAAAACTTTGCAATGAACAACAGGAAAGACGGTTTGCAGGGTGAACAGCATGATTCTGGCATGACAGAGGTCCATTTCATGCATTACCAGATTTGTCACCGAGGGCTCATTGAACAGGAAGCTGCAGACAATCCTAGCTCATAGCTGTCAACTTACAGATTTGAAAATAAGGGACCAACAGCCTCAAAAATAAGGGATCAGCAGCCAAAATAAGGGATTTTCCGGGCACAGGTATGTTCAGCTTCTGAGCCCCTCCAAGCCAAAGGCAGAAAGCCCAGCCAGCAGCCAAACAAAGCCTCAAGCCTCAAGGAAAACCACTGTCACCTCTCCGCTGGGAAGCGCTGAGCAAAGGCGAGTCACCAGGCAATGCAGCCGATTTGATCAGCACCAGCCATGCAAGCTCCACCCCTCAGTCGTTCTTAGACTTCTTATTGGGTGAGCAACGCAGCCAAGCAACACAGTTGGAGCCTCCCTCCTCCCTGGCCGGCAGGGAGGGAGGGAGAGGAGCTGCTTCTTTTGAAACCCGAGAAATTTAAGGGACATCATCAATAAGGGACAGCAGCGGAACATGGCGTTGGGATAAGGGATTGTCTTTTCCTTCAAAGTGCAACCTGGAATGGGGCCAGGGTGCTTTTTCAGCTGGAACTAACACAGTTCCAGCACCTCTCAGGTGGGCACTGTTGCCATTATAAGAGAACAAGGGAGGTGTTGTGGAAAACACCTCTAGAAAAATAGCACTGAATGGGGCATTACGGGAAATAAAAAAGCCCAACTTCCTGCTGGATGGAACATCAAAGAGCTCTAAAGTTTTCACTGCCCGACAGCTTGAAGAAAAACACAGAGAACAAAACCAACCCATGTATATGGCATTTATTGACCTGACTAAGGCCTTCGACACTGTAAATCATACTGCCCTGTGGACTGTCCTTCTGAAAATCAGCTGCCGAATAAATCTGTACAAATCCAAATGCAACATGTGGCTAATAAATTTGTAAACATCCTTCGGCTGCTCCACAATAATATGACAGCAACGATCACAGATAACAATGGCTCTCAAAGTGAACCATTCCCAGTAGGATCAGGTGTTAAACAGGGATGTGTTATCGCCCCAACTCTATTTATTATTTTCATCACTATGATCCTACACATTGTAGAAGGGAAACTCCCCACTAGGGTAGAAATCATATATCAAACAGATGGAAAGCTCTTCAATTTGAGTAGGCTGAAAGCAAAGAGTAAGGTTACCATAACTTCAATCATAGAGCTTCAATATGCTGATGACAATGTAGTGTGTGCACACTCAGAGGATGACCTCCAAACCATCCTAAATATATTTGTAGAAACTTATGAAAAGCTTGGGCTATTGCTCAATTTCCAAACAAACCAAAGTGCTGCACCAACAAGCACAAAACAACCCCTCTGCAGCACCACAAATCCAACTTAATGGTGTAAAGTTGAAAAATGTTGATCATTTTTCCTACCTAGGCAGTTATTTTTCTACAATGGCCAACATTAATGCCAAAATCCAGCATTGCCTGAGCTCTGAGTGCAGCTTTCTCCCGACTGAAGTGATGAGTTTGAGGACAGGGACATTCGCAACAAAACCAAAATGCTTGTTTACAAAGCTATTGTACTACCAACTTTACTGTACACTTTTGAAATATAGACCACGTACAAACACCATCTCCAACTCTTCAGAAGGTTCTATCAATGTGTCTCCAAATTTTTTTACACATCACTTGGGAATATAGGCAAACTAATGCCGGAGTACTGGAAGAAGCAAAGATCACCAGTGTCAAAGCAATGGTTCTTCAACATCAACTTTGTTGGACTGGTCATGTTGTTTGGATGCCTGATGATCGTCTTCCAAAGCAACTACTCTATTGCAAATTTAAAAATGGAAAGTGTAGTGCTGGTGGTCAACAAAAGAGGATTAAAGATGCCCTCAAGGCAAATCTTTTAAAAAATGTAGTATGAACACTGACGATTGGGAAACACTGGCCTGTGAGCACTCCAATTGGAGAACAACCTTTACCAAATGTGCCATGGGCTTTGAAGACGCTCAAACTCAGGTTGAAAGGGAGAAACGAGTTAATAATAATAATAATAATAATAATAATAGTAATAATACTTTTATTATTTATACCCCGCCCATCTGGCTGGGTTTCCCCAGCCACTCTGGGTGCCTCCCAACAGAGGACTAAAAGCAGAATAAAAGATCACGCATTAAAAACTTCTCTAGACTTCAGATGTCTTCTAAAAGTCAGATAGTTGTTTATTTCCTTAACATCTGATGGGAGGGCGTTCCACAGGGCTAAGAGGAAGGCACATTTCGCAAACCCTCTCTGTGATGAACTCCTGCCCAGAAACCTATGTCCCCACTGTGGAAGGATGTGTGGATCCTGAATTGGCCTCCACAGTCACTTACGGACTCACTGTTAAGACCGTGTTCATGTAAGACAATCTTACTCAGCTATGAGTGATTGCCAAAAAAGGATGGAACATCAAAGAGGTCTAAAGTTTTATTCACCCCAATGGACAACAATGGACCTCTGAAATTCACTGAAATGCCCCCCATTTCACCCTAGCCCTATAGTATGATACCATGTGCTCAAACATTTGTTTTTCATATTAACTATTTCCACTGTTAGTCAGAATACCCGAGGAATTTAAAGTTTGTGTGTCCCAATATGGCTTGACCTGATCTGCTCCTATTGGACTCATGTGATGCTTGAAACTAGCCTTCTAGGCACTTCTCAGCTGCAAAAGTAGACCAGAATATGTTTTTTAAGAGAAAATATGTTTATAAAGACATATTTTGTGAAGAACATATTAAAACATATTAAAATTTTATTTTAAAGCATAGATTAATGTAGAAAACAGAATTATGACCAAACAGGCTACAGATAAGTCTGAATCCTTCCCTCCTAATTTTTAGATGTGTACCTGAAACCAGCACTGCATTTTCAAGCCATAATTTCCAGAGGCATAGAAGAAAGTTCTGTGAGTGCAAAATTCAGCTTCCTGAGAACTTCAGCCTTCGTTTGAAGAACAGAGGAAGTTCCCAGATCCTACAGCTGCTTGAAATGTATACAAAGGCTGTAAAATAACAGAAACTAGAGAAGTGGCTTGAGAATATTTTCCTTGGGAGTGGGAGTAGGCCTTCAGTGCCCTCGCCCATCCCGTGGCCAAGCAAATCAGCACACACAGCAGTACAAATTGTGCAAAATTAAGAAAAAAATATGCAGAGTTTGCATACTTTATGCCAACAGCAAACCTGGAATTTTCTACTGTGGAGATTGGAATGGAAATAACTTGCGCTGGTGCTAGACACATCAAAGACGCGTTTTAGTTAAACATGTTGTAAACTTTGTACAGTGGTACCTTGGGTTAATAACTTAATTCGTTCTGGAGGTGCGTTCTTAACCTGAAACTGTTCTTAACCGGAGGTACCACTTTAGCTGATGGGGCCTCCCACTGCTGTCGCACCGCCGCCGTGCGATTTCTGTTCTCATCCTGAAGCAAAGTTCTTAACCTGAGGTACTATTTCTGGGTTAGCGGAGTCTGTAACCTGAAGCGTCTGTAACACAAGGTACCACTGTATGAGAAATCGGGTTGGCAAAAATGGAACTCCACAGTGCCATCTGGTGTCACAGTGTTATAATGCATATACAACACATATAAAACACTTTTTGTTTACCAATCTAGCTAAGCCCTTGGTTTTGGTTTTTTGGGGTTGTTTTTTTTAAAAAAAGAATTGAGTTCATACTACCTTCCTTAATACCTACAGAACATATGGAGTCAAGTGGCTGTGAAGTTCTGCCCACAGTAGATGTGATACCACTATGTCATCAGTTGTAGCCGGGGCATAGTGGAAAAATTGAATAATATTTTAGCAGTATTTCCTCTCCACAATTATTGTTTAAGGATTTGAGAACCCTCCAAGTGTCCCTGTTTTCCATGGACAGTCTGTGATTTACAGAAGCCATTCCGGTTTCTGATTTGATCCCTGAATGTCCCACTTTTCCTTAGGACGTCCCTATGTTCATGAGAAACCATTCCAGGCTTGTGGTAAGGTCGTAGGGTTGACAAGAGGAAGGGATTAGCACATGAGAAATAAGGACAATGGGATCATTTGCAAACTTTGTTTTGATACCCATTAGAAAGCAATTCCTGGCTGAAACTGTCTTGAGAATTTATTATAGTGGCCATTTCCACACACCCCTCCCAAAAGTGATCAGGCTTGCCATTTCTTTTCAAACAACTGACTTTTACAGTTTCACCTTTGCACCACGAGTATCTTAGCAACCATCAAATCTTGGCTGAGTCTTTCCAGGTAATTTACAGTTCATTTGTTTCCATCCAGCTCAAAAAATTACAAGGTCAGACTGTAATAAGAATGTGACCAATAATTCTATAGTCTGGGGACCCACTTAAAAGAAGGGACAAAAGCCTAGGTGAGATGGGGGTGCTAGAGGCAGACAGGATACAACCAATTTTAAACATGCTCCACTGATTTCACATTGAACATTTCCTTAATTCTCATTGAAATCAGCACAACTTAAAAAGTGCTGGATTATACATGCCCTCTTTATTCAATCGAAAAATCAGGACTTTTAAAAAAGAGATTCAATTTGACTCCCAAAAATGAGAATGAGAAAGACAACTGAGATCATTCAACTGAAATGGTTGAAATAATTCATTTGACCTACGTGTGAGTCAGTGGTATCCCAGATGATTCTGTTTAAACCATCATGTTCACTGTTTTATTAGTTCAGATTTATCCTGACTTTTCAGTTCATTAATTTCTATGTAAACCTTATACTATTTAGAGTAGTGGTATAATGCACACATATGGCTTTAAATTCCTGGAGTGAAAATGGCTAGAGCAAATTTCAATCAATCAATCAATCAATCAGTCAATAACACTCTAACTGATTATCATGGATCAATTAAAAAGAGAGAGAAAGTGGTGCGTTGTGGCACATAATTAAAACAATTGCATGGAATGGTGGATAGTCAAATAATCTGATATTTGAGAAACATCCTGTCTCCAATTGGAATAGCAAGCAAGTAATGATATACAAAGATGAAAAGAAGCAAAATGGCATGTGAATAAATCGTTTGGAAAATCTTCCCTTGACTAAAATTATTACACATTTGATTTCATGGATAGGAAGATGGGAAGCTGTCCTTAGTCCATCTAGCTCAGAATTGTCAATACTGACTGAGCTTGACTGCAGTATTTCAGATTGGGATATTTGCCCCGCAATTTGAATAAGGGCTCAATACAGGGATACGGTTAAAGGTGATTTTCTATCACAAGGAAGACTTGTGCCAAACTAAAACAGAAGTGCAGGAAGGCATAAGATGTGCTGGGAGGCAGAAATTCTTCCCAACACCCAAGCCATAGGTATTGGGAAGCTATAGGCCCCCTTGCCCACTGCTCAGCATTCAGCAGGTGGTGCCTGCCAGACTACATGAGGACCACAAGAAGCAGCCCCCCCCCCAAATCCAGTCATCTAAAAGCAGTGGTTAGTGGTGTGTCCTTCACCCAATGTGTGCCAGAAGGCTGGCTGGTATCTAAAACGCTCACCTGTTTGTGGTCAATGGCCAATAAACCAAACGGTCAGATGAAACCCCATCCCATCACAAGCCAATCAAATTCAGAATAGAGCAAAACAGGCCAAAAAAGAGAGAGAGCACCCCAAAATCACTGTGCCTCACGCCAATCCTATTATAAACCCCATCTTCAACACCTCGAAAGATTCCATCAACGGTGTCTCCGAAAAATTTTACACGTCACTTGGGAAGACAAGAGAACTAAAGCCGGTGTACTGCAAGAAGCAAAGATCCCCAGTGTCGAAGCAATGATTCTTCAACACCAACTTTGTTGGACTGGTCATGTTGTGCGGATGCCTGATGATCATCTTCCAAAGCAACTACTCTATTCTGAACTTAAAAATGGAAGCGTAATGCTGGTGGCCAAAAAAAGAGGTCAAGGCAAATCTAAAAAAATGTAGCATGAACATTGACAACTGGAGGCTTCTGGAGGAGGTGAATCCGCAACCTGATTGGCCTACAGGAGCAGCCTGGAATTAGCCAGGAGCAGCCTGGAATTGCAGAATTTACATTATTGTAAATAATGTATATATAACTAGACGTTTTGGGGAAAGCTTCATTCATTGCTACTATGAGCTGAATAAAGAGCATGGAATTCACACTTGACTCTGAGTATATTTCAGTTTCTTTTCTGTTGGCAAAGCAGCTCACCTACGTGTCAAAGCTTTAATAATAAAGATAATGGCAACACAATAGCATGCTGCCTGAGAGAAACTGAAACAACAGCATGAAGGGGGAAGCAAGAATGACAGTTGGCCTCTCTAACTGAACACCTGAAGGAAGGGTCCGATTCCGGAGCACAATACCAAAAGCCCCGCCCACCAGATGCCAGACATTCTACTATTTAAATTAGGCCCCAGTGTTTTTCTAAGAGGGATGACAGGATGCAACTGCAAGGAAGAGAAGGAAGTGTCCTTGCAGAAGCAAGCTGTTATAGGTCGTCTCCCCTGCCTCAACACTATTGGCTCCAACAGGTCACATGGAGAGTAGATTTCACCTGCACACTGAAGGAAGCCAAACAAGACCTGCTTCCACACCATGGTGGAGCAAACCCACACCTGGTAGTGCTGTTTTTCAAGAAAAAGAGGTGCCAGGACTCACCCTGAACACACCTCCCTTGTTCTCTTATAATGGCAATGAAACCGAGTTTTAGAGAGTTCTGACTGAAAAAAACCCGGATTGGCAGTGATCTCCAACCTGCAGATACAGAAGCAGATGACAACCTTACCAAAATACCCCTCCCACCAATCTGGAGTGAAATGTTTGAGGAATTTCAAAGGGAAGCAAAAGAGGTAAAAGGCTTGTGACATTTCTTAGGGCAGTGGAGAGCCGCCCACCTCTAATTGGAGAGTTAAGCAACCTCGGATGAAGGATCAGAGAATCTGAAGGGGAGCTAAGAATAGGAATGGTCAGATGAATCTTGATCCATTCCATGTCATTTTTACATGTGCTTCGTCACAGGTCTGTTTCATCCTGCTTTTGGTGGATTTTTTAAATGCCCAACAAACACTTATTTAAATCGTACCTTTCATTAAGAGACACACTTTGTACACATGTTGGACAGATTCTTTCCTTAAAATGCATGTTTCAGAGCACTTTCCCCTGTCAAATCTGCATTCCCGTGCGCGTCATTTGCAGAAGTGCACAATCTGACTGGCAGCTGAATTCTGATCAGCATCCAAAACTGGAACCAGCAGACTGAGTTGGTCAATGTCCCAGGGGAGCATATTGCTGTGTTTGATTAACTACTAGAACTTACATGGTTAGGAGCATGACTCAAAAGATAGTTTTTCTGAACTGTGGAGGACTAGAAGCGAACTAATTCATTATTAATATATCCTCTAAGGTATAGAGAATTTATTCAGGAGAGGAGAACCAGGAAGCAGCAAGCTCCCCATTAGTTGGAGTCTGTGATAAGAGCCCTTGGGGAAATAAAATTTTATGTGTTATTGAGTTTTTTAATTGATGGATACATTAGGAAAAGCAGCCCAGTTAACTGATCGTCAGCATATGTTCTGCAAACTGGTTATTTCAGAGGGCTAAGTTGTGTCCTACTCATTCAGTGTGCAGTACTGCAACATAATGTATATTAGATTGTTGCAGATATTAATATTGTACAGTTTGAAGTGACTGGAAGCATAAGAACTGACTCCTTTTGGGAGTCAGGCATTGTCCAGGCCCATAAAAATATTATTCAAAATTTTACTGGCAGAACTCTTCAAAACAAAACATAAAATATACATCCAACATATCCATACAATGTATTGGGCTGTCCAGTATAGGCTCAGTATCTTAGAAAATATGAAATAATCCAAACAGACCTCAAAGCAGAGTTCTGTCTTTCCCCACAACCTGCATTCCAGCCTCCATTTGCCTTAGGTTATTTACTCTCCCTTCAGAAGAGCTTTCACTCCATGGAGTTTGGGAAACAAAGAACTAAAGGCAACTCCCTTTCAAAATGGAGATTTGCGACTCAATACCTTCATCACATGATCAAATGCTCACTCTCAGGACTGAATAAAAAAATAAAAATCATTAACTAGTTACAGCTCAGAGAGAGCTCTTCTTGTTGTCGATATAGCTTCATGGAAAATTCCCATGTTAAACCTTTTCACCAATACACATTTAGGCATTCTCATTTCAGTGTCAATCAAACCCTTATACTTAACATAAACTAAGGTTACCAGATTTTTTCCGATGAATCCGGGGACACTTTTCAACTTCAGTAGGAAGGATAGGATTTTGTCAGGGGACTGATTTGTAAATTCGGGGACTGTCCCCAGGAAAAGGGGACGTCTGGTAACCTTAACATTAACTATAAACAACCAGTTGCATGATTAAGTGGTTGTTTTGAACTGGTGGATATGGTTTTGTATGCATAAGGAGAGGTGCCGCATTTTTACAACTACCCCATATTGATTTCAGCCCATGACAAAAGCTTTTGATTGGGCATGTGGGACAGCATAAGAATGTCTGGATGTGCCCTCGGCTTGGAATTAGAAGTTTTGGGTTCAAATCTTCGCCTGGCCATGAATTATTTTTTTTCTCAGATCATATCCTCTTATCTCCCTGTCTGTGAAATAGGATCTTGTAGGATGTTACTGACAGATGTTCTGCAAGAATGGACAAAATGCATATGGAGCAGCATTTAGCGAGCTGGCAATTCTTTGTAAAGTGATTTCAGCTATTAAAGAAAATGTGACTACAACTGACCTGGTCCAACAACTCCAAGCTAAGTGGTTTGTGATTCACAGCCCCCAAAGTGCTGGTAGTTGTGAGGTTAAACAGATACTGTGTGTAAAGAAGGTTAAAAGGTTAATGTTCTTCATAATCCATGAATCTTGGGCTAATGGTGTGAAAGAACATACTACAGCTGCTGTGTTGAAGTATTTTAGTTAAGGACCAAACTACACAAAATTATGACATCTCTTTGGCCACTGCTGCACCTACAGCTATTCGTCTGGGATTTCTCAATAATACCAAAATTGATAGATTCCCCCCTCTCTACTTATGGTAAAGTACCTCATCATCATCATCATCATCATCATCAAATTACTTTATTTTTCAGTTTCTAAAATATTACTATTATTATTAATTTTGCTGTTATCTATTATTATTTAGGTGGAAGCAGCAGAGTACATTGATTCTGGCACATGTTAAAATATTTTAAAATCTCTTCCAGAAATAACAGGCAGTGTATGCGTGTATTGTGATGCCTGGACATGATTGCAAGAATATTATAAGACCAGCTAAAACTGGCTTTTGTGGGGGGGACCCCAAACCCTCCTTCCCCCCCCTGCTTTACTCCTTCATGTTCACATTCCATCTTCTCTGCATCAGCCCACTGAGGTTCAGTCTAGCCAGAACTTCTGCTTCTTTTCTTTTTCCTGTTCTCAGTTGGGAGTGGTCCTAGTGGGATATTTATCCTTCCTCTCTCTGCAACAGAGCATCCTGTGTTCTGTTCAGCAGACAGTTTTGAGCTCTGCTTAAAAATTTAAACAGAACAGCGCACAGGCATCCACACACAGCTCTAGGGGGAAGCAGATATAAATTAATAAAAGTGGCAAAATGGCATGCATAATACATCACAAAACATCGTGCATTATCACAACAACAAAAGAATGGGGAAAACACACTCTTTTCCATAGAAGAGTTTGAAGAAAAAGGGTGTGTGTCCATCCCCACCCCCTCGACCCAATGATGAGAAATCCAATGGGTTTGAAATGGAGACCCCTAGGAGGAAGACTTATAAAAAGGCATTAAATCAATTCTTTTGGAAAATAGTCTCCCAGCCCTTCTGGATAAATGAGTGGGAAGGAGGGATGAGGCAGGATGAAGACGGGTTGTGGGAGGCACAGAACTGGAAGAGGACAGGGCAGGCTTGCACAAGAAAGATGGGACAATTGCAGTATTCAAAGCAAGGGTGATCCCATAAGTGAGCAGCGCTTTGCTCAAAACAGAGCAGCATCAATTACAGGCAGACTTGATGGCATCTTCCCTATGGTGAATCGGACTCACGCCTGTTTTGTTGCCCTCTGTCCTTGCAGCTCCTCGTTCCTGTTCCTCAAGTTAAAAAGGCCCAAAGGTGAGAGGGTAGCAGGCAGTAGATGACTTTATCAATGCAGTCCTGTAGGGCAGAAATCTCAAAACAGAGCAGAAAATAAATGGTGACTTGATTAGGTAATTTTGATACCCTCTTAATTATTCTCAGATCCCTTGTTTCCATTACACTGCAGGGAACACTTCTACATAAAGTTGTCTACGGAGGGATGCCTCTGCATTGTGGGTTGTGTTCTAAGACACCTCTCTGTCATATCATGTTGAAGAATCAGAGCGTAGTGGCAGAGCACATGTAGAAAGTTACTAGTTCAGTTTTGTCGTATCCAGTTTAAAGAAATGGTTTGCAGATGATGAAACATTAGAGAGTAGGATCTGGAGAGTAGGGATGCATCATTTTCTTTTTCTTTTCTTTTCTTTTTTATTAAGTTTTACATTTTATATTCAACATATTAATCATATAAAAGAAATCATCATCATCATCATCATCATCATCATCATCATCATCACCCCATGACTTCCCTCAACTTCCCCTTCTGGTTCTTTAACTATTTGCTACTTCTGCTTAATTTTTTCTTATTTTCTATCTTATAGCTGAATGCTCTTCTATTTTTATCATTTTTATACCAAATTCCCTTCCATTTATATCTTACATTTAATTAATTTTCATATTGTTATCTCTTACCCTTTATTGTTAGTTGTAAGTGTTTACTCAAACCCTGCTAGTGAGTCCATTTCTTTACAATGTTTCTGTAAATGTGACATAAATGATTCCCAGTGTTTTTTAAAGTCTCTATTGTCTTTGTCTCTGAGTCTTCCCGTAAGTTTCACCATTTCTGTATATTCCATAAGTTTAACTTGCCATTCTTCTTTCATTGGTATCTTGTCGTCTTTCCATTTTTGGGCTAGTAAAATCCTTGCTGCTGTTGTGGCAGGGATACATCATTTTCTATTCCACCTTGTATGTTATCACGTGCAACAATGTTTCTGTACCACTGCGGTTCATCTCCCGCCCACAACTACATTATTCACCTTGCTGTCTGATGTGGTGGAATTACATAACTTACGCAATTTACACAATCAGTTACACAAATAGTGTTGCCAGTATGTTATTCTACCCCACTGCAAATGGGAGCGGGGAAGTAAATCTGTTACGTTTTTCGTTTGTGGGCTGCGAGCGACAGCAGCAGCAACAGCAGCAAATACCACACCTCTTCCCATTTTTGTCCCCGTCAATATTGAGATCAACAAATGGTCTTAGCTAAAATAGGGCAGCTTCCTGTACTCCCAGGTGAATTGAGGGTTTGTCCTAGAAAGCACCCAACTCTCTCTCAAGACTATACACTGCAGAAGAAGATTGGCAGTGACTGGCCATTTATCTTCATAGAAACACCCATTTGCCTTTATTCATCATCTCACTGAAGATTCAGGGTTTTCCTAGACTATGGTTTGAAAAGCAACATAGAGTACAGAGCAGCTTGGGAATCTCATTGGTTCCCCAACCAGGCACTGAACATCTCAATGCTCATGTACTGCAGCGCCAGATGTTGCCAGACCATTACCTGGGTCTCACTCACACAGAGGAGGGAATGAATAAAAACTTACGCAATCTCTGCACATCAGAAACTATGCCATCAAAGAGAAGGCAAGGCTATCTTTTATCTGTAGTCTCAGGAGTCTCTTACAGAGGAGAACTTGGAAACATGCAACTTCCTGTATGCTACAATCCCATTAAGGCTGTGTTTAGTGATTACTCCGAACAGGACCAGGATTTGGCCTCTTGGCCTCGGCTGGTGCCTGGCAGGATCTGCTGTTGATGCTTTCCCTGGGTTTCCTGTGGTTAACATTTTTTGTGGTCCAGATCCCTGAGTAGCCCAGGTTCCTAGTTTTTTGAATTTCCCACAATAATTCCAACCTAGTGTCCCTCTGAGAAATTAAAATGGTGGCTAGATCCAGCCACTTAGTATGGTTTGGACTATGACCACCACAGCCATGGACAGTGGAGGTAACACATTGGAGGACGTTTTCCCCAATGCTCCCTCAAACCTAGAGTCTGCTGTGACTCTGAATGTGAGGATTCCATAGAATGGCTCTTGGGGAAGGAGAAGCTATCCCTCAAAGCAAAGGACACTACTCAGAAATGCTCTTACATACTGCCAAATCACTTTCAGCTGTTTCCCTTTGGGAAAGATCATGGAAGATGAGACCCTTTAGATTCACACAGCCAGCCATTTGTTATAAAACAGACATCAAATAGAAAAACAAGGGCTTAAAAAACAGCCAGAGAAATGGACAGGATCCAGGCAGTTCACCCTTGAGCCTGCTGGCTGCTGGCTCTGTCCATTAACAGCAGGTTTCCAGCAAATGAAACTGGAAAAATAACCACGTTCCACCCAAAGTCTGCGTTTCAAGAATTTTTTCTAATCAGAACAAAGAAAAAGCCAAGTACCAGAGCATGCATGCATCCTGCCGGGTCCTAACTTGGCTTCCAGCAACCAAAATAGTTGCAGGTACATTGCAAACGGATGAGATCCACATGTCAGCTCTTTGCACAGAACTTGCATTGTTAAGACGGGGCCTAAAATGTGTAAACATGGGACGGGAATCTAAAGGAGGCTTTGTATGTGCATACAATCTGCCTATTATTGGTTTTGCAACTGAAAACTTCTGCTGTTTGCGTTGTTTCTCACACACCCATAAACTGCTATGTTTGGATCAGGGCTACAGCCCACTCCTTGGCTGTTTGTTTGTTTTTAACAAGCTGATCGTGACAGATGTTAAGTCAGCATGGCCTTTTGCTGAATTGAAACAAGGCTAAACTCTAAAAAATGTTCCACAAATAGCTTAAGCAGCATTCACAGAAATGGCCAATGTTAAAGCAATACAGTCATACCTCGGCTCCCGAATGCCTTGGGAGTTGAACGTTCTGGCTTCCGAACGACTGAAAACCGGAAATGAGTGTTCCGGTTTCCAAACTTTTTTTTTGGAAGCTGAATGTCTGGCGCGGCTTCCGCTATTGCTTCCGGCGTGCCTGCACTATCGGAAGCCAATCAGAAGCTGAGCCTTGGTTTCTGAACGTTTCGGAAGTTGAACGGACTTCCGGAACGAATTCTGTTTGACTTCCGAGGTACAACTGTATGTCTGTAATTCTTTGTCCACTTACTGGGAGTAAGACCCACTCATGAACTCAGTGGGACTTGCTTCTGAGTAAACAGCAGGCAAGATTGCACTCCTATGAAGATAAGCACCCAACAAGGCCTCAAACCAGACTTAATCTTCAAATGCTTTCCTAACAAATTGGGCTTGGGAGAACCTCCTAAATCTCAGTAAGGAGACAGAAAGATGTAGTTTCCCTGGAAGTATGTTTCAAAGCTTTGAGGTCATTGCAAGAAAGGCCTTGCTTCTCCCCTTCCCAGATACAATCTCTCTAGAAAATGGTACCTTGTTCAATGGTTCATTGTCCTTCTGACGTTAATTGGGAGAATACAGGTGAAACTTGGAAAATTAGAATATCATGGAAAAGTTCATTTATTTCAGTAATTCAACTTAAAAGGTAAAACTAATAGATGAGACAGACTCATGACATGCAAGGCAATATATGTCAAGCCTTTATTTGTTATAATTGTGATATTATGGCGTACAACTGAAGAAAACCCCAAATTAACAATCTCAGAAAATTAGAATATTAAATGAAATTAGCAAAACAAGGATTGCCAATAGAACAATATTGGACCTCTGAGAAGTAGAAGCATGCATATGTACTCAGTACTTGGTTTGGGCCCCTTTTGCATCAATTACTGCCTCAATGCGGCATGGCATGGATGCAGTCAGCCTGTGGCACTGCTGAGGTGTTATGGAAGACCAGGATACTTCAATAGCAGCCTTCAGCTCTTCCGCATTGCTCGGTCTCATGTCTCTCATCTTTCTCTTGGCATAGATTCTCTATGGGGTTCAGGTCAGGCAAGTTTGCTGGCCAATCAAGCACAGTAATCCCATGGGCATTGAACCGAGTTTGGTACTTTTGGCAGTGTGGGCAGGTGCCAAAGTCCTGCTGGAAAATGAAGTCAGCATCCCCATAAAGCTCATCTGCGGAAGGGAGCATGAAGTGCTCCAAAATCTCCTGGTAGATGGCTGCGTTGACCCTGGACTTAATGAAGCACAGTGGACCAACACCAGCTGATGACATGGCTCCCCAAATCTCTTTTCTGATGAGAGCAGCTTTTGCATCTCATTTGGAAACCAAGGACCCAGAGTCTGGAGGAAGAATGGGGAGGAACACAATGCCAGATGCTTGAAGTCCAGTGTGAAGTTTCCACAGTCTGTGTTGATAAGAAACCGCCCTAGATCATTGCCACTTTCATTTGTATGCACAGGAAAACCTTGTACACCTGGCATATGGCAGCTGCTTTTTGCAGAGCAGTCTGAAAAGCACACTAAGGTGTAATCCAGGTAGCACTTGTGGGATAGTTACACTGTAGTCAAGCCAACAATGCATGGTTCCTAGATAGGCACATGACAAGAGCTGAAGCTCACAGAGTTTTCCTGTAAATTTCCTAAAGTATGTCTGTAACTGGATTAATTGGATTAAACTGGATTATAACTGAAATATACTCAGAGTCGCAAAGTGATTTCATGCTCTTTATTCAGCTCATAGTGGTGAGGAGGAATGAATGAAAGTCCCCTCAAGGTATCTGCTTTATATACATTATTTACACAATGGGCTGCACATGATTGGCTAATTCCGGAATTCTACTGTAAGCCAATCAGGTTGTGGATTCACTTCTATCTGGAGCATGATTGGGTGGTTCCTGCCAACCAATCATACTGCTGCATTGTTCTAGGACCAATCAGACTGCTGCATTCTGAATCCTATTGTTCTAGGACCAATCAGACTGCTGCCTTTTGGATCCTATTGTTCTAGGACCAATCAGACTGCTGCAGTTTGGATCCTATTCAACTCAGTACATAACAATAACGTTAAATCTGACTGAACAAAACCAGCTGTTACCTGTTTTTCTTCTAACAAGAAATGCTGGGTGAGTAAATGTTGGTTGTTTTGTTTTTTTAAGTTTTACAAGACCGTCTGTGTGATTATTGTTTTAAATTGGAGATAGCAAGAGAATCCAGCCTGCCCTAAATCAAACTGTATTACTTAAACAAAAGGCTTCTGTTTTAAGGTGAAAAGGGATGGCCTCTGCTGAACTCACAAACGTGTGGAAGGAAGGATAATATCTAATGAATATATTCTCTCTTAGCATCTATACACATCCCTGCAGCACTTAGTCCAATGAGAGCCCTAGAAACGCCCAACACTTCTTTGACATTTCAGGATGAGATCATAAATGATGGGACAAAATGGTTTTGAGGGAAACCTGACATGACCTGAAGACCACCGTTGCAATTTGTAGAGTTTCCTTAAGATACGAGATGTGGCTGTTGTGATAAAGATCCTGTGCTCTTACTTCCAAATTTAGGAAAGCATATTTTCTTTTTGTTTTAACAACCTTGGGCAGATTTCAAAAATGCTGGCAAGGAAGATTGGCTCTGAAGTGCAAACACATGTTCTGGCCACCTACGTCGAGCTGCAAAAGCACATAAAAGCCCGTTTCTTTGGTCAAAGCCAAAATATCAACGGAGGAATGTATGTGGTACTGTTTGCATTTGGGCTGCCCTGAAAGTTTTCTGTGCTACAAACACAGAAAAGTGATATGATGGATTCCCCTGTCAGGCCGATGGAATTTTCATATTAGAGTGAACGAAATGAAATGATTATGCTGAATATTTATCTGGGCAATTTGGTGAATTGTTTCCTGCCTATGTATTTGACAGGATTAATCATGGATCACATGGTGAGTCAAACCATAGGCATAAAGAGATTCCACTGTTCGTACAACATGGGGCTTGTCTGTTTACAGTGGTACCTCGGGTTACATACGCTTCAGGTTACATACACTTCAGGTTACAGACTCCGCTAACCCAGAAATATTACCTCGGTTAAGAACTTTGCTTCAGGATGAGAACAGAAATTGTTCTCCGGTGGTGCGGCAGCAGCAGGAGGCCCCATTAGCTAAAGTGGTGCTTCAGGTTAAGAACAGTTTCAGGTTAAGTACGGACCTCCAGAACAAATTAAGTACTTAACCTGAGGTACCACTGTATTTGTTTGCTGAGTTTATTTCACTAGTATTATGGGCGTATTTCCTTAATATAACATTTGTGATATAATGGTATATAGATTTATTATTATTATTTTGCTGAAGAAATGGAAGACAACAGCAGAACATAACTCTTAAGGTCCTGATTCAGATTTAACTGAGCTTTGTTGTGAGCAAATAGTGGTTGTGATAGGGCTCTGCAATGCTCCTTTTCTTTTATATATCCATCAACTGAAGTGACAAGCAGGTGTGTAATATATTCAAAATTAAAACATATACCCACAATACAGTCAAATCTCAGTTTTTGATCGTCTCTATTGCTGAAAGTTTCGGCTCCTGAATGTCGAAAACCCAGAAGTAAGTGTTCTGGTTTTTGAATGTTTTTCGGAAGCCGAATGTCCGACGCAGCAGACAAGCGGCTTCCGATTGGCTCTTCTGATTGCAAGAGCCAATCAGAAGCCTCGCCTTGGAAATCGAACATTTTGGAAGTCAAATGTCCTTCCAGAACAGATTACGTTCGACTAAATTTCCAAGTCTACCCGGAAAAGGTAGCATGGCATGTCAACATAGGCAAGTTATAGTTTATATCACAATAACAACATCACATCATTTCATATTACTAGGATTAAATCTATTCAAAAAGGATCATATTACTACCATCTACGGTTTCCATTTTTTAATATTTTCAAAATGCTCAGTGCTTCTTTTGGAATTGTAATTATTTAGAGCTTATTGAAAGAAAAACGAGAGAGAAAATGCGAAAGAAAAGAGCTAATGATATTACTCAGATTGAAAGCTAGTTTTAAGTGACAGTTATGTGAAATATTCATACAAGCTGATATACTTATGATGAAGTATATGTATTTATATGCAGTGATTGAATTTCCATTCTGTATTTGCAAACCTTTGTGTTCATCCTAAAGGACTGCTGCAGAATTGCTTGCTTAAAAAGCAACAAACCAGTGAGCTAAACTAAAACTCTGGAATTAGATAGCTAACAATCACTTCACATAAAAGACGCAGTTTTAGCATATCTGCTGTATGTCATGAAATGAACACCATAATGATTGAAGGCGGAGATGATATCTGTTGATGAAGATGATGACAATAATTATTATGTGCTTAAAATAGCTCGATGCTTTACATAGATGAAATTAGCAGGTCCTTGCCTGCAGATTTACAAACTAATAATAGTGTTTCACTTGAAACCCCTTGTATGTTGAAAGAATGCATGAGGTGGACAAGTGGTCTCAAAATACAGAGCTCACCTGTGCACCAGCCACACACCTCTCTGGCTATATATCTTTTGGCTGCAAAAAGGGACCTTTTGCATGCAATTGTGGCTCTTTCAATCAATCAGAATCTCCCCTGCTGTGGAAAAGCTCCACAAGCATTCATTCACATGGGTTCTTCAGATGACCGCATAATATGTGGTCATTGTTGGGTAGGGATGGGGAATGAATTCAGTTCCGTTTGCATTTAAAGGTAAACCACAGAGCCTCAAAAAGCGGGTTTCAAGGAGATGCTTCCAATTGCTACAAATATAGGATTTAAGTTTTGGGTTGATGCATACGCCTGTCATGTATCATGTGTCTTTGCTGCAGGCAGCTGGTTATACTGATGATGGGGTGAGCTCCCGTTGCTCTGTCCCAGCTCCTGCCAACCTAGCAGTTTGAAAGCACGCTAGTGCAAGTAGATAAATAGGTACCACTGCGGCGGAAAGGTAAATGGCATTTCCGTGCACTCTGGGTTCTGTCATGGTGTTTCATTGCACCAGAAGCAATTTAGTCATGCTGGCCACATGACCCGGAAAGCTGTCTGTGGACAAACGCCGGCTTCCTTGGCCTGAAGCAAGATGAGCACCACAAACCCATAGTCACCTTTGACTAGACTTAACTGTCCATAGGTCCTTTGCCTTTCCTTTTTTACTGACCCCCCAGCTCATATAAAATAAATTTTTGTTCATGAACCTATTAGCTGATTTTGTCAGAAACAGGGAAAGACATTATTTGAAAATTAAAGTTGTTGTTGTTGTTATGTGGTGGAACTCCAAGATGTAGGATCATGTACAACCATTTGGTTCAGTTTAAGAATTGTGTTTAAGACAAAGTTTAAGACAAAGCAAATTACAGTCGTACCTTCGATCTCAAATGCCTTGGCTCTTGAACAAATCGACTCCTGAATGATTGAATCCAGGAAGTGAGTGTTCCAGTTTTTGAACGTTCTTTTGGAACCCGAATGTCCAATGTGGGTTCCATGGGTTCTGATTGGCTGCAGGAGCTTCCTGCAGCCAATCAGAAGCCACGCTTTGGTTTCTGAACATTTTGGAAGTTGAACGGACTTCCAGAATGGATTCTGTTTGACTTCCAAGGTACGACTTTATGTACATATCTTATGCTATTTCCTTTTCTTCTGATTTCTTCTTGGTTTCTTTGTTGTCCAAAAGCACAGGCAGATATTGTAATTTTGAAATTATACAAGTTTATTGATGTCATTTTATTCATTTACTTTAAAAAAAAAAACAACACCAGAAAGGGCAGGCACTGTTTGAAGAGCCTCTAAAAAATAAACCAGTGATGCAATATGCTGCACTTCGGGGGAAATGGTGAAGGAATAGGTAATAGACTTGGTACATTGTATTCCCATCTTGTCAAAGGCATTCTTCAAAGAGATAGCAAAATAATGTTTTTTATAAAAGGTGTTGGCCTATGATGTCAGTTTTTATTTCGTCAAGTGCTTTGCTTTGATCTCGTAACAATAATCTCTGCCATATAGTTTTAATAATGTGGCAAGAAAGATGATTCTCAGGATCCACAGGCTGAATTATTCATTACATTTCAAGCATTAAATTGTCATCAAATGCTTTCCAATCTGCATTACCTACAGTCATGCCATATTGCTAATGCCACGACTGCTTATGTAATGAAAAACCTTGCGGATGTTCTTCGATCACCACAATGCACTTGAGAAATAGCAGACCAATTATTTTGATAAACAAGACAACTCGAGTGAACCGGCTCCGCTGCCTTTAAGCACATGGCTGGAATTTTAGGAATGGGTTTTTAGCTTTTGCTAACTATGTTTCAATCAAAGCTACTGAGTGCTGCTGGGTTCAAGCTCAAAATATTTTAATTTGCTTTTATGATATAACTGAAAAATTGAGTTTGTGTGTATGGCCACCGTTGTCTTCTCCTTCTTAATTGATTGTGAAAGCTCTGGTAAAGATCGGAATTTTCATTCTTGTTTTCATTAAATGTGAGAACTCAAATCACCCTAGTGTACAACACAGTGCAAACTGGAAGGCTGTAACTCAGTGTATCAACATTGAAAGCTCCAGATTCAAATCCCAGCATCTCCCAGTAAGGCCAGAGAGACTGTGGATGGGGCTGTGGGAACTGAGGATGCGTTGTAGCCTCCAGCAGTAGACCAGAAGAAGAAAAGGTTGGATTTGATATCCTGCTTTATGTGGCGCTGTGGGTTAAACCACAGAGCCTAGGGTTTGCCAATCAGAAGGTCGGCGGTTCGAATCCCCGTGACGGGGTGAGCTCCCATTGCTCGGTCCCAGCTCCTGCCAACCTAGCAGTTCGAAAGCACATCAAAGTGCAAGTAGATAAATGGGTACCACTCTGGCGGGAAGGTAAATGGCGTTTCCATGCGCTGCTCTGGTTCGCCAGAAGCGGCTTAGTCATGCTGGCCACATGACCCAGAAGCTATATGCCGGCTCCCTCGGCCAATAAAGCGAGATGAGTGCCTCAACCCCATAGTTGGTCACAACTGGACCTAATGGTCAGGGGTCCCTTTACTTTACGTTTTAAGGAGTCTCAAAGCAGCTAACTTTCTCCTTTCCCTTCCTCCCCCACAACAAACACTCTGTGAGGTGAGTGGGGCTGAGAGACTTCAGAGAAGTATGACTAGCCCAAGGTCACTCAACAGTTGCATGTGGAGGAGCGGAGACGTGAACCTGCTTCACCAGATTACGAGACTACCACTCTTAACCACTACGCCACACTGGTCCAATCCCTGGCATCTCCTCTAGGTAGACCTGGCAAAACTCATTGCTGAAACTCTGGACAACTCTTCTGCCAGTCAGTGTACCCAATACTGAACTAAGAAGGACCAGTGTTCTGACTTGGTATGCACCAACTCCATATGCTATTAGCTGAACATGACTGATGAATGTATAGCAGCCAGTGCTTTAAGAAGGCATCCTTTTCTGTCCTGCCTTATATCCCTCCCATGCAGCACTGTTTCTGTTTCATTGCAGTTCGTCTTCTGCCCAAACCTTTGCTATTCGTCTCACCATCTGCCATGGCAAAATTGCACAGCTTACAAAATGTATGTGATTAATTACATAGCTTACTAAAGTTGCATGAATTATCTTGCTTCACCCCATACATTTCTTTTTTTTTTTTTTTAATAATCTTTTTATTGTTATTTTGGAAACGACATCAAACAATACAAAAAAGAAAAAAGACTGAAAAGAAAAAAAAGCAAGCAAACAAACAAACAACAACAACAAACAACGCCTATAAACATAAAACAGACAAACCAACATAACATCACTCAATTGGCTTCCTTCCATCTCGGTTTAGGCAAAATAAACTCATCGCTTATCTGCAGATTGTATTATATCAGCTCTTTACATCGCAGGTTTTAGATTCCGCCCACTGTGATTTTGGTAATACCTAGATTGATTTCAATGTAACTTAGAAATTTATTCCAGTCGTTCGTAAACTTAACGATTTTTTGATGCCTAATTTTTTGTGACATTCTAGCTAATTCTATATACTCATATAATTTCATTTGCCATTCTCTAATGGTGGGGATATTGGAAGTTTTCCAGTTTTGCGCTAACAAAATCCTGGCGGCCACCATTGCATATTGAAAGAATGTTTGGTCTTCATTTTTGATCTCCTCTCCGATCATACCTAAAAGGAACGCTTCAGGTTTTTTGGGGAAGGTGTATTTCAGTATTCTTTTTAATTCATCGTAAATTTGTCCCCAAAATCTTTTCACTTCGTCACAGGTCCACCACATGTGAAAGAAATTACCCTCTTTAGTTTTACATTTCCAGCATGTGCTGTCTCCGGTCTTATACATCTTCCCCAGTTTTGCCGGGGTGATGTACCAACGATACATCATTTTCTCCATGTTTTCTCGGAGAGCTTCACCCCATACATTTCAATGCAAAGGAAAAGCAACGCAAATGGGGAAAACAATCAATTACGCTTGTTTGTGGGCTGAAAGTAGCAACATCAGTGGATGCTAATCATATTCCCTGGGTCGATTTCCTTTCCAGACAGGGATGAATAAGCAAACACTGGCAATTTCCCCCCTCATTTCTGTTTTCATTGGCATTCTCCAACATTCCCCTAATATTAGCTATATGCATGTTCTATGGATATTTGTTCCCATAAGTCATTTGCTTTCTTTTGCAGTGAAAATCAAACATCAGTAGGCATACACATGTCTTTCAATGAAATAGTTCTGTTGTTTCCCATGCAGTTTACTGAACAGTCACTGTAAAGCTATTATATCTTGCAATTCATTGTTAGGTCACTAGGTGTCATGTAACTATGAGCCAGAAAGGAAATTAATCTACTTGACTTGCTAGGAAGTACAGCTGGCACTGTCTGTGTTGCAATATAGGCATGTTAGTGCCTATCTATTGCCACCTGCCTTGATTTTTGTTAACCAGTTGCCACATATGAAAATATGTTCCATTCAGCAACTAGCTATATGCTTGGTATGAGCAACTGGGTACGACAGAATGTTCTACACTCCCATACATGTAGAAAACATGCCATTTTCTCAGTGTTAAAACTAGAAAGCCTTTGCCTTTACACCCAATACAGTCATACCTCGGGTTGCGAACGCTGTGGATTGTGCGTTTTCGGGTTGCGGACCATGCTGAACCCAGAAGTACTGGAACAGGTTACTTCCAGATTTTGGCACTCGCGCATGCGCAGAAGCACAAAATGATGTCACACACATGCACAGAAGCGCCGAATTGCGTCACGTGCATGCGCAGACGCGGTGCTGCGGGTTGCGAACATGCCTCCCACACGGATCACGGTTGCAACCCAAGGTATGACTGTACACTGTAGTTTCCACTGGTTTCACTCTGGAATAGCAATCATTATCTATCTTGTTCTGCAAAAGGGGATCAGGAAATTTAACCATTTAAAAAAACTGCTTCTGTTAGAGCAGAGTTCAGCCTATATCACCTGTTCCACAAAATAAGGAAACTTAAAGCCAACACCTTAAAAGACAGCCATAGCTTGTGGTTAGTAAGGGTGTTGTGCATCATCACAAATTGGGTTTGTTTGTACTTATGCTTGGTAGGTGTGTTTATCCAGACATTTGTTAGTTGGGGTGCAATGTACAATGTTTTTTAACCATAGCTGTTTTTTGAATATTTTAGCTGTTCTTAGAATATATTTTAAGTACGCCTTTGTATTTTCTGAACTTAGTTTCTGAACACCTCCGTAGTCACGTTTCAGAACTCAAATGCTGGAAACCCAAAAGTAAATGTCTCAGTTTTCAAACGCACCTCAGAAGTCGAACAGGAAACACACCTTCCATTTTGAGTTTTCCATATTGAGGCTTTCATTTTGAGGCTTTCACTTTCAGTTTTCGGTTTTCAAAAGTTTCAGAACTCAAACGGCTCAAACGGACTTCTGGAACAGATTACGTTTGGAAACCGAGGTACCACCGTATTAATAACAACAACATGAATATTATTATTTATTAATAAAGAGTGTTAGTCACGCTTTCTTGCCCAAGGCAACTCAAAGTGACTTACAACCAAGCAAATAAACACGTAACACAAAAAACCCTTTACAGACACAGTAAAAGCAAGGAAACAATAATAATAATGTAGTTGCCCTGGACACCTTCAGGAGGAATGGTGACATATAAATTCAGAAACAAGCAAACCTACCTGCTATGCAGCCACACATTAAATCCATTATTTTGAATGGGATAAACGTAGCCAAAGTTTATTGTAGTTCACACTACTTACGTCCAAAGCCTTGCATACGTACATAAAAAGTTTCTTAAACAGGACAGACCTTTCCTTGCTTAGAGCAATAATAATTACCATGCATAACACGTGACCAGTGTTTCCCTCCTTTTGCCAAAGGCAAATTCTGACATGACTAGTTCTGTAGAGATAAATTTTTTAATTAACATGCAGCACTATGGAAAAGCCACATAGCCCTCTCATTGGGATCTACATTTTAAAATGAGAGGTACTACATAGAGACCAGGCTTCCCTAGGAGAGATCTCATCTGCAGTAACTCTTTATAATAATCATGGCAGCTCTTCAAGGTAACGCGAAACATTGTCAGTTTGGAAAGGGACATGTATTTTGTGATTTATTTGTTCTAGATGCTCAAAAAGTGTGTGCCTCTCAGAATGCAGAGATAAATATTTTCTTTTGGTGCCATAAACATTTGTGCAACTTAGGGATGGGTGAATCTGTCCATTTTCGTTTCTCTCAATTCCTCGTTTTCTAATCCTGAGTTCAGTTCTTCCCATTTCCACACCAGTTTGTGATTTGTTGTTGTTGCTGAAGAAAATATCCTAATGCAAACCAATATTTTGGTGTGAAATTTTCCTAATGTACACATGCATGCATGCCTAATATACACATTTGTGCAAAGCAATTCCCACTAATGTTTTAAAAACTAATACATGCACTTTCACACACCATTTGCCCTGGTATATACTCTTTTTTTTTTTTTTGGTATAGATTGCTTTGCTTGAGAACTGCACTGCAAAATTTGGAGGGGTGCAAAGTTTGAATGCTGTTTCGGTTCATGTATGGTTTTGAAATGTGTGAGTTAAGCATATTTACCTTTAAATCAGGATGGATTAAAATCAATGATTTTTTAAATGGATTTTTTAAAATTTAAATTGGATTTTTAAAATAAAATGCTTTTGGAGGAAAAATCTTTCTAAAGATAGTTTTCTATTTAAGTTACATTATAGTCCAAAGGCTATTCATCAGGAAATAAGGATTTGTTTAAGTTTTTCATGTGTGCTAAAACTTAGCCTAAGTTTCTTTTTTTTTAAATTGTTTAACCACATCAGTTAACAAACATGGATGCATATGCTATAATGTTATTGTTTTAGTTAAATAAATTGTTTAAATTGTTATTAAGGAAATGGTTAGGTATTTTTCTCCTTCCAATAAAGTACGGCAGAAAAGTTTCCGAAATATAAACAGTTAACTTATAAAACCTCACAATAATTTCATAATGATCTATTTCTAATAGTATAACCAAATCAGTAATTTTTATATAACTGTAAAAACTGCCCTGAAAAAGTATTATTTAAAAAATGAAAGCTTCATCTGGTTGTAAATATTGAGATTATACCAGCAAGAATGAGTCTTCCTGTAAAAAAATATATGATTTAAATCAAGTGTTACTTACTACCGTATTTTTCGCTCTACAAGACACACTTTTTTCCTCCTAAAAAGTAAGGGGAAATGTCTATGCATCTTATGGAGCGAATGTGTGGTCCCTGGAGCCGAATCGCTCGAGTGCAGGGGCGAAAAGCAGATCGTGCGGCACGGAGGAGGGAAGGCTGCAGAGGGGAGGCTGCTGGGGTTCAGGGGCGCTGGGGAAGAGCCCTCCTGTCGGAGCGCTGCTGTGCCACCACTGTCTCCCTGGAGCCAGGCCAGGCCAGGCTGGGCTGTGCAGTAGAAGTGGTGGCAAAGGCAGTGGCGGTGGCAGCAGCCTCTGTCAATCAGGCGGACTTCCCTCCCTCCTGCGCTTCCCAGCCAGCCGCCTGCTGGTGTCTTGGCTGCCTTCGCAGGGGAGAGCAGCCACTCAGAGAGTAGGAAAGGAGAAGGAGGGCGGATGCGCCAGGGCAAGCACTGGCAGGGCTGAGGGTTCCCCCCCCATGGGCAAGAAGGGGCGCCGGCTGCCCTCCAATGTGGCCAGAGCCCCCTGCAGGGCACTTTCGGCAGCCTCTTTAACGCTCCAAACCGGAGCAGCACCCAAACACACGTCCCCCTATTTACTCCAGAGGAATCCAGCCACTATGTGGGTGCGCCTTATGGTGCGAAAAATACAGTAGTGATTTAAATCAATTTGATTTTAATCAAATCCACCCTGCTTTGAATGCAAATGAATTTCCAGTTATAATGCAACCTCATTATAAAATGGGGGTGGTGTCTGAAGAAAATTCCCACAGTAGTTTTAGGGAACATATCATGTCCTATGTAAAATAGGGACATTTGCCTGTTTTGAAAGACAAATATGAAACGTTTCCATAGGTGGGAAGTGGGCAGGGTGGAATACATGTATGTAAAGAGGAGGTAGCATTGGATCAGTGTAAAAAATCCTGAAAATTATCCTGTATTTGTGCTAGCAGCATTTAAGACACTTTGAACTGAGCACAGCCTTTTGGTAGGTTGTTGGCAAATCCATTGATTTCTGTGTATGTGTGGAGGGGGAATTGAACCTGAGCAAATTTAATTCTGCAGAAATTGGGTGAATTGATCTCCATTAATCAGTAAACATCAACATTTTCTCATTAGAGAACGAGTCTCCTCTAACCTGTCAACTTCCTCAGCTACTGCCACTCTGATCAATTGATCAGCTCTCATCAAAATAGAACATCTCGAATGGAACCAGCTTGCAAAACAATACCCAGAGGGGAAAGAATATTATTTTGATTGCTAATGAAGACACAATGTTCCTTGGGGGTTCCTTACAGGAATGATTTTGCTGATGAAGTATTTAATGGGATAGCCTCCGTCTGGAAGATTAATTGATGGATTAATTAATTATTATCAATGTTTGTTCTACTTGGTCTCAGTTAAGTTATACTCAGAGTAGACCTATTGAGATCAGTGAACTTTAGATAGTTATGCCCATGAAAGTCAACGGGTCTACTCCGAGCATGGACACAATCCAGTGAGGAGCACCTGGTGTACAGTGATGCTTAAATGCCACTAAGTTCAAACATGCAACCACCCAGTGCTTTTTTTCTAAAAAAAAATGTTTAGGGGTACTCTCATTTTGACTCAAGAAAATCACTCTTTTATAGTTCAAATTGTGGAAATAAATGCAGTAAATGGACAAAAGTACAAAGATTCATCCCCCCAGGAAAAAAAAGCACTGCAACCAACTATGAACTGGATTTCAGGATAGTTTCAGTCTGTCAGTATTTTCCATTCTCATCTGTATAATGATCAGTCATAATTTCATTTCATTACATGTAATTCATAGTTTTATGAATTATAGTTTGCTGAAACATCTTCAGAGTGAAACTATTCATCAGCTTTCCACCAATGGGCAGTACCCCATGGGATTCACACACTGACATCAATCTGGGTTGGAGAACCTTCAGAGCAGGCTGGTATAATAATAATTTACTACTTATACCCCGCCCATCTGGTATCTTTGATAATGCAACTTACATTCCCAGAGGAATGTACGGAGGAACAAAACATACTTGCATATGGAGAAACATCAACCTGCCAGTGATGTAGTTAGCTCATTTTAAACTCTGGCCTTAATGGGGCTTTTGAAATGATAATGTGCAGAACTTTATTTACTTTAAAAATTGATAAGCCAGCTCTGCTAATTTTGCTGTGTAAAACCCCCAGACCTCTGCTCCAAAGTCCTGCCCTGACAGCCCCACCACAACCAGCTGCCAAGAAAAGACACTGATACGGCAAGGAAACATGCCACTGACCCTTGTCGTATGGTTCCTCAAAGCCAGAGTAGCATGGAATTGGATCATGGCTTCTATGCAGTAACACGTGAATCAATTATGTCTCCAACCAACATTTCCTGATGTCTATTTAAAATATGGAATGAGAAGAAAGATTCTCTTAACTCTCAGACCTGCCTAGCTGAGGAGCTGACTTCACAAAATTGTGGTTCTCTCTCTATTTTTAAAAAATCATATGCAGTGAATAGGACAGATAATGAGATGTGGACAAGAAAGAGTTATGAAACAAAGGGAACGGCAAGGAAGAATTAGGACAGGAAGAATACGTTATAAGAGAGAGAGAGAGAGAGAGAGAGAGAGAGAGAGAGAGAGAGAGAGATGAATAGAGTACATGATGAGTTGGGAAAATGGAAGGGACAGAGACTTGAAATATCTAGCTAAAAATAAAACTGAATGAGAATGGAAGGAATTTAGATAGGTAGACTTCTAATGCCACTGCAGCTGAAAGCATGATAATCAAATGAGAAAGTGTGTATATATGCCAATATTAAAACCACTCTAGATGAAGTCAATATTGCCAACGGCGGTGTGCCTTCTTGATGTACAAAGTGCTTTAAGCAGTTTCAGATCAAACATATAATCATAAAAGAGTTAATCTGGAGCTCTTCAATGGTCCATCATGGATAGCAAACTAAGCCTTCTTTGCATTCCATATTTTTATACCATAGTGACCATGGTTGACCATCGTCAACCACAGCAGTTCTCAAAAGGGGTTCTTGGATATCATGACAGTGCTAGATAAAAAAAATAACATAACATGAACCATCCAACTTAAGTGGAGTACAGCACAATAAATGCTGCAGATGCTCTCTATGTCATTCATATCATCATTTCCTGGACCTGCTCGGAAGATGACCAGGAAAGATGACCTGTGTGTGAGCACATTGGGCTTTGCAGGGATTAGATTATCTGAATCAATACATCAGAGGCCCTGAATACACCTGCAATGAATGGATTGCCTTGTCGTTTCCTGCTTCTCATACTGATCTCTCCAGCAAGTACTGTATTTTTCCATGTATAAGACTAGGGTTTTTTCTTAGAAAATTAGCTGTAAAATTTGCCCTCATCTTATACATGGACAGTGCAGAGGGAGGTTGGGCAATTGATGGCAGCTGTGAGCAGGAGATTTTCTGCGGCAATAGGGCTGCTGATTGGTGGCTGTGTGAAGGACTGTTTGGGATTGGCTGCCTTTGTGGCCGCCTCGATTGGTGGCTGTAGGTCTTCGGCAACGCATGCGATCATCAGCGGTGGGTGAGTGATTTTTGGCAATTCCACCCTCCCAAAAAGCTCAACAACTCTGGGCTATCTCCCCCCATTTTCTTAAACTGGAGTCCCCCAAAATAGGCGGAGAAGATCAAACCTATCCATTCTTAAGGAAATCAGCCCTGAGTGCTCACTGGAAGGACAGATCGTGAAGCTGAGGCTCCAGTACTTTGGCCACCTCATGAGAAGAGAAGACTCCCTGGAAAAGACCCTGATGTTGGGAAAGATGGAGGGCACAAGGAGAAGGGGACGACAGGGGACGAGATGGTTGGACAGTGTTCTCAAAGCTACCAACATGAGTTTGACCAAACTGCGGGAGGCAGTGGAAGACAGAAGTGCCTGGCGTCCTCTGGTCCATGGGGTCACGAAGAGTCGGACATGACTAAATGACTAAACAACAACAACAACAACAACAAAATAGGCAGCATCTTATACATGAGGGCGTCTTACAGATGGAAAACTACAGTATGTAGAATCATATATTTAAAACCCAGCCAAGCTCACCCCCTTCTCAAAAGAAGAGCTATTGTGGATCTTTAGGTCACTACTTATATCAAAGTATATCAGAAGAGGGTTATGTTTTTCACGCACAAGACAGTTTCCTCTTTTTAAAAAGTCAAACAACAACTGCTACAAAAAGGAGAGGCTTATGTTTTATGCATCTTCTGGAGATAAGTCAAGGTCATCTTCTTCAAGAGTTGAGGAGCTGAAAAAGACTTGGCTCTGGGATAGGCAGAAATTCCCCGCTTCCAGTTTAGCTAAGCAGGCTCTTCTGACTCATCCTTCTGTTCTCCTGTACCCAACAAAGGAAAGGGAGAATTATTTTAATTGCATGGTTCTTGTAATGATGATGCTACTGTTTAGCATCTCTGTTGTGCCTTTCCTCAGCATCCAAATCCCTACACCTCTTAGAGGCTTGTGGTTGCCTATATATATATATATATATATATATATATATATATATATATATCCTACTTTAATGTGGCTTACAATGATAAAATATACATATTCAAAATTTAACATATTAATTAGACCTCCAACATTTAAAATCTCAATATGTAAAATCTCAAAATAATAATAATAACAGAGTATCAGGGAAGCATTCTTTTTTTTTAACCCTACTCTCCTTTTTTATTTAATTATTTTTGAAATGATTGTTATATGATTTTACAAATATAAAATTATAGCAATACCACAAAACACATCCACAATTAAAAGATTCCTCCAAATCTCTGGACTTCCCACCTTCCCCTCCATTGGTTCTATTGTTAAATCTTTTCTACTGCATCTTTTTCAGTAATCACTGTTTTTATATACAGTGGTACCTCGGGTTAAGTACTTAATTCATTCTGGAGGTCCGTTCTTAACCTGAAACTTTTCTTAACCTGAAACACCGCTTTAGCTAATGGGGCCTCCTGCTGCTGCCGCGCCACTGGAGCATGATTTCTGTTCTCATCCTGAAGCAAAGTTCTTAACCTGAGGTACTATTTCTAGGTTAGCGGAGTCTGTAACCTGAAGTGTATGTAACCTGAAGCGTATGTAACCCAAGGTACCACTGTAATTCCATTAGCTCCATAGTACCCATTACATTACAAGTGTTATTGCAATCCTGTTAACGTTTTTATCTGTTTACAGTGGTCTCCAAGATAAATTATATTTTTCCCCCATTCCTTATTATCGTTTTGGTTTTCTTGGTTCCTGAGCTTTCTGGTCAATTTTGCCAATTCAGCATACTCCACTAGTTTAATTTGCCATTCTTCTCTGGAAGGGACTTTTATCTTCTTTCCAGAGTATCAGGGAAACATTCAGGGTGCAAAGTTCTTTTCAAATAAGATAGTTTTGACCAGGCATCAAATCCCTCAGCTGATGGGCAGTGAGAACAGGTCTGCTGGGATCACATGTGTGCTAGTGAGTTCCCCAATGGGGAATTTGTTAATGAATCTGACACTTGCCCAAGGTGGGACATGGAAAACTTCAGCAGACTTGATGTCACCACCTATCAGCTAATATATTTGTACAACAACACCTGATCACCTATCAGCTGATAGGCAGCAGCTTCAAGCCCGCCAGATCAGCTCTGCTAATCAAGTCTTCTCTGGGAAATTCAGTAGCACAGCCAACCTCTGCAGGAAGCAGGCTTGAAGTCAGTGCCCATCATGCAACAAAAGCAAAATGGGTTACCTGATAGTGTAGTGATGCCAGGTGATTGACATCCCCACCCACATGTTACAGCAAACCACTGGGGTTGGGAGAACCTAGGATCCAGATAGTTGGCTAGATCCAGGTACCCACTCCTGACGTGGAATAATAATTACAATTCACAAATGTTACCGTATTTTTCGCTCCATAAGACGCACCTGACAATGATGCACCTAGTTTTTAGAGGAGGAAAACAAGAAAAAAAAATTCTGAATGAAATAGTGGATGTATGATTTTTGTGGTTCATGCTGTGGCCACAGACATGATATGTGATTTGACAGTGAGTTTGGGGTAGCCCAATGCAAAAATCCTAAAGTTGCATGTGGATCCGTGCTTTGTAACCATGCTTTTGCACCATTGCGGCCCCACAAAACAGTGGATGCATGTGTGTGTTTTTTTGTGCAGGCTGTAGCCATGGACATGCTATGTGATCTGCTGGTGAATTTGGGGTGACCCAATGCAAAAATCCTGAGGATCCATGGGCTTTTACCTCCCCCCTCCCAGGCAGCCTCCTTTATCTCTCTCCACGATTGCTTGCCGATCAGCTGCTTCCTTTCAACACCCCCTTCCCTCTTGTTTGCCTTACTGCCTTTTCCTTAGCTGGAGCAGTTTTTTGCTCCTCCCTTTCTTCTAATTTCTCTCCTCATTGCTTGTTTTTAGTATTGCTGTCTCCTCTCCTTGCAAGTTCACTGTCTTTACCTCCCCCCCTCCCCTGGCAGCCTCCTTTACCAGCAGCCTTATCTCCCTCCTGATCTCCGCTTGCCGATCAGCGGCTTTGTTTCAACACCCGCTTCCCTCTTTTAAAAAAAATAAAAGCATGATCTGCTTTTTGCCCCTGGGCAATTTGGCTCCAGGGACCACGCATTTGCTCCATAAGACGCACAGACATTTCCCCTTACTTTTTAGGAGGAAAAAAGTGTGTCTTATGAAGCAAACAATACAGTAAATATTCTTTCAGAGAGGTAGTTGTGTTAGTCTGTCACAGCAAAAACTAACAGAATTGTAGCACCTTAAATAGTACCCAAATGTCCAATGTGGGTTCCACAGCTTCCAATTGGCTGCAGGAGCTTCCTGCAGCCAATTGGAAGCCGTGCCTTGGTTTCTGAACATTTCACCTTCCGAGGTACGACTGTAAATATTTTAGATGCCACAGGAGCTTGTGAAATGCTTGACATTCCCTTGTATACATCCCAGTTCCTCCCAGGCTAGATTTCATCAGATAATTAACAAGCATTTATTTTTACTCCAAGGTGGAATATGGGGGACATTCCCTCTTTTTCATTGGAATGAAACATGAAGAAAATGTGATACAAGTATAATGGAAAACAGCTTTTAGATAGGAAACACCCCCTTCATCCTCACCTTAATGCCGCCTTAAGATCAGAACAGAAGAGTGAATCAAATTTAAGTTTCAAATGAGCTAGGGATTATTAGACCTCTGGGATGATTTTAATGGAAGTTATAAGTATCTGAAGTTGAGTGTTTAAAATGTGAGAGACCAACGCAAATGGAACTATGATGTTATAATTACACAATGGATCAAGAAGGCAGGAATGATTAGATGGCTGAGGAATGATTCATGCTTGGTAGACTTCCTATTTTTAAAAAAGGAAAGTTGGAGTAAAATCAGATGTCTTTTCCCATGAAAGAAGTGATAAATTGAGCGACCAAACAGCCTGCTCATTCCAGCTCCCTGATAACTTGGGCTTTATGAATTAGTCATAAGGACCTGCAGCAGGAGAGTTCAACAATCAAAGGAGATTTGGGCTGAGGGTGGATGTGGAAGCAAAACACAAAGAGCAGTGCCACCTCGATGCTCCAGATGCGAATGCTGTAACCTCCTTGGTAGCAAAGCAGCAGCTCCTGTGAACTTGACACTAGGGAGTGCAATTTCAAATTTTAACTGGGAGCAGGCAAGAGATCCCAAGTTGGGGGGGGCGGAATATGAACAGAATTTTCTGGATAATAAAGGTCTGGTTTGGGATGCGCTGAGGTATAAATTGCAGTACAAAAGAACACCAGTCATTTTGCAAATTGCAACCTTTGTAAGAATTACTTAAGAAGCGTATGAATGATGGTAATTGTTATGAATGCATTAACTACTTCTTTAAAAAAGAAAAAGAAAATTGATTTCTGCCTTTGACATGCATACATATCTCAGGGGTCATTTCTTCCATTCATGGATGCAACTCCCACCCCCAAAGCAATCCACACCACCAGCAAATCAGGAGTGCCAGCTTGGTCCCACAACCATGGGTGCTCGGGCCTGTGGGTGTCATGCAGTGCCTGATTATCGTCTTCCAAAGCAACTGCTCTATTCTGAACTTAAAAATAGAAAGTGTAGTGCTGGTGGTCAAAAAAAGAGGTTTAAAGACTCTCTCAGGGCAAATCTAAAAAAAGTAGTATAAATACTGACAACTGGGAAACACTGGCCTGCGAGCGCTCCAATTGGAGAACAGCCTTTACCAAAGGTGTCATGGGCTTTGAAGATGCTCAAATTCAGGATGAAAATAAGAAATGTGCTAAGAGGAAGGTACACTTGACAAACCCTCACTGTGATCAACTCCCACCCGGAAACATATGTCCCCACTGTGGAAGGATGTGTGGATCCAGAACTGGCCTCCACAGTCACTTATGGACTCACTGTTAAGACCGTGTTCATGGAAGACAATTTTACTCAGCTACAAGTGATTGCCAAAGAAGAAGAAGAAGAAGAAGAAGAAGAAGAAGAAGAAGAAGAAGAAGAAGGAGTGTGCATGGACCTGGCACTGAAATTTGTGGGTGCTCAGCCCCATGAGGAATTTTGTGGGTGCTCAGGCACCCAGGGACCCATGGAATTGACACCCAACACCAGGTGCCTCAAACTCACCCTCTCTTCCCTTTCTTCTCTTACTCCTCACACTTTTCACCTAGCAAGAGCAGGTGCAGTGGTGACAGCAAGACTGAAAAGAGGCAAAGGGGATAGGCTTCTCCTTCTCCTCTGCCTATCTTTCCCCATACCCTGCTTGGTATGAATGACACTGGGTGCAGGAGACTCTGTGAGGATAATGAATGATGGCTTTTGCAGTTGCCAGATTGTTGATGGAAGGGGAGAGGGAGAGAAAGAGGCAGAGACACAGGAAGGGATGAAACCATGGATGTTTCCTCCTCTTTTCCTGAAGGCTCAAGCTTAAGGTTGCTGTTGGATACCACATTGTATCTGGAAACTTCTGTGCACTAGCTAAGACTGATTCACCACTTATTATCTTCCCTTGTGGACAGAGACAAGCTGGCCACTGTTATGTGAGATCACCAGCCTCGTACAGTCAAACCTCAGTTTTCGAATGGTTCTGTATTGGAACATTTTGGCTCCCGAACACCAGAAACCCGGAAGTAAATGTTCCGGTTTTCGACCTTTTTTGGGGAAGCCGAACATCTGACATGGCTTCTGGTTGAGTGAAGGAAGTTCTTGCAACCAATTGGAAGCCACACGTCAGTTGTCGAACATTTCGGATGCTGAATGAGCTTCTGGAATGGATTACGTTCGACAACCAAGGTTTGACTATATTACTAATGTGCTTAAATGTAATTAATGCATGGAGAAGTTAATACCATAGAGCAGTGGTTCCAAATTAGCTAAGTACCGTGGACTTCATATTTTTCAAAAGCCAAGCCAGAGAGTAATTGCCCCAAACTTGGATCTTGGCATCCAGAAGTTCTCCTTTTTCTATACCTATTTTTCCTTGCAGCCAGCATGTTATGTATGCAGAGAGGACCAACTGGCTTGACTACTGCGTTGCTCTGTATGTGATACTACTTTTAAAGACCTCTAAGAAAGCCCAGCCACCAAAAGCAAACACTAGGCTAACCTACTTTTTGATTGAACAGATATACCGGACAACATAATTTTCAGTTCTCAAACCATTATACTGTACTGTGCTATGCAAGTTTTACCATATGCCATAAAATTTCTGCAGATTTCAGCAACCATTTGACACAAAGTTGGAATCTGAATGTGACAAAAACCGGTTTTGAGGCTGAATTCTATCATAAATGCTGTCATCTAGAAATACATTAGTGCACAACTTTTCTGTCAAAAGTCTTGAAATGAACCACCACCAGCTGTTACTTGTTTTGCTAAAGAGAACCAATAAAAAATGGCTCAATATCTGAAAAACTTCTTTTAAAGGCTTACTTTTGACTGGTTTGGATAATAATAATGCTATCTAATCTGGCCGAAGTACAGAGCAGAGATGTTTGGAAATGCTTTCATATCTATTTATCTATTTCGATATAAAAGAAAAGATTAGGTTATCCCAAAAATGTGTTTATTATACTGAAAAGAAGATAGAAAGAAGAGGTTCCAGGAGCAGAGGAAACAGAATTGCTCAACTAGCTCCTTGCATTAGTTAACACAATCTAAAACCACCAGAGAAGCTCTCTCTTTTTTCCTTATTAGAATGCAGAGACACAAAATGAATTTTTTTTTTAATTCTGCTTGATAGCTCATATCCCTAATCAGATTTGGTTCCCACAGAGTCAGTAGGACTCATTTTATCAGCATTACAATACTGCTGGTAAGTTGAGCCTGTATGCTGCGAGCATGGATTGACATACATTTTTGGCTGTCACTGGGAATCCCATGGAGGCTAAATGGAATGTCCATAAAGGCAGAGGAATCCCTATCTCATAATGCTGACTTAATGTCAATAGGAATGCGGACAACTCATATTGTTCTGAAGTGTCTGGTGCATTGTCACTCGAGCAGAAAGGATCAAGTCCAGTGTCTTCAGCCAAAGTAATTGTTCTCCCCATGAAAACAGTGTGATGTCTCTCAACATTGTTACTGAACTTGGCCACTTAAAGTACAAATACACTGGCAAATATTTGGAAGGCAGGTCTTTTCTTTATTTCCTTCTGCTTGCCTTCACAATGACCATTAAGAAGTCATCAGTGTCCTGTCTAAGCACTTGCTTCACTTGGGAAGATAGACTAAATGCATTCTAAATGTATACAGATTGTAAAAAGAGCAGAAAAGTGAAGGTCTTACTTGATATGTGCTCACTCAGTCCTGGCAACCCTATTTAGATAGCCAGATAGCCTGATTATGGGTTTGTTTTGGTTTTCTTAAATTCTGTGCAGGAATATCACCATGCCTTTATCACACAAAGGAAGATCCTGTCTTTGGCATACATAGAATTACATTATTTAATTGAGGTTGTGCTGGAATATGGAAAAGCTGGGACTTGGTTCATGCTGGGACTCAGCCCAAAACATAGGAGCCGCTTCCTACGGGCCGAGGTCCCTTCCCCCTAATAAAATATTTGAGGGGGCTGGGCCACCCACATTTGATGGGCATTGCCATTCAAATGATCTGTGTGCACCACATGTGATCAATTATGCAGGGTGGGGCTTACACCCCCCCATATTTTATTTAAGTTGGCACCCTTGGCCCCAGGCATCAGAAGTCTCCTCTCCCCTTGTGCCAGGGTTCAACTTTTGACCATATGCTTAAAATATAACTAAGGGCCAACACCTGAATGGGGTTTCAGAGGAGTTTCACGTGGGAAGATTATCCCACAACTTCTGCGGTGACTGGGACAACAAACAGAGCTTTTCTTGAAAGAGTTACAGAAAATGTAGAGATCTAGCAAGAGAAGAGGAAGCCTAGAGTGCAATTTTAGTAAACCTGGTGACTACATGTTTGCCCCTAATTTCCTAATCCTATTGCTATTTCAACCTTTTGCATTTTCTAGTTCTTAAACAGCTGTTGCCGTTTGCTGATCTCTTTAACATGAACTCATTAGCTTGCAATTGTTTTTGTGTGTTCATTTTACCATTAGTTAATAACTGCCTTACTGAAATGTTAAGTGTTCCGCGGAACCTTTGCTTAAGGCACATGCTACAGATCACTGAATGGTTTAATTAAGACTCACTGTTGGATGAGGTGTGAACTCTGTGACAGTGTTAAGGTGGAAATCATATCATCATTTGACTGCAACACAGAGTCGGAATAGTTGGAGAAGAAGCCAATTCCGTGGAGCCAAAAGATGCTACCTTGTAGGAGTTGAAATGCTGCCACTGTTCTGCCAGCGTGGGAGGGAAGAAAATCAATTTAATTCATTCTGGAAGCCCTCTACCATTCAGGACTTAATTAAATTATAATTTCTAAATGCATGAAAAATTACATTGCCCCACTCAGCTAGACCCAGAGGACACAAGCCGACCTCCAGCTAGATGCAGCCAAACAACAGGCATTCACTTTATCAAGACTATGCTTTATAACCCAGATTTCCTAAGGGGTTTCCAATATGGATAGTTCAATATGGGCACCCTTCTCCTGGCAGTGTGTGGTGATGTGAGAAGCCCTTGGGCCATGTGGGAGGCTGCTTTGCTCCTTCCTAGAGCAGCATTGTCCTAGTTTCTGGGAAAGAGATGCTGGCATGGGGAGGGGGGGAGGGAGAAGTGATGAAATGATGTGCTTCCCATGATCCAGTTACCTGGAAGGGGTGGGAAAGAACTTGACTTCAGTTGTTTCCAGTCCAATCCGCATAGCAAGAGATGTCGAAACCTACACTGGTTCATGTCCCCTCACAAATCAGAACTCTTAGCTTTCTGTGTGAAGAAGCCACGGTGCTTTTATCTACAGAATGATAGGCTCAATAACCAGAAAGCCACTTCAGGTGAGAGAGGAGAATTTCAGCAAGCACCACGTTTCCTACCTAGTTTGGGAAACTTTGGCTGCCAAAAGGCTTCTACAAAATGTGGCAGGTATTGGAGACCTGGCCTCCCTTGAAGGTAGACTCCAAATGTCCATTTTCAGACTGAGTCCACATGCTAATAGTGGGTGGGGCCAGGAGCAAAAACATATGGGACAACAAAACTCAAATTTTCCTTTGCAGGGGAGGATAGTTTTGACGCATACTCACACCCCCATACTCTCCATCCTCCATCCAAATAAGAGGCATTGCCAGTTGAAATATGCATTTCACATGGTAAAGCAATCAGAGGACCAGTGAGGGATGTAGACTTGGAAGAGATGGACAAATAAAAGGGCCAGGGGGCCACATTTGGACCCTAGACCTGAGATTCTTTGCCCCTGACATAATAGATGCTTGCTTTTACTACTTGTAAGTCATTTTGTAGAAGATGGTCACCAGCACCTTGCCTGAGCCCCTACCACCATCACTCACAACCATTGGGACTCCTCAGTGGAATGGCCTTTGGTCCTGCTAGAACTCTAGCTCCCTTTCACCCCTTCTCAGCATTGGCACCTGGGCAGCTACTTGGTTTTTGCTAAGCATTGGATTGTGGGAACTGTAGAATGTTATTTCTATTTCAATCAATTCCAGTAATCCGTGGAATAGGACACTTCAAGCAATGGCAGAAAGATATTTCTAAATTTATCTGTCGGGGAAGAAACCAAGGATAAAATATAAATTGTTAACTGATACTAAAGAAAGAGGTGGCTTTTCCCTGCTAGATTTAAGATTATATTATGAGGCATCCTGTCTTTGCTGGCTTCAGGAGTGGGTTACTTTAAAGAATATGGATATCTTAGATCTAGAAGGTCATGATAATAGATTTGGTTGCCATGCATATCTATGGTATGAAAAGCCAAAAGTACATAAAGGTTTCCTAAACCACTTGGTGAGAAAATCAGTTTAATCAGTATGGGAGAAAAATAGAAACTTATTGGAACAGAAAACACCTTGGTGGCTCTCCCCACAAAGTGCCATTTTTGAAAAAAGTGGATGTAAAAAGTGAATGGGCAAGTGAATGGTGGGTGATGCTGTTGATGGTGAAGGAAGCCTGTTCTCCGGAAGGTTGCTTTGTGGGGTTGTTTTTGTGTATCATGTTATAGAAAATTGATGGTGTAGGAGATAGTCTAGTATTCTACATCTCCAAAATTCCAAAATATATTAGGAACTTGGGTTTCTTAAACTGATGGAATTTAGAGTTTCCAGCATGTTGCAAAGTTCCATGAATGAGCAGCATTTAGAGTACAGGTGAGCAATTGGTAGCTCAATTTACTGAGCAATCCTTTGCGTGTCTATTCAGTAGTCCACCGAGCCAAGATACGGGAACTATCATGTTCTTGCTATATACTTGATTGAACCTTAAAATTCTCTTCAGATGCCCTACTCCATGTGTCCATGCCAAGTCAATTGAGGCAGGTGGCCACAAGAATAAGGGACTTTTTGGTGGTGGCACCCCAGCTATGGAATAACCCATTGAAAAAGGCTCACCTGGTGCCTTCTGGTGGTCTTATTGGCACCAATGGACGTAATGTTCTAAAAATATAGAAGAGAAACTCAATCTGCATGGGTCAAACTCCCCCTGCCCCATCACTAGGTGAGAAAGGAAGTGTGATCTGGGATAACCAGCAAATATTTAAGTTGCACTTGCTGAACTAGTGACCCATCATCTGTGTATCATACCTTGCTAGATACTTGACAATCCATTTGCTTTTAAAGTACCAGCCAGGCAGCTAAAATAGGAAGTTTACTGAGCCCCTAGTAGGATACCAGTCATGGCTGATAGGATGCCGTTAGTAGCTTGGTGGGTCTCAAGTCAATTATGTCTTATCTAACTTATGAGCTTGGATAGACTTGTGCATTGCAATCCGAAGCATGTCTTCACGAAAGCATGTCCCATGGGTTTAGTCCCTAGTAAGTATGTTTGGGATTGCAGACCAAAAAGGGAAAAAAGAGTGGGGGGAAGCAATTATAAGTAGCTCAAAAGCCAATCTTTGATACTTGACTGAGCAAGTTCAGTCTTCTGTTGAGTATGGAGTATGTTTTTTTATGTACCAATTAGAATTCCATTAAAATGCATTAACAATTAATGCTACATTAGCAAAACTGCCACGCTAATAAAAAACTGATATAAAAAGCCTAAATGAAATTAATTTAAACTATTTAGGCTTATACATCTTAAATAGCACAAAATACGTGAAGTAACAAAAAAAATCAGTTGAGAATCCATGGTGTGCAGACTTGTTAATAAACTTCACATTAAATTTCTACATATCATCATTCCACTATTTATATAAAAAAGTAATAATGCTCTGGGACTGATGCAATATGTTCTTTCAGTTTCTAATGCTCTGTCAAGATTCATGTGACAATTTCAGAAGGTATTTTCAGTAAATAACTGTAAAGAACAGTATAGGAGTTGGAATGGGAGCAATTCCATAAACACCTCTTAAATAAAGCACCTCTTAAAGCAACAGTTATAGCATTAAAGTAACTGTAACATCATTAAAGGTAACATCTTTAAAAGAACAGTAATAGCTATTAGAGTGGTGCATCATCCACAAGATTCTTCATGTTTCTCTAGCATAAAAAGCAGATTTCAAGCTTGAATTGGGGGAAAGGGCCATATCTCAGAGCACCTGCTTTGATTGCAGAAGGCTCCATGTTTAATCCCCAATGTCTCCAGGTAGGACTGGGAAGGGCGAGCTACTGCTAGTCAGGGTGGACAGCAGTAAGATAGATAGACCCAGCTATTTTTCTAGAAAAAGAGGAGGTGCTGGAACTCACCACAAATGTCTCCTTGGTTCTCATATAATGGCAATGGCGCCCATCTGACAAGTGCCGGAACTCACAGCTCCTCACTTCTTTGGCAATCGTTTGTAGCCAAGTTAGATTGTCTTCCATAAACACTGTTTTAACTGTGAGTCCATAAGTGACTGTGGAGGCCAATTCTGGATCCACACATCCTTCCGCAATGGGGGCATTTCTGGGTGGGAATTGATCATGGTGACGGTTTGCCAAGCATGCTTTCCTCATAGCATGTTTCTCCCTTTTATCCTGAGTTCAAGTGTCTTCAAAACCCATGACACCTTTGGTAAAGACTGTTCTCCAATTAGAGCGCTCACAGGCCAGTGTTTCCCAGTTGTCAATGTTTATGCTACTTTTTAAAGATTTGCCTTGAGACAGTCTTTAAACCTCTTTTGTTGACTGCCAGCATTACACTTCCCATTTTTAAGTTCGGAATAGAGTAGTTGCTTTGGAAGACGATCAGGAGGCATCCGCACAACATGACCAGTCCAACAAAGTTGATGTTGAAAAATCATTGCTTCAACACTGGTGATCTTGGCTTCTTCCAGTACATTGCCATTAGTTCACCTGTCTTCCCAAGTGATGTGTAACATTTTTTGGAGACACCGTTGATGGAATCTTTCGAGGAGTTAGAGATGGTGTTTATAAGTGGTCAAGTCACACACAGCTCCTCACACACCAAACTCACATGTAGACAAAAAGGCTTAGTTACCCATTTTCTCCCAAGGTGAGAGGAAGTGACATAGGAAAGACTGGCAGGACAACTTACTCTATGGCATTAACCACTTCATGTATTAACTAGACTTAAACATGCTGGTTATATGAGGATGATTACCCTAAACACACACAGCTTCAAACTCAGCTCGGCAGGAGGACCCTCCAGACAATATTTTGGTGGTGCAGGGAGGGGAGTGGAAGTGAATAGAAGTGTTGCTGTGCCAGCAGAAATCTGCTACTGCTGCTCTGGATACCACAAACGACATTGGAGAACTCCTCAAGAGAGTTTGTTCCTAAAAGGTAGCCTTTAATATTTTAAATAAATGGCATAAGGTTGCTCATCCATCCACAGTATAAGCAGCAGCACTGTATTCAATGAGGCATAATGTTTAGTAAGCATGTTTAGAATTACAGCTTTAATTACACGTTTTCAGTAGTGGTTTAGGAGCTAATCTCAAATACTTTTCTCCATCTCTCTTCATGGAGATGGTATTTCATTTGCTTGTTTATAGTTGGCTGTGTCTGCCCTATACACTGCTTCCCACTCTCTTTGGCTAAAATCCATCATAAGGGATCATGGCTGTAATAATGCAATGGTGGAGAGATATCAGCATGACCATCCAAACACTAGTCAACAACGACAAAAAGCTGGGGCATTCTGTGTTTACGTTCCCATCCCTAGCTGTCAAAAGAAGCTGGAAGCGCAAGACAAATTAAGCCTTCCCAACTGGCCAGTAGTTCAGAGGGCTAATACACAGAGAATACTTGGATGATCTGGCCACGCATAGAATTTGCGAAGCATGTCTTAATGTGTTTCTGAAAGATGGCAGTCAAAAATCACTCACTAATGATAGCCATCTGCTACACAGCAGCTGGTGGTACTTGCCGGACTTCCTTGTGGTACAATTAAACTTCCAGGACATTGAGGACTTTTCTTTCTGTCCTGTGAATATCTCCCCTCCCTCCAAATAACCCTTTCTATTTTTATAAAACGACAACTTTGAAAGAGAAAACATAGGCCTAGATTTGAAAGAGAAGACCACACAGTTGTTGGAGTTGTATTACTTATTCCGACAACAATACAAAAGCATCGTGCATGAGTAACCATGACAAATACGCAAAATATTAGCATAACAAGCCAAGAATAATACAATTGACATGTTCCTATTTTTAGTTACCACTCAACTATTTCTGAGTGTTGCTCATTGTGGAGCAACAACCAAACCTCCCTGCTTGTAGAAATGAGCATATTAAGGTTAAAACTTGTGGTTTACCATTTGCATAAAGGTACTATCCAAAATGCTGTCTACCACCTGCTAAATGTATAACCAAGATCATCCCCTTGGAGAGCAAGCAAAATGATCCTAGCTGGAAAATTCAACAGTATCACTACCTGCCTTTCACTTTGTGAACTAACAAGAGCTTGGGTATATATTTTCAACCAGGGAAGGGTACCAAAGCAAAAGTTCAGACAAAAGCCCAAATAAAATTGTTGGGATATTCCATTCCACCTTAAGGAACAGGCATGATTATTGTGTGTCACATGCCTGTTTACACTCCAGCACAGCTTGCTGGCAACCTCCGTTTGTGTATGGCTTTTGCTTTTGCCGTTTTGCTTTGGACATGAAGGAGATCAGACATGTTTCCTCTTGTCCTGATGTACGCTGAGTAAACTGGTTGTAAATATGCTCACACAGCCTCTCCTGCCACTTCTGTTTGCGCAGTGTTTACTCTGCTGAGTAGCATGCCCTAGCTTCTGAAGCTGGGGTTGCAGATTCATGTTGCATCAAGGACTGGAGTTCGCCCGGCACAATGACCGGTGGGCTGGAGCCAGCTGGGGGCCTGCCAATTGCCCCCGTTTCCTTGGTTGTATGCTATCAAAAATATCCTTTCCTTTCTATTTTCTACTTTCCACTTTCAGAGTCCATCTTGTTTTTTAAACTGGTGACTTACAAATTCCTTTTAGTTGTCGCCCTCCTAGAGTAGTAAGGTTGCTTAAGGAATTCGTTTTAGTGTGAATTCCAATGTCAGTTGACTTGATCAGCACCTCCTGCACTAATGTGCTGATCAGAACATACTTATCGTTCAGATTTGGCACTTCTCTGAAATACAGGAAATGATTCTCAGCTCAAGAAAAAAAAATGTATGAAAATGCATTACAAAATCTGACCAAATAATGCCATTGAGCAAAATTCACTATATGCTCCACTTTAGGACATATGGGATAGGTGAAAAAGATGGTCCTAAATGCCAATGAAAAGGGGCGGGGGAGACCAAACTTTAAGCAAATTACTCAGCTGATACAGGCAGCCGCATTATCCCATGCTACAGACTGGGGATGTTGGTAGATGGAATTTTCTCAGCAGATGACAAAAACCTGGTGATGGTTCACAGGCTGCATAAATACCCTGGGAGTGGACCTGAGGGAATCCTACCTGCTCCGTCAGGTCCACCCCCAAGGCCAGCCCTGCATCCAAGCCTGCCTGCCATTGGCCAATCATGCAGGCATCTCCTGATAGCTGTGGGGGTGGGCTTTCCAACCCCCATAGGAGCCAACTCCCAGGGGCCAAGGGGTCTTTGCCCCCCAATAAAATATTTGAGGGGGCCCCCCAAAGTTGATGGGCATTGCCATTCAAATGGTGTGTGTTCATATCATCATGTGATCGATTATGCAGGGTGGTGCTTACCTGAGGCCACCAATATTTTATTCAAGTTGGCACCCTGGCCAACCCTGTCACCTGTTCAGGCAGGATCCCAGTGATCTGAGTCCCCTCGTCAGACCTGTGGGAAGCCACCGCTGGCTCACAATTTCGCCACACCAGGGAGAGTGAACAGACTTCTCAGCAGCAGTAACCCTAAGAGGATTTTCTTGCTTTTTTCAGGTAGTCAGCGGTCTCTGACTGGTTTGCTGTTTTGACTGAGCTCCATCTGTTACTGGAGGTGTAGCAAACCTGCCCTCTTTTCCTGACTGTGAGCTTGAGGTGCACCATGTCTTCATGTATAATAGTAGTAGTAGTAGTAGTAGTAGTAGTAATAGTAAAAAGCAGTGCTTTTTTCTAAAAAAAATGTTTTGGGGATACTCTCATTTTGACAAAAAAAAATTGGCATTTTATCGTTCAAATCAGGAAAAACAAATACAGTAAGTGGACAAAAGTACAGAGAGCATGCATTACCTCATATTACACACCTGACAGCTCACTGTAACTTCTACATTGGCATGAGGTTGTGTGCACTAACATCTTCCCAATGCCTCTGCTTGGTGTAGGTGAAAAATAGTAATTTTCCTACTCATATTGAAATACTGCCCCTTATTGAGGCCAAACTTTCATCAGTAAAACACTACACATCCACATTCCACACTGCTTCACACATTAAATGCTTGCTTCCATCTGATACTCAGGAAACACCAGGAAAGAAAAGGAAGTCACTATCAGAGGTGGTAACAACGAAAATGACCAATCACCATGCTTGATTCCAATTCCTACTTCACACGTTAAACGCTCGCTTCCATCTGAGACTCAGGAAATACCATGACAGGACATGAGGCCGCCATCGGGTGTAGCAATGGAACTGATGATTCAATGTGCTAGAGAAGAAACTAAAATTTATTTATTTTATAGTTTCTTCTCCTGTTGGATTCACAAAATGTTTAGGGGTATGCGTACCCCTGTGTACCCCCAGAAAAAAAAGCCCTGGTAAAAAGTTAAAACTTGTGAACTCCTGGGAATGAAGCAGGCTTGATTCATGAGTTTGGTACAGATCAATTTCCTTGAAGAAACTGCAGAGTTTCTGTGCTATTCTATTACGGAGAAAAAAAAGCAAACAATGTTAATGCTTAAGCTACAAAAATCTTTGATGTTTTAGCTAATCGCTAATTCAAGTAGTCTCGATGGCGGCTGCAGTACCATCTTTCCGATAAAGCTGATTTGCTGGGTTGTGTGCTCGGCTAGAAGCTGAGGGCTTGTCGTGACCTCACAGTAGTGTAGTAAGTCAGAGCAGACATTTGGACACTCCCAGATGGTTCTTTTCTTGCCCTTTAAATTAATATCATTGCCAATACCCTCCTGTGTACTTGTCCACACATAGTCAACAGTGGTGACAAGATAGCCACTTCCTAATAAAATGTGACAACACGGTATGGCTGCCCAGAGCTTGCTGTGTGAGCAGACCCACCAGGAGCCTTTACTAAAAGATTGCATGTCACATTCGAGGCAAATCAAAGAATCACTGTACTGAAAAATAATGTCATAGAGTCTGTAATGAAAGCTGCAGATCTGCATGAATTGAACGGCTGTGGTCAGTAAACTCCTAACAATAAGAGAATAGCTCACCCCCAAATTACCCTTCAAATGTTTTAGCACCACAAGTTATTGACACTCACCACTAGGCCTAATAGGGCAGTGTGGCGATCACACAGGGTCCCCGGACGTTTGACAGTCTATTGATCCCTGTGCCACCACTGTGATTGCTTCCCCGCTGCCATCAACCCATTTCTCTCGGGTACACACGGAGTCCAGACAGTTGTTAACATTAAAACAAATAATCAGTTTATTTTATAAGCATGAATAAGTTTATGGTTTCAGATAATTTTTCTTGTCAGTTTCTTATCCTTAGTTTCTATACCGGCCTATACCTTCCTAATAACTTCTAACTGATTATCTCAACTGTCTATCTGACTCCTCCTAACAGTTTCACTCACGCTCTCACATCAAAACTAGACCAACCCACAGACTTATCCTCCCTCTTCCTTCTCCAACTCCCAACTGACTTCCCAACAACTCCAACTCTAACTCTAACTCCTCCCCTTGGGTTCCCACTGGCCAATCACTTCACACTCATTTAACCCTTTCCTGATGACCCACCTAGGAGGGCAAATGCCACAGGCAGGCTATTCACACATGTTCCCATCGTATTCTTTTTGGGGATATGAGATATTTCTTCACGGCAGTAGTGATGGGTGCCCCATTGGGATTGATAGGCTAGAAGGCAGGGATATCAACTGCAGGTTGAGCCAATGACAAGCAGATCCACCCTAGGTGGGGGCTGAATGCACTTCAGATAGAATAATAATAAATTTTTATTTGTATCCCGCCCTCCCCAGCTGAGGGAAAACAACACAATATTCAAAGATTATGCAGGAAGTTGAAATAGAATTAGAAATTCACCTTCCTACATGGCCATCCCCCCTACTACAAGTGCGTTTAAAAGTCTTAAAGAGGTAAAGGTACCCCTGACCGTTAAGTCCAGTCGCAGATGACTGGGGTTGAGGCGCTCATCTCGCTCTATAGGCCGAGGGAGCCGGCGTTTGTCCACAGACAGCTTCTGGGTCATGTGGCCAGCATGTCTAAGCCGCTTCTGGTGAACCAGAGCAGTGCATGGAAACGCCGTTTGCCTTCTTGCCGGAGCGGTACCTATTTATCTACTTGCACTTTGATGTGCTTTCGAACTGCTAGGTGGGCAGGAGCTGGGACCAAACAACGGGAGCTCACGCCGTCATGGGGATTCGAACCGCCGACCTTCTGATCGGCAAGCCCTAGGTTTTCCACGCATGAACATCAAATGTGAAGGATTTTTAGATGGCATAGGTGAAATTTGTCTGGATGCAGTGTTGGGATCTGGGAAAGCTAGGCTGCCTTTTCCCCAGTCCTAAGAGGTACAGCAAAGGGCAGCAGACTCATTTATAATTTCATAACAAATAGTTCAGGTGGCAGTAAATATTCCAAAATGGACTCTAGTAATCTGTTGTAAAGCTCACTCGGTCATGCTACTGCTTTTGGAAGAACTCTTCAACTACATCTGCAATGAACAACGGAGCCCTAAGACGCAAAGGATGTAATTTAAACCAGCCTGCTGGCATTTCCTCGATTAAGCCTGCTATTTTTACAAATGCCACTGAGCATATGTGAAATTGCAATTTTGTATACCAGTTACTGACTGCCAAATCTCCTGGCCAAATCACCCTTTTCCTCCTTACACAGTTACTGGATGGCTCAGGCTACAGTGGTGGAGCTAGAAGCAAAGGAGAAATGTTCTCAATTAATGATCAGGGAGCTCATGATGCCACTGCTTAGTTTTACTTAAGTGGGTATAATGTGGATCAAATACATTGGAGAACCAGTGGCACCCCAGTGTAAGTTCCCCTAATGCCCCCCTCCCCTGTATATGCATTTTCCATTCTGAATATTCATTGTGTATTACATGAAGAAAGCCCCAGGAAGAAAATAAATAAGGGCCTCAAGGGACAGAAAAGAAGTAATAGAGTTGGTTGGTTGGCATCAGTTTACCTCAGGAAACAATGGAGTGCCTCCCAGGGTCAAGTCAAACTGCCTCTTTGGGGCACAAGCCTAGGTAGTGTGTATGGAGGTCTGGGGCTGTCCAGATAACAACACACACACACACCCTGTTGGGAATTCCATTCCACCCTTTGCTGCAGATGTGTGGGATTGTCACATGTCACATGTCTGTTTACCTTCCAGCACAGATTTTTGGAGTCCCGTGAGCGAAACATCATCTCTGTATTGCTTTTGTGCACTCTCTCTCCGAGAAGAAAGACAAGGAGAGAAGCCATGTTTTCTTTGTCCTGATTTATGTACAATAAATGTAGCCTAGATCTGTTGTGTGTTTACTCTGCTGAGTAACGTGTGCTCATGCACAGCAACATGAGTCGCAGACACACGTCGGAAGAGGATGACTGATGGATCTCCACAGTGGTAAGGCTGAGAAGGGAGATGCTCCGGCTGGGGCCTGTCCAGCTGGATTTCCATCGTGCGGTTCCGACACCCCTGGCCTTGTTGGTGTGGTCTAAAGGAAAGCAGAGCAATATGTTTGGCACCAGCTCGGATGCAGGAGTTGCTGGAAGGAGGTGTACAAGGCGCCACCCAACTGTCTTAGGGATTCCACTCCAGATTTGCGTAGGGTTTAATTCTTAGCCCTTTCTTCTCCCAAAAACATCCTACAAGGTAGAGGAGGTAGGATTGGACTTTTCCTTTTCTTTGGGCTACATTCCCAAGCTGACGAGCCTCATCAGCCCCTCACTTTCCTCTAGAGTACACCAAAACTGCCTTCTCGACCATTGATCACACTATTGGTCTCAACCGCTCAATCCGCAGGAGCCTGTCTTCACATGCAGGGGAAGCTCCTAACTCACTGAGGGTTTGAGACCCATTGGCTCCCTTCACCTGGTTTACCTGGCCAGTCAAAGCTGTTCCTGGGGCATGGCTGCTGTTGTGTACTGACAACTTCTAGGAGCCACAGGTGAGAGCTGAGTGCCGGGAATCATTGAGTAGGAGCTTGTAAACCTCCCCCCTTTTGTCCAGCCCTCATTTAACAACGCTTGGTCTTCTTTCCTCCTTGTTTCAACAGCCCTTTTTGGTTCCCAATATATTTGTGTCCTGCCTTGCTTCTGTTATGCTGTTGTTGTTTAGTTGTTTAGTGGTGTCCAACTCTTTGTGACCCCATGGACCAGAGCACGCCAGGCACTTCTGTCTTCTACTGCCTCCCGCAGTTTTATCAAACTCATGCTGGTAGCTTCAAGAACACTGTCCAACCATCTTGTCCTCTGTCGTCCCCTTCTCCTTGTGCCCTCCATCTTTCCCAACATCAGGGTCTTTTCCAGGGAGTCTTCTCTTCTCATGAGGTGGCCAAACTATTGGAGCCTCAGCTTCACGACCTGTCCTTCCAGTGAGCACTCAGGGCTGATTTCCTTAAGAATGGAGAGGTTTGATCTTCTTGCAGTCCATGGGGCTCTCAAGAGTCTCCTCCAACACCATAATTCAAAAGCATCAATTCTTCTGCTATCAGCCTTCTTTATGGTCCAGCTTTCACTTCCATACATCACTACTGGGAAAACCATAGCTTTAACTATACGGACCTTTGTTGGCAAGGTGATGTCTCTGCTTTTTAAGATGCTGTTCTGTTATGTAGGGATATCCTATTTTTTTCTTCCATCATAGGCTGAGTGAGATTCAGCTGTTCAGCCTCACTTTCTTGTTACAGAAGACTTGCTGCCTGCCATCTTGCCATCAAGGAAAGACTGCTTTAATCACAGACACGGACATGTATATGTTAGGGGAAAGTGTGCATAAAAGCAGGCATCTAGTTATGAAAACAGCATACGACAATGCTTTGTTTTAGGGAAGATTGCTCAGAAAGTTTATTTAGTAGGCAGAATTGTATGAGCATTATTAGGAGAAAGGCACACCCAAACGCTTATAATTTTTTGCAAGGACTTGATTTGTTTTTCAGTAAACCAGTGCAGATCAATAGGACAAGCTGAATTTAAGATTGAAAAAAAATGAGAAATGGAGAGGATCCAAAATGGACAGATTTGTAATAATAATAATAAGAATTGTAAAGGGAATTGGGGTTGGTCGTGCGTAAGTGGGCTGCTGCTCTAGGCAACGTTGTCTGGCTAAACCTTTCCCTGGCTGGACAGCCCTTTCTCCGTGGCTGTGTCAGTCACTGGCAGAATCCGTCAGTGGGTGTTTCCTGAACTTCTTCCAACATAAAAGCTGCTTGACACCAAGTCTCTGCCTAGCTTCCCTGCGTGGAAGTCTTCTGCGCAGAGTGGGCGTGGCCAGCGGAGGTCCTGGGCTCTCCCCGCTGGTCTCTGCGGAAGAGTCTTGGAGCCATCTCTCCGAAGTCCTTCCCTGCTCCCCTTTCTTCCTGGTGTCATGCCGATTTCCTTCCCCAAAGGAAGTGTTCTCTCTCTCCCTGCTGGTCCCTTCTCCTGCATCATTGGGGAGCCTTACCTCCACTCTTGGCTCCGATGGCAGTTCCCTGATAATAATAATAATAATAATAATAATAATAATAATAATAATAAAGCCTGTCCATCTGTCCATCTGGGTGGCTTACAGCATATCTAAAAACATAAGAAAAACATAAAGTGTTCAAAAACCTTCCAATACAGGGCTTCTGGCTTCTAAAAGTGCAATTCTTTATCTCCTTGACATCTAAAGGGAGGGCGTTCCACAGGGATGCCACCACTACCAAGAAGGCCCTCTGCCTTCTCTGTCCATCCCTAGGTGTGCCTACTTTAGTTTTGCAGTTTTCTTTTGGGTTTAGCTAGAATATCTGGTGCTTTTTTAAAAATAGAAAGTGTAGGAACGAGAGTACTCTCAGAACCTCTTAACAGTTAGGGCAAATTAATCTGTTAAGTGATGCTGAGCATGTATACTTGAGAACTCAAGGACCTTGCTTCCTTCCTTCCCTACTACTCCATTTCATCCCTTCTTTTATTGGTCTCTGATGTGCTGTGTTTTACATTCCAGTGCTCCAGTAGTTAGTTGGCTAGTTATTAAGAGTATTTGTAGTCTGCATTTCACCCAAATTTGCCAGGGCAGAAAATGCATAAGCATTCAACTCAGATCTACAATGCAAAGGCTAAAACAAAATCCAGCTATAAGTACCCTGAAATAGAAAATAGCAAAAGCTACCCAACAGCATCAATGGAAACAATTCTCTCTTGATACTGAGTACACCTTGTTCACCTCGCCACTCCTCAAAGGTCTGGATAAAGAGGTGCATCTTTGCTTGCTGGATAAAAGTCAGTAGTGTTGAGCTGCCTCAGAGTGGAGCTTATTATACACATGTGAAGATGCCAGAATTTAAATAGGATCTCTAAAATTATTTCTGAACTTGGAGCGTGTGCAGTTTCACCAGCTTTCTTTAGCTTTCTCCAGTTTAGCTTTCTTCAGTTTACCAACACACATGAATGCATGCATAAAACACTGAAGAAAAAGAAATCTTGGTGAAATCTTTTTGTGTGGTTTTTTACTGCTGTACAAACATTGGTAAAAGCCATACAAAACCAATGTTGACCCCCCTGCCCTTTCCTGCCAGTGATATATCAGTGGCCATGAATGTACTGTTGGTGGGGGAGAGGTAAAGAAACTGTAAGCTGTGGCAAACAGTACACAAACATTGCTTTATACAAAATTTGTTTCGGTGTTTCTTTTTAAATGACAAATGGATTGGAAACAAGACTGGGTAATTTCTAAATCTGGGTAATTTGTAAATTTAATATCTGCAAAGAAATTCAGATGAGGTGGATTTTCGAAACATTGTGGATTTTGCTAATCACAACAAAGAAGAACTTTGTAAAGCAAATGTAATTTTTCTGTAAAAATTAGGAGCAGCAGGGATCTCTAGGTGGTTGCTCCTTGGACTGTGGCCCAGGAGAAGGATTATATTTGAAATTATCACCACCACCATCATCCAGGACTATACTTATTTTATTTGCATTCCTAAAAATTAAAGATTTCAATTCCTTTTCTTTTTAAAAAATACAGCCCCTCTCCTGAAGCGTTACGTATTTTCCGGTTGTTTTTCTACAAAGTTGCAGAAACAGAGCAGAACTGACGCAATCATATTTCAACCGTACAAAACTCTTTCAATTATTTTATTTTGAATGACATCAGCTAGAGAAAACTCCCCCCCCATGTCTCTAAATATATATTTATATATTTATCTGCTTAAGACAGATGTGCTGGCATCTTCATATTACTTCCTGTCGCTACTGCTAGCTGACGATACAACTGAAATGCAACCTTGCAATGCAATTTACTGCGCTCGTCGTTTGCAGTTCACTAACAGGTTGTTTGATCTTTGTGACTGAAAATCATTCTTTCAGTTTCCCCTACAGAGAGAGAAAGAGAACTTTATTTAAATAAATTTAAAGTCTACCTACTGACAGTGTATCATTGCTGTTACTGGCAGCCCTTTGAAATACTGCTTCTCAAAGCTCGAGGATTTAAAATAGATTGTCTGGTTTCCAAGCCCTTCTCCCTTTACTGAAACACAGGCAGGGCGGATATGACATCATAAAATAAGGCTGAATTTGCTGGGCGGTTTCCAGTGAAATCTAGAATGCCTTTGTGCAAGATGGTAGCTATACAGTTTAATCACTTTACTTTTCCATCAACAAAAATACCAGTAATGTAACACTACCTGCTTATCTCACCAACCCTCCTACCCATACCCTACCACGTCTTCCTAAGCCCCTTCCCTTATTCTTTGCTAAACCTCTGCAGCTCACCCACAGCACGATTACGATATCTTTATTGTCATTGTCCCATGCAGAACAATGAAATTGAAAAACTACATAAAAACTACATAAAACTACCACAAAACTACATAAAACATTCAAAACCCCCTAAAAACTCTAAAACCCCATTTTAAAATACACTATACTATAGAGACCCCTTATGCTGTGTTTAGAACCAGAATTGCATTTGCATAGAAACTGTTTCTCAGGCGGCTAGTCCTGGACTTTATAACCCTATACCTTCTTCCAGAAGGCAGAAGCTGAAAGAGATCATTTCTGGGGTGTGTACTATCCTGTGCTATCTCTGAAGCTTTCTTATGGCACCTGGCAGCATAGATTTGATCTAAGGTGGGAAGAGTGCACCCAGTTATTCTCTCTGCAGTCTTTACAACCCTGGATAGCATTGTTTTTTCCCTGGCCATGCAGCTCCCAAACCACACACACAGACCATAAGTTAGTACGCTCTCTACAGTGCAATGGTAAAATGCCATCAACAGACCCTTTGAGAGATTGTTTTTCCGGAGGATTCTCAGAAAATATAACCTCTGCTATGCTCTCTTCACCAGGTCTTTGCTGTTCTCTCCCCAGGTTAGGTCGTCTCTCAACTCCATTCCCAGAAATCAAAACACCAAGACCCGTTCCACACACTTCCCCTCAATAATAAGTGGCTGAATATTCAATTTACATTTCCCTGACAGTCCTTTCGCTGAACCTGCCCCATTGACACTTGTCCAGTTCCCTTTACACTGCATGGCACCCCTCTTGCTCAACCCGGACGCCATCACAACCCTAGCTCATTCAACCACTTCAACAACCCAACTCATCTGCCAGCCAACCCTTCTTGTTTGCCCCCACTGCCCCTCTTACATTCCCACTCTGCCCCCTGCCATCCGTCTTGCTTCCCCAGCCACCACAAGCCCAGCTTGCTCTGCTGTCTGCCACTCTCCAGTGTCACAGTCCTCCATGCGCTGGTAGTGGTTTAGTCCTGCTGGCCACACGACTCAGAAAGCTGTCTGTGGACAAACGCCAGCTGCCTCGGCCTGAAAGTGAGATGAGCGCTGCACCCCATGGACGGCCTTTGACCGTCCATGGGTCCTTTGCCTTTTACATTACCCTACAACATGCATTGGGACACGGGTGGCACTGTGTGTTAAACCACAGAGCCTAGGACTTGCTGGTCAGAAGGTTGACGGTTCAAATCCCCGTGACGGGGTGAGCTCCCGTTGCTCGGTCCCAGCTCCTGCCAACCTAGCAATTCAAAAGCATGTCAAAGTGCAAGTAGATAAATAGGTACCACTCCGGCGGGAAGGTAAACGGTGTTTCCATGTGCTGCTCCAGTTCACCAGAAGTGGCTTAGTCATGCTGGCCACATGACCCAGAAGTTGTACGCCGGCTTCCTTGGCCAATAAAGCGAGATGAGCGCCGCAACTCCGGAGTCATCCGCGACTGGACCTAATGGTCAGCGGTCCTTTACCTTTACAGCATGCAAAGTCCATCACTAGTAGAATGATAGACTAACACAAATATGCTATAAAGCCACAAGTGGGACCTGTAAGAAAAATGTTGCACTGCAGAGTGCTTTTGTTCCCGGTTTGCAAAGAAGGAAACACAACATAAATTGAGAGGTGTGTGTTATAATTATTTGTATATTGTTTGCATATTGATGGCAATGAATAACAGCAAACACCAATTATATTTGCGGGATTGATTTCTATTCTGGACATGAGGTTCATAAGTAAACGCCAGCAATTTCCACTCCCATTTCTGTTTTCGTCAGAATTCTCCAATATCCCTGATTCAGTTCATCCATGTCACTTGATACAATCTCCAAAATGCATCACCTTTTAATTATTTATTTATCTTGTCTCTATCCCCCAGTCTGTCTGAAATTATCAGCTGGATTAAAGCTAGCCCCAAAACTTTTTGCTGCTTGAATTAAAGTAAAAGCTGCCCCCTTTCCATAGAAGTCAACGAGTCTGGCAGCTGAATACAGCGGACGCTCAGGTTGCGAACGTGATCCGTGTGGGATGCACGTTCGCAACCTGCAGCGTTTGCAACCCACAGCGGCGCATTTGCACATGTGCTGGTTGCGATTTGGTGCTTCTGTGCATGTGGAAAGCGCGACTAAGCGCTTCTGTGCATGTGTGACCACCGAAACCTAGAAGTATCCCGTTCCTGTACTTCCGGGTTTCGGCAGTCCATAACCCGAAAAAACGCAACCTGAAGCATCTGTAACCCGACGTATGACTGTATTACTTTGCTGGCAATAAGCTAGCATTCTCCACCGCAAGGCAGCAGGCTAGTTTCAGAGGCTATTGCTGTCCCTACACTTCTGTTTGTCTAATGTTAGGGCTGACACCGCGGTAAATTACATGGGATCCACTGCTTTTATCCTCACGTATGTCCTGTGAGATTAAGTCATGCTGAGAATTAGTGATGGGCTTTTGGTCACCCATGACCATGGGTGGATGAATAGGGTTTTGAATCCAGGTCTGAACAGTAGAATAAATGCTTCATCTACACTGCATGGGGACGCGGGTGGCGCTGTGGGTTAAACCACAGAGCCTAGGACTTGCCGATCAGAAGGTCGGCGGTTCGAATCCCCGCGACGGGGTGAGCTCCCATTGCTCAGTCCCTTCTCCTGCCAACCTAGCAGTTCGAAAGCATGTCAAAGTGCAAGTAGATAAATAGGTACTGCTCCAGCGGGAAGGTAAACGGCGTTTCCATGTGCTGCTCTGGTTCACCAGAAGTGGCTTAGTCATGCTGGCCACATGACCCAGAAGCTGTATGCCGGCTCCCTCGGCCAATAAAACGAGATGAGCGCTGCAACCCCAAAGTTGGCCACGACTGGACCTAATGGTCAGGGGTCCCTTTACCTTTACACTGCATAGGCCCTCTATGGCCCTAGCCCTTTTAAATGTATTTTCTGACTATAAACCTATGGTGCTATATAAAACATAGTAATAAGCACTGCTCTTCAGAATACTTCTATGACAGCATAGAATTTTCCACTGAAATTGCACCACTTAAGAAATGAACATTATATTAGCTGCTTTTGTTAGTCACACTTTGTTCAGCTGCCTACCCACTAATTCACCATATATATATATATATATATATATATATAAACATTCCCAGGGCTGGTTCACACATCACTTTAATAACAATGCATATATAAATTGTCACTGATTTCTCTATGTCTTAGGATCTCAGAATGGCTTACATATAGCTCTCAGTTGGTCACCCATCCAGGCTGTAATTGGATGTTGTGAGTTATCATTGGGCTTATCTTCTACAGGTACAGATTTTATATAGAAATGTCACAGACTAATGCCCTCTTCAGACAAACTATGCTCATTGATATGTGAGGAGTACCATGCCTTGATATTACATTCCTCTTTGGTCACATTCTGCATTAGGAACATGAACAGTTGCAGAGGGGAAGCTGATGTACATACAACTCTGCATGAGTTTAAGAAGAAGAAGAAGAGTTTGGATTTGATATTCTGCCTTTCACTCCCCTTCAGGAGTCTCAAAACGGCTAACAATCTCCTTTCCCTTCCTCCCCCACAACAAACACTCTGTGAGGTGTGTGGGGCTGAGAGACTTCAAAGAAGTGTGACTGGCCCAAGGTCACCCAGCAGCTGCATGTGGAGGAGTGGAGATGCGAACCCGGTTAATTTAAACAAATTAATGGAAGAGAAGTCTATGTCGGTTTGCATTTCGTAGTACAGAAAGTATTGATCTGATGTGTAGAGGTCTTCCCTATTCTGATTAATTCAAGAGAGTTCTGGAAGCTTCTGGAAGCATTTATGTGTGAAAGAAACAAGCAGAAAGATCATGATGTTTGGATTATTCCTTCAGAGAAGCTGAGTACAGCTGGTTTAAACTGGTTCTGTAATCTCTTTCTATCAAGGTCATGCTGACTATAATAATAAGGTCGGAAGGAGCATGGGTTTCACTTTTTCTTTCTATTTTGTTTCCTTCTGGTGTGGTGTTCTGTACATAGTATGCTTAGTGTTAAGGTTTTGACTTATTAAAAGTTATTGTAAGCTTAAGTCTGCTGCAACTGGATTTCTTATAGACAGTGCCAATCCTGAATGGATTTGTGACCATTATGCTCATTTGCCTTCAGTAGCAGTAAAGCTTTGCTGGCAGTCACAGAGGAACCCTCTCTGGCACCCGGGGCGGGATGCCGAGGGGCGGGGCAAACCGCCCGGTGGTGCATGTGCGACACCCATAAGGACTGCACACACGTGGCAGCCAGTATGGTCATTGTGCAAGTGGCAGCCTGTACGGACGCTGCGCATGAGCAGCAGCCCGTACGGACTGCGCATGTGTGGCATCCAGTACGATCACTGTTTGAGTGGCAGCCCATATGGATGCCATGCGCGCAGTGCCCATACTGACTGCATGCGTGCCCTCGGCCACTCTGCAGCTGGAGGGAGGCAGCAGGCCATCTTGTCACCCCCCCAGGATGGCACCTGGGGCACATCGCCCCCTCTGCCCCCCCTTCGTATGCCCTTGTTTTGTGGATGAAATACAATTGCCTCTGATCTATTTTTGGGGAATCCTGCAACATGTTTAAGTTGTTACTCTGCTAATGATACATTGGAATCTACTCTGGATCAATACTGAGTAGAATTCCATGACAGTCTATTAGTCGATACTAGCCATGGTGATTCTACTGCCAGTGTCAGAAACCGTAAGCCTCTGAAAACCAGTTGATGCTGGGATCACTGATTGGGAGTGAGCTGTTGAGCTCAGGTTCTGTTTTCAGTCTTTGCATGGACATCTGTTTGGCCATGGTGAGAACACGATGCTGGACGAGATGAGACTTTGGCTTGATCCAATGGGTTTTTCTTATGTTCTTATGTAGAATTCCAGACAATCAGGAATCCTATGCAATCAAGTCTCCCGATACCATAGAAAGTTAAGCACACAGAGTTAGGTGTGCATAGTGATGTATGGAAGTGAGAGCTGGACCATAAAGAAGGCTGATCGCCGAAAAATTGATGCTTTTGAATTATGGTGCTGGAGGAGACTCTTGAGAGTCCCATGGACTGCAAGAAGATCAAACCGATCCATTCTTAAGGAAATCAGCCCTGAGTGCTCACTGGAAGAACAGATCCTGAAGCTGAGACTCCAATACTTTGGCCACCTCATGAGAAGAAAAGACTCCCTGGAAAAGACCCTGATGTTGGGAAAGATGGAGGGCACAAGGAGAAGGGGACGACAGAGGATGAGATGGTTGGACAGTGTTCTTGAAGCTACCAGCATGAGTTTGACTAAACTGCGGGGGGCAGTGGAAGACAGAAGTGCCTGGCGTGCTCTGGTCCATGGGGTCACGAAGAGTCGGTCATGACTAAACGACTAAACAACAACAAGCTTTTACTTCCGCGGGTGTTTGTGCTCAAAGAAGTAACATTGCGGGTGGGTACAAAGGGATGTAAGATAACAGGGCATGGCTGGCCAATGCAGCCCCAGTCCACGCGGCTCATTTGTTCCTCTGTCTTCATTTGCATGTGCTTTTTATTTGCTAATACAGAATATCAGCATGCATCTGCTGAAATGGGCTTAAGTCCACGAACACTTTAGCTCTTAGTCTTTAAACTGCCACAAAGATTATTTGCTGTTTTGGCAGAAGACTGACATGACTTCCTGTCTGGAAGTTTGTACAGGGCGGTAGGATCACTTTTTTCCTGGATACAAATTTTGTCGGCCCACCTCTTGATTAAATAAATTTTAGTTGATTTATTGACTGATTGAAAGAAAATTATATGATCACATCAGTTAAATAAAATGCTCTGTTTTAGCTAATGGCAGAGCATACATCATCTTTAAAGAAGCAAGTCTCCTTGATTCAGGCGGGGATGTATCTTTGAAGATGGCAATAGCTGCAAGTACTTGAGTAAAATATTTCTTTACGAAAGTAAAATATGCCATCTCGTTAATCAGAGGAAACCTTTTATTTGATTCAAAATGGTTTAAATGATTAATCCAAATGTCGCTCAAAAGGGGTTTTTCTTTATTCAGAAAGAAAGGCAAAATTCCTGCAACAGAAATGCATTCTTGAGGGAAGGTGTGTGATCTGCTTGAAACATATGAGCAAAAAGCAAATACTTCTTGCACACATGATGGATTATATGAAAACACTCTTTCATTTTTTAAATACTTTGTGAAGACACCATGCAATTTTACCACAGATAGTTAAGAGAGCTTGCCCACAACCTCAAGGAACACTTACATGAAAACAGGAAAAAAAAATCCAGAACATTGTTCTGAATTAATTGAAGACAATTAACTATTGCTGAATTTGAGATTGTTGAAGCCAAGGCAATCTGTGACCTTTCCAAGTTTGTTAATGAACGGCTCTCTTATAATGTCAGAGCACCTAATCAATACCAACAGTCAAACCTTTTTGAAAGGAAATCCCATCTCACACACAAATGACCTCTGTGGCTTTTGGATCTTCTGAATCAGAAATGTGAGCCTACAAATCAACTCTCCTTTTTTATCCTTCAGCTGAAGTGGAGATATAAAGCCTACTGTCTAGGACCGAAAACCTTTATATCAATGATGTTCCTAAGCCTTTAACAGCTATCAAACATGTAGAAATGTAGCCAGTAACATTTTCCCCATCACCTTTTCTGTGTCTGAAAATGCACTGGCAGTTAAATTATTGCAAGTTAGGCACTTAAGCCCTGCCAGATAATAAGGTTGGAAGTACTAGCAGGGGCAAATGTCAATTATTATTCTAACTGTTGCTCTTTTTGAGGAATTTACCGTATATTTCTGAAAAAAATGGTCTGCAAAATCTCCATTTTATTTTTTTTAAAGAAAAGACATGGACAGGAATGCATTGTCAGTCTAGATCCAACCCAGAGGCATTGTCGTATTCAAAAATATACCAATTTAAATCACCGAAGTCCATTAATTTCAATGAGTCCACTCTGTGATTTAATATTTCTCTTGATAATTCATATCACTCTTGATATGAATGTTTGGGAGCTATTGGTGGTGGAGAAATGACATCAGTTGAGTCCTCCAAAAGATAAATGGAAGGATAAATTCCCAGAGTTTGCTGTGAAGAGGGAATGCTTGCTAAGCTACTATGGGAATTGTAGTTCTGGAAGAGAACTACAGCATCCTAACAACACAGCACCCTTAACAAACTACAGATCCCAGGATGCTTTGTGGGAAGACATGATTGTTTAAAGTCATATCACAGGGCTTTAAATGTATGGTCTGACTAGGAGGTGGGGATAAGGGAATATGCCCAACACAAAATAGATGTGGGTCCATGGGTTATTTGTATAGGTATTTCTGCCCTTAGGCCCTGATTCACATACACATGTTGAGCTTTCAATTTCACTCAGAAGTCATCAAGATCGGTGTAAGTTTAAACAAATGATCTATCACACACCATTTCCCCTTCACATTTGTTAATTCTTTCCTCTGCTTAAAAAAATAGGCATGGGATCAAACTAAAGAAAAAAAATCCTTGAAATGTCTTTAAAGTCATTAGATAAGCAAATGTGACTGGACATCATAAAGGCTTGAAAAAAAATTTCAAAGCCTACAGCCAAAGTGGCTTAATTGACATAGAAATTTGCTGCCTGGCCATATTTCCTTTTTAATCAGCACTTTAACACAAACCAACTGCCTTCCTGTGCTTAAACTGGTAATCATTCCAGACAATTTACTTACATTTCTCAAACTTATAAGCCACCATGGGGCCATTCAAACAATTCCGAGACCTCAAATTTACCTTATAACAAAGCCATTGTAAATTGTCCTGTGGGCTTCTCAAGTCACCAATCTGTTATTTATGCTAGCAATCCAAACATTCTCTTAACATGTTGATTTCCCCTCTGCAGAGTGCTTCAAGGTTAACCTCAGCATTGCACATCTGCTGTAATTATCCCTTGGCTTTTCAGAGGTTAACAGACTTCTCATTAAACTATAAATGGGAGACCCTGTTCGAGAGTTCTCTTCAAAGCTGAACCTTTTTGACCTTTCTCTTAATGATTTGAGCTTGACTCCTAGCATTCTTTGAAATCGTGGACACAGGAAATCTCCAATCTTCAGAAACATGGCACACTTTACCCAGCTGGTCTACAATTTAGATGGCATTTGCACTGCTTTGCCCCTTTGCTGGGAGGTCAGGTGAGCGCTACCACCCCAACCCAACCCACTGTATGCTACTAATAACATAAGAAAATCATGCTGGATCAGGCCAGTGACCCATCTATTCCAGCATCTTGTTTTCACTTGAAAACAGGTTCTAGGTGCAAGAGGTTTCCCAGTAGTGATGTATGGAAATGAGAGCTGGACCATAAAGAAGGCTGATCGCAGAAGAATTGATGCTTTTGAATTATGGTGCTGGAGGAGACTCTTGAGAGTCCCATGGACTGTAAGAAGATCAAACCTCTCCATATTGAAGGAAATCAGCTCTGAGTGCTCACTGGAAAGACAGATCGTGAAGCTGAGGCTCCAATACTTTGGCCACCTCATGAGAAGAGAAGACTCCCTGGAAAAGACCCTGATGTTGGGAAAGATGGAGGGCACAAGGAGAAGGGGACGACAGAGGATGAGATGGTTGGCCAGTGTTCTCGAAACTACCAGCATGAGTTTGACCAAACTGCGGGAGGCAGTGGAAGACAGGAGTGCCTGGCGTGCTCTGGTCCATAGGGTCACGAAGAGTCGGTCACGACTAAATGACTAAACAACAACAACAGGTGCAAGAGGACTCTCCCCTCCTGAAGTTTCCAGCAACTAGTATTCAGAAGCATACTGTCTTTCACTATGTTTACTGCTTTTAGCCGTAATTTCTGAATTCATCAGGGGCAGGGGGGAATGTCCTAGGTGACAAGACTAAGGTGCCGGCTCATAAAGTGGTTGCTGGCCAGATCCAGGTACTTTTGGATAGAACTAGTTCTGGATCCCTTCCACCAGGGTGCAGCCCCACTTTTTGTACTTAGACTGCCTTGGATATCATGTGCCAGGAAAGAGACAACATACTCTCCCACTGATCAAAATTGGGATTCTTGCTTTTTGGTCCTGAGCTCTTGTGGGAGCCAGCTGATTGGCGCAAGAGTGTGAGACCAAAAAACGAGTGCCTTTTGGTCTGGCAATGTGGCATCATCACCATCATCCTCATCATCTATTATTTATTATTTTTACCCTGCCCATCTGGCTGGGTTTCCCCAGCCACTCTGGGCAGCTCCCAACAGAATATTAAAAACACGATAAAGCACCAGACATTAAAAACTTCCTAAACAGGGCTGCCTTCAGATGTCTTCTAAAAGTCAGATAGTTGTTTATTTCCTTGACATCTGATGGGAGGGCATTCCACAGGGCGGGGCCACTACCGAGAAGGCCTTCTGCCTGGTTCCCTCTGTTTTTATATAATTTTTTATTAGTTTTTTTAACATATTGTTTTTAACAGTAATTAAATATACTTTTACATCTTATTCAAATTTTTGACTTCCATCAATCCTGTCTGAAAATTTTCCAATCTAATCTCTCAGTATGCATTTCTTATCTTCCCTATTACATTCAAACTCATAACCAATATCTCTATCTTTTTCTACTTTGTAACACTTCGTATATTTCTCCTTACAAAACTTCTTGTAGTCCTACTAGCGTAATTTGTTGATTATAGTTGCTCTTCAAATAATTCATATACTTCTTCCAATCTTCTGTAAATCTCTGGTCCCACAGGTTTCAAATCCTTCCTGTCATTTTGTCCAATTCTGCATAGTCCATTAATTTCATCTGCCATTCTTCTTTCATCGGAATTTCTTCTTGTTTCCATTTCTGGGCTAACAATACTCTTGCCACATATGTTGCATATAAAAACAATTTAACATCTTGCCTATTAATGTCCTCTGCCTGGTTCCCTCTAACCTAACTTCTCACAGTGAGGGAACCACCAGAAGGCCCTCAGAGCTGAACAATGGGGGTGGAGACGCTGCTTCAGGAATACTGGCCCGAGGCATGAGCCAGCTGACTTGTGTCAGAGCACTGGACCAAAATACAGGACATTGCAGGATCCAATCAGAAGCCAGAATGGCTTCTGTAATTCTGGGATGTCCCGCTTAAATCGGGACGGTTGAGTGGTATGAGACAGGCTGCATGCAATTCTCTTGGCTCTCTCCAGCCTTTCAGTGGCTGTTGAGACCACAAACCACAGTATCCTTTGGGAACAGCTGTCTGAGTTGGGTCACCACTTTGTGGTTGTTCTGCTCATCTTTGGATGGTTGGTGCCAGAAAGTAGGGCACTATTAACACAGTATTTCATTGGTATTATGATGCTCCAGAACAGGGGTGACCAAATCCCAAGAGACTGTGATCTACTCACGGAGTTATAAACTGGAATGGCTCTACCCCTTTTGGGGGGTTCAGGTCAACATTGTTAAGCTTTTTGTAGAATGGAAAGCCCTGTTTTGGGGGGTGCAGAGCAAAAATATTGAGCTTTTCTTAGGGGAATAAACAACTCAGTTCTATATTCTATTTACCTCTTTGCTTCAACTCTCTAATAATTTATTTTTTTCAAATGCATTTGGACAGGAAATAAAGGCATGAAAAGAACTGTTTCTCCTTTGACTGCAAGTACAGCACAATTTTGAACTGTAGTCTGCTTGCTGTAGGCTTGCTATCAGATGAATGGCTGGTTCTAATTAATATTGACTGTAATAATTTCTGAAGAAAGGGGTGCATGCATCCCCATGACTCCGACCAAGAATTTGCACAATGGGGTCACAATCTGATAACACTTGCTCACAGAGCAATATTTGTTCTTCTCAAAACTGGCATTTTTTTATCGACAGCTTCAGATCACTGAATTGCACTCTGGTCTTTTGAGGTCATCTGTTTGAAGCTGAGCTGAGTGATCATTGATTGGACTGCAATGCTACAGAACTGGGGACAAAATAGGAGGAGGCAAAGTGAACACAAAGATGTCTGATGGTGCTAAATCTCTTATTTCAGTGTCTGGGGATATGGCCCACCAGATGTTGTGGGCATGATCCACAACTCCCAAAGGAAGGTGTGGGTGGAAACTTAGTTGACCATTAGTTTCCATGCACTTCAGATGTTCCTTGGTCCAAAAATAAATATGAACAAAATACTTTCTAAAATGCTCAGTTTTTGATAGAAATTACTTAGAAATGTGCATTTTGAGAGAAAATATATTTTAAATTATATGCATATATAAATGCGATTTTTCATGTAGATTCTTTTAAAAGCAGATTAATGAGGAAATAGGGTGGAGTAGATTTATGCTGAATGCTTGAACAAATAACACATACTGGAACTAGGCTGATTCAGCTATCAGCCTCATTGCAATGACTTCATTTTGCAATCACAGGTGAAAGAGAGGATTTCTCCAGTAACTTGCATTACTTTTTCAGTTCATGTGTGGGTACACTCATTCATTCACAGGACAGTTCATATCTCAGGGCTCTAATATTTAGGATCCTCTTTTGCAAAAACAAAATCATCATTTGGCAAGGAGAGACAGCTTTTGCAGAAATAATTACAGTGGTACTTCGGTTTTCAAATGTCTCCATTGACGAACATTTCGGTTTTTGAACACTGTAAACCCAGAAGTAAATGCTTTGGTTTTCGAACACACCTCAGAAGTTGAACATGAAATGTGGCTTCCGCTGAGTGCAAGATCCTGAGGCCTAGCTGTTGGCTATTGGGTATTCAGTTTTCGAACATTTCAGAACTTGAACGCTCTTCCAGAACAGATTACGTTCGAAAACCGAGGTACCACTGTATAGTATAGTATCCCCACCCCCACCCCCGGTTGCTTGTATTTATCATCGGTTCAGACTGCAAGTTACAACATTACCTTGAGCTATGGATTTATTATTATTATTATTTAAAAACTTGAATGGAAAAATATTTAAAGAGCTTCTATCTTAGAAGCATAATATATTGCATTGTCCATATAAAAATGCACATTGCAGGAGAATTTGGGGCAGCGCAAATAAGGAGAGAGTTGATGCACTCAGGCATAGCTGCCACATTACAAACAAAACCAAGATGAAATAACATAGTGTGTGCTCTGTCACATCTGGAGGGGCACGACTTCCTCATCCCTGAATTTCAGTTCAGATAAACTTTAACTGTAGGCTTTCCATCTCTTCCAGGCAGTCTGCTGGTAATTCCTACTATACTAAAAAGCACACGCATCAGAAATTAGTGCTGGACCAAAATCCATCCTCCATTCCCCCCCCCCCAAAAAAAGTTCCCTTCCTCTGCAAAAGAAGCTTCACCTTTTCTGCCTTGTTCTTAGGGCTCCGCGGAATTTATTTAGATTTTTGGTGGGTGCTAGGTTTTGAGTTCACCTTTCATTGCAGATATGTGCACATTTCTCTTTGCAGGCGCCTCGGTATATTTTTCAATTCTGTTGGGTGACTCAAGAGAGCAGGAAGAACTGGAGGTTACAGAAAAGCCCAGGGAAGTGGAATTATTCAGAAGCTGCTGCTGTTGCTACTGCTGATTTGAAGGTACGGCTGATGCTAAAGAACCACAGCGAGGGCAAGCCTTCCCTTCTACTGAGCTGCAGCATCCAAATATCTGAAGGAGCGCCTATTCCTGCATGAGTCTGGCCATGCCTTAAGTAAGGCTGTGCATTTCTCACATCTGTGGAATGCTTTCCCCAGAGAAACACCCCAATACCCCCATTGCTTGCGTTTAGGCACCAGGCAAGACTGTTCTATTTTCCCAGGCCTTCGGTAGTTACGCTAGCTACAACTGTGATGCTTGTCAGTGTGGTGTAGTGGTTAAGAGCGGTAGTCTCGTAATCTGGGGAACCGGGTTCGATTCCCCGCTCCTCCACATGCAGCTGCTGGGTGACCTTGGGCTACTCACACTTCTTTGAAGTCTCTCAGCCCCACTCACCTCACAGAGTGTTTGTTGTGGGGGGGGAAGGGAAAGGAGAATGTTAGCCGCTTTGAGACTCCTGAAGGGGAGTGAAAGGCGGGATATAAAATCCAAACTACTACTACTACTACTACTACTACTACTACTATTCTTCTTCTTCTTCTTCTTCTTCTTCTTCTTCTTCTTCTTCTTCTAATGGGGTTGGATACGACTTGTCCTTCTAATTTGATTGGGTTCTTGGATGAACATTTTAGGAATTTTGTACATTTAATTTCAAATTTCCTGGCTTTGAGTTGATTTTATCTGTTTGTATTTAATATTGTTAAATACTATATATATATATATATATATATATATATATATATATATATATATTATATTGCTTTGAGATTTATTTATTTATTTGCATAATGCACCTTTGGGGGCAGTGACATGGTGTGCTGTCCTGAAAATGAACTGCTCCAGAAGCTCAAGATAACCCTTCAATTAATTGGCTATGAGCTCATATATGTTTATCCATGCCTGCTTTGATATCCTAATTGGCTTAGCTTTGATGGCACCCTTATCTGTGGGAACTGGGACGTTGGGCTTGGAGCTCAGAACAGGAAACTTGCAATGTTTGGAGTATCTGTTACCTGCACCCCTGGTCAGGTGGCTGACGTAACCTGCCTTAATGTCTTCACTTTGGGATAGGTGCAGACAAGCCATCTCCTTACTGTGGTCCCTACTTGCTATAAGGTAAAAGGTAAAGGATCCCTGGATGGTTAATTCCCGTCAAAGGTGACTATGGGGTTGAGGTGCTCATCTCGCTTTCAGGCTGAGGGAGCCGCCGTTTGTCCACAGACAGCTTTCCGGGTCATGTGGCCAGCAGGACTAAGCCACTTCTGGCACAACAGAACACCGTGATGGAAACCAGAGTGCACGGAAACACCATTTACCTTTCCGCCACAATGGTACCTATTTATCTACTTGCACTGGCATGCTTTCGAACTGCTAGGTTGGTAGGAGCATGTCTGTAAGTTCAAAGGGAACTGGCAGACTGCTTTGCTGTAAGCCTATACCTATTTTCAACAAAGCATTAGAACTGTGCATTTGGGAGTCCCTGTGCATTTGTGAGAAGCCCTGCCTCTCACAAACTCCCATGAGCTTGCCCCAGCTCTGGGACTGTGGCTTGGGTTCACAAAAAAATGGAAGGAGGGAACAGCAAGTTCAGGAATCCACGGGCGCCACCTTGCTGGCTGCAGGGTTCTGCTTTTTCACCATGTTTCCAAGCAGGTAACACAGATACACAGATACCGTAACTCATAAGTATACTTGAATTCATGGAAAGTATGTTCTTCAGTTTTTTACCCAGATAGGGAAAACACAAAAGTTTCCAGATTTAACTGAAAAGCACAATTGCAAAGCCTAGAATGATTTAGCTACCAGAGGATCTCTAAACTAGGACTCCCATTAGACTAGTTTTGTGATGGACTTATTCAGAAGTGAACCAATATTTCTTCAGGGAAACACTGTACAAAATAGCAGCTCAGTGTTGGAGTTTGATCTGCGAAAGATCAGTTTCTTTGCTATTTCTTTGCCTCCACCGTTTTAAGAAGAATGGGCTCTGCACCTGGCATTCCAAAGTTTACTTAAGGTTTGCCATTTTCACAACTTACAACTGAGAAAAACAAATCCAAACAACAGTAATTAAGGATTTTACATAGCCCAGTCATTGAAACTCTTCCCCTCTTTTGGCAAATGGGGTATTCAATTTAGTCAAAACAAGCTTCAATTCATCTTCAGTACTGAAAGTTGGCATATGATTTTGAAGAGGTAAGTGACAATTATGACAAGTCCCCCAGGGATGCCATACATTACTCCTTGTTGTGCCATATATTAAAACATAAAGCATCCAAATGATATATCGGATCAATATGCATGTTATTTGCAGCTGGTTAATGGTATCAGTAGAGCTGAATTAACAATCACAAATATCTGACATATGTAGGTTGTCAGATTAGATTTGTTGATGACAGTTACTTATCACTGTCATGCCCGAAGAGTAGAGGCAAAACTGCAGGCTTTGAAATAATTGTCTATGAATGTGAGAATCTGAAAACAGACATTCAGTTAGCATAAATAATCACTTGGTGAGTCACCAAATATCTTATTTCATTTCAGTCCAAATTTGGTTGCCATTTTGAAGTATTTGTCAGGGGTGCTGGAGGCAATGGTCTGTGGCGACTGATGCTAGTACTATCACAAATTGATGTGATAACTGCAATTATATGATTAACCTGTTTCAGGCTGTTCTGTGGACGTTATTCAAGATTATGAAATTGCAGTCAGATAGGACAGATGTTCACTCAGAAGCAAGCCCCATGAAAGTACAATGGGCGTTCAGGATTTCCCCCTTAATTACAAATAACAAATTCGTGATAAAATAGTGGGATGATGAGCCAACATAGTAAGCCAATCATGGTCAATTCTCTTTTGCACTAAAAAGAAGAGAAAATATATCTGTGGTAACCACAGTCTATCAGCTATACACACTGTAAGTGTGATTTTATACCCACTTACTTTTGGACTGAGCTCAATTGAACTAAGTAATTCTGAATAGAATTGGACTGTAGAGCGATTGCTCAAAACCTGTGATATACTTCAAGAAGCCTTGCACATATATATGACACAGTGACATATAAAGTCCAAGATCCCCCAAATATACAAACTCTCTCTCTCTCTCTCTCTCTCTCTCTCTCTCTCTCTCTCTCTCACACACACACACACACACACACACAGAGAGAGAGAGAGAGAGAGAGAGAGCAAACCAATGTAATGTCAATATATCATTTTCCTGGGTAAAAACATGAAGTCATATTTCTCTGCTCATACTTGGTTTATTCCATTCTGTTGTCTGACACTGAGAGTGACAAGTAAGTCCACAAAGGCTTGCTTGTAGCGCAATCTCAGAGGTCTTTTCTGCTTTCAAAGCAGGGTTTATAGTTCTGGAAAGTGTACCTGCAGTAAACATAAATTTACCTGGTGTGTTAGGTGATAATCAAATCATACTTTTGTATTTCAATCATCGTTCTTTGAATCCTTAAGGTACAGCTATCCACCAGTTTCCTAAGCAATGCGATGAAGGCCTTGTGGTCCATTAGCGCATGAACTGTCTGCCCATGGATATATTGCAAAAAGTGATCAGATCAAAACAAGACCCCCAACAGCACTTATTTTCCTAATTTATACATTCAGTGGTTTTGACATCAGTCATAGATTTAGATGCAGAAGCTATGGGTTGACATTGCTCATTGGCTTTCTTCTAAATTACTGTTTCCAAGCCAGACTATGATACCTCAAGTTGAATTTCTGATGGGCCCCCATGGAGTCAAATCTGTTAATCTTGCCTAAGTGTGTTTAGTGTGGAACAGGATGGATTTGATTTAAACCAAATTGATTTAAATCACAATTTAAATCACAATTTAAATCACTAGTCAGTAAGACTTGATACAAATCTCCTTTTTTTACAGAAAGATTCATTCTTTCTAGTATAATCTTTATATTTACAACCACATGAAGGTTTCATTTTTGGAATAATAAATTTTCAGAGTAGTTTTTACAGTTATATAAAAAATTACTGATTTGGTATACTATTAGAAATGCATAGACAGATAATTATGAAATTATTGTGAGGTTTGATAAGTTAACTGTTTATATTTGGAAAACTTTTCTGCTGTACTTTATTGGTAGGAGAAAAATAATCATTTCCTTAATAACAATGTAAACAATTTATTTAACTAAATCAATATCATTATAGCATATGTATCCATGTTTGTTAACTGATGTGGTTAATCAATTTTTTTAAAAAAAGAAATTTAGACTGAGTTTTAGCACACATGAACAACTTAAAACAAATCCTTATTTCCTGACTATAATGTAACTTAAATTGAAAACTATCTTTAGAAAGATCCTCCCCCCAAAAGCATTTTATTTTAAAAATCCAATTTAAATTTTAAAAAATCCAATTTAAATAAAAAAACTGTTTTTTTAAAAAAATCTGATTTTATTTATTTATTTATTTTTAAAATCATTGATTTTTATCCACCGTAGTGTGGAATAACTATGTTTCATTCACTCACTCTTTATGGGGCATCATCTGATCATTGCCATTCTGCATTTTCTATGTGTTCTTCTGTATTTCCCAAGACCACAGACAGTAAGGCTTTTTATATACAGAAGAACGGAAGTGTAGCAGGTATAGGTGCCTTTAGCACTGCTCTTCCATTTAATCTTTCAATAATAATCCATTAATTAACACACTGGGAATAATCCCCTGAGTGCTAATCTTCCCTCTGCAAGGTTTAGGTAGAGCAACAGCAGAGATCCTGTTGCTGAATTGGGGTTGGGTCTAGATAACTTTAAGCCAGTTTAATTTATGCCAGCTTCCTTTACATCAGCTTCTCATACATTGGCAACTTATACAGGAAAATAAAATCAATGTGTGGGGAGATATTATGGGGAGATTAAGGTCACATTTCTCTTTGGGGTCTTGTATGTAATGCGCTAACCTTGCAAAGTTCATGTGGTCCAGAACCATGGAGCTCTTATGCCCATGAAACAGTCTAGGTGTGTGACAAAATATAGTTCTGACCTCTGGATCTGTGTCTGGACTGTTGAGTGCCATGCATAAAGGTAAAGGTAAAGGGACCCCTGACCATTAGGTCCAGTGGTGACCGACTCTGGGGTTGTGGTGCTCATCTAGCTTTATTGGCCAAGGGAGCCGGCGTACAGCTTCTGGGTCATGTGGCCAGCATGACTAAGCCGCTTCTGGCGAACCAGAGCAGCATACGGAAACGCCGTTTACCTTCCCACTGGAGCGGTACCTATTTATCTACTTGCACTTTGACGTGCTTTCGAACTGCTAGGTTGGCAGGAGCAGGGATCAAGCAACGGGAGCTCACCCCGTCGCGGGGATTCAAACCGCCGACCTTCTGATCAGCAAGTCCTAGGCTCTGTGGTTTAACCCACAGCGCCACCCATGTCCCTGAGTGCCATGCATATACAGCCATTATTCCTGACTTGTATGATAATGAAATAGCTCACCATACTGGTTCATGGGGGAAGTACAAAATATTCTAAACACTTGGCAATCTTCCTGGTTTATTTTGTTAAAAAACAAACTGATGCTCATCTTAAGCCATCACACGTTGAAAATGGATATATAATGAACGAACATGGAAAGATGGAAGCACAGCCGGTTCTGCCACAAACTGCGCCTTCCTCATGTCCATAGATTGCAGAGGCCTTTAAATGGCTTTAGGAAAGCTGAAAGGAATTGATAATTCTAACTAGCTCATTTAAAAGGATCCTTTATCTATGTCTGCTATTTTTTTTCTTATTAAAAAGGTTTGAAAGCAAAGCCAGCAAAATGGAAAGGATAACAAATTGGAAATCCCTGTTAATCTGCAGAACTTTCTTAACAGCTGAAATGCATCAGAATCTGTGTGGATTTATTTAAATGTGAGTGTTGCTGAAGCGCTAAACAATGGCAAATGTTTAACATGAGTACAGAAATCTGTTAGCCCATGCAAGGCTGATGGGAAGGGATGTGGCTCTGTGGTGAGCAAGAACATAACTCAGCGGCAGTGTGTGCTTTGCATCCTGGCCCAGTCTCCATAGGGCAGAAAAGGTTCTCCATCTGAAACCCTTGAGAATTGCTGCCAATCGCTGTAGACAAAGCCTCTCCTCCTTCCGGAGGGGAGGGATTGTGAGCGGGAGACAATTCCCGCATCCCGCAGGGGGCATTCTGCCCCCTGCCCTTTCATCATCACTGGCACGCCATGCCTCCCAGCTGGGCACCCAATCGGGTGCCACCGTGGGGGTGTGGTTTAGCCACTCAAATGCGGCCGTGCCAGCTCTCCCCGCCATTGCACTTCAGATTTTCCACGAGTATGGAAGGGCAAGGTGTGGCCATCACCTACCCCTTCACTTATGGGTATTCCGTTAAAGGAATCTGGCGGTCGTGGATCCTGTCCGATGCCCTGTGTGGGGGGGGGCCATGGCACGACCCTTGGTGACATCAGGGGAGAGCTTATAGTTGTATTTGCCTCAACAGGCTCCCCCTACTGGTGGTTAACCCCTCATCAGACTCACCCCTCTCTGAGTGGGTGGAGTCAAATTTGCTGTGGTCCAATGCCTAAGCCAATACCTTCTCACATGCTGTAATCAATAAAGTTGTGTCCTTTCCTTGCCCATTAACCTAATATACTGTGTCCACGTGTCTTCATTACCCAAGCAGGGATCGGGTCCTTGAATCACAATGCAGAGCCAGGTGAACCAATTGCCTTTTCTTTTCCCAAAGATATCCCACAAGGCAGCGGAGGTTTAGCATCAAGGTTTTCCTTCTCCTAGATAGGTTACTTTCCCAGGTTGATGAGCCTCATCTGCCCCTCACTTCCCTCTACAGCACAGGCTGAAACCACCTTCTTGATCGCTGGACCCAATATTGGTCTTGTCTGCTCAATCCGCCAGAGTATGTCTTTGCATGCAGGGGAAGTCCCTAACTCACCAAGGTTTTGAGACCCATCAACTACCCTTATCTGGTTTAGCTGGCCAGTTTCTTGGTATGTGGCTGCTGTCACATGCTGACAGCTTCTTGTAGCCACAAATAAGAACAGAGTGGAGGGTTGGGAACCAAGGTGGCCATACCACCCCAGGGGCTGTGGTCTAAACCACTGAGCCTATTGGGCTTACCAATCAGAAGGTCAGTGGTTCGAATCCCCGCGATGGGGTGAACTCCCGTTGCTCTGTCCCAGCTCCTGTCAACCAAGCAGTTTGAAAGCATGCCAGTGCAAGTAAATAAATAGGTACCACTGTGGTGGGAATGTAAACAGTGTTTCCGTGTGCTCTGGTTTCGATCATGGTGTTCCATTGCATCAGAAGCGGTTTAGTCCTGCTGGCCACATGACCCAGAAAGCTGTCTGCAGACAAACACTGGCTCCCTTGGCCTGAAAGCGAGATGAGCGCCGCAACCCCATAGTTGCCTTTGACCTTTACCTTTTACCTTTTACCTTTACCTTTTACTTTTACCACCCCAGAAACACAAAATGTCCCCTACCAGATGTACTACCCCTCCCCTAACACCTGATAACCCTCTAGTCCAGGCATAGTTAAACTCTGGCCCTCCAGATGTTTTGGAACTACAATTCCCATCATTCCTAGCTAACAGGACCAGTGGTCAGGGATGATGGGATTTGTAGTCTCAAAACATCTGGAGGGCCGGAGTTTGCCTATGCCTGCTCTAGTCTATCATAATCATTAGTTTAGAAAGAAACAATAGCACAATCTTCTACACCAAAGGGCTGTAACATGAAAGTATTATTGCCTCCTCAGGAATCTGTGAGGCTAAATGATACCTAGATGCAGTTTCTCACTGTGATTTCTTAACTTAATATTATCAGAATATATATGATCAGAAACTATTTAAAGTGCACAATGTGCAAGTCAGCAAATGAGCAAGATTACTCTTTGCTGTAAAATACTCTGGGTGAGACTTCTCGTTATATTATACCAGTGCAGATTAGTAAAAGATCTATAATTATGTATAAGGCAATTTCAGTTTCTGCAAGGGCTTTACACAACCTCTTATCTCATTCTGAATTTGACTCGCAGAGTTAAGTTAATGCTTGAGAAATAATACTTTAATGGTGCCATCAGGACAGTTTAGAACGTCTCTCCAACCAAAAAACAACAAGAAAACCTATAGTAAAAATACAAACGCTTGGATCCAGGCAAATATACAGTTTAGTCTCACTGAAATTACATTAGATAAAACTAAAGATTACAGAATTTAGGTTAGTCCAACCCAATGTAAAAACAAACAAACACCTGTTTTTTAAATTTAAAACTCAATTAATATTCAAATCCAGACATTAGTTTCTTCAGTAGTTTCAAAAACTGAAGCAGCCTTCACTGCCAGAATACATTTTCTCTTGAAACATTTCTTGCTCTTATTGTCTTCCAATAACTAGTAAGTCCAAACTTCACAGGTGTTATTATTTTAGATTCTTGGTGTGTGTGTGGGGGGGGGACACCTCATGTCTAAAATTGTGGCTTTAGGGTGTGTGTAGTTTTCTTCTCGTTCCTTTTCTTCAAGACAGGAGGCATTTAGAAAAAAGAATTTCTTGGTCTCTTTGCAGAACAATTGTTCTCTGCTTCTGACCTTTCACACTTTCTGTTCTAAGGAACTTTTTGTGCACCCTGAGCCACATAAGTGACATAAAATTATGTAAAAAGTAGCATAGTACCAAAAGTAAAAAAGATATATGCTATTTCGGATCTGAATCTATACATTTTCGTTCTGCAGTACATCCCACGGCTATTTCTCAGCTTCTAAATACAAGCTAACTACAAAGAATAGATGATGGTTTTTAAGAGGGAAAAATAGAAATATTATCTCCTAGAGCAGGGATACCTATGGCCCTTCTGTTGTTTTTCCACAAAATTTGAAATTCTGGATCCTTGTTACATATAACAAGCAAGAGTTTAAACAAAGACAAGCACCATAAGGCTTTTCAACCGGATTTAATGTATTTCTAACAATTGTAGTTTACCCTGCAGCACTGGGAAAGAAAGTAATGATACAGTTAGGCCCCCTTCACATTCTACTTACAAAAATAAAATATATAATATTAGTAAAAATACTAAAAGTCAGAAAGAAAGCATATAAGAAATAAAAGACAGATGATTTTATCTATTTTCTGCTTTTGGTGATGCACGTACCCCCATGATCCTGCCCGGACACTGAGGTCCAGCTCTGAGGGCCTTCTGGCGGTTCCCTCACTGCGAGAAGTGAAGTTACAGGGATCCAGGCAGAGGGCCTTCTCGGTAGTGGCACCCACCTTGTGAAACGCCCTCCCGTCAGATGTCAAGGAAATAAGCAACTATCTGACTTTTAGATGACACCTGAAGGCAGCTCTGTTTAGGGAAGTTTTTAATGTTTGATGTTTTATTGCTTTATTATTATTATTATTTATAATAATATTCTGTTGGGAGTCACCCAGAGTGGCTGGGGAAACCCAGCCAAATGGGCTGGGTATAAATAATAAATGATGATGATGATTAATTTCCTCTGCCCTGCTGCCCCTGAGCACTATCAAAATATGAACCAGACGGTTGCAGTGAAGGAATGGGTTTCTGTGCAGTCAGTTTGAAACTGACCCAAAATCCGCATTTTTCCTTCTGCAATGGAGCATTTCTAAAATGCATTAACTTGAGCTGTTGAGCAAATGCATAACAGGAACCCAGCTGTATGAACAAAGCGCTCTCCTTTATCAGTCCGTGATGGCAATGTATGACCTTGACTGTTCCAGTGGAGCAGGGATGGCATGTCTGGGTCTTATCTCACATCCTGACCACACTCTGACACACAAACCTTGTCCGGGAACAGCGCCAGGAGAGTTGGTGACCTTCTTACCCCAAGATAAGAGTGCCGGAACAGGAATACCCTTTTATGGTCAAGAGTCCAGGAAGAGGAAAACCCTCTTAAGGTTAAGAGTAAGGAACAGGAACATCTGTGATGTCAACTTGCATGTATAAGCTGACATGGCTGGCTTCCTGGGGAAAGGGGGAGAGGGTGCCTGGAGGATATATATATACTGCATGAAATCTCTCATTTCTTTGGACTTGCTGTGGACTCACTACGCAAGTGCCTTATGCTATTCTGGACTGACCACGCAAGTGCCTTCTGGAGAGCAGAATAAACTCTTTCTCTGAATCAACCTCGGTCTCATTTGACTTTCTTCCTCCCTCCTGGGAGCAACGCAGACCCCACCAGTCGACAAAGTCTAATAAGGCTACAGCAGAACCATTGGCTTGGAGGAGTGGATTTTGAAGGTGCATGGTGTGAGAAGAGGATGGGAACGTCCCATTGCATGAGCAAGATTCTGCACAAGCAGCATTGGATACAGCCCACTCTTTGGGATTCTATAAATGGAAACCAGAGGAATATTTCCTCAAGCTGTATAGTTAGCATCTTTGTCTTGACTTGTACACCAATATCCATTTAATTTTCACAATGCAGAGCTGAAGCATCTTGCCACATCCTTTCATTATTTCTCATCTAAATAAATTTTCACTCTGGCTTACTTCAGTGTTTTATGCACAATAAATTACCCAAGGGACCTGTTTCAAGCAGTGCCTTTGTTGCTACTGCGTAACATGTGCATCCCCTGTTTAGAAAGGAATACAATTCTCTTTATGCACAGCTTAGGCAATGAAGTGATCCAGCAATGCTAAAATCAGGAATGGGCCAAAAAATGTTGCTTCGGGCGTTGCTTTTCCCTACTCACACCTTAAATGGATTCCGAAAATCGCTCTACAGTTCTGTTTCTTTTTAGATCTATGTAGATCTCCAAATCATAATTTCTTGCTTTCTTTTTGCTCTCTACATTAAAAGATCTAGCAACTTCATAACGTTCTCAAGCTCCCATTCTTCTTCTGAAAAATATATCTGGGGTTGTTTTGCTGAATATCAAACAGGGTACTGGCCTTCAATCAACCACTGAGTGAAATTAGTGGATTAAAGAGTTTCTGTGACATTTGTTTAATTAACTGTTTGGTCTAAAGTTAGTAAGGAACCTACTCAGTTCACTCCACAGTTTTTGTCTGCAGTAAGGTAAAGGGACCCCTGACCATTAGGTCCAGACTGACTCTGGGGTTGCGGCGCTCATCTCGCTTTATTGGCCAAGGGAGCCGGCGTACATTTTCTGGGTCATGTGGCCAGCATGACTAAGCCGCTTCTGGCGAACCAGAGCAGCACACGGTAACGCCGTTTACCTTCCCGCCAGAGCGGTGCCTATTTATCTACTTGCACTTGGATGTGCTTTTGAACTGCTAGGTTGGCAGGAGCAGGGACCGAACAACGGGAGCTCACCCCATCACGGGGATTCGAACTGTCAACCTTCTGATTGGCAAGTCCTAGGCTCTGTGGTTTAACCCACAGTGCCACCCGTGACCCCTTTTTTTTTTTGCTGTAGGTAGAGTCTAAAACAGGGGTGGGAAATTGCTGGCCAACAGGTCAACACCATGCCGCCAGGTATTCTGCCATGACAAAAATGAGAGATTTTTGTGGGCACATCAGCAGTATCATTGTCTCTGGGGGCAAAAAAGAGAGTTTGGCAAGCACAGTAGTAGTGACAGCTTCTTCTTTTTCTTGTCCCCAAGTGTTCTTTCAAATCTTTCTACGAGCATAAGGACACTTCAATTATTCCGAGTGCTTCTCTATGGGAGTGTTTCTGGAACACTTGGAGAACTGAGAGGAGTATTTAGAGGAATATCAGTCCCGACCCTCTGAATATTATATTACTACAGTGGTACCTCGGAAGTCGAACGGAATCTGTTCGGAAGTCTCTTCAACTTCCAAAACATCTGGAAACCAAGGTGCAGCTTCCGATTGGCTGCAGGAACCTCCTGCAGCCAATTGGAAGCCGCAGAAGCTGCATTGGACGTTCGGGTTCCAAAGAACGTTCACAAACCAGAACACTCACTTCCGGGTTTGCAGTGATCAGAAGCCAAAACGGACGTGTACCAAGGCATTCGACAACCAAGATACGACTGTATTTATTGATTTATTGGTAGGAGCAATTAATTGGGGACCTGCTGTAGGAGGTCCACCGGGTTAGGTTTAGGATGTGGTGAAAACTGTTGCTTACAGATTCCATGCGTTGCTTACAGTCCAACTGTAAGGAAATAAATACTTTTGCATGGATCCTGTGTTTCCTTCTGCCAGGGGGAGGATCTGGTGACTGGAATTCTGCTCATGACAAGCTCCCATTGTCAGAAGGGAAAGAGATGACATTTGCCAATCTCCCCTTTCTCCTGGAGGTGCTTTGCACACACACCCCTCACCTTTTATTTTTTTAAGAAAAGCTATTTACAGTATTAACACGGTCACAGGGTTGAGGGGCCTTCCAGAACACTGGGTGGGAAAGTCCGGGGAAAGGGGGCAATCATTGAGAGAAGTGAAGTTACAGGGACCCAGGCAGAGGACCTTCTCGGTAGTGGTGCCTGCCCTGTGGAACGCCCTCCCATCAGATGTCAAAAAAATAAAACAACTATCTGATGTTTAGAAGACATCTGAAGGCGGCCCTGTTTAGGGAAGTTTTTAATGACTGACATTTTAATGCATTTTTAATCTTTGGTTGGAAGTTGCCCAGAGTGGCTGGGGAAACCCAGCCAGATGGGCAGGGTATAAATAATATACTATTATTATTATTTATTAGTGAAATTTGCCTCCCTCTTCTTGCACCAATGGGATCCACTGGATCACAACCCCTTCCGTAAACAAAAGGAGCCTTTCCATTTGCTGTAGTGAAATCGGGATCCCAAACCCATATGCATTTCATTTAATTTCCACTGCAATGATATGCGATTTACATTATGAGAAAGACAAGTATCACTTTTGATCTTCCCCTTCATTAACACATTCCTTTCTCATCCTTTCCTCTCCAAATGATGACCCAGCACTGGATTTTGGGTGGTGCAAGTAGTTCCTCTGCACAGGGCACTGAGCTGAGGGGGTGCAAAATCAAGAAGATCCATAACTGAGAAGATCCATTTGGGAGTGCCCAATTTTGGCCTTGAACAGAAGATTGCCTAAATCCACCCCCGTCATCCCATCCTTATACTCTGATGCCATGTTATCCTCACTGCTTTGTGTTGCCAATTTTATTATAGAGTCTGACCATCCATTTGGTCCCACAATTAGTGTCTAGACTAGAGTGGTCCATGAACATATAGTTCTTCGCTATCCCTAAAACAAAAGATCAACCTTTTCAGAAAAAGACATTCTTTGCCTTTATTTTCTGAAATGAAGCAGAGGTCCATGTACTTTCAATCATCTCTAATAGTAACTTTCTAGGTACCCTCAGTCCTCTGGTAGTTATTTTCTTTCTGTGAACTTTACTAATGGAATTACATCTTGAAAGAACAAGTAAGCATTTTCTCCTCTCTGATTCATACTGAGCTGTAATCTTGAAATGGCCCTCTTTGCCAAAAGAACAGCAGAAAGGTTAAATGAAAGCTTTTCAGAGTCAGGTTTATGAAGCTTATTGATGTACGTCCATGTGTACTCAGCTTAACAAAAAGGGCATTATTTAGCATGTCGAACTGGGATAGATGGGGGAAGGCTGACATTGACATGTGACTCCTCTTTCTTACAGAAAACACTGTGGGTTAGCAAAGATTTCCAGAAATCTAGTGTAGGGAACTTCTAGAAAAGTTACATAACCCTTAACAGGATGCAAATATGAATTGTGAGTTGTGCCAATATTGATGAACCATTTTAAGTTTGTGTGGATTTCTCTAGGGAATGACAACATTCATATAGCAAGTTTTAAAAAGATATTGTTGCATATATTCACGATTTAATTGCAAACAAAAAGAAAAGGAGAAAGGGAGGAGCAGCTTTGTTGTTGTTGTTTAGTTATTTAGTTGTGTCCGACTCTTCGTGACCCTATGGACCAGAGCACGCCAGGCACTCCTGTCTTCTACTGCCTCCCGCAGTTTGGTCAAACTCATGCTGGTAGCTTCGAGAACACTATCCAACCATCTCGTTCTCTGTCGTCCCCTTCTCCTTGTGCCCTCCATCTTTCCCAACATCAGGGTCTTTTCCAGGGAGTCTTCTGTTCTCATGAAGTGGCCAAAGTATTGGAGTCTCAGCTTCAGGATCTGTCCTTCCAGTGAGCACTCAGGGCCGATTTCCTTCAGAATGGAGAGGTTTGATCTTCTTGCAGTCCATGGGACTCTCAAGAGTCTCCTCCAGCACCATAATTCAAAAGCATCAATTCTTTGTCGATCAGCCTTCTTTATGGTCCAGCTCTCACTTCCATACATCACTACTGGGAAAACCATAGCTTTAACTATACGGACCTTTGTTGGCAAGGTGAAGTCTCTGCTTTTTAAGATGCTGTCTAGGTTTGTCATTGCTTTTCTCACAAGAAGCAGGTGTCTTTTAATTTCGTGGCTGCTGTCACCATCTGCAGTGATCATGGAGCCCAAGAAAGTAAAATCTCTCACTGCCTTCATTTCTTCCCCTTCTATTTGCCAGGAGAGGAGCAGCTTAGAACTATATTATTACTGATACAGATCTAATACTCATCCCATATTTAGAGCATTGCAGTAGCTAAAAGAATGTAGTAGGAAATTCCTGGTTTAATTCTGGAGTTCAGCCAGCAACTGAGTAGAAATCTTAGGTAAGCTCCAGTCCTCTCAGTCTCATCAAAGGAATGATGTATTCTGCCAGAAACAGAAATGGGAGTGGAAATTCCCACAATTCATCAGTGACCAGGAACAGCTGCATGTTCAGACCCAGAGACCTCCCCCCTGAATAAACACACATTTGACTCAAATTTTAGGTTAGGTTTTTGGCAGAATTTAGGCCACAACTTTTTTTATTACAGAAAAGTGAGTGGTTGCATAGGCTTTGGTTCAACTAGCTCCCTGCACCCTTGCAGGTAGCGCTGACCCAGAGCTCTATCATAGGTCAGCGAAGGGTGAACACCTGAGGCAGGTGAAAAGCCTGGGAACAGACTCTGTTCACTCCCCAGATGCTCCCCTGGACTCAGGCACGGGAACAGCCCCCTTTCAGGAGTTGACCAAACCAAGTTGAGTCCCTGGATTCCTTTAAAGGAATACCTTTCACATTGGGATGGCGAGACCGTTCTCCCATTCCTATCACATGAACCAGTGCCTATCCACAACCTTACAAGTTGTGACAAATTGCTACGCGGCAGGTGAAACGCAAATGCTTACAGCCAATCAGCCAAGTGGGGGAAATTCTTGCCATGCCCCTGTCCCAATGACAGACGACACATGACGGCATGGCAAGGTCAATCGCAAAAGGCCCTAAAATTAGGGAGAGGTGAATGGGTGTTCCGATGCACGAGCCGGAAGAGGAAGCTCTGGGACATGTGTATTGGTTTTATATAGGTCCTTTGATCCGTTTAGACTGCACCCTATTGGCCAGATTAAACCCAGCAATGAAGGACCTACCAATCGGGTGTTGTGGCTGTCCAATAAACCCACCCTCAACAAGGAGGTCAGTCTCCAGGTCTCACCGCAACACGTGCCCTCTTTTAGGGAGGACACGATAAGTCACACAAGTGAATGCAGCCAGTATTCACTATGCGGCATTTTGGGGTCTGCAATTTGCTTTAGATATTTCCCTTAATTACACACATTTTGGCCATAGTGCACACTGAGATGAATAATATGGGTCTTAGTGGAAGTTGAACTGTATCAGAACAGAAACAGCGCTGGTTGTGAAAACCCTCATGCTGGGGCAGAAATTACATCCCTGGCCTCAGCCCTTCCATTTGTAACATAGCAAAGATAATATTGTTCTGACTTTAAGGTGGGGGAAATGGTGGAGTTTGACTCCAACTCTGTAGGAGCCAGACAGCATGGCCAATGAACAGGGATGATAGGAATTGGAGTCCAACAACATATGGTCGACATCAGCTTCTCTGTCCCTGCTTTAGCATACAGGGCTGTTGTAACAATCACCTAGATAAGATACATGAAGTGCTCTAAACTTTCAAAAATTACAATATAAATATTGTGGCATCGTTGTGTAGCAGTTTCTCTGGCCTTCTTAACGTCATTGGCTGCTGCTTGAAATACATATGCAGCGGTATGTATATGCTTATGTTGTGTGTGTGTGTGTGTGTGTGTGTGTGTGTGTGTGTGTATTTTTTAATAATAATAATAATAATAATAATAATAATAATAATAATAATAATATCTTTATTGTCATTGCCCCCTCTCAGGGACAATGAAATTACTTGACTGCTCCATAAAAACACTAATTAAAACAATACAGTATAGTACAGCAAGGAAGATTAGATGACTTTCAAAGTCCAGGCTTCCCATTCAGGGCCGAGATCGCTCTGGAGAAGAAGCTGTTCTTAAGACGGCTCGTTCTTGTCTTCATCGTCCTGTATCTCCGTCCCGACGGCAGGAGCTCGAAGAGACAGTGACCAGGATGCGATGGATCTTTTACTATGTCCAGTGCCTTCCTATAGCACCTTGTGGCATAAATCTGCTCTAAGGTGGAAAGTGGGCAGCCAACAATGCTCTCTGCTGCCTTAACCACTTACTTGCCCCAAATGCCTTCAGAACAGTTTACAAGTATAAAGCCAGTTAGGTGAAAGGTAAAGGACCCCTGAATGGTTAAGTCCAGACAAAGGCGACTCTGGGGTTGTGGCGCTCATCTTGCTTTCAGGCTGAGGGAGCCGGTGTTTGTCCACAGACAGCTTTCCAGGTCATTTGGCCAGCATGACCAAACCACTTCTGGCACACGTGACACCTTGACAGAAACCAGAGCGCACGCAAACACCATTTACCTTTCCGCCACAGTGGTCCCTGTTTATCTACTTGCACTGGTGTGCTTTTGAACTGCTAGGTTGGCAGGAGCTGGGATGGAGCAACAGAAGCTCAGCCTGTTGCGGGGATTCAAACCACCGACCTTCTGATCAGCAAATTCAAGAGGCTCAGTGGTTTAGACCACAGCGCCACCCGCCTCCCATCTAAAGCCAGTTATAAAAGTATGGACATGCATGAATAAAATCCATAATAAAACAATTCCATCCAAACATTAAAATAAGGTAAAGGTAAAGGGACCCCTGACCATTAGGTCCAGTCGTGGCCAACCCTGGGGTTGCGGCACTCATCTCGCTTTATTGGCCGAGGGAGCCGGCGTACAGCTTCCGGGTCATGTGGCCAGCATGACTAAGCCACTTCTGGTGAACCACAGCAGTGCACGGAAACGCCATTTACCTTCCCGCTGGAGTGGTACCTATTTATCTACTTGCACATTGACGTGCTTTTGAACTGCTAGGTTGGCAGGAGCAGGGACCGAGCAACAGGAGCTCACCCCGTTGTGGGGATTTGAACCACCAACCTTCTGATCAGTAAGTCCTAGGCTCTGCGGTTTAACCCACAGCGCCACCTGCGTCCCTTTTAACATTAAAATAAACACCCATAATTAAAATGTAAGCTGAACATTAAAGTGGCATAAAACTTAAACATCAGTTAAAGCAATTAAGATCAGGAGATTCAGTCAGGAGATCTTGTGTGTCTTCAAGAGAGGCCCTTGTCAGAGCACTTGTCACACATCTTTATAGTGCAGGAAGTTACAGAAGAAAAGAGGCGGCCGCGTAGAGAGGCAGGCCTGCTGCTCAAGTGGCAGCCATGAATCTTCCATAACATCTTGTTCTGTCTGGAGCCACTCAAGTGTGCAGAGCTAGTGACTTTGCCAGAGAATAAACTGAGGAATAATCATATGTGGTCTTGAAAGGATCATTGAAAGGATTGACTCCTCAGCCAGCCACCTGATTGGACTAGTGTTAAAAAAAATTGCCTCATGTTTAACATCTTGGCACCTTCTGCGCAGCTTATAAATCTCACAAGCTGATCTTGTGGGATTTCTCGGTACAGGGATATACTTAACAGCTGCTTGTGCCATCAATTCATGACTCCCTCTTGGAGCTGTCATGTTTATTAGCTGACACTCATCATCCCACACGGTATGTTTCTGGAACTGCGGAACACAAACAGCACCAGAAAGCTATTTCTACCGCTATTTCTGATATCCAACCCAGTTCATATTCAGCTCTTCTCAGAGTCCCACCCCCCCACACACCTTCCGAACTGCTTCTGTAATCTACTCCTCCTGCGAAGACAAATTGTCTGACTGCTTTTTTTCCCAGATACACTACAGATTTCTGAGTGAGGAAAGCAGTGAACCTAGAAAGGCTTATTTTTCAAACACACACCCCAGCAACGCTCTCTGTGGGTTAGTAATATGAAGCCCTTAAACTACTGTTGTAGGGTTCGAAATAAATAAAACCTCGACGACGCTCGACAATGCATCTTCATCGGCAAACTTTCAGTTGCATACATAAGCTGAAATCATTATTACTACAAAACCCTATCTGAACTCTTGTTGTTTGTTGTGAAGAAGAATTGTGAAGAAGAAATGGAGCCAAATAAACAGATTATTACTTTTTTGCAGAGAGAACAATCTGGGATCCTTTCTAAAGGTTATGTCTTCTTTGGTACCACTCCTTGTCCCTGAGCATTCAAAGCATCATAGAGAAGCACTGCTTTGTGTTCCTCTCCCTTGAAAATCTGATCTGTTATCTATCCGGTTCTGAAATGCTGATCATGAAAGAATAGTCACAAATTTGGATGCATTCCCAGCACTGCATTACACAGTCAACAGCATAGCTCAGCTTTCGTATACTTCCATGGGACCAGCTTAGAAGGGGAGCATAGGATCTGGGAGAGGGGTTGATGTAATGCATTTGTGTGAGAATACACACACACACACACACACACACAGAGAGAGAGAGAGAGAGAGAGAGAGAGAGAGAGAGAGAGCGCGCCGATGGGGAAAATAGTAATCTTAATGCAACATTGCTGATTATATGAGATGCTACAGAGTTATATGTTAATGGAAGGCAGACTAATATATGGTATCTATGATTTGAGTCATACAACTTGCAACTCACAATACATTACATAGCACCAAAATCCAAAAAACATCCCCAACCCTCCCACCACCCATTACAGCTAAGGCACAGTCCAATACACGTAAGCAGAGCATGCATTATATATCAGAGACTCGAGATCTGAGGAATCAGAAAAAAATACTTTTCTTCTTCTTCTACACTCTGAAATAAGTTGAAATGTAGAGTGAGAAAGCCTTTGCCCTGTGGACCAACCCGTAAAAGAACGATAATCAATCCTGTTTTTATTTGTTAGTTTTCTGTTGTGTGCTTTAATCTTTTTGGTGAGATTTATTATGAAACATAAGCACATGCATAAATGTTGAGTGCCTATAATCCAAGAAGAAACAGCAAATTGTGTAGAACGCTATAAAAACACGTCTCTGTTTATAGTTTTCTTCATTTCAGTAAGATAATCAGCATTTTTCAAAGCTTTAAAAAAATTATTTGGTGGTATTTTCACAAACCTGGCCATTCCATAATTTTCTGAATTTTCCTAATTTAAGGTTGTAGGTGTTGCAATAGCATGCCATTTGGTGCAACCATATTTTTTTTGCTGATATTGGCAAGTTTAGGATTAAAGCCTGATATATCCCTAGAGCTATCTTCCCATTTCATAGCATATTATCTCTCTGTTTAAGACCCTGTGATGTCACCCCAGGTTCTCTTGGTCTCATTCTGAATCTGGAACGGGAGGATAGAGAAGGGAACGTGTAACTCGGAAGTCCTATTTAGAGATGGGGAAGCCTGTCAATTTCAGTTTCTCATTTTTGCAATCTCCGGTTCTACACATTTCCACATTGATTTGCTTTTGTAAAAAGTCGCCATGAAAATGCATCACAATGATTGGCTTCTTCCACTTGGCACAGTTGCTGCGAATCACAAATGGGGCGGGTCCTGCTTGTGGGTCCCATAGACTTCTGGTTCACCCCTGTGTGAACACGTCTTTGGTCTGATCCAGCAGAGGTCTTCTTATATTCTTATGTTCTTACATGCTAGAAGCTTTGAATGTTCAGATGTTAGCTTGAATTAGTCCTTCTGCCCGTTCATCAATTGTCAACATCCCCTTTTAGTAAACAAAAATGGCTGAGTGAGTTTGTTATATTCTATAGAGTTAGTGGAAGGAGCTTACTGAGCCAAATATCAAAACCATTGGCCCAGCTGGAGTGGGAGCATCAAATTAGTAAATATGAATCTTCACTTCTATGATGCACGTATTTCAAATCCAGTTAGAACTACAGTGGTACCTCGGGTTAAGTACTTACTTCGTTCTGGAGGTCTGTTCTTAACCTGAAACTGTTCTTAACCTGAAGCACCACTTTAGCTAATGGGGTTTCCTGCTGCTGCCGCTCCACCTGAGCACGATTTCTGTTCTCATCCTGAAGCCAAGTTCTTAACCCGAGGTACCACTGTACAGTCATATCTTGGTTGTTGAACTTAATCCGTTCGACTCCCAAAATGGTTCAAAAACCAAGGCACGGCTTCTGATTGGCTGCAGGAACTTCCTGCAATCAATCAGAAGCCGCGTTGGACGTTTGGCTTCTGAAAAACATTCTCAAACCGGAACACTCACTTCTGAGTTTGTGGTGTTTGGAAGCCAAAACGTCCGAGTACCAAGGCATTCGACAACCAAGGTATGACTGTAGTGATTTGCATCCATAAGATCAGATATTCTTCATAATCGAAAACTTCAGCAGAAATATGTAGAAGAGACTCTTATTGTTACTGCTGTACCGAATAGCCACTTCTCTCCTTTCCAGGGACATCACAGGGTAGTAAGGGTCACAGCTCCCCATTACCCCCTGGAATAATGCTAAATACCTTTGTTTCTATAGTGAGAAATCTGCTCTTAAAACAGGGAGGAAGGGGAAAAAAAATTTCTGCTACTTTCCCCAGTAAGACACCTCCTGTCTCTGAAAATTAGAATTTCTCCTGCCCTGAAAATAACTGCCAAAATGCCCCTCATGACCTTTAAATGTGACCACAAAGGTGTGTGTAGGATTATACTTCAGTAGAAACGCTTTTGAGTGTTGAGAGGTACTTGCCTTTCACAGACTCTTTTATTTTAAATATTGCACAAAAAGTGGAAATTTTTGGTTTTACTAGGCATAGGTTTTCACTTTGTAAGTTTTTTTTTTTTTTGTGGCAAGAGAATCCACAACAGCTGGAATTTTCCCTTCAATGAATGTAGGAAGAGATGATTTACAGAAGCATAGGATCTGATTGCCTGTGGTGCTATCTCATGCTGCTTGAGATGTAACAAAGAACTAGATGAGTGGAAGCAATAATATATTTCCTTCCCACTCTGCCTCGGCTGATCCATACATGGCGCAAGGAAAGTTGCGCAAAATGGTGTGAATTTGATTGCAAATCTGTTTTTATTCAGGGTAGTGGTGGTATTTGTCTTGTTCAAGAGCCAGCATGGTGTAGTGGTTAAGAGCGGTAGACTCGTAATCTCGTGAACCGGGTTCACTTCCCCGCTCCCCCACATGCAGCTGCTGGGTGACCTTGGGCTAGTCACACTTCTCTGAAGTCTCTCAGCCCCACTCACCTCACAGAGTGTTTGTTGTGGGGGAGGAAGGGAAAGGAGAATGTTAGCCTCTTTGAGACTCCTTCGGGTAGTGATAAAGCGGGATATCAAATCCAAACTCCTCCTCCTCTTCTTCTTCAGAATGCATTCGATATCATATCAACCTGTGCTGCTGCCTTTGCGTTTGGTGAATTTTCTACAGCTGTTGTTGATCCCTCGTGTCCCCGATTCACACATGCCTGCCACAATACAGGTGCGACATCTCTGTGGTGTAATCTCATGCCACATTGGGAATGTATACCTGAAGGAACCATACAAGCAGAGAAACCAGAGAAACATTTCACTTGCAAATGTTACCTGATCTCCTGGCCAGGAAACATTTGCATGGGAAGGTATCATTTCACTGGCTCCACCACAATGATATCCTTCATGCACAGATTGGAAGAGGAGTTTTAGGACTTCTTTTCAGGGAAGCAACTGTCTCAGCAAGACACCACTGCAGTTAAACGTGAGTTGCATAGAGCTCAAAACAGAAGTCCAAGAGGCAACCCAATCTGCCTTTTGAATTAAAAGTGCTGCTAGATTTTCTATTTGTTTCCTTATTGGTATTTTTTTATTTGCTTTTCAAACTGTAGTTAATTAAGGCCAACGTTTTGCAACGCTCATTTCTCAGACTCCCACTCAATCTTGTGCTAAGACTCAGGGGATCACTTGTGTGGATGGAGAGAATGAGAAACAGCAGTGTTTTGAGAGTTGTGTTTGTTCAAAGCTTTCCATTTTACCTTTGGAGTGTTAGTTATTTGATATGAGCAGGGAAAGAGAAGCCTATGCAATCAATAGACTGCAGTCAAGCCCATTCCCTCATGCAGAATGGGACGCTCAAATTTTGCCCTATGTCACTTCAGATGGTCTTGGGATGGCTGGCTCTGTTTATTTGCAGTCCCTATCACTTTTGCATGTAGCTCATAATTTGAATCTGCTCTATTTCAGCATTAATCAGTAGTTTGTAATTTCAGAAATCCTCTGGGGAAAACCCACATATTTAAAGAGATGCTATAATACTTATGTGTGTGTTTTCCTCTCATAATGTAATTATATTATACAATCATAATACAAATCTGTTTATTCTTTTTCATTATGTACTGCCATGTTTATGTCCCGCCCTTGAGAATAAAAACCCTTCCAAGATGGTGCTCAAGTAAATCATAATACTTTAATAAAATCACAAGTAAATAATGTAACAAGTCATCAGTTGCCTTCTTACAGCTCAGTGGGTATCAGTTGGCCCTAGTGGGAGAGGGGGCAGTTAAGTGGTGACAGGGTCTGAGGTCTGCTTTCCTTGTCTAGTCCCTCACTATCTCGTTCCTTTTCACAGGGTAATTTTTCCCAGGAAGTGGGGAGAGAGAAGAGCAGGAGCAGATGGTTGGGCTGGGGTACCACCATTCACTTTTCCTCCCATCAAGTGTATTGCTGCTCTTACTGGCCAAGGCAGCTCTTACTGGAAGACAGTAGCAAGGCTGACTCAGTGTAAATGCACTGACTGGGCTACCAGACTGGCTCCACTGGTGAATTTGCACCATGTCAACCTCACTACTAACTTCCCCTTTTGTTCTTCCTCTCAATAAGCAGCAATAATGCAACTGGTTGGAGGTCAGTACCCCATCACATCATTCGCTCCTAGGGAAGAGTGTGGTTGGAAGAAGCTATGCTTTGGTTGCCTCCCTCTCTTCATGTGCATTTTCTCTCAAAATATGTATTGAAATCTTGATATATTTAATAAGTGTCTCAGTATCTGGATAACTGTGAATTCTACTGGACCACTAAGGCTGCATACACACAATACATTTAATGTACGTTGCCCCTCCAAGTATATTCCATTAAGGGTGCTGGGGATTGTGAGAGGTAAGCTACAGTTCCTAGAGCTTGTGGTGTGCATGCACACACACACCTTAAATGTATGACGCACACGCAGTCTAAGTTCCAACTGGTGAATTTCTCCAGGGTGTATGGAACCAGTGATTTCATATAGGAATTCACAGATATTATATTCCTCAGCCTTTCTAGGGATTTAATCTGAGGGGTTTCAAGTTAAGGAAAAAAGACTTTCAAAAATCAAAAGTTGCAACCTCAACATATCTTTACCTAGGAGATATATTAATTTCCTCTCCTTGGGAGAATGAAAATGCTATCTTGCTCAAAGCTCTGTCTCATTGTCACTGCAGGTATGTTTCAGTTGCATGACGGCTGTCTTAAAACTATGGGACTTTATTGGTCACCCAAATATTTTTATTTCTCTTATAACTGTCTTCTATTTTGATTAGTTCACAACTATTTCTATAACTAAGTGCTGAGGGGTTTTTTTTTTAAAAAAAGAAACCAAGTGTAGGTCTTCTAATTACACTTCTTATTCCTAACAGTCTTTTAATTAATCCCCTGTCCATCGTAACAATAGAGTAAAAAGAACATTTTAACACTGGCAATTAAACTAAAAAAGCCAAAATGCTTTTCTTCATTTCCATGGGATGTTTCATTTAAGAAATGTGCAGGGTTGTTTTTTTTCTCATTGTATACCAACAGTGGTCAATGCATCTTATGCAAAATATCTTACACATCTCTTACAGTGTTGACAATTTTAAGTTGAAACTGAATATGTGCCACTCCTTATTTCTCAAATGAAAGAACATTCAGATACCTTAGACTCTATTGGAGCCAGCTCCATCATTTCACCAAAATCTATAAAAGCATAGGAGAGGGATGGCTAAGCTTGTATTCAAGGTTGGCTAAGCCTTCATGGGCTGCATGCCAAAGTGGCCATTGGAAAAAACCCACACACTCACCACATATAAACTCACCACATATGCAGGACACCCATATGCATACATAGGCACACACCTTAGCCCCATCACAGTGCTAGGCTGAGAGGAAAACAAACATCTCCTGTCAGCCCAGAGCTGCAATGAGGCAAAGTAAGGTATCTGCCTAATATGCATATGTACCTCGACTTTCAGATATCCTCATACCTTATCGGCGTTTATTTACCAAAGTCAGAGTAAATGTATTTCCCTCGGAAGTTCTAAATGGCAGACTGAGAGGCATCCCATATCAGAATAGGCTTTGTTTATGTTCCCAGGAGGCTGACTGTATGAAGCATATGCTACTGCATTGTGGGCAATATGAGCAAGCAAGAGATCAAGTGATCAAACCCTTACTGGCAAATTTGCCAGGAAAATCCAAAGCCTCCCATATTAAATATCTTTTGGAAGACGGGTCAAGTGATATTACACTGGCCGTGGCAAAGTTTCTAAGAAACAAAGATCATTATGCCCTAGATAAAACAAAATGACTGCCTTGGTTTCTTCCATCTGTCTATCTGGTTGTTTTAACTGTATCTAGTTTTGAAATTGTTTTGAAAGTCTTTGGACCTCAATAAAGTATTATTATGCATATGTACCTTCCCTGATCCAAGCTGCAGGTACACCACCTATGGCAAATGTTGTAACAACATACTTAAATTCAAGATGCACAATATTGTGGCTCCTCCGCACTGGCAGCTGGCTTATAGTGGTGCAACTTCAGAATAACTTAATTGGGATCTGATGCATTCCTAGTGCAAGAAATGAGGAGAAAACAAGACGACTTGTCTAGGTCCAGGGGCTTTATAAAAAGCAAAGCCACCCAAATGCTACCTCTGGAGCATTGAAGACCTCTGAATTATTATAATTATTTTGGTTAAAATAGAGATTAGGATAGCCTCACTTTGTAATGCCTGCTGGAGAACATTTTTTCCAATGCAAACAAACACCAGTAAAACTAAGCTGGTCATTGTGAAGCTGTGTGTGTGTGTGTTTGTGTGTGTGTGTGTGCGTGTTTTAATGTTTAAGCCAAAATACAAATCACTTAGCCACCTCTTAATTATTTTAAGGTATAAAAAGACAACTGCCCCAGAATATGGAGGACAGTGAATCCCTTTTTCTTACCCCAGAAAGAGCCCCCAGACCTATTTTTCTGAAAATTTGCAGGTTTAACCTACTGGGGGTTGTCTGCAAATTCCATCTATTTTGTCCAAAAGTGAGGGGAAGCTGTAGCTGTTTTAAGATAACCCACAGGAGTAAAAGGGGGATATGGACCTTCATTTGATCTAGCGTGGCTCACAATTAAAAGCAGAGATCAAAGGAAGGGCCTTGAATACAGATCTTCACCAGCTTGACAACAGGCTTCTGAGATGGTGGAATAAAGGAAGACACGACTGCACTGTTCCTAATTGCCATGATGGACTTCCCAGTGTGGATATATCACTTAGCAAGGGTGGTCGTGGATCCTGACAATTTACCTCAGCCATGACACAAGGCTGTTTTTACCTGGCATACAGTGTACAATCAGCACTACATCTCATCCCATATTTTTTTTTATTAAAAAATTAATTTAGTTCTTCTGACTCACTAGGAGAAGAAGAGATTTCCTGGGGGATGATGAAGAACTACTTGGCAGTGGTTATTCATCTGAAGAGTACCTGAGGAAATATGGTTAAGAGCATTAATAAAAATCACTACACAACAGCTCTTAACCCGTGGATCTCAAGGAGCTCTTCAAACAGCTGGAGGGATACCCAATGGTAACAAAGTAGTGCACCATGGAGATGAACAATTATTAATAATGAATATAACTGGGTCAAGAGAAAGAACAGCTGCTGCTAGAAAAGTTGCCCACATGTATTTTTATTCTATTTTTTGCTTAAAAGGAACCACTCAGGTTTTTATCAATCCACTACAAACTCTTGAAACATACACAAAGGCATGAAATGCCCCCCAAAATGTTGGTTGAACATGGGCCTTGGAACTGCTGCTCAGGACACTTGGTGGGGAAATTGGTGGTGGGTAGGATGCAGTTACCAACATGGTTGAGTATTGGTTCATTTGCAAGTCTGATCTGTTCCGTTCCAGTTCAGCAGTGCTATTTTTCTAGAAAAAGAGGTGCCAGAACTCATCGTGAATGCCTCCCTTATTTTCTTATAATGGCGATGGTACCCACTTGAGAGGAGCCGGAATTGAGTTCCAGCTGGGGAGGGGGAGCCATGCAGCTCAGGATCGTTCTGTGAATGTAAATCTGCCCCAGAGTTCACATTTTTGGTACATATTTTGAAGGCAGCTTAAGAGTACACATTCTGTTCTGAAAAGCACATGCGTATTTTACCTCACGTAGTAGGGTTTTTATATGCATTTTGGTACATTTTTAAGGCAAAATTCGCTGACGTTCACCCATATTTAAACATTGCAGAATTCATTTAAGTGCAAAAACTGGAGGATAACTGCATCCCAAACTGTGCTCTAGTCCAGAAAGTGCAAATCAGGAGGGAAAAATAATTGAGCCTTGGAACAGCACTCTCTCAGTCTAAGCTACTTCATAGGACTGTTGTGAGGATAAAACAGGAGCAGCTATATAGTGTCCCAAGTTACTTGGGAATGGCCTGAGATGATGAGGATGATTATGATAATAATAATGATAATGATAATAATAATAATAATAATAATAATAATAATAATAATAATAATTATTATTATTATTTATTTATACCCCACCCATCTGGCTGGGCTTCCCCAGCCACTCTGGGTGGCTTCCAACAAAATATTAAAATACAGTAATCCATCAAATATTAAAAGCTTCCCTAAACAGGGCTGCCTTCAGATGTCTTATAAAAGTCTGGTAGTTGTTGTTCTCTTTGACATCTGGTGGGAGGGCGTTCCACAGGGCGGGTGCCACTACCAAGAAGGCCCTCTGCATGGTTCCCTGTAACTTGGCTTCTCGCAGTGAGGGAACCGCCAGAAGGCCCTGTGCGCTGGACCTCAGTATCCAGGTGGAGACGCTCCTTCAGATATATTGGACCGAGGCTGTTTAGGGCTTTACAGGTCAGCACCAACACTTTGAACTGTGCTCGGAAACGTACTGGAAACCAATGTAGGTCTTTCAAGACCGGTATTATGTGGTCTCAGTGGCCGCTCCCAGTCACCAGTCTAGCTGTCACATTCTGGATTAGTTGTAGTTTCCGGGTCACTTTCAAAGGTAGCCCCACATAGAGCACATTGCAGTAGTCCAAGTGAGAGATAACTAGAGCACGCACCACTTTGGCAAGACAGTCTGTAGGCAGTTAGGGTCTCAGCCTACGTATCAGGTGGAGCTGGTAGACAGCCGCCCTGGACACAGAATTGACCTGCACTTCCATGGACAGCTGCGAGTCCAAAATGACTCCCAGACTGCACACCTGGTCCTTCAGGGGCACAGTTACCCCATTCAAGACCAGGGAGTCCTCCACACCCACCCATCTCCTGTCCCCCAGAAACAGTACTTCTGTCATGTCAGGATTCAACCTCAATCCGTTAGCCTCCATCCATCTTCCAACTGCCTCCAGACACTCACAATATAATATATATATTGAAAAAAATCCTCCTCAACCTATATTCAGTATCTTCAGTTCTCAAGCAACATGCTATTAATACAGAGCATGCAGAGTTTTCCTTTCACTTGGTCCAAACACGTTCAAGCAGTTTGATCAAAACCATTTGTGGATCATGTGCATTACATGCAAACAGATCATCTTACATTTTGAGATTCTGTATCTGGTTACCTTACGTAATGAATATAGTGAACTAAGTGGAATTATTTACCGGAGAATGTGCCCCGGTATAATTTCATCCCTGCTGACTGTGGACATGAATTCTCAGGAGCTAGATATATAGTAACAGCTTCTTCTCAGATAATATTTACTAAGGTGCATATGTGGAAATGACATTCTTTCTTTTTTAAACACACACACAGACACACACACACACAACTTAATTTGTTACTTAGTTTTATTACTGAAATATTTTCTCCTTCATTGCAATACTAAAGACAAAAAGCAATCCTCCAAAACAGTCCTAGTTTGTCAACGCTTACATCCCATTTTCCATTTTATTTCTCCAATGTCTCATAAAGATAGCTATGAGGCGGTAGCAAAATATCATTTCAAACACTCAAAGTCAACGATGCAGAAAATAGAGGACCGGAATACATTTGTAGGATGAGCACTGCCCCCATTGTTAGACCCAGATGTTTGAAACAACCAGTAGACTGCATTAAAAAACACGCACAAAAAACCACCCACAACAGCTTGAAGGAAAGGTCTGCTTAGCTAGATTTATTAGGCAAGATCTCTGGTATACCATATGGCATCCTGGCTCTTCCAACTAATTCAGTTCTGTGGATGAATGAAACAGAGTGAGCTGACTGGCCCCAACAGATAAATTGATGCCACCCAAGGGGGAAGAAAAGCTTCTTTTGGCAGAGTATTTCTCTTGTGTCATTTTGTGATATATTTTCAAGCAATCCATTACATCCCAATATGTTTTCAGTCAATCTGGTGATCCCCATTTAGCCTCTTCTTTATAGGGATCTGCAGACAAGGGCTTGAAACCATGTGTAAGATTTGTCATGTTGTTTAATACACCTCTCCTTTAACAAAATATTTCATGCAGGAAGCCCAAACAAAGGGATTTAGCAAGGTTTTAAGGGCCATTATTCAAGTCGATGAAAAGAGCAGTGTATATACATTGTTCAAAGGATTGAAAGCTGAGCAAAGATGTTTCCCTCTCCCTCCTCAAACTAAGTAACTCCATTAAAGCCTTACAGCATCTATCAGCAACATGCTTCTATTGCAGCGATTTGAATCTGCCTTTGTGCTTCCTTTCCTTTTCATTAACCTGACGGAGCATTTTACAGGAAATATGGATGGTACAACATACACTAAGTGGAAGAAAGAAGTGTGTCTCTTTCTTCAGAACCATTTCCCAAAACTGCTAGTACTTAAAAAGATGGGTGAATCTATTACTTAAATAGTAACTCTGGAAGTGCTGTATTGTCCAAATTATCAGAAGATGCCAACACATTATTTAGAAATCCTCCTTTCTCTGTATGCAGATGACACTCAGCTCCATTCTGCCTTGTCATCTGTCTAAAGAGAGGTCATGCACTTCTTGGACCAGTGTCTGGCAATGTAACGGGCTCATTGGGAGCCAACAAACTGAAAGCAAATCCTAATTAGACAGAGCTTCCGCAGTTTTTGAAACCATTTCGATATAGGAATAATGCTGTGTGTGCAGCAACCCTTGACATCAGAAAGACCAGGCGTTTCATCTTGCAACATGCAGTCTTGATTTTCCTAATGAAGTGTTTCCTTGAGGCATGAATATCAACACTTTATGAAGGGATCTCATCCTTTTCACTTCCACTTTTGGGAGACGGCATCCCTTGCATACAAAATCACCACTTGCTTTCACCGGGGATATTTGGACTGCTAACCCATATCCCCTTTCCCTGACTGATTTTAGTGGGACTTGATATTTCCCTTCACCAACCTGGTGCCCTCAAGATGTTGTTGGACTGCAGCTCAAACACGAACCACAATTCAAACACGGGCTGGCTGGAGCCGTTTCCCAACAATATCCAGAAGGCACCTGGTTGTCAACGGCTGAGGTATAGAATTCTGCCACTTGTGAGCAGCAATTGAAGGAACAGCTACAGGCAGATTTGGGTCCTTAGGGAAACCAAAGGAAACGTTTGTCTCTGCCTATTTAACGTGTTAGGTTTATTGTGCAATTTCGGTGCCGTTTTAATAAGCTCTGCCGGCAGCAGAAGGGCAGAATTGTCTTGCATTATACTCAGAAGTATTCTCCAAGGATTTAACTGGGTGGATGTTTCCTCTTCCTTCAGAGTTCCCTGTTTATTGACCCCCTCTTTTACAACCTTTTAAAACAGACAGATTTCCTCGTGCCTCGTTCCACAGTAAATGTTATATTTAATCATGCAACTCATTGAAAATAAAATGTTCTCCCCACCCCCTGACAAAATAAAGTCAGTAAAAGTGGTAATGATCCAACACAAATGCAAAATATTGATTTGGTAAGTGCTGTTACATCTGCAATTTATGGGCATCTCGGTTGTTGTTTTCCTGGTTACTTCTGAAGACGGCATTTGTTGGATCAGTGGCTATGTAGCAGAGTTAAAACGTAATCAAGATGCCTAATGGCTTCTCATTCCACCTGACCAATGAGGGCAGGGAAGGGAGTGAGACAGCAAGGTTCCCTCCATCAATTTAGCTGCAAGCAACATTTGGCTTCTTATCTCCCAGAACACCCTTCTATAGGGACTGTAGCCCTTTAAACAGACATGGGTGAATCCGTCAATGACAGTTTCTCATTTTTCCAATCTGAAGTTTAGATGTCCACATTACTCTGCAATTTTTAAGAAAAATGCTCATGAAAAGTCATTGGTGAATTTCTCATAATACACACTTTTGAATGCCATTTCGCTTAATATATAGGTTTTTGCAAAGCCACCTCCCAATATAATGCATTTAAAATATTATTTTCACAAATAAATGCATTTTAGTGCACTCTTTACCCTAGCAAATGCCTTTTTGTGGGTGTCACTTGGCTGGAGCAATGCAGTGCAAAATTCTGAGAAATGTGAATTTCAAAAGCTTGGCTGTGTTTCAGTTCATGTATTGTTTCAGAAAGTGTGAATTAGGCTAAAAGGTAAAGGTAAAGGTACCCCTGCCCGTACGGGCCAGTCTTGACAGACTCTAGGGTTGTGCGCCCATCTCACTTAAGAGGCCGGGGGCCAGCGCTGTTCGGAGACACTTCCGGGTCATGTGGCCAGCGTGACGAAGCTGCTCTGGCGAGCCTGCACAAGCGCAGCACACAGAAACGCCGTTTACCTTCCCACTATAAAGCGGTACCTATTTATCTACTTGCACTTAAGGGTGCTTTCGAACTGCTAGGTGGGCAGGAGCTGGGACCGAATGACAGGAGCTCACCCCGCCGCGGGGATTCGAACCGCCGACCATGCGATCAGCAAGCCCTATGTGCTGAGGTTTTACCCACAGCGCCACCCGCGCTAGTTCACTTTTAAATGAGAAGTGAATCAAGAACTGCAAGGCTGCTTAGAAAATTGCCTTATACTGAGTCAGGTCATGGGTCTACCCAGCTCAGTATTATCTTCTACACTGACAGTGGTTCCAGGGTTCCAGGCAGGTGTGTTTTCCAGTCCTACCTGGAGGTGGTGGTGACTGAGCTGGGACCTTCTGAATGGCAAAGCAAGTGCTCCACTGACAAGAGCAAGATAGCAATAAATCATATCCTGCAGGCTTTAACTCTTTATTAGCAAAAACAGGAGCTCCTGTGAGCCCAACTACTCACCTCTGGCAGGTCTTGTCCCCATGAAGCAGTTGCTGAGACTGAAGGTCCCTGCCTCCTCCTCCGCTGCCTAAGTCCCCTCCTCTCCAAGGTTTTCCCCAAGCAATCTGGGACTGTGCCTGCAAGGAGCTAAGCTCCTCCACTCACTTCATGCCTCTTCTTGTTCTGGGAGATCAGTAGGGAGGGGAGCTTGTTGCAGTAGGAGGAAGAGACATCTGTGCCCCTTCACCAACTGGACTCATCTTTGCCTCTTGGCCTCCTTTCCCTCCTGTTTCAGTTTCTTTCTTTTTATTTGGTTTTACATATTAAAATTTGCATTCATCAAAAATAATAACAAATCTAGAAAGATTCACCTGAATCTTTAGACTTTCCTCCACCCCTCCATGGATTCCATTACAAATCCTTTTCTGCTGCATATTTTAGGTCACTCCATTTTTTAACTCTCTATTGTGTCCATAGTACTTGTTACCTTACAAGTGTTATTAGAGAGCCAGTGTGGTGTAGTGGTTAAGAGCGGTAGACTCATAATCTGGTGAACCGGGTTCGCTTCCCCGCTCCTCCACATGCAGCTGCTGGGTGACCTTGGGCTAGTCACACTTCTCTGAAGTCTCTCAGCCCCACTCACCTCACAGAGTGTTTGTTATGGGGGAGGAAGGGAAAGGAGAATGTTAGCTGCTTTTAGACTCCTTAGGGTAGTGATAAAGCGGGATATCAAATCCAAACTCTTCTTCTTCTTCTAGAATCCTGCTAAAGAGTTCAACTGTTTACAGGGGTCTCCAAGATAAGCTATACATTTCCCCCGTTCTTTATTCAAGTTTTGGTCTTCCTGATTTCTGATTTTCCCAGTCATTTTCATCATCATTGCATAGTCCAGCAGCTTGATTCTTCTCTGGTAGAAACTTTGTCTTTCTTCCATCTTTGGGCTAAGAGCATCTGGGCAGCTATCGTTGCATACATAAACAGTCTTTTCTTTCCTGCTTCAGTTTCTGTCCCTGATTCTGAACTTCTCTGATTCCCCCCACTCACTAATCCCTATTACCTATTCAGCTTCCAACACCTCCTCCCATTCTTCTCCCTCTCATCGTTGTCCCACCACCAATACCCCTGGCTCTTAAGCCTTCTTTCCTTGGGGGTTCCCCAGCTTAGTTCCGCCCACCGTTCCTCTGCATCCAATCAGTTTGTGACATTCACCAATGAGCCACTCTTTCTACAGCCCCTCAATGAGACTTATTTCAGAGCCGACAATCATAAGGTTAAATGGTTGGTTTGCAATCCTGTGAGAGCATCCAAGTAGCCGTAAGATATTGTGGACCTCATCCCCTCTACCACCAGTTGTTCCAATAGCAGTTGGGGAGAATGGTGCACATTGGTTGGAATGGAGGAATGTTGGGGTGGATTGAATGAGACTCTTGATCCGCCAGCACACACTTGACAAAGGGATGAAAAATACACTAGTCCCTGTGCTGAAAATTCACATGCTGAAATTCCCTCTTCTTTGCAAATGGGATCACCTTAATAGATGGTCCTAGTTGGGGGAAGGCCCTCAAACTGGTTCCCCCCCACCCTGGCGTGGGTGGAGCTATCACCCTTACCCCAAGGTGACACCACAATCACCCAGGGCTGTTGCCCAATCATTTTGAAGGGTGATTGTGGGGGAAAGTATAAAAGCGGCAGCGCGACGTGTGCCAAGCTCCTGCTTCGCGCTGCCGAGCACCCGCCCACCCTCCCTTTAATTTAAGTGTCCTTTGGCCTTGCTTTGAACTTCAGTTGGTTGCCCATCTTAGGGTGGGGACTAGGTAGGAATTTTTTCCATTTGGCAAATTGGCATGGGCCACTTGGTTTCTGCCTACCTCTTAGCAATCGTCACAACTTTGTAAGGTTTGGCGGTTAGGCATTGGCTTATTGTTGAATGGGGGAGGGGAGGTCGGCCATCGCCTGCCCCCCCATTTCAAGGGTATTCCATTAAAGGAATCTGGGGCCTGGATCCTGCCCGAAGTCCACTTGAGCGGCTAGAGCCATGCCAGGCCTCTGGGAACACCAGGGGAGATGCAGGCAGGTTTCCCCGAAGCAGTTTCCCTTTGAGTGGTTTACCCTTACAGACTTCCTGCAAAGAGGGCAGGAGTCAGATATAGTCTTTTGCCAATGCCTAAGCCAATACCGCTCTCATTCCTGTAATCAACAAAGTTGTGGTGAAAATTTTGCCCAAAAACCTTAAACAAAATATCCGTGTCTGTGTGAATTTCTTTATTCTAATGGGGGATCGGCTTGGGGGTCTTGCCACGCAACTATCCAGTATGCAGTAGCCCATGCTGTTTTGCACCTGACCACCCATACACATAAGACCTTTAACCTGAAAGATGAGCAGGAAAGATCAGGCACACACTACAGCCCCACTAGAATGAATGAAATGAAATACTTAAATCCCATTTATTTCAGTGGGGCTTGGAGCCTAGCATTTGCAGGACTGAGTCCCCTGGATGTCTGTAAATATGTCTGTGTACAGAATATGACCTTGCCTTCTGACTTAAATGACTGAGAATTGCTGATAGTGTGTCCTCTTTCATGAAGGGAACAGGGCCAAATTTGGGTTGGCAGAAACAATTCAGTTTTAATACAGCTGCAAGCTTTAATCAGCAGATCAATCAGCAAAAGCCTTGCTAAATATTATTGCAAAGCCATATAAAATACACCAATAAAAACAGTGAAAGAAAAACAAGAGTTGTTACAGAATTAGCTTCTTTCTTTTTTGGAGGAGGAGGGAGCTTGGAAGAAGCAGAAGTAAGGACTCCCACATTTTCTCCCCTCCTGGCTGCTGTTCCTAGAAACTGCTTTCCTTTTTTCTTTAAATTGGAAGCAGTTTACGTAGCCAATGCACTGCTTTTCTATAGTTTCCTGAGAAAATTGCAATGAGAGTTTCCTCTTTCTATTAAATGTTCACGTTTGACTCAGTGTTTGACTCAGGCCTCAAGTATGAGCTTCTTTGTCTAGCACATTTTTCAGAGTACGCCTATAACCAGGTATTTTGAAACATGTATATTGTATATGTACATTCACCAGAGATTCAGGATATGCTCCCTGCCCAATGCACACTTGGCGGTAAACCAGGTTTTCGAAAATGTAATGCGTAGCATCACCCTCATCTATCACAACAACGTTGAACAGGAGATTTTTTTAAAAAAAAACCCACAAAAAAAAGCAAACTGCTTTCATTCAGAGCTAATCTGCCCTAAGCTTGCACAAGCTGCTTAAAGATCTAACCCTCCATATCCTGTTTAATCATCCCTGGAGCAAACCATTGCCCTTGATATCATTAGCCCAGTTTTTCACTCCTGTGTCATATGGCACAGGTCTGAGTTGCTCAAATCATCAAAAGCAGAAATCAGAGTTCTGTAAGTCATTTGATGGTTCTAACCACATGCAGTACATTATTTATTTGATCAATATATATTATAGATGTGTAAGTGAAAGGAAAAGGAAAAGTGGCATATGTTAAGCAAGACAAAAAGTGTTTCTGAACATGCACAGAATTCAGAGTACAAAATAGGTGGTAATAATATTGCTACCTCACTTTTCCACCTCCCTGTAAGCAGTAGCAACACACCTGACCAGAAATCAGGTGCCCTACCATGTTGTCTGCTATTGCCCACATGTTTAAAAGGTAAAGGTAAAGGGACCCCTGACCATTAGGTCCAGCCGTGACCGACTCTGGGGTTGCGGCACTCATCTCGCTTTATTGGCCAAGGGAGCCGGCGTACAGCTTCCGGGTCATGTGGCCAGCATGACTAAGCCGCTTCTGGCAAACCAGAGTGGCACACAGAAATGCCGTTTACCTTCCCACCAGAGCGGTACTTATTTATCTACTTGCACTTTGGCATGCTTTCGAACTGCTAGGTTGGCAGGAGCAGGGACCGAGCAATGGGAGCTCACTCCGTCATGGGGATTCGAACCGCCGACCTTCTGATCGGCAAGTTCTAGGCTCTGTGGTTTAACCCACAGTGCCACCCGCGCCCATATGTTTAGAGGCACACTAAAAAGTTGTTTAAACAAGATGACCACTATCCAAGGCTTACTTTTCAGTATGGTGGTTAGTCTGTGTCTGAACTGTATCTCTTGGTACCTTACATGATGGGATGCTTCCCCATCACGGAAGGAAAAACACAAGTTCTTATAAATCTAGCATATCAGGGAGAAAAGGCTAGACTAGAATGCTTGTTTTCTGTGTGAAGGGAGTTGGCGTATGGAAGACACATTCAGCCATGTGGATCCCTACCTGGATTTTAAAGTGGTAGAGCCCTATTGTCACCTCAGTGAAAACTAGGCCAAACTTTTTAAGTTTTCAGATAAAGGAGGGAAGGAAGGACATAGTAGCTATTTGCAAGTTTCCCCTTGGATTTTCATTTGCAATCTAGAATCTGGCAACAAAGTGCTGGAGCCTCTTGATCTCTAGGGAGTTGCTTCTCCCAGCATCAAATGTTTTTGCCCTCAAATTTCAGCTTGGAAAATAGCCATGTAGCTCTTAGAGAACCAATTTACAAGACTTGCTTCTCTCCCCCATCCCACCCCCCTTTCCTACATGGAAACAATAACTGTTTAGGGAGAGTGTGCTTTCTGAATTTAAATGCAGCATCTATGTTTATTTTGCTGTGACTAGATGACCTAGATAGACAGGCAACAATTATACATTGCGTGGGGAACATATATTTCTAAATTGAGTTGCCACTTGTCTGCTAAAGTCATAGACAGAAGGAGGAGGATTAACCACACTTTGTACACCTACTTTCAGACAGTTCTCCACAGTGGCGTAGCGTGGGGGGTGCAGGGGGGGCCGGCCGCACCGGGCGCAACATCTGGGGTTAGTGCAAATCCATGGGTTAGGGGGCGCAAATCCACGGGTTAGGGGGCGCAAATCCATGGGTTAGGGGGCACAAATTACTTGCCTTGCCCCGGGTGCTGACAACCCACGCTACGCCACTGGTTCTCCATACCCCAACTGGGGTTCTAGATGAGCAGTTGTGAAGCAAATATGGGTCATGTACCAGGATAGGAGAAATCTGCTGCACACTGCTTTTCCTTTACAAATTATCCTTCCTAAATAAAGTACAGTGGTACCTCGGGTTAAGTACTTAATTCATTCTGGAGGTCCGTTCTTAACCTGAAACTGTTTGTAACCTGAAGCACCACTTTAGCTAATGCGGCCTCCTGCTGCCACCGTGCCACCGGAGCACGATTTCTGTTCTCATCCTGAAGCAAAGTTCTTAACCCAAGGTAATATTTCTGGGTTAGCGGAGTCTGTAACCTGAAGCGTATGTAACCCAAGGTACCACTGTATGCAACAAAGAGTAGCCATGTCCAGGTCTTGGAAATGTAACTAGGCCCCGACCAGGGAAGAATGGCAAACCAAGTTGATGGACTACGCTGAAATGGCAAAATTAACTGGGAAACTCAGGAACCAAGAGGACAAGAACTTTTAAGAAGAATGGGGAGGAAAATATAACTTGCTTAGGAGACCATTGTAAGCAGATGAAAACTTTAGCAGAATTTTAATCACACTTGTAAAGCACGTAACAGAAACTATGGACAATTTAGATGGATAAAAATATCTGGATAACAGACTGATATGCAGTTGTAAATATTGTCATTAGGACCCATGGGGGGAAGTCCTGAGATTTAGAGCAATTTCTTTATATGGTTTTTTGAAATTGACTTTGTTATATGTTCATATTTTTTTCAAAAGCAAATATAAATTATAAATGGAAATGTAACTAGGCCACTCAGGATTTAAATAATTAAATAATCATAGGCAACAGCATATTCTTCTATTATTATAGAATGGTAAATCCTATGAGACTCTCCTGGCACCAGGAGTTCTTTACTTAAAAAAAGAACTCCTGTGGAGTTAAACCACAGGGCTGTGGGTTAAACCACAGAGCCTAGGACTTGCTGATCGAAAGGTCGGCGGTTCGAATCCCTGCGGCGGGGTGAGCTCCCGTTGTTCGGTCCCAGCTCCTGCCCACCTAGCAGTTCGAAAGCACCCCTAAGTGCAAGTAGATAAATAGGGAGCGCTTTCTAGTGGGAAGGTAAATGGCGTTTTCTTGTGTGGCGTTGGTGCTGGCTCGCCAGATGCAGCTTGTCACGCTGGCCACGTGACCCGGAAGTGTCTTCGGACAGCGCCGGCTCTTGGCCTCTTGAGCGAGATGAGCGCACAACCCTAGAGTTGGTCACGACTGGCCCTGACGGGCAGGGGTACCTTTACCTTTACCTTTAAAGATTAACCCAGGAAATAGAGTGAATCCAAGTGGACCATAAAATGTATCCTTCTCTCCCTCTCACTGTCTCTTCCTGTGCCACCCCTTCACCCCCAACTCCCAAAGAACTCTTCTTACTTCCCTTTTCCTAATTTTCAAGAGGGATGGCGGGAATGTGGTGGCACCACCAGCCTTCTCACTTTTTGATCTATGGTGTAGTATTATGATAACCAAGCATGATGGCTAGCTAGGGATTGCAAATCTCTCAAATTTGATGTATTTCAATTTTCTCAATTTTCTCAATTTTCTCAGTTTTCTCAATTTTCTCAATTTTCTCAATTTTCTCAATTTTCTCAATTTTCTCAATTTTCTCAATTTTCTTTTCCCCCCCTTTAAAAGTATTTTTAATGGTTTTACACACTTTTATACATTTTATCTCTAAACATTTCAAACATTAAAGTAAAAGGTTCTCTCGAAACTTCGGACCTCCTTCCTTCCCTCCCATGGGTTCTATATTAAAAATTAAGTTTTCTGCATCTTTTACTATTATCCATCTATTACATATCTTCAGTTAGCATAGTCAATTCTGCATTACAAATGTCATTACAACCCTGCCAATGATTTTAACTGTTTTTAGAATAAATTACGTGGTTTTTTAAATCAATTACGAATTTACTCCAATCTTTAAAAAAATACTTGATCTTCTTGGTTTCTGATCTTCCCCGTCAGTTTCACCATCTCTGCATATTCCATCAGTTTTGTCCGCCATTCTTCTTTTTGTTGGTAGTTCTTCTTTCCATCTCTGGGCTAGTAGCATTCTCACTATCGTCATTGCATACATAAAAAGTCTTTTATCTTCTCTTGGTAACTCTTCACCTTTTATACCTAACAAAAAGGCTTCTGGTTTTTTAACAAATATATTTCAGTTTCTCATTTTTCAGTCTTAAGTTCAGTTTTCCACATTTCCAGAAAAGCTTATTTTTTTTAAAAAAATGTCCCCATGAAAACCCACCATTTCAGAAAGAGTTTCTCCTGATGCACCCATTTTTGCATGCAATTTTGCCCAATACAAACATATTTGCAAAGCATTTTTTTCTAACACGATGCATGTTTATATGTTATTTTATCTAATATACACATTTTTTTTGTACACATTACATGGCCAGAAAAACTGCACTGCAAAATTCGAAGAAGCGTGAATGTCGAAGAACGACTGTCTTTCAGTTCCCAAACTGTTTCAGAGAGTGCAGATTACACAGGGTTGCCTTTAAATGTGAACAGAATTGAGTTTCTTCCCCCATCCCTAGCAGACATTGGGAAATGGAAAATATCAGGATGGAAGGGGAGGGGGGACATTGTAGCTGCTTTGGTGACTATGGAGAGAGGAAGTGAAGAGGAGAGCCTTCTCCAGTCTGGATATTGATCTGAGATGTGGGAGGATTCAAGAAGAGATCTTAAAAGCTCACATTTCCATGGAGGCAACCTTTTAAGAAACCTGAAAGTCGATTGCCCAGCTAGGCTTGGGCAAACTTCTACAATATCCCTAACTAGGATGGAAATGGAGCAGTGTATTATAGGGAAGATTGCCAGGTGGAGTCATATACAATGCCAATATCTATAGATACCACATCTGTCAGATTCTTTGTATGGAAGGCTGGTTAGCATTATATATAAATATATAATGAAGGTAGATTTCGCCTTGGACTTCTCCAAAATCCATATAATTACAAGAGACAGTTATGATCAAACCTGGGCTTTAAAACTGCCCTCCGGGTTCAAAACCACTAGACAGTAAAGGATGTATGGAGGAATCGTGACAGATGGGCCTGTATTTAAAGATTAGTATTGCCTGCAAGCTTAACTAAGTTGGTTCTGTTTATGCACCTTTTAAGTTGGAGAGAAAAATCAATAAATCCCCAGTTTCAGAACTGCTATAAGGCAATGAATGCATTCTGAATGCAGGGAAGATGAGGAGAAAAACTTGCTTTGCCTTAGCATAGATGTGTGCTCACATGTCTTAATGTATTATTTGATAGCAGCAGAACCATTAATTCACACATAAAGAAGTTAGACTCAATAATAATAATAATAATAATAATAATAATAATAATAATAATAATATATTTATACCCCGCCCATCTGGCTGAGTTTCCCCAGCCACTCTGGGCGGCTCCCAATCAAGTGTTCAAAACAATACAGCATTAAATATTAAAAACTTCCCTGAACAGGGCTGCCTTCAGATGTCTTTTAAAGATAGGATAGCTGCTTATTTCCTTCACATCTGAAGGGAGGGTGTTCCACAGGGTGGGCGCCACTACCAAGAAGGCCCTCTGTCTGGTTCCCTGTAACCTCACTTCTCTCAATGAGGGAACCGCCAGAAGGCCCTCGGCACTGGATCTCAGTGTCCGGGCTGAATGATGGGGGTGGAGACGCTCCTTCAGGTATACAGGACCGAGGCCGTTTAGGGCTTTAAAGGTCAGCACCAACACTTTGAATTGTGCTCGGAAACGTACTGGGAGCCAATTCAGATCTTTCAGAACCGGTGTTATGTGGTCCTGGCGGCCGCCCCCAGTCACCAGTCTAGCTGCCGCATTCTGCATTAATTGCAGTTTCCAGGTCACCTTCAAAGGTAGCCCCACTTAGAGCGCGTTGCAGTAGTCCAAGCGGGAGATAACTAGAGCATGCACCACTCTGGCAAGACAGTCCGCGGGCAGGTAGGGTCTCATCCTGCGTACCAAGTGGAGCTGGTAGACAGCTGACCTGGACACAGAATTAACCTGCACCTCTATGGACAATTGTGAGTCCAAAATGACTCCCAGGCACGTATCTGTATCTGAACGATGTCAAGATAGCAGGCATGTGGTGGGTTCAGGGCACTTATGGGGATAGGTACCAGCAGGTTGCTGTTAGAGGTGCCTAACCTCTGTCACACACCCCAAAATTTGCCCATGCAAATCCTCTCACCCGCAAATAGTTGCATTTCTCTCAGCTCTCATGAGCAGATCATTCTAGTGAGACTTGAAGACACGTGTCTCATTAACCTCTACAGGTGCAGCAGATAGATTAAAAGGGCCTGCCCTTAAAGATGTACACTGCCTCAGCTTCATGCTCCTCTTGAAGTGCTTCCAGCTAGGAATTCCATCTCTCCTGTTGAGTTGGCCTTTTTCACTGGTAGCACCACTGAATGATGTGGAATGCTCTTCCTGCAGAAATATGGGAGGTCCCATCAGTATTGGCATTCCACCAGCTCTTGAAGACACAGCTGCTTAGACAAGCATTTCCCAACACACCATATAAAACAACAGCATGCCTTGTGGAAGTCCAAGCCATTGACTTCTCTTTTATCCAAGGCATAGATTTGATTTTAGTGTCTAAGATGGCAGGTTCCTCGATGGATAACATACATGGAGGATGTCAGGGACTGGACTGAGGACGAATGGTGGGAGCCGCTCCCTTTTTCTGAACCTTCTCAAGGGCAGGAGGACAGTATTGATTTAGAACAGTGGTTTGCAGAGGGGCATAGTCCAGGGGGGGGAAGCTGGGAAATACTGGGTGAGGAGCAGCTAGAAGAGGAAACACCAGGAGAAGAGGAGGAAGAAGAAGAAGAAGAAGAAGAAGAAGAAGAAGAAGAGGAGGAGGAGGAGGAGTTTGGATTTGATATCCCACTTTATCACTACCTGAAGGAGTCTCAAAGAGGCTAACATTCTCCTTTCCCTTCCTCCCCCACAACAAACTGTGAGGTGAGTGGGGCTGAGAGACTTCAGAGAAGTGTGACTAGCCCAAGGTTACCCAGCAGCTGCATGTGGAGGAGCGGAGATGCGAATCCAGTTCCCCAGATTATGAGACTACCGCTCCTAACCACTACACCGAGAGTCAGCTGGCAGATTTGCTGTCTTTGGAAAGCATTGCTGACCCCCCCCCTTCGCCTAAGACTAGACAGGCTTTGAGAGTGATAGAACAGAAAGCGCAGAGGCAACAAGCTCAGATTACCCGACGTAGGAATTACGTGGATTAATGGGGATGGAGGGGGTAAACCTTTACTGGGAGCAACACCATTTTTAGAGGGATACACATTCCTTTGTTTCTCATTGTGTTTATTAACGAAACTAACTGGTAAGAAGCTCCTTTCATTTGATCTGCTTATTTACTGCCACCTGACAGAAGATGGGGAACCTCAGGCCTGGAAGCCAGATGTGTCTCTCCAAGTCTCTCTATTTGGTCCTTGGGGCTCGTCCCCCGATGGACACCCTCCTGAGCCACAACAACCCTCACCAATCCTGCTTTGCACTCTCCTGTCTGCCCTCAACTATAATACTTCTTGTTTGCTGGATGGTGGTTAGAGGAATTTGTGGGTGTGCAGAGAGCTAGCCTACTGTGCAAAAGTCAAATTCACATTGGTTGATTTACCCATTATTATTTATTGCCTCTGATGCCACTCACCACAGGCATGTGCCCCTGGAAAATGGTCCAGAAGAGAATGTGAGCTGACAAGTATTCTGCACCTCTGCCATGCAAAAATGCATCGCAACTGTATTTTGGACTTTGACCACATTTCCTTTTCCTTATAGAATTTTATTTTGCATTGTTAAAAAATTCAGTGAACAAGTACTCTTTTTACCCAGAAGCACTCAGTTCTTGTAGATGGGTGTGTGTGTGTGTGTGTGTGTGTGTGTGTGTGTGTCGTATCTTAAAACTCACATAATACATCTTTCCTTAGCATGCCTCAAGCACCCTTTCCACTAATCTGTCTGCGCATTCTATGATCACTTAAAGTGAGAAACTGTTCCAGGCCAGATCTGAATTAGATTTGATAACATTTTGCCTTAACCTCTGTAAAGTCAGAGGAGATAACAATTTACAATCAACCAACAGAATTAATGAGATTCTCCTGGGAGCCTTCAAACACGAAGTCCATCAATTAAATAGGGGTTAGAGACCCAAAGAAGAGATTATCGGTCTATTTTACGATTCCTTGAATTTGCTTTTTCTACAGTAATATGCTAGGGGTTTGGGGTATTAAATCTGGGGGGTGGGAGCAGTGACAGCTACCCCCTGGCCTGGAAAACCATAGGGATCATCCCCCAATACATTTTTTCCTGCCTTACCCTCAAGATTCCATAAATTTTGGCTGGAGTTTGCAAAATAGTCACACCACAAGAACGGTGTTTATGGCTACCCCAACTCTACCTTTAGAAGCCTTATAATAAACAGATACAGGAGAAGGACTGTGGTAATATGGCCAAGAGTGTAGGTGGCCCTAAGACCAAAAAAATGTTAGCCACCAATGGGGTAAGGTATAGAATTAAATGTTGAAATGTAGTGAAACCAGCTAGAAGAAAAAGGCAATACATTAGAATTTCATGGTGAACTAAGATGTTTGGACCTGGTCAACCCTAAAAAGAAGAAGAAATTTAGGAGAATGCACTACATGAAAAATGTAAGTTGGTCATCAGCAAGCAATGATTTTAAAGCCTTGCCCCTTACATAAATCAGAGGATGGTGGTGTGCCAAAAATAGGGGTAACACTGAGAGGGGCAAAAAAGATATGTTTGCAAATCTTGGGGTCCTGAGTTCAGCTAAAGACTAGACTGAGCCAGGGGTGAAGCGTGGGTTGCCAGGGCCCGGGGCAGGGTAAGTGTTTTGTGGGTTTAAAATGGGTGACTGCCTGAGAACCACATGCCTTTTGTTCCACAATGGAAGAAAGGTGGGATATAAAGGTAAAGAAAGCAAACTAAAATAAATGCAGATTCCGAAGACAACTACATCATTGGCAGACTATTCACACATGTTTCTTGGTGCAAAACGAAAGCAGATTTTGACAAATCTTCACCAAATGTGAAGGCACAAAATGGGGAAGTAACCAGCCGCTGTAACGTGAGAGGTGCACTGAGCCTTGCTTGGCTGTACTTTTTTAAAAAAAGAAAAGAAAACCAAGCCACACCAAAAGATGCTTCAACAATTGAATCGAGATCTGAAACAACAATATGCAATTCACTGGGAATTAGCAGTAAATTGGATTGCTACGGTTTCATGCACAGAATATGTAAAGTACTTTATAACTGTTGAATAGCAGGGTTGTTGGCTGAAGTCAAACAACGTCAATACTGTATGGGATGGAAAAACCAAGAAAACAGGACTCAACAGGAAATATAGTGGACGATACAAATCTTGTATTGTTTTACATTTAATACTCCTTTTAAATGGTTTGGTACATTGGCCATTGTGGGGTTTTTAAATACATGTCTACATGACTGTAGACATGACAATATTTGTTTAAGGTCTGGTTAACTACAATAACAATATCCCCCTTTTTTGTAATGTACAAGATACCGTTTTGTTCTGTTCTCTTTTCTACATGGGCGCTATTTTTTGTTGATTCTTCTTTTTTTCTCTTACCTTACTCTGTGCACTTGTAATTTTGTAATGTGCGTACACAAGATTGTAGAGTTGTGCCCTATTTACATGAGCTTATAGAGTTTTATGATTAATCATTCTTTTAAGAGGATCATAGAGTATCTGTATTCACAAACTAGATTGACACTTAAAACGAATCATGGAATTGTAGAGATCAAGGAGCCAGGAGTGACAAATCAGCAGCAAATCCAGGTTTGTTGTTTTATAATGTGTGAAATGACCCTGCCTAATCTATGTGACATCTATATTCATTTTCTGATTGATATGCTATACAGGGCTGTAATAGTCTCATGTATAAACAATCCCTTGTAGAGGGCCTGTTTCCAACAGTCTTTTATAGAGTTTTCTGTGGCATCAGTAGTCTCTCTGCACAGCCTTGACAAGACGTAATTGTGCTTTTGTCTTCAAAGCAAGGCACAATGAGCGCTGTTTATATCACTGGAGTCTGGAGTGGTAGAGAGCACTCAGCAACAAGTTGTAAGGTATGGGGGCCAAGAAGGAGTGATTAAAAGTCTTGTGAGGAGCTTGTGAGAAATCCCTTCAGAAATGGCCACCAAACTACAATCGCTCTAATAGATTACTGCTTTGTTGACTGCAAATCCCGCCAAGATCAATAGGAATTACTTTCATACGAAGGAAAAGATTCTGAAATATTAACACATGAATGATAATAAATGTGATTAATGATGAGAAAAATAAGGGGTGTTTTATGTAGGAATCAAGGCAGCTAGTTCATACGACTCACACGAGCTAGTTGTTTGTCAGGCAGGATTTGGGCTTTTTAAAGCAGGAGGTTGAATGTACAAGTGTTCTTGAGAAATTCATCTTCTCTTACTGTCTTTTGGGTTCACACCCATCGTTTCCCCTGCAAGATGGTATGGCTGCTTCCCCAGGAGAATATGTCTACAGTGCTAGAACTTTTCCCGCAATTAGCTAGAAGCCTAATTCAAATGGAAAAGCAGTTAATAAAGCACTATATTATCCAGCACTAAATTAAAGTTCCCTACCTGCAGGTTCAGCTCTTTTATTGCTTTCTGCTTAATTTAGCTGAGTGATTGGTGATGAATAGACCCTTAATTGTCCCTTAATTAGTCATCTTTTGTTCTTTTCGATGACTGGTTTCTTTCCATTATTTATTTATGTTCAATTTAAAAACAGTGAAATAGCAATATTTTAGTTGTTGTTTCTTTAAAACAAAAAAAGCTTCTTCTCCCAATGGAAAAACGAAGCTGGCTGCTTAAGCAGAGATCACCCCTACACACATCTACAAACACATCCCATGCAGCATTGAACAGGAAGAGAAATAATGGCACAATCTGCAAACAAGAAGCTTTTGATTAAAGGCACAGTAGCCTCTTAGGACCTCAACAGCATATTGCCTAACCACATTGGACAGAGTGCTGCTGCAATTTTAATACAAGAATAATTGCCTCAAACCAGTTCTGAGAAAAGCACTGGACGGGGGGGGGGGACCCTAGAATCGAACTATTTGGCAATGTGGTCTGCCTGCTCTATTAAAGGGAGTAAACAAAATATAGTAATTCTAGGGGAAAGGAATTTCTAGGGAAAAGCAAGCAAGCAAGGAAATTGTGTGTATGCAGGTGTAAACCAGCCTCACAAACACTCACTGAGTGTTTTGCAGTGGTGGCAAGGGCTGGATGTTGCATTCGGTCTTTCAGGTTCGTAGGCACAGAGAGAACCTAAACAGTTGCTACTGGCCTGTAAACTTAAACGCAGATATAGGGAACCTTGCCAGCCCCCAGATCTTCCTGAACTACATCTCTTAACAGTCCCAGCAAGCAAGGACCATGGCCAGGAGTGATGGGAGTCATAGCTTGGCAAATGTTTCCCATGTGTGCTCAAAAGGTTTTGGAGAGATGTATGGGGGAGTACAGGGTCAGATTTAAGGTGCTGGTTTTGACCTTTAAAGCCCTTCACGGCCTAGGACCCTCGTAGCTATGGGACCGCCTCTCCTGGTTTGCCCCACAGAGGACCTTAAGGTCCATAAATAGCAACACCCTAGAGGTCCTAGGCCCTAAGGAAGTTAGGAGGGTGGGGTATAAATAAAATTTATTATTATTATTATTATTATTATTATTATTATTATTAGCAAACACCGCAGGCAAGGTACGGCTTTGCCCTATGTCCTGGTACTCATAGTATTTCAGTTGTGCCCTGAGGCCCCCAAGCCCTTTCCCAGTAAATAACTTCAAACGGACACATAATTTTAGTTTAATTTTTTGGGCAAAATTTAGGCCACAACTTTATTGATTACGAAACAAATTGAGCAGTATTGGCCTAGGCATTGGTCAGGGACTATAACTGACTCCTGCCTCTCTGGCTGGCAGTCTGAAAGGGTAAACACCAAACGAGGGAGCAACATTGGTGAAGATCGATTGAAGCTCACCTGGGGTTCCTGTGGTCCTGGCATGGCCCTAGCCCCTCAAAAGGACTTTGGACAAGATCCAGGACCCCCAGATTCCTTTACCGGAATACCCCTATTTCTGGAGGGGCAGGTGATGGCCACACCTCCCCTCCCGCACATTTCTATAAACCAGTGCCTAACCACCAAACCTTATAAAGTTGTGACGATTGCTAAGGGAATAGGCGAAAACCAAGTGGCTAAGCCAATCTGCCAAATGGAAAAATTCCTAACCAGCCCCTGCTCCAAAGCAGGCGACCCAATCCAAAGCAAGGCCAAAGCAGCAGTACCTAAAATAGGGAGGGCGGGTGGGTGTTTGGCAGTGTGAAGCAAGTGCCCCACCCCTGTAGTGCTGCCGCATTTTATAAGTCCCCAGGATCACGCCATTTGCCCCAGTTGGCCCAAACAGCCAAGGGCGATTCCGTGGCCCAACAGACAAGGCTTGGGCCATGCCTAGCAACAACACACCCCATGGGGGTGGCTGAAGGGTCCCGAGCACAACCAGGACCCTTGATTTAGGAGGATCCCATCTGGCGGCTACTCTCATTGTTGTGCAAGGATTTAACCTGTTCCGTACCACAGCCTAAAGTAAGATCAAACTAACGCTTGCCTTCATTTTATGAATTGGAGTAAGGGCCTTGAAACGGATGGCTCAGTTTTTCATGACGCCATGATAGCAACAGAACACTAGCTTCAATAGTGGCCCCATAAACATGGCAGGCAAAATCTGACCCTTGACTTGCAGTGTTATCATCCCTCCTTTTCTTTTATTCTATGAACTGCCACAACTCTGCAAGTGCCTAATATTTCTCATCACCCTCTTCTCATTTAAACTGAAATCTATCATCCTTCCTAGTCCAGCTCATTATATCTTCAGCAATTACAGTCAATCTCTTTGACAAATGTTGAGTAACTTTAATTTAAATCCAACAAATCTTAGGATATTAAAAGATTAGGATGAAAAGAACTCATGACTTCCAGAAGGACATCACTGTAGCCAAGAACTGTTCATTTTTTAAGTGACTGAAAAATTGGAAATTCATTCCTGAATTGAATGGGGAGTTGCGGTACTTATGCATTGTAGGGGGACATAAGCACATAAAATGAGCCCTGCTGAATCAAGAAAGAGTTCTGTCTAACCCAGTAGCCTGCTTTCCATAGTGATCTCTAGCCATAATGGCTTCGTTTTACCTCCACCTATAGGTTTCAGTGAGCCTCTGAATATTAGTTGCTAGGAATCACAATGGGAAGTGTGCTATTGCATTCAAAACTTGATGTGGCCTTCCCAATGGCATCTGGTTGGCCACTATTAGAATAGGACGCTGAATGAGATGGCCCACTGGGACTCTTCTTATGTCACAGTGACCAGCCAGATGCCTTCAGGTATTCCACAAGCTGGGCCTTTCCATGCTCTTTTCCTACAACAGTCACTGTTGAGAGGGATAATGTCTCTTTATGTAGAAGCTCTGTCATGCCTAATAACTGCAAAAGACTAATCCTCTATAAATGTCTACTTTTTAAAAATCCGCCTAAACCAGGAGTGATAATCACATCTTCTGGCAACAAATTCCACAAATTAAGCAGGTGCTGCAAAAGCGAGTACATTTGTTTCGCTGTTTTCACCACCCTGCCAATGGATTTGATTCAAATTTTAGAATCCTTAGGGCGGTGAAAAATACCTACATCCACCGTAATTTGATGGACACCATGCATGGATGTCAATGGTGCCTGAAGGTACTGTATAGGTTCATCTTTACACTGTAGACACGTTCATAGTGATGTACAGTATCTGGCAAACGTTTTAATTCCTAATGCTTTGCAGAACTGGCCCTACCATTAGGCAGAATGAGCCAACCACCTCAGGTGGCAAATGATGGAGAGCAATGGCACAGACGCCCCTAGCAGTTCTTCTTGAGCCATTCTGCTCTGTTAGATGACAGAGTAGTGCAAGAATGAAGCATGCACTTGGTCTCCTAAACTCCTCTACTACCTTGGCTGTGGTGCAGGATGAGATCCAATTGCTAGGATTCGGTGGACTGGGGAGAGGGAGGCATCTCATCCTTTGCTTCAAGAAGTAAAATATCTTTGGCCCTAGTGCTTTGGGTTCTGAGTTGATGTCACACTGTAAATGACAAACATAGACAGGAGGCAGTTGATTGATGGATAATCCCCCAACTCCTGAGTTAGGTGGGCTGTCTAATAATAATAATAATAATAATAATAATAATAATAATAATAATTTATTACTTATACCCCACCCATCTGGCTGCCCCCCCAGCCACTCTGGGTGGCTCCCAACACAATATTAAAAACATGATAAAACAGCAAACATTAAAAACTTCCCTAAGCAGGGCTGCCTTCAGATGCCTTCTAAAAGTCAGATAGTTGTTCATTTCCTTTACATCGGATGGGAGGGCTTCCACAGGGTGGGCACCACTACCAAGAAGGCCCTCTGCCTGGTTCCCTGTAACCTCACTTCTCGTAGTGAGGGAACCGCCAGAAGGCGCTTGGAGCTGGACCTCAGTGTCTGGGCTGAACAATGGGGTGGAGACGCTCCTTCACATATACTGGGCTGAGGCCATTTAGGGGATGGATCGGCAAACTAAGGCCCGAGAGCCGGATCAGGCCCAATCGCCTTCTAAATCCTGCCTCACAGTGAGGGAATATAAATTTAATAAATAAAAAGACGAGCTGCATACACCATTCTCACAAAGTTCTATTTCTGGGTACCTGAAGTAATATTTGAGTATCTTCAATTGCCTTAGCAACTCCTTTCCCATGCACACAAACAGACCAGCAACGATTCTGTAATCTGGCTGCTTTCAAATGAGTCTGGCTGCTTTCAAACGCCCGTCCTAGTTTCTCTGCCTGATCCTCATATTCTTTTAAACTTTTCTCTACCTGCTGACACTTTAATGGTGTTCCATTTCTCCTGGCAGACTGGCAGTGGCGGGGAGGGGGGCAAATGTGAGAACCAGCCTCCCCCTTTCAGATACTTCCACCCAGTTTTAATGACAGATGCTGCTAAATTGAGATCACAAAGCCATCCTTTCAGAAATCATTGTAATGGTTTAAAATTGTCTCCTGGTTTAGGAATACCTTTGTGAATCACATTTTCAAGTTTTTGTCTCTTAACACCGTGAAGATGGCTTCCTGAATAAAAATGAAAAGTTTCAGATACTGTCAGCTTTAGGGGATGTAGAACATGTGTACTCCCACCTGGTAACTGTCCTGTGGTCTCTAACACATAAAAAAGGGATCATTGTTGTAGATTTATGTGAAACACCATTGTTCTTATTAGAGATGGACAGAACAGTCTACTTCTGGTCTAAGTCGATTTCACATTTACCAGTCTGTTTTATTCCATTTCACATTTATATGCATATCTTCTATTAAAAAATGCACAAAATACTTACATAAATGCATCGTATCACAAACACACTTTTAAAAATGTATTTTAACGGCATTTTGGTATTTTATATACATATAAGAACTGCATCACTAAATTAAGATGACTACAAAACCTGATGGATAATTGCATTTTGACCCTCACATTTGCTTTGGAGGTGTTCATCAAGTTAGTTTCCTTTGGATTTCACAGAAATCAAATGTTCTGAACATCCATCATTCTCATCTTCAAATATCTAAAGGGCTGTCACATGGAAGAGGGAGCAAGCCTTCTCCAGAGGAGAGGACCTAAACCAATGGATTCACGTTACAAGAAAGGAGATTCCAACTAAATATCAGGAAGAACTTTCTGTCAGTAAGAACTGTTTGACAGTGGAATAGACTCCTGTGAGAAGTGGTGGACTCTCCGTGCTTGGAGGTGCTTAAGCAGATGTTGGATGGCCATCTGTCCTGCATGAACTAGTTGAGGCAATGGACTGGATGAGCCTTTGGGTATCTACAATTCTATGATTCTGTGTTCAGGGTGGTTAAAGGAAAAAAGCAATTTATAGGAGCTCCAAAGTGATTTCTCCAAACTGGGAGAATGGATATTAGAATGGCAAATATGGTTCAATGTAAACAAGTGTAAAGTGAGGCACATTGAATCCGAAAAAATCCTCGTTCCTCATATAGGCTAATGAGGTCTGAATTGGCAGTGAGTGACCAGGAATGAAATCTTGGAGTCATAGTTCATAGTTTGATGAAGATGTTAACCCCGTGTGCAACAGTTGTGAAATGGATGGATTATATATTAGGGATTATTAGGGAAGGGATTGAAAATAAAATTGCCGATGTCATAACACCATTATACAAATCTGTGATTTGACCACGTCAAATTGATTGTTGTAGAATTGGAAAAGGTTCAGAGATGAGCAGCCAAAATGATCAAGGAGATGGAGCAGCTAAGAGGAAATGTTACAACATTTGGGCCTTTTTCTGGAATACACAAAAAATCAATATATTACTTGTACTCTTTGTACACATTTTTTTTCATCAAATACATATTTTCCATCATGAATGACACATCTTTTAATACAGTTTTCCCCAAAGTATGCACATTTTAAAATGTATATTTTTGTGTTTACTTTTTGTACACCAAAACTGCATTGCAAAATACAGATAAATGTGTAATCTGACTGAGATTTGCATTCCAATCTGCAGGCAAGTTTGGAAGTGTTGGATTGGGGCAGACAAAATGAATTCATCAGGGGCTGACTGGCATGTTGACCTGTGCTTTATTCCCTGTCTGCTATTCAAAATGCTGTTGAACAAGATCCTTCCCACTTACAATGCTAAAAGGATGCCTTTCCTTTTGATGTACAAACCCTGTGAACCAAATCCATTTGTTGGAATAAAGTAAGTACTTGTTTCAACCTGTAAACCACGTAATGGTCTATTCCACCAGTTTGAATGCTTCCCAGTTCCCACTTTAGATATTAAAGACAACATGTCTTTTACAAAAGAAATGCTTCCAGCATATAATCCAAGATAACAACTCTCCATGATTCATCAGATGCCTCATTCAGCAAATCCCAATTACAGGGGGACAGAGATGTATCTTGCAACAGTAGGCTTGTCATTTTAGTCTTCACCCAGTATTAGAATTCAAAGAGTACAACTATCAATCAAAATTAACAAGTTGAAGTTGAGTGTTATTACATGCAACAAATATTGACATTGTGGTTACACGGAGACTGAAAAGGGCTGCATATAAAGACAAGTCAATATTTATGTAATTAGGTCAATACATATGTGATTCAGAAGGTAAGCTTTACTGCACTGGAACAGACACATTATACAGAAGCTCGGGTCTACCGATCTGACATATTGATTTTACAGTTTGTCTTTTGTATTCTTTTCCTTTCTTTACCCTTCAGAGATGAATAGCCTGTGTGCATGCATGTGTGCAAAATATATATACCTAGTAAATTTCAAGATACATAATTATGGACATTATGCCTCTTGCTAAACTTTTAGAAGTTTATGTTTCTGATTAACTGCTTTCCCATTTCTTCAGTCATCCACAGTGTCAGAACTTTTCCTGATTCTCTGGGATTGTGTTTCAAAGAGAGAGCAGGACCTTGAATGGCAACTCATAGATTTAACATGAGCCATATTTCCTTCTATTTAGCTAGGGCTACACTGGTTCCACCCGCTGTCATGAGGACTTAAGAAAAGCCATGTTAGATCAGACTAAAGGTTTTAATGGTGGCCAACCAGATGTCTATGGGAAATCCATAAGCAGAACATGAGCACAACAGCCATCAGTCATGATCCCGTAAGTAGTTCTCAGAGGCAAAGTGCCTTTGATACTGACTCACAACCACACTAGGGGAGACAGACAATGGGGTCTTTGACTGACTCGTTTCCTATTTGAACAAAAATAGAGCTTATGGAATTCTTCCCCTTTTTATGCACCTCAGTGGGCCTGAGGTGAGAATTTCCCTATTTTATTTGTCATGCTTGTGGAGAGAAGGATTGCCCAAATGCAGCTGGGGAGGGAAGCCCTAAACCTCCCCTTATCACATGCCATGGACTTGATCCTCCTGAAGCCCACAAATTGTCAGTTTGCATTTCTAGGTACAGAAAATATTGATCTGATGTGTAGAGATCTTGCCTATTCTAATCCGTTCAAGAGGTTTCTGGAAGTTTCTAAAGCTTCTCTGTGTGGAAGAAACTTCATGATGTTTGGGTTATACCTTCAGAGAGGCTGAGTACAGCTGGCTTGAACTGAAGTTATTGTTGAAGTTATTGTTAAAGTTAAGTCTGCTGCAACTGGATTATTTTTAATGGACTGTGCCAATCCGGGATGTATTGGATTTGTGACCATTCTGCTCATTTGCCTTCTGTAGCAGTAAAGCTCTGCTGGATGAAGTACAATTGCCTCTGGTCTATTTTTGGGAATGCTGCAACGTGTTTAAGTTGTTACTCTGCTAACTATACATTGGAATCTACCGTGGATCAACATTGAGTAGAATTTCAATGACACAAATACCTGGGATTTCATTTTTAAAACACACACATGATTGCTAATCACGCTGTTAACATCCCATGTAGTTAGGACTTGGCTTCTTTAGCGAATGTGTGCTCTTCACAGAATGACTTCTTATTCATGACATTCTTACTATAATAATTAACAGTCGTGGCATAAGAGCTCATCAAAACAACCTAGCTGCATCAGGAAACGTGGAAACAGAGACCCTGTGCATGGCAGACAATCGTTTAATACCCAGCCACCTAATATTCACTTCTAAGAACTATGGCCACATTTGGAATGTTGACGGAAACAAGAGACAGATTGCAGTCTGAATTAGTCTTCAAGGTGCCACACAGGCAGTTAATAAGGGATCCTATAAATTTCCAGACCAATGGAAAAGATTATCCGCCTTTTTCAGCTTATTCACTTCTATATATCCTCACCCCCGAATGTGGAATAAGGTGAAGGAATATTAAATGCACTAGAAGACTTTGGAGACCAGGATTAAAATCAGCCATGAAATTCACTGTGTGACTTTGGCAATACTGTAAACTGTGATGCAGCCTAAGGGGTTGAAGAATTAGCACCATCCATAGGAGCCAACTGCTAGGGGCCAATATCACTTCTCCTCCCCAATAAAATATGTGCTCCAGGTCCCCTCAGTCTTGGGTGGAAGTTGGTGCATTTGGCAAGTGGGAGCACATTCACCCCAATATCACACAGTCCTTTCACATCTGGTATTTGCATACTTCTTCCAAGCAGACAGGTGGCGGTGTGGGTTAAACCACAGAGCCTAGGAGTTGCCGATCAGAAGGTCGGCAGTTCGAATCCCCGCGACGGGGTGAGCTCCCGTTGCTCGGTCCCTGCTCCTTACAACCTAGCAGTTCAAAAGCACGTCAAAGTGCAAGTAGATAAATAGGTACTGCTCCGGCAGGAAGGTAAACGGCGTTTCTGTGCGCTGCTCTGGTTCGCCAGAAGCGGCTTAGTCATGCTGGCCACATGACCCGGAAGCTGTATGCCGGCTCCCTCGGCCAATAAAGCGAGATGAGCGCCGCAACCCCAGAGTCGGCCACGACTGGACCTAATGGTCAGGGGTTCCTTTACCTTTACCTTTACTCCAAGCAGACACTGAAGAACAACAGAGGGCAGGTTCAGATCCTCTCTCCTCTGCCAGGCTAGTTTGGTGGCACAGAGTAATGGGCCTGACTCTCACTGCTGGAGTCCCCAGATTCTTTTCTCTGGGACCTTAATCCTTTCTTCTGTGGCGCATGTCCCTGCTGAAGGCATTGCTCAGTTTGCCTCCCCACCTCTCCTTCTCCCTAATTACTATATTTAGGAAACAGAGTGTGAATTTGTTTTTCCCAGTGGGAGAAGATTTTGGAAGCAGAGACATTTATCTGTTTTATCAACGTATTCATTTGAAGGGGGTTGTCAAAAGCTACAAGGACACCGCCTGTGAATCAAAAACCCTGTCTGATGTTTGCACGATTCCCTAAGGAGCAGACCTGCTGGCAGCTTCACATCTCTGCAATCAACCAGTTGTAGATGTTAGCTATGATATTGAAGTGTAAAAATATTCATCTAATACATTTTAGCGATAATTAACTCATCATACTTTTCCTCCTCTCAAAACACTGTGTGTGCAGCATGTCATAACAACAGAGCACAAAATCTACTGTGGAACACCAGTTCTTAAACCACGTTGACTATTCATAATATGTTCAAGGGTATTTTTAAGCTACCTGCTACATTAATCCATGCTGATATTGGAAACCTACCTTATCAATTGGAAATTGCTAGTTCAGCTGGTTAACAAAAATGGTTTTCTATTTTCTCAATGCCTGCAGGAACACCTTCCAGCTTTAAATTACACATCTACTCTGATCCTCCCAGGACTCCATGCAAAGTTGTAAGATTTAGTGAGTATTTTAATAGCAGATTTATGGCGTATTCTTTGTTCCGGGTGTTCATTAGTTGAAGTGGACAGTTGAGTAAATTTGGTAGGTAAATCTTTCAATTCCATGATTTCGTTTCTAAAGTCTTTGAAAGCTATGTCCCATTCCATCACTAGATCTTTTTGGAATTGCTTAAAATGGTCCTTGAAGGGTTTGTAGTCGTCTTTGGAGCGGCATGTGACTTTCAGGGCCAGTGATCTTTCCTTGCTGCCTTTGGAGCCAAAGTAGTTCCTGGGTGATTTTTCTTTAGATATTTGGGGCAAGGTAGGCTTACCCTTTAAGGGTCCAGTTCTTTCCTGGATATTCTTTAGCTTTCAGGGTCTTGAAATCAATAGGGGAGGTGGATGGTCAGAGCTAGCAGTTTATTCTGCCATCTTAGACAATGACGTCAATGACGTCCGTGCACACAGTAATACAGTATAACTCTACAGGATACCTGTGGGATGAAGATTGGCCATGCAGTGTCAATGACGGCACAGTTTCTACCCATGCCAAACTGTCTCCAAGTGTAGGGGTTCTTTACCCTTCTCTGTTGAAATTAACAGTACCATCAATAAACAGAAGTTTGCATTCCAGGGATCACTAAGATTTGTCCCTCTCAGCTTTGTCCAAGATTGTGCCCCATTTATTTTCTTCCAGAAAAGTCCATGGGGGCTTTACTCCATTCATCCATGGAGCACATTGCTGGCTTCTGTTACTTCTTGTGACAGGAATAAGGTGCTGAAATATAACAGGGCTTTTGGATTTGGAATATAATCTAGGGATGAGCAGATAGAAAGACTTGCAAAAATTAAGCACTGCAAACCCCACCATTCGTCTCAAATCCTAGATTATAAAATGAAACACCCAAGATGACTTTGTAGCACACAATGCATCATCGCTGTGCTGAGAATGAAACTGAGAAATTTAACTAGTCAAAATGTGACAGGCGCTTACTTTGTTAATGAAGAACAAATTAAAAAGCTAATCCTAAGAGCCTTAAGATTTTTTTTTATTTTTTAAATGAATGTTCCAAAGAAGCTGTCAAGATTTGGGCAGAGGGGTGCCTCGCAATTAAAGAAAAATCAATTACTTTGCAATGCACATGGGTTTCATTGTCTCATTTAAAAATATAACTTTATTTTCCAAAGCTTTCCATTTGTTCTTCATTCAGTGGAACTGCTTATTGTGAAGTGCTACAGGAAGGAAAAGACAGATGAAAAACAAAGAATGGAAATTAAAACAACTGTAATTGATTTGGAGCCTATACACCCAAAACCTGCTTACCTATCTTTCCCGACATGTAGGATACATGTTTTCTTTATGGATTACAAGAATGTGCATATAAAGAAAAGAATAAAAGTAATACACCCCCTAAACCTATCCATAGTCCAGCAATTTTATTGGCCAGCAATTTACTGCAGTTAATAATAATAATAATAATAAATTTTATTTATATCCCGCCCTCCCCAGCCGAAGCTGGGCTCAGGGCGGCTAACAACAATCAAAATAATCCAACATTCTAAAAACATTCATTATAAAATTAATTAAAATCAAATTGATGGCAACCATTGGGCTAGAGTTCTGTGAAGATTGCCAAAGGAGGGAGTCAGGCTGCGCCCTGACCAAAGGCCTGGTGGAACAGCTCTGTCTTGCAGGCCCTGCGGAAAGATGGCAGGTCCCGCAGGGCCCTAGTCTCTTGTGACAGAGCGTTCCACCAGATTGGAGCCGCGGCCGAGAAAGCCCTGGCTCTAGTTGAGGCCAGCCTAACCTCTCTGTGGCCTGGGATCTTCAGGATGTTTTTATTTGCAGACCGTAAATTTCTCTGTGGGACATACCAGGAGAGGCGGTCCCGTAGGTACGAGGGTCCTGGGCCGTATAGGGCTTTAAAGGTTAAAACCAGCACCTTAAACCTGATCCTGTACTCCACTGGGAGCCAGTGCAGCTGGTATAGTACCGGATGAATATGATCTCTCAGCGAAGACCCCATAAGGAGTCTCGCCGCAGCATTCTGCACCCGCTGGAGTTTCTGGGTCAGTCTCAAGGGCAGCCCCACGTAGAGCGAGTTACAATAATCCAGTCTGGAGGTGACCGTCACGTGGATCACAGTGGCTAGGTCAGGGCGAGAGAGATAAGGAGCCAACTGCTTAGCTTGGCGGAGATGAAAAAATGCCGCCTTTGTTATAGCTGTAATCTGCGCCTCCATAGAGAGGGAGGTATCGAAGATTACACCCAAACTCTTAACGGACGATGCTGGCACTAATTGCACCCCCGCAAGAGATGGGAGTTGCCCCCTCAATCCCATATCACCCCGTCCCAGCCAGAGGACCTCTGTCTTCGAAGGATTTAACTTCAACCGGCTCCCACGTAACCATCCAGCCACAGCTTCCAGACATCTGGTCAGTGTGTCTGGGGCCGAGTCAGGATGGCCATCCATCAACAGATAGAGTTGGGTGTCATCGGCATACTGATGGCAACCCAGCCCAAAACTCCGGACAAGCTGGGCGAGGGTGCGCATAAAGATGTTAAAAAGCATCGGGGAGAGAATCGCACCCTGAGGCACTCCACACACCAAGGAGTGGCGCGATGACAATTCCCCCCCAAGCACCACCCTCTGTCCCCGACCAGAGAAAAATGAGCGCAGCCATTGAAGGACTGTGCCCTGGATCTCCACGTCAGCAAGGCGGTGGTCCAGGAGTTCGTGATCGACCATGTTGAAGGCTGCTGACAGGTCTAGAAGAATCAGCAGCCCCGACCCGCCTCGATCCAGCTGCCTGCAGAGATAATCTGTTAGGGCGACCAGAGCCGTCTCGGTCCCATGACCAGCGCGGAAGCCGGACTGGAATGGATCGAGAGCTGATGTTTCATCCAGAAACCTACCAAGCTGTTCAGCAACCGCTCTCTCAATCACCTTACCCAGGAATGGAAGATTCGAAACCGGGCGGTAATTGGATAGATCTAAGGGATCTAATGATGTTTTCTTTAAGAGCGGACGCACCACTGCCTCCTTCAGTTCCCCTGGGAATATCCTGGTGCCAAGGGACAAATTGATGATATCACCCAGGGGGGCCCGCACCTCGTCTGGACATGCTCTAATCAGCCAAGACGGGCACGGGTCAAGAGGACAGGTGGTGGGCTTTCCAGCTCGGAGGAGTCTTCCACATCGGCTGGGGATATCCGGTCAAAGTGGTCCAATACTGGACCCGAGGACAGTCAAGGGGCCTCCAGTTCCTTTATTGTATCCAAATTGGCAGGGAGGTCATGGCGGAGCAACAGGACCTTTTCCACAAAAATGCTCGCAAATGCCTCACAGCTGTGTGTCAAATTGTTATTTAAATTTGGCTGTCCTTCAAGGGACGTTAAAGACCTAATTATACTAAATAATTGCGCCGGGCGAGAGCTAGCGGAGGCAAAAACCCTATAAGATGTTCTTGAGGCTCCGTCACGGGCACCCCGCCATACTCGCTCTAGCCGTCTGAGGTCCCGCTTCATTTTCCGAAGCTCCTCGGTAAACCAGGGAGCCCGGTTTCTGCGGGGTCGCAGAGGGCGCCTAGGTGCGATCTCATCGATGGCTGCTAGGAGCTGGATATTCCAGCCCTCAACAAGCTCAGTCAATGAGTCGCCAGGGGGAGCAAGGTCCTGCAAGGCCTGACGGAATCTATCGGGGTCCATCAGCCTCTGTGGGCGAGCCCAAATTGGCTCGCCACCTAAGCAGGGTGGGGGTGGAAAATCAATCCTGGCTTTCAGAGCATAGTGATCGGACCATGGCACCTTCATCGAAGGAGACATGATCACATCTATACCGACGCCAAAGATTGCTAGTGTTCCAGGTTGCATTGAACTTCACCACCCACAAGAGCTGCAGGTGTTGTGTGTGTGTATTAGGGCATTCAGGGGGCTCCAAATGAGAGCATTTAAATGCAACTTCCATGGTTACAGAAACATGTTAGCCTACTATTGTGGGCGTTGTCTCCACCACCACCAAACCTCAGCAATCAAGGAGCATGACTGGCATGCTTGGGATTCCAGATGAATAGCCGGTTGGCTGCTGCCTGAGATAGTTGCTCCATTTTTCCATACTAAGGCCAGTCATCTCAGGGAGGGATTAAGATCCGTGCTTCAACACAGAATTAAGAATGCTAAAGTCTATCACTTTTACTTCTATGTCTATATTTCTTGAGACTTCTACTACTCCTTAGTTAGGGTTGCCATATGACCAACTACTTCAGACCAAAAAAAAAAACCTCAACAGCATTTGTGTTTGGATTTTCACTTTTTGAAATATGGCCACCCTACCTTAGTCATTGAATACCACTAACCAAATCCAATTATAAAATGTACAGTATGATTCATGTATGTTTAATTGGACATTAAATCCAATGGAAGTTCATGCTTTTAGCTAATTGTACGCATGATCATCAATTTATCCACATGGGTCTTACTAAGCCTCTCTTAAGCAAACAAGCTCTCTCACCCACTAGCCTTTAGGAATCCAGTCCTCAGATAGGAAGCAGAGGTATGGTTTGGATTATCTTAAACTCCAGAGTTGGAAAATCACTTATTGAGCAACTGATTATTTTCAGTTCAAGTGTATTACTAATAAAGTTTTTTTAAATAACTGAAGTATTTATAATTGCCATTAATTACAGTGGGAAATATTCAAGCATGAGATTTCAGAATTCATGTAGACCATCAGTATCTGTTTCACCATTTTGGCTGGTGGGCTTTAGTGAAGCCACAAGCATTACAAGGCAAAATAGAGAGTATTGGCCAAATTACCTTCATAATGGTTCCAAGTACATTCCAATGGTTCCAATATGTTCCAAACTACTCAACAGGTATCCTCACCAGAAGTGAAAGGTCAGGAATGTAGCAGAACAGCACTATTGTTAATGTGATAACCCAATTAAACACTTCTTTTAAAATAATAATGAAGAAGAGAGGCTAAAAGAATTCTCAGCAGATCATCAAGGAGGGAATTAATTGAATGTGATCTGTTTACTTACACCTCTTTTTTAATTAAAAAAAACCTGTAGAAGTGGGAAAAACACAATCAACAGCCTCAATAAATGTGTGACCCGCTTTTGAAATATTGATAGCAGCTGACACAGATCAGAGAGCCAGGATTTCTTTATCTTTCAAAGTGCAAAGTAGCATTTGTTTCTTAGTCCAATTTCAGCTCAGCAGACATTGCTGAATCAAGAAACCTTATCCTAGAATTTAAGCTCCAGAACATTCAGTGCTGTAAGCATGGGTTAAAACTCATAAAAACACAGGGAGTTGCCATATATGGAGTCAGACTACTGCCACATCTAGCTTAGTATTCCATCTACTGGGGAATGGCTCTCCAGGGTTTCAAACGGGGGCAATTACCAGTCTTAGCTGAGATGCCAGATCTGGGACATTTTGCATGCAAGGCAGATGCCCTACCATTCAGCTATGGTTCTTCTAGTAATCAGGACAAGGAAATAACAACACAGGTGGTCTCCTCTTCCCTCTTCCTCCTCTTTTGTCATGCTAGCTCAGAACATGTCTCTAAACACATCTGCAAATTCTCTGTCTTCTTCTTTAGCAATCATTCATAGCGTGCCTTAGTATGTTTCTCCCTTTTGTCCTGAGTTTGAGCATCTTCAAAGCCCATGACACCTTTGGTAAAGGCTGTTCTCCAATTGGAGCGCCCGCAGGCCAGTGTTTCCCAGTTGTCAGTGTTTATACTACATTTTTAAAGATTTGCCTTGAGAGAATCCTTAAAACTCTTTTGTTGACCACCAGCATTATGCTTCCCATTTTTAAGTTCGGAATAGAGTAGTTGTTTTGGAAGGTGACTAGGCTCCTCCTCCTCCTTCTCTTTTGTCATGCCAGCTCAGAACATGGCTCTAAACCAGGGGTCAGCAAACTTTTTCAGCAGGGGGCCGGTCCACTGTCCCTCAGACCCTGTGGTGGGCCAGACTATATTTTGAAAAGAAAAAAAAAAGAACAAATTCCTATGCCCCACAAATAACCCAGAGATGCATTTTAAATAAAAGGACACATTCTACTCATGTAAAAACACGCTGATTCAGGAAAACATTTTTCCTAATATACACTTGTATTGTGCAATATGTATATATGCATTTTGCAAATAATTCCCCCCTAATATACCTTTTGTTATTTTCACTAATATATGCCATTTCGTGCACACTTCAGCCTAGTATATGCATTTTTGTATGCATAACTTGGCTGGAGATCTGTACAGCAAAATTCGGGAAAGTGCGAATCTCGAAGACTGGCTGGGTTTTGGTTCACACTTGGTTTTGGAAATAGCAAATCAGGTAGGGTTGCCTTTAAATGTGAAATGAATCAAATTTCTTCCCCATTCCTATGAAGGTGCTGCCATGATACTGTTCTTAAGTTAGAATAGTCTCTCTTCACTTCTACCTATGTTTCAATTTTCAGGAAAAAGTGTTCTCAGAAATGGTCAAACATAACAAATTAACCATGGGGAAATTTGAGGTTTTCTGTGATATTTTCTCAGAAATGATTTATATAAATTCACTCTTCATCTGAGGAGAGATTTATTCACTCACTCACTCAATGTTTTAAGTTACTTTTTCAATGTATGTGCTTGGACAAAAGCACACAAGGCAAATAGTCTAAAATAAATCCAACACAAATGTAAAAAAACCAAAGCTGGAATGAAAGAGGAGCCAACCTACTTTCAATATGTATCAAAGAACAGCAAGTGGTTGTGAGAATGTGATGGATCAATGTGATGGAGGGAATTCTGAAGGGTGGCTTTTACAACTGACATTTCCAAAATGCGTATCTGCAATTTTGCCCATTGCAATCTTATAGAGATGTCAAGAAATTCTGTTTTGTTTTATATATATTAAGTCTAATTGTGTACAAGGTTTCATCTTTTATGGACGTGTACACACACACACACACACACACAAAGAGAGAGAGAGAGAGAGAGAGAGAGAGAGAGATGATGAAATCTTGTACACAAGTAGACTTAAACGCTATTCATGTTTTCCACAATAGTGCTTAAATCAACAGGATTTAAGCAGCCTAATTGTGTGCTGATTGCAGCCATAGAAAACACATATTCCGATCTTAATGTGTCTCATTCCAACAAGGTTTATTCCAGACCTGTTCCTAGACTCAGCTCCATGTACCATGTAGACCTGCCAGTTTGGAACAACGTGCACTATTTCCTTTTGTTATGGGAACATAATGAGTTGGTATTGTTTTGAAGAAGATCAGATTAAAATCCCCCACGGGAGTTTTGGTCATCCCTAAAATTAAGCACAAACACAGCACTACATATTTTACTGCTCATTAGACCAGCAGGAATCCTTTCTAAGCACAGATATCAAAAGATAGCATTATCTAAAATCCTAATTGCCATCGCAGCATGAGCACACTGTTAAAATAATCATTGATCATGGTTAGAAAGGTTTTCAGCTATGTTATAGTAAAATTACTTGCCCTCAATATTCATCTACAATTGTATCAACTTCCATGCTATTGTTTAAAGAAGCTGGTCATAATCCAGTTCACAGTTGTACATTTTTAAATCCCATTCAAGACACTGGGGTGTTAGCATTCCTTTACTCTGCGGTGCTTTATGTATCATGTGTTTTGAATTCAGAGTCCTACAACACCTGATAACTTGCAGCTGAATTGAGACAAAACAAGATTCACAGTCGCAAGGTTCTAAGTTTGCTCACCTGAATGCTGCTAAGTGTGATGTGCTGGGCATAGCTCAGTCAGTAGAGCATGAGACTCTTAATCACAGGATCATGGGTTTGAGCCCCGTATTGGGCAAAAGATGCCTGCATTGCAGAGGGTTGGACTTGATTACCTTTGCGCTGCCTTCCAACTCTACAATTATATGTTTCTATGATTCTATGAATATGCCATTCATTGGGATGTTCTGGGCAAGGTGCTCCCAACTTTAAGGCCAGTCTTGTTTGCTGCAAGCACCAGAATAGAGCTACAGATGTGTTTCTGAACTACCAATCCTTGCATGTGTCCATAGACTACCACTCCTGATATAGGTTAGCTCATTGTAGGGTTATATCTGCAGGGAGATATGGCAGGACCCTCTGCTGCCACAGGGAGACCCAGCAAGGCTGTCCACCACCAGAGCTATATCAAGCTATTGTGATATTTAGCTGGCGATATATTGTGATATTGAAAACCAGGTATCGCCCAGCCCTAGTGGCAAGGAGACCAGCTGTAGCCAATCCAGGAGGGTGGAGCAGCACCAGAAGTCACTGTTGTATCCTTAAAATGGTGCCAGATGTTCAGATGGGTACTGATGACACAGAAGATGGAGAGACAGGATAGCCGGAGATACTAGGGTGAGGTTGGCCCAAGAGGCAAGAAAGATCCGGAAAAGGAATCCGGAAAAGGAAAGCCAGACAGAGATGTGTGGGAAAGCACTGACTGGGCTGAGTATGGAGGAAGAAAAGGAGAAGTCTGCCCTGGTGCCTCATGGGCTGTCTTATGGTAATGCCAAACAAGGAAAACCAGATGAACCATCTTGAGGGAACCATCATCCCTTTCCTTTCCAAAGACCATGTGTCTCTCCCCAGCCTAAACTGTCTGGGCAAGGATTCCCATTGCAGTCTCTACCACCTCTTTCTCCCAGCTGACCCCAGGCTCCTGGGAAGCAAATACCTGACTGGAAGACTCTTGATGTTACTAGCAGTACTGCAAGCTGCAGCCCTGGACTGGATGTTAGAGAGAGATCCCTAAGCACAAGGGAGAAGTCTCTGATCAAGTGGTGCATTGCACCCTTTGAAGAATTCCACAGAAGGGAGCAAGCACTTTGCATCAATATCTTGTTAAGAGAACAACAAGATGCTTATTGTCTTGAGAGACTCTTCTGACGAACTTGGCACTATTGCTTAAGACTGAGTTAGTGGCTGCTGTTTCATAAACCTGTGGTTTTAATTGTCATGCATTTATAGCTTCTCCAAATGATCCGTTTACTGAGGATTTTTATTATGGGGGAAACTTACACAACAATGGACATCCATCCTGATTTGCGTATGCATCAGTAATTGGTTCCTCCCACACTTTTGACTGCATTTTCCCTTCACTTTCCTAGTTGAAAAAGACTGTATTTCTTAAGCGGATTTGATGTGCTGTGGTGACAGAGTGCTTCAATCTATGCAAATCTAAATTACCAGTATGCTCTGGAATCCCTCCCACAGAATGGGGACAACCAGAAGGTGACCTGACATTTTCTGTATGGATGGATGAGAGGGAATTGGATATGCCCTCCCTTTGGACACATGGGTACTCATACGGAAACTGGTAATTCAACAGAGATCCTGAAAGGCAGTCCCACCCCCATGTTTAACAAGACGGAAACCATGAAAGTAAAGGATACACAACTGTAAGAGCTGAATCCCATGGAAACCTTCAAAAGCCACGTGCAATTCTGACTTGAAGGAACCATCGCTTCCCAGCTCTCAATACAGAACACAATATGTGCCTGTCGAGATTTAAGCAACTTTCTTAAATTGCTTCTGCGACTCTCCTCTTGTCATTTAACACCATCTGGGACAAAGGCGTAACAATACAGCTGCTTTTCAAGGACAAAAAAGGTGTCACATTTATAATGCTTGAAAGCAAAGTGTGATGTATAGGTAATGAAGCAAAGAGATTCTCTCCCCCACTCTCTAGATGTTTTGAAATGGAGAAGGAGTTCTTGCCATGTAATCCTTTTATTGTCAGAAAGATTCCACCCTCCAGGTATAAACAATTTTCAAACCCATTCTCCAAATTAGATTTCCAGACTGTAAATAAACGTGATGAATTTCAGACAAGTCAATTGTGTTTTCTGCACACACGTATCTGTTTTACAAAAATATGTCATATGACCAGTATATTTCATACCAGCCTGTCTACTCAAGTTAATGAAAAAGAAAGAAAGTACGTTTGGAAAGAATGCAAAATGCAGATCTAACTACGGTCCTCAATGAAAACTCCTCAAATGCTCAAACCACTCATCTTATGTAGGCCTTAAGTTAACTTAGGCTGCATTCACATGCCAGTTTTTTCCATTTCTCCAAGTTTGAGCTTTCACACAACATAAAAGCCACTCCTGGAGTTATAGTGGAATATAGCACAATTTTACCTCTCATTTCTGTGTTATCTGCTTCCAGGATTTAAAAAAAGCACACACAAATGAGCACTGAATTTGCCCTATATTCTGTTATGTTTCCAGAAGTGGCCTTTACATCATGTGACAGTTCACAGATAATGCAGAAATTAACAGGGAAATGTCAGGGAAATGGAATAAGCTGCTGTGTCAAGGCAGCCATAAGGCTCACCCACACTTCCTTGCTTTCCAGGCATGGGACAAGTGGGTCAGAATGGTTTTCCACTTGACCCATGCCTTCTAGGCATAGGGACCGAGATTTTTTCCACTTGCCCTGTTCCTTCCCCAGGGAAAATCCACTCTTTAGCTCTAAATCAGAACAAATGGTAAGCCACAGAAAAGCTGATTGCTGTTTGCTCTGATTGAGCACTAAAGAGTGGTTTTCCCAGGTGGGGTGGGGAGAGCAATGGGACAAGCAGTGGATAAGCCTATAGTAACAGACTTCACAATCAAAACCATACCCGCCATCATTTTGGAAGAAAAATTTGGGGCACCCCCATCTCTGTCACCTGCCCCCTCCCTGTCATTGATTCCTCTTTCTTACCTTTGCTGCCTTTGGCCTCCTGCTCCCAAGACGCTGCATTGGGAGACACTGCACAGCCTAGAGCGGCCTCCAGGAAAATTGGGGCATCCCGGATTGGGATCAGAAGCCGGGGCAGCTTCTGTAAATTCAGGGTGCCCCAGTTATATCTGGGGGGTTGTTTACAAAGCATGTTAACTAGCTATAACTTATTGGGCTTGTTCAAAGAAAAAGAGGGGTTCAGATAACACAAAAAATAAAATTGATAAGAGGAGTTAGGAGTAAAAGGCAGTTTACTTGTGTTTGTGTGGTATGCTGTAGGAGCTATCTACATCATGCTTCCCCAACCTGGAGTCTTCCAGACATTTAGAGTATAATTTCCACCACCTTGTATAGCAAATAGTTAGGGCACCTGGGAGGATGGGCAAGCAGAGCCCAGCACAACAACAGTTGAGCCAGAGGCGGTGGCGGCGACTGAGTGAAGCTGTAGTATAATACAGTGGTACCTCGGGTTAAGAACTTAATCGTTCTGGAAGTCTGTGCTTAACCTGAGACTGTTCTTAACCTGAAGCACCACTTTAGCTAATGGGGCCTTCTGCTGCTGCTGTGCCGCTGCTTCACGATTTCTGTTCTCATCCTGAAGCAAAGTTCTTAACCCGAGGTACTATTTCTGGGTTAGTGTAGTCTGTAACTTGAAGCCTATGTAACTTGAAGCGTATGTAACCCGAGGTACCACTATACCTGGTGGGTACCAAGTTGGGAACAGGGCAAAGACCCACCCGGCACTCCCCCCCAGGTTGCCCAAAGTTGTTGACCTTGACCTTTTTTTAGGGTTGGCCATCTCAGCAGCAACAGAGGAGCCTGAGGCAGTAGAGCAAGGCTGGGGCCGGGCACCTGGGAGGGGGGCAAGCAGAGACCAGAGCAACAACAATCGAGACCAAGGCGGCGGCGGTGACTGAGTGAAGCCGGGCACCTCGTATGAGCAGCGTGCACTGGGTGGGCCTCTTGACAGCCTGCCAATCCTGGGCATGCAGGAGGGTGGAACCAGCCGGCTGCCTCAGCACCTCGCTTGCCTGCAGCATAAGAGCTGTGGTGCTCCGACGGGCTCTGCTCTGCTCTGTAGCTGCTGTCGGCTCTTCCCAATCCCCGAACTCCAAATCTCAGCCCCAGACTCTCGGCCTGGTGCCCCTGAGAGCCCGGCACCCGGGTGCCCCACACCCCTAGCACCTATGGGTAAGATGGCCCTGGTTGGGAAAGCCCAATCTATATGGGCAAATCTGTGAGGGTTAAATTTTGTAACCCTGAATTACAGGGAATTTGGTTGTGCAACTAATTGCTCACTTCCACTTCACTGCTTGCCAAGCCGAGATTTCTCCGTGCATCGACAATATGAAGAAACCCTTCTGGGAGTTGGTCAGTGCATTTCATCCAAGGCCTCTCATCATTTAAGCTCCATCCATATATATATTTCAATTCGTCTTTTGTTGCTACCTGCATAAAGAAGCAGAGGGGCTGATTTTTAGAAATATGGCTGATTTCTTTTTGCACTTCAGAAATGTATCTTAGCTTGCCAGGACTGTCCTTTAACAGGACATTAAAGATCCTTGTATGCTGATGGTGCTATATAAATAATAAATTGCACTGTGCGTGAGTGACCTTGTCAAAAGAAAAGAAAAGAAAAGAAAGCAAACAAACCACTGGCAGATTCTTACCTAGAGAACTGAACAGGCAATGAAAACCCAGCCACTTTGGAATAAGTGGAAAAAATGGTTTCTGTGCTACAGCCAAAGCTCTCAAGTAAAACGCAGGCCCTATGTCTTTCATATCTCAATCTATTTCCATTGCTTTGTATTCAGGTGTCATTTTTCAAAGCACATTCCTCTCTGCACCAAGGCATGGCCAAAAAAAGATATTGCTCCTTGGGGAGGAAATATGGTTTTTCTATGGGAGCTTTATTAGAGTCACAGGCCTTAAAAGACTACTGAGTAACTGAGTATCTTGCTCCCAAGGCTTGCATCATTAAGTGCCCTGTTTACTTGCATTATTAGGCTTAGTTTTCCGAGTTCAGCCGACAAACTGCTTATTGTGGAATGGTCCCCTGGACATCAACACCAGTATTTGAGTGAGACTATTCTAGGCTGTGCCATTTACAGCACAGCCGGTCACAATTTAAACTTCAATTTTGGATCTATTTTAAGTGCATCTGTTTGTGAGATACTGTGTAGGTATGAGAAGGATGGCACTGCAAAACTGGTCACTATCTCCCAGATTTTATGTTTCAACTGATTTTTTTTAATGAGCATTTTATTGCAAATTTAAAGCAGCTACCCCAACCTGCTGCCTTCCATATGTTTTGACTAAAACTCCCATCATCCTGAAACACTGGTCACAATGGCTGAGGTTGATGCATACTGTAGTCCAAAACATATGGTGGGCACCAGGGAAAGGTGACTAAAAGCAAAGATTCATCTGAACTCCTTATATAGACAGATATCTTCCATAGTTGTATCTATATATGGTCTGGGCACAAGATTGGCTTGTATCTGTAACTCCAATCTGTTTCAAAGCCACTCTTGTGTTTCTGGGTCAACTCATTATTGGGAACAAATTAGACCTATTAAAAACAAAGGTATCTCTTTCTCCCCACCTCCCCATTCACTGTAATCAGATATCTAAAAACAGCTATACCATTTCCCCCTCTTTACAGAAGCTGATAAAATTTGTAGGCATGGGAGCACCTCCAGAGTGGATTTTGAACATTAAGGGCTAGATCCAGCAACAGCTAAGCCCATTTCAGTGCAATTAATTTTCAGCAGAACTGAGAAATGGGATTTTGAAGTCTGTTGGTTTGGTTGCTTTGGCTTGCCCCTGAATTTATTACAAAACCTCCTTGTTGCAAAGTATGGTTACTAAGAGTTTAAAACAAGAAAATTCTATGTTTGTGTATTTTGACACACACCCCCACACACCTTGGGAGGCTGCCTATGGAGCAGCCAGTTCTCAACAAGAGACTGAAAAATCCTGAAGTCAAAGGCAGTCTGTGTCCTTTTAAATGTGCTTGAGGGAGGGAGCTTATTGGTTTGCTTTCCTCTTGTTTTTATTACTGTATTTTTCACCCTATAGGACGCACTTTTTCCCCTCCAAAAATGAAGGGGAAATCTGGGTGCGTCCTATGGGGCGAATGCAGGCTTTCGCTGAAGCTTGGAGAGCGAGAGGGGTCGGTGCGCGCCGACCCCTCTCACTCTCCAGGCTTCAGGAAGACATCCACAGCCTAGGCAGCCCTGCGGGAGTTCCCGCAGGGATGTGTAGGCTGCGGATAGCAGCCTGCTTCCCGGAGCGTTGGGCGCCCTGAAAGCAGAGCGCCCGGCGCTTCGGGAATACATCCGCAGCCTAGGCAGCCCTGTGGGAGGTCCCGCAGGGATGTCTAGGCTGCGGATAGCAGCCTGCTTCCCGGAGCGTCGGGCGCTCTGCTTTCAGGGCGCCCGGCGCTTCGGGAACACATCCGCAGCGTGGGGAACCCTACAGGAGTTCCCCCCAGGGCTCCCACGCTGTGGATAGCAGCCTGCCGCCCGGTGCACGGGGCACCCTGAAGCAGAGCGCCCCTCGCGCCGGGCATACATCCGCAGCGTGGGGAGCCCTGCAGGAGTTCCCCGCAGGGCTCCCCACGCTGCGGATAGCAGCCTGTCGCCCGGTGGGCGGGGCACCCTGAATCAGAGCGCCCCTCGCGCTGGGCAGACATCGGCCAGCCCCACAAGCTCGGGGGACAGCAGGGAGGCGCAGCGCCGCCATCCCGCTGTTCCTCGACCTGGTTCGGTTTCTCCGACCTGCTTTTTGGGGGGGAAATAAAGGAAAACATTTTTTCCTTTATTTCCCCCCCAAAAAACTAGGTGCGTCCTATGGGACGGAGCGTCCTATGGGACGAAAAATACGGTATGTATTTTGTGTTTTTATTTTGTATTTTTATGCTGCGAACTGCCTTTAGAACTTTGGTTGAAGGATGTTATAGAAATTTAATTAATTAATAAATTAACACCACCACAACAGCAACATATAGAACCAACTGGTTGTCAGAGTGTGGCTGTGCTAACACCCACCTCAAAACACTGGGTGCTCCTGTTCCAAAACATGGCAGAACTGCAGAGTGAGAGCACAGATCTCCGTTTCTGTCTTGTAGTAGAAGATCCCAATCAAATGGTTGATTTAAGTGAGCGGTGGTGGGAAAGAGTTGATTAGATGTTATCAGATCAACAATAATAACATCTGACTCTAGACTGTGCTTTGCAAGTCTGCCATTAATGGCATGGAAACCACAGAACTATCCCAAAGGGAGAAGAATGAGAAGGTCTGAAAAGCCTGTCATGAAACAATCATTGCTGGGCAAGAGGCTCCGTTGTACCCATTGGTTCAGCAAAGCTATTTCAATTTGTTCCAAACACGGAGAAAAACAAGACCAGAGCTTCTCACTGGGAGCAAAACGGAGTCGTATTAAATCATTCCCAAAGGATAAAAATAAAAGACTCATTTAGCCTAAGACATTTCCGAGGGCACCTTTTCAAGATTACTGTCTTTCTCCCCCTCCTGAATGATAGGTGTTGTTTCTTAAAAAGCACTGAAGCATGTGTTCTGGCAAGCCCTAAAATTTAAACCATTGCTATTGGACTTGAGACATCTCCCAGATGATTCAGATGGGCCACCCACGTATGGTAGCAACTGAAGCCTGCGGATCTCCTGGCCTAGACTGAACCTCTCCATTCCACCCACCTCCAGTAACATAAAAATGGAGGGTGGGTGATGGGGAGGTTCCTGTCCAAGCCAGGGAGACGAGGCACAGGCTATAGAAGTGTTTGGGGCAAGGCAAACATAGCATCATTGTAAAACAAACAATGCATCATTTTCCTCTTTTGTGAGAAAGTTAGATTGTCTAAAGACTAATAATAAAAGAAGGTAGCTGAAAACTAAAACGCTCTCAGTTCTAAAACAATAACTAATCCCAACAACGTCAAAATCAGCTCCATTTAAAATAAATTAAAAATCTCTGGAAGGAGAACAAGTCATGTAGAGATATTTCTGTTATCTTGCCTGAGACTGAAATAGGTGTTTGGCTGCCCAGGAGACACTCATAAAGGAGCGACATATCAAACAGAAGAAAATAGGAGTGGAATACAGTACATGCTTTCAGCCTAGTTGGTAAAACTACCTCTTGGACTAAAGCATTGCCAGAAATCTAAGGGTTGGCCATAGTTTGACAGGCAACTGACAACTCCCAAGCAGCCCTGGAGAATAATGTGATTGCTCTATTGGTGTACGTGCAATGACAGAAGTCACGCCAACAGTGGCTTCTCCCATCTGGGATGCGGGTGGCGCTGTGGTCTAAACCACTGAGCCTCTTGGTCTTGCCGATCAGAAGGTCGGCGGTTCGAATCCCCATGACGGGGTGAGCTCCCATTGCTCTGTCCCAGCTCCTGGCAACTTAGCAGTTCGAAAATATGCCAGTGCAAGTAGATAAATAGGTACCACTGTGGCAGGAAGGTAAACAGCATTTCCGTGCTTGCTGGTTTCCATCACGGTGTTCCGTTGCACCAGAAGCGGTTTAGTCATGGTGGCCACATGATCCGGAAAGCTGTCTGTGGACAAACGCCAACTCCCTCCTCCTGAAAGCAAGATGAGCGCACCCCATAGTTGCCTTTGACTGGACTTAACAGTCCAGGGGTCCTTTACCTTTTACCTTTACCTCCCATAATGCTCTGCTGAACCTTCACATTGTCCCCCTACCTGGACTACTGAAGGTGGAATAGGGGAATGAAGCAAGTATGTGTCTGATAAGGACAAGGAATGAATTAATAGGTCAGGTACTGAAGAGGTTGCCTTGACTTTATCACCTTAGTGAGGTGATCTAAGGTCTGTTCTGAGAAAAACCCTCAAAATTTGCTTTGAATCTTGCTTTAATTCAAAGATGTAGCAGCCAAAGGCAACCACATCACCACATCATGCTTTTCCTTATGACGTGCCCATTTTCAACAGAGAAATGTTGAAGGTTTTGGTAGGATGTCCTTATTTTCATCGGAGAAATTTTGAAGGGTACCGTATTTTTCGCTCTATAACACGCATCTGACCATAACACGCATGTAGTTTTTAGAGGAGGAAAACAAGGAAAAAATATTCTAAACGAAACAGTGAATGTATGATTTTTATGGTTCATGCTGTGGCCACAGACATGTGATCTGACAGTGAGTTTGGGGTAGCCCAATGCAAAAATCCTGAGGATCCATGTGGATCCATGCTTTGTAACCACGTTTTAAGTGGGGAGGGAAGGAAAAGAACTCAAGGGACAAGGAGCACGCGTGGGGTGTGTGGAGAAGGAGCTTTTCTGCGAGCTGGGGGGGGGAGAGCACTGTTGCTTTAAAGGTATACTTAAGGTATTTGCCCTGTGCCTGGGTTTTTTTTCCATTTAACAGTTTGCAGCCTTTTCCTTCCGCTCCTTGTTTTGAGGCAGAATAGATTTGAGCAAGTGAGGAGGACTTGGATTCAGTGGCGTAGCGTGGGTTGTCAGCACCCGGGGCAAGGCAAGTAATTTGCGCCCCCAAACCCGTGGATTTGCGCCCCCTAACCCATGGATTTGCGCCCCCTAACCCATGGATTTGCCCTAACCCCAGATGTTGCGCCCGGTGCGGCCCGCCCCCCCTGCACCCCCCACGCTACGCCACTGCTTGGATTGCAGGGGATTCGCCATTAGCTGTGTAAAAGCGCTCCTCCTTGCAGCCTGAATATAAGCAGCCACCAGCAGCAATAGAATGGAGCACAAAAAAGCGGTAGGGGCACTAGGACCCAGACAATGCTCAAATCTATCCTGCCTGAAAATAAGCTGCTCCGTCCCCGCGGATCAGCTGAGACGCGGGGATTTGCGAAGTTTCCCCCTCTCCCTCATGCCCTCCCCAGCCTTTTTTTTTACTTCCTGGTTTTCACTGCGCTGGCTCAGAGCTCGAGGTTGGTTTTATTTTGCTGCTGGTTGCTTAAATTTTATCTTTCCTGCCATCCCTCTGCAGCCTCACTGCTCTGTTTAGAGAGCGCACGGACTTTTGCTAGCTCCGTCCCTCCTCCCGTGTAAGCGGCTGCTGCCGGCTTTGCTGCCATGACTCTCCTTCCCTCCCTCCTCCCCGGCTCCAGGTCGCTTTAAAGCAAGCAAAGCGAGAGCCTCGTAGAGTGTGTAAGCGGCTCCCGCTTTGCTTGACTGATGGCAGCCATGGCTCCGATCCGTGCATTCGCTCCATAACACGCACAGGCATTTTCCCTTACTTTCTAGGAGCAAAAAAGTGCGTGTTTTGGAGCGAAAATTACGGTAAGTTATCTGACCCCCAAGCCATCTGAAGGCAGCCCTGTACCTTGGTTCTCAAACTTAATCCATTCCGGGAGTCTGTTCGACACCTGAAACTGTTCAAAAACCAAGGTGCGGCTTCCAATTGGCAGCAGGAGATTCCTGCACTCAATTGGAAGCCGTGTCGGACGTTCGGCTTCTGAAAACGTTCGCAAACTGGAACACTTTCTTCCAGGTTTGCGGCATTCAGGAGCCGATTTGTTCAACAACTTAGCCATTTGAGAACCAAGGTACCACTGTATAGGGAAGGTTTTAAATGTTTAATGTTTTAGTATGTTTTTATATTTCTTGGAAGCTACAGAGTGGCTGGGGCAAAATGATGGGGTAAAATGATGATGATGGAATAGGATGTCCCTATTTTCATCCAAAAAATGTTAGAAGGTATGGCCTCTTCTTGTTGCAGTTTTTGTTAGCGGTCCTAACATATGTTGAAATGTCAAGACAGCACTGATTAATCTCACCTTCATAATGTATTCTTTGATAGCTGCACTAGTATGTTGTTTTATACCTGCACGAGAAACAGCTGTTTCTTTCTTTATTTCTACAAGCGCAACATGACACACATTACAATAACTGATTTATCGCTAGGGCATGTAACTGCTCCACACATCAAGACCAGCCTGATCCTAGACTCCTAACAAGCAGGGCAAACCTAAGAGTCTCATTTCACTTCTGCTCCAATTGATTCCACATATAGGTCAAACCTGTGTTTAAAACCTCTCTGGGCTTCATCAATGTTTCCTGTAAATTTGAGCTCTGCAGGAGGCCCTGGTTATTCCATTTTCCACCTTGTTGCATCCACTGTACAATGCTGGAGCTGTAAGTTGATGGTAAACGTGCAAGACATTTTAAGCTTAAATGTGACTTCTTTCAGACCTCAGCCATTACTCAAGTTTTGCACTTCTTGACCTTACCAGTAGTACTCGTATCACCTGAGTGTTTTGCAATATGCTTAGTCATGTACCACAAGCTAAAATAGAATTGGTTAGAATACTTGCATTTTAAATTACCTCGATGATCTGTAGCAGAATTTGCACACACAAACCGGTAAAAATATGCAGGGATTTTACACTGACCACAGGCTGAAATTTGGATTTAATTCACATTTTAACGCAAATCTACACCTTTTTTTGAATAAATAAAGCCTAAACACAGCTATTCTTTGAAATTTGCCCTTCTCTGAATTTTGTGATACAGTTCTCCAACCAAATAATGAGTAGAAAAATTAATATTAGAAGAAATTGGGGCAGGGGGAATAGGGCATGAGATGTTAGGGTCTGCACTCTGGAAATGATGTACATCTGCCATGTTCACTTAGTCTAAATCAGACTATGATCGAGATAGGATTGTCTAATCCCATTGCATGAACTGCAAAGTGAAGAATACACTTCCAACAGTGTAGGAAGTAAAAGAATCCCGATTGAAACAGCAACTGGTTGGGAAATTGCCACTGTTCGCAGATCCGCTCACTGTTGGCACCAGATTAACTTCATGCAAATGGGAAATTGTTGTAATTAAATTTCAAAGCTGTGAATATCTATCACTAATTAATGTAACTTGCATTCAAGTTACATTACTTGGATGCAAGCTCAACTGAACCCAGTGAAACTTATTTCTGAATTTACATGCATAGGATCTAGTGTTTCTCAAACTTGCATCCCCCGCTGTTTTTGGACTACAACTCCCATCATCCCTGACCACTGGTCCTGCTAGCTAGGGATGATGGGAGTTGCAGCTGGGGACCCAACAACAGCTGCCCCCCTGTATACCTTATAAGGCTGGGTTTAAACTCTTTTTTGCCTCAAGACAGTTTCTGTTTTGCTTTCTCTAGGGTTCTCGCTCCCATTGTTTCTTAAAGCAACAGCTTCTATAATACGGAGTTTCTCCAAATGTTTCAATCCCTGTTTTCTAAGTTTGTAATGCCTTATGGAGCTTCTCTGCTCAGCACCACACTTCTACCATGCGCAAAGTTTCTTCCACACAACTGTGTGTTCATTCAGTCTGCTGCTGCATGCTGGGATTCGTGGGCTGATATAGTGTATCCCACACAGGCATTAGAAATGTAGCAAAGTAGTCTGATGTCTACTCAGAAGTAAGTCCTGTTGAATTCAGTGGTGCCTACTCTCTGGTTAGTGGGTCTTGGATTGTTGCAGCATAGGCAGGATATGGTGAGCATTCGGGAGAGGGAGGCTTTGCCTCAACCCCACAGAGCCATTGAAATACGTCTGCCTCGGGAGCCAATAGGGAAGGTGAACATGCCAGCATTATGTACATAAAGATCTGCCACTGAAGAAGAAAAATCAAGGATCAAATTGTGTTTTGTTATATGGAATGAGAGGGGAGAAAGGCCTTTCTTTAACACTGAGATGAAATTGATGACTTTTTATATCCCTAGTAAAAGGGTAAAATGTAAAGGACCCCTGGACAGATAAGTCCAGTCAAAGGCGACTATGAGGTTGCGGCGCTTATCTCACTTTCAGGCCGAGGGAGCCAGCGTTTGTCTGCGGACAGCTTTCCGGGTCATGTGGCCAGCAGGACTAAACCACCTCTGACGCAACGGAACACCATGATTAAATTATAGGGAATAACCTAGTATTAAATTACGGTATGTGTATGTTTCCGTATTTCTTTAGGATGACTTGACCGGTAATAAGAGCACTGGTAAATAGTGTTTTGCTAAAAGTTTCTTCTGATTAAAAAACCCCCAAACATTTCTCATCTACTGATGAGAAAAGAAATTACATTTGAAAATTATGAAAGGCAAAGTGAAATATAGGTGAATTTTTCTATAGGTTATGGGGGTTGTCCTTAGGTTAGTTCCAAATTGGCCAAAAGGTTTTGTGAGTGTCCTTTCTTTCAGTCTACATATCATCTCCCAGGAGATCTAGGTACCTCAGCGTACCCAGGTCCCCTGCTTTCTGAAAATCTCATTATGTCCTTCGATGAACTTTCCTGTAAGTGCAGATAGGCAGGGAGGCTGCCCACCAAGCATCTGAAAGCTCTTCATTGTTATTTTTTAGTCTTTGCCCTTTCAAAGAAATCAGTGTGGAACGATGGTTATTTTTTTAAAAAAAACCACCTAAGACATCCCCTGAAAAACAAAATCAGCAAGCACACAGATCTCAGGTGTTCGGTAGTCTGACTCCCTGGCTTCCCGTGCTTCAATTAAAGCTCAGGAGATGATTTCTAGAAGCAACTCTTCCTAAGGGGCTCTTATTAGATCAGGAAGAATAGGCAGCCTGGGAGTTTGCAAATGCTGGAGAAAAGTTTAATGGAAACTAAAGTACAGACACGCACTCCACAACAGCTGAGCCCAGCACCACCAAAATTATAAAGAAATTCGGAGGCACCCTGAGAATAGAGTAGGAACACAGAAGCTACTTTTGTGGGGGAAGAAATGTTTAGGAAGCTGGAGGAGTTTCAGAACAGGACAAATAATGTATATGGGTACACACGTCTTTTAGCTATGATACACTACAGATAGACAGGGAGGGAAGTGCCATCATACATCTTCTTGGCTCACAAGCTCTTTTCAGATGTTCAGAAGGGCTGACATGAGCATGCATCAGGAAAGTGGCATCATCCTATGACATACAAACGTTCATTAGAACATGCACAAAGTAACCGCTGTGTGTTCAACTCTATACATGGAAGGATCTTGCCACACAATGAAAGACTGTACCTTTTTTAAAAACACACACACACAAACAGGAATTTACTAGTGGGGAAGGTATTGAAAAACAACAATTCACCCTTAAATACAGTAAAATATCCAGTGCTGTGTTGAAAGTCATTTTATCTTCAGCACCTGGTGTATATTGGATGTTAAATATTTCTTCAGTAGTTAATGTTAAAGAAATTGAAACCAACCCAACAGCACCCTTAAAAAAAATGGTTTATTTAGGAAGTACCATATCGAAAGAGGTTGAATCAGATGTTGTGGCAGAAATTAGTCTCAAAGCAAAACCAAACTTTTCTCTCTAATTCATGCAGGGCATGAATTTGGGCTCAGAGAAAAGCAACAGGTTCATCACCGTGTGCAAGGCACAGGGAACAATGAAACAGATATTATCAGCCCAACCAAGGGTAATTGTCAGCTAGGTCAGTGGTTCTTAAAGGGTGTGGTGTGCCACACTGGTGTGGCAAAAGAGGATGGCAAGTGTGGCAGAAAGATTCAAGGACAATCAAATAAACATTTCAGAATAGCATAGTATAGTATCTGTCTAGGATACACAACCAGAAACATCACCCACACTTCTCTTCAAGAGCATTGGGTATTCTTCTACAGTTCTCCCTGACATAATGTCGTGAGCAGGGTTTTTCAACTCTGACAAATATCAGAAAAGAGAAAGGCTTCTTTGTGTTGATGAGGAGATGAGAGTTTGTTTGCTCCCCCAAAAGAGAAGTCTCCTCTACTTGGTTAGCAGTGACATTGCCCTTGGGAAATCTGGTGATATTGAGTTGGGCCACTCTCCTGGCAACCTGTTTGGCCCTTCCCCGGGTTCTAAGTCTCCACTTTAGAAAGTGCTGACAGAATGATTGGAAGAGTGTGATGGGCAATTCCTCCCCATGTTTGCAACAAGCCACATTTTGAACATGTCACATTCCTTGCCAATCTTCTCATCCTGCCCTTGCCATACACATAAATTGGACAGCACTCTTATTATTCTTCAGATTGTTCAAGCTGGGGGTTTTTTTGTGAAGCACTCCCACATACTTCCTCAAGATACTATACAGAGATCTGGCCACAAGGAGTCTTTGTTGTAGGCAAACAAATATGAATAATGAACAAAACTAGGCACTTTACTTGGAAACAAAGGATTTCAGTCTCACTTGCCTCTTTGCTTTGACATTGATGGATAAGATTAATACTTAGCTAAGGGTTGGCTTATTATACATTAGTTTATTTGGGTAGGGTTTTCTAGTTGTCAATATAGTGATGAAACAAGGCTCCCTGCATGATTTAGAATCCCGAACAATCAGAGTTCTGAATTGCCTGGGGAGCCTTCACACATAGAGAAAACGTCCAGCTTCAGACAGGCTAAATTTGCAGCCATGAAGTACTATTCAATATGCTTATCCTCTACTAGGGATGAGAGAATCTTTCAGTTTTGGTTCCGCACAATTTCTCATTTTTCCAGTCTTCAATTCAGTTCTCCACATTTCCACAACAGTTTGCAAGTTTGTGTGCTTCTATTTTTTTGAATTGATTTGTTTGACTTACTTCAAACTGGGGAAGCCCAGCCAGATGGGCGGGGTATAAATATTATTATTATTATTATTATTATTATTATTATTCAATAACAATTAAATTTTAAGAAGCTCATTAAAATGAATCAGCATTTAATGGAAATTTTTTTCTTGGGTGCACATTTTTGTTTCCAATTTTCTCTAACACAATGCATTTTTGCATGTCATTTCACTAGAACAGGCATTTTGGGAAACCTTTTACCCTGTATGCCTTGTTCTTTGCCCAATAAGCATGAGACACCTTTGCCCAGTGGTGCTATGGCCCATACATTGCACCCAAATACTGGGCAAGGTTTTGCCCAGTATCCTTTATGTGAGACAGGCCCCTTGCAAAAGGGAGAGAAAAACCTATATAAGGCTGCTTCTCCTGGAGCATCTTCCTGCCCACACACCCTTGGGTTAGAGCCCTCACTGAGCAATTTTGGGCCGCTGGTTTACAGGGCCAAAAAAACATTTTCTTCCCTCCCAACGTGATTGGTGTTTAGTTGGTTTTTTGGTGAAATTATGGCCTTCCTTTGTTAGGCAGAAAAACATTGTTTGTTGAAGATGGAAATAGCAATGAACAGAATCAACATAGTATAGGGTGGGACCATACAAAGGGGCCTGAGGGGAAGATTGACTATGGCACTGTCATGAAATTCTACTTAATATTGATTCAGAGCAGATTCCAATGTATAGCTAGCAGAGTATAAACTTAAATACGTTACAGGATTCCCCAAAAATAGACCAGAGGCAATTATATTTCATCCAGCAGAGCTTTACTGCTGCGGAAGGCAAATGAGCAGAATGGTCACAAATCCCATACATTCAGAATTGGCACTGTCCATAAGAAAGCCAGTTGCAGCAGACTTAACTTAAACTTACAATAACTTATACAGTGGTACCTCAGGTTAAGTACTTAATTCGTTCCGGAGGTCTGTTCTTAACCTGAAACTGTTGTTAACCTGAAGCACCACTTTAGCTAATGGGGCCTCCCGCTGCTGCTGCTGCTGCGCCGCCGCTGCACGATTTCTGTTCTCATCCTGAAGCAAAGTTCTTAACCCAAGGTAATATTTATGGGTTAGCGGAGTCTGTAACCTGAAGCGTATGTAACCTGAGGTACCACTGTAATAAGTCTAAAACCTTAACACTAAGCATACTATGTACAGAACACCACACCAGAAGGAAGAGAGATAAACAGATAAAGTGAAACCCAGGCTCCTTCTGACCCTACTTTTATAGTCAGCATGACCTTAAGGAGAAAGAGATAAAGACAACCAGTTTAAGCCAGCTGTACTCAGCTTCTCTGAAAGTATAACCAAAAGATCAGGAACCTTCTGTTTGTTTCTTTCACACAGAGAAGCTTCCAGAACCCTCTTGAATTAAATAGAATAGGAAAGATCTCTACACATCAGATCAATACTTTCTGCACTCAGAAATGCAAACAGATAGACATCCCTAATATTGGGTTTGGTATCTGCCTAATTGGAATCTGCACCCTGGTCTCCCAGTGAGAGCTTGCTTACTTGGTTTGCATCACTGCAAGGTTCAACACTGGCCACCTCCCATGGAATGGGTTTGGGGTGGTCCAAACCTGGGACAGATCCATTTCTTCAACAAGGGGGTTGTGGAATGACGAACTGATCCTGGAATGCAATGCCATGCCAACCCTTGTCTTGCCGGCTGCTGTCAATAAAGATTTGGCCTGATTTTATCCCATCATCATTGTACACTCCTGTTATTTTGCTGCTCCCATGGGTCATATAATGTGCCTGCCTGGGCAAATGCATTTTTGACACATTACTTGGCTGGAGAACTGCACTGCAAAATTCCGTTTTGAAGGATGGCTGTCTTTTGTTTCTTCTATCGTTTTGGAAACTGCCGATTATTCAGATTCACCTCTAAAAGCAAACTGCATTTAATTTACATTCCTAGGTCAGTTATATATGAAAGGGGCATAATCAGCCACTCACCTACCTCTGTCCCCCACCCAGGGGTTATAAATTCTCTGGGATACCATAGTCTCTCACACTGGGTACCCTGGAAATATTAAACCTATATATTTCATGTATGTAACTTTCACATACCCAAGTACATGTAACATGCTTTAAACAGACTCCTATAGTGCCCACGGGTGGGGAAAACAAAACAAAGTTTCAAAAACACAGTGAAAAGATATTTAGAGTCAGGCAGTTGGAAACAGTTTATAGAAGGGGGTGTTATCTCCAACCCTATTTTGTGAGGTTCACTAAAAAGGGGGGCAGTGAGGTGATAGATTGTTCTCTTAAGCACCATTAGCAAATTACAATTCCTAGGACTGTTGTTAAGTACCCTTAACAAATTACAATTCCCAGAAGTGCACCAATTTCTGATTTGCCTTCAGGTGCCAAAGTGTCTGGGGCTGGCCGTGATGCTAAGCAGAGATATATTACAATTAATGGACCTAAATTGAGTTACATTCATTAATTTCAGTGGGTCTACTCTGAGTAGGACTGTCATCAGCTCCAAGCCTATATTTGTACTATTTCAACTTTACAAGCCACCCCAGGTTTACAAGGAAATATTCTGGAAAGTTAGGCCAATTTTTTATTTTCTTCAAATAAAGTCTTACTGTTTTCCCAAATACCTTTGCCTGGGTCTCTTTTAATCTGGAATTTTCTCTGTGGAGGAGAGACTGCCTGCTAGATGTGTGTACTGAAGTGCAGCCTATTTTTTATTGGTCAGTATTTCTACTTTAATATGTGCAATAAATCTGAGGTAGCCTAAGTATAAAGTCCCAGTACACAGCAGTCTTTTTCTACTGGGGTAGATGCTGGAGTCAGAAGCAGCACAGCCCATCTTCGTAAGGTGGCATCTTCTACTGAATGTATCAAAGAAAAGACAGCCATGGGTTGTGTTTACTGTAACAGAAGCCCCTAAAAGGGCTGAGCCAACATCTGTCTTTCAAAAAGATAGACCTCTCAAAAAGCACCCCATTCAATGGTGGAATTGTCAGAAGCTGAAGAAGCACATCACAAAATACAAAACATAAAGAGGGGAGACCAGCTCTCTTTAGGAGGACAGTTGCGACATGAGATTAACCATGATTGGAAATCCCCAGAACAATGAGTTTGAAAGACCAGCTAAGGGGTGCTTTAGTTTAGTAATGGTGCTCCAATTCATAAGTATCTCCACCACTCTTCTTTTTTCTTCTTTGGCAGTCACTCATAGCTGAGTAAGATTGTCTTCCATAAACACGGTTTTAACAGTGTGTCCGTAAGTGACTGTGGAGGCCAGTTGTCAGTGTTCATACTACTTTTTAAAAATATATAGTAATTTGGGCATCCTGCAATGATTACCTTTATTATGAATAGCAAATTATTTCCCTTAGAGGGGACAAGTTTACATGCACGTGCCATCAGCCACCCAACAATGGCACTTGCTCTGTAGACATAAGCAATGCTCTCAGAAACGTGTGTGAAATCAATCAAGTAGGCCTTCAATTTAGGAAACAAGCGCATCCTGCAGGGTTGAGCACTTCCCTTAATGGTGGCAGCATGGGGAAGAAGAGTCTGCTTGCTCATGAGTAGCTCAACCAGCAATCAGCCAGCATGTGTTGCTGCTGAATAAGAGTGGGTCTGATGAGAGGCTGTGAGTCTCAAGTCTGGGCATGATGGCCTCAGACAGAGCCTGAGAAAGAAGCTTGAGTGGGGAAAAAGAGTACATCTAGAATGTGGATATTGTAATGGGTTGGTTTATTCCCCCTGTCGGTGAGCAAAATCAGTATGTTCACCCCTTCCACACTGCCAAGATGCACATTTTCTTGTTGCCTCTTATAATATCTAAGAAATAGGTGGGATATTTGAAACTTTTTGTTACAGGTGTGTTTGTAAATCATAATGGTGCTAAGAAAAAGGGCTACACATAACACACTCAAAGTCATTGAGCCTACCATAGTGCATCAGTAAAGGTAAAGGTAAAGGGACCTCTGACTGTTAGGTCCAATCGCGGACGACTCTGGGGTTGCAGCACTCATCTCGCTTTACTGGCCAAGGGCGCCAGCATACAGCTTCCGGGTCATGTGGCCAGCATGACTAAGCCGCTTCTGGCGAACCAGAGCAGTGCACGGAAACGCCGTTTACCTTCACGCCGGAGCGGTGCCTATTTATCTACTTGCACTTTGACGTGCTTTCGAACTGCTAGGTTGGCAGGAGCAGGGACCGAGCAACGGGAGCTCACCCCGTCGCGGGGATTCAAACTGCCCACCTTCTGATCAGCAAGCCCAAGAGGCTCAGTGGTTTAACCCACAGCGCCACCCACGTCCCTAGTGCATTGACTCATCAAAGAACTATTATGGTGTCTTCGGTCATTAAGCAGACTAGTGCATCGGAGGAGTCTGCTTAATGACCGAATACACCATAATAGTTCTTTGATGAGTCCATTGTTTGCTTGGTATGTCTCCAGTTAAATCTTGGTTATCACACCATCTCCATTTCTTTTTTTAATTTGGAACCAACTCTGCTTCACCGTTTTCAATCAGCAAGATGGCAGGGCTAAATTTCACGGTTTGATTTGAAATAAGCCAGCCAAATTTCTGGCTTCAAACAGTTGACAGTAAAAGGAGAAATTGTTTAGAGGGAAGCATCTTTTCTCATTGAACACATATTGTTCTTGGCATTTTCTTGCCTTTGGCAACATATAAATTCATGATTAAACTAGAAATACTTACTACCAAACATCCCGTTATGGTTTATATTTTTCAAGATGTTTAAATAATAGTATTCATAGAATGCTTTACAGCAATATGAGGAATTCAAACAGCATTATCCCCTCAGTAGCCCTGTTCACTTCAGTGGGGTTTGTCCAGGAGTATTGCTCTGTGGATTGAGCGCATGCATTATACATGCTCAGCATATTATATATTCAAAGGATCTGGAAAAACGTGTGATTTAGTGCCAACCTGATCAGCTGCAGAATTAACCCACATATTATAAGCAGATACATAGACCTGGTTTTTACACAGAAATTGCTATGGTCACCCTGTATGATGACCTGTGTCAGGAGAGTGACAGAGGCAATGTGTCCCTGTTCATTCTCCTTGACCTCTCAGCAGCTTTCAGTACCATTGACCATGGTATCCTTCTGGGTGCTTTGCTGTGGTTCCAGTCCTACTTGGATGGTGATGCTTGGGGAATGCTCTGGTTCCATGGAGCCTTCAAGGTGGTCTTCTTCAAGGTTTGATTTTATCCCTCCTGCTACATGAAAGAACTGAGTGGGGTCATCTAGAGCTTTGAAGTATACAAGGAGAAGTTGGAGAAACAGAAAAGGCGCTGTCTTCAGTGTTGTGATAGAAAAGGACAAACCTGAAAGAGGAGGTGTGAAAAGAGAACATAAAATGAACTATGTAGCTTCAGTTCAGATGAAAGCCCTCTTCATATATTTGAGTCCACGTGTGTGGACTTAAAATGGGAAGGGACATGGCCCCAGTGTCACCATAAGGCCACCTCCTCTTCAGATCTGCCTGTTTCCATTTTAAAGTCTGAAGAAGGATTCTAAATGCCTTCAGGTGAACATACATGGACCCACCCCTCCAAATGTGTGGCCTTTTTCTATGGTAGGAGAAGTGGGGAACTTTGGAAGCAACTTGGAAGGACATGTTTTAAAGGTCTAACAGCCTTTAACAGTGATGTTAAATCACTGCTGGGGTTCTCATCCAAAGGAGCTGCAGTATGGGTTACTGCTGTGTGAGCCTGATCTCACATGACTTTTGCAGCATAAGAGTGGAGCAACTCCCATTCCAGAATTGGGGGGAGAGGGAGAGGGAGAGAAGGATGCTTCACAAAATGAGTCTCTGGTTTGATCCAGCAGGCTTCTTATGGAAACCAGTCCTCCTCTCATATCAGACAATGATCTTCCTAACTACAAAGGTATTGGAGAAGCCATTCCAAGCTTCAACAAACTTGTGTCCCATTATCAAAGCATTGTCAGACCACCTACTGCCTTGCCTTGAAAGCCGGATGGGGAGCGTGTGTACGGGGTAATTTCATCCTGCTCTTCATGCAGAACTCTCTCCTGGCTTTGTGCCCTCTACCAAGCACGCTTCATTGTTCTGCCTAGAAAGCACTGGGTCTATTTTACTATTAGAATTTCAACCTTCCAGCTTTTTCTTTTCCCCCACCGGAGATTTTGCTGGTTAACTAATTCAAATGAGATCCTGCCTCTATTATGTAGCCCTGTTCCCAACTGACTAATTAGGCCCAGCAATTTCTCTTCAAACTCCCAACTTGGGTCCTCCCCCTCGCCCACTCACTCTTACACATGCAATAGACCTCATCCCACCTAGAGGTACTCATCTCCAGTAGAGTGAGTTATTTGACTCAATTGGATAATGCAATGTGCTATAAATGACCTGGCTTGATCTATTATTACAGGCAGTTAACTTTCACTAAAATGTCAAAGGTATTGTTCCTCATGCAATTCTAGGTGAATGCACTCTACTAAGTGAAATACATCTTCTTTCTCGCAGAACTAGCTAAGAGCTGGCGGGTGCCCTTGGACATTTGCTTCAAGCCATCCACACGACCGTGAAGAGAACAGCAGTACAAAGGCGAAGCCGGGATGGAAATGTTTTCCACTTCCAGGGCAAATTCATACTCCTTCGTAAATACAGATGGGAAAAGCTCAAACGCAAAGTGTATCTGTACTGCAGTCCCATCTCAGTCAGCTCAGAAAGATGATGGGCATCAGTGTCACTTCACACACTGGATTTTTATTTTATTTATTTATTACATTTATCTACCACCCATATAACTGAGTTCTCTGGGTGGTTTACAGGCTACTAAAAATGCAAACTACAGTACAATATTTGATATAAGACCCCTTAAACCTATTACAAATACATAAAAGAGAGGTAAAACCAACACAACAACTTAAAATCAACATAAAACCAGCTAGGGGAATAATTTAGATATATATATAAACACTGACATGTATCATTATAATTAAATTTAAAAGGCACATGAGAACAAAAATGTACAGTAGTACTACGTTCCTAACCTGAAACTGTTCTTAACCTGAGGTACCACTTTAGCTAATGGGGCCTCCCACTGCCGCCACGCCACTGCTGCATGATTTCTGTTCTCATCCTGAAGCAAAGTTCTTAAGTACTATTTCTGGGTTAGTGGAGTCTGTAACCTGAAGCATCTGTAACCTGAGGTACCACTGTATTTGCCTGGCACCTAAGAGACCATAGTGTGAGGTGCCAGGTGACCCTCTCTGGGAGGGGATTGCATAAGCAGGACACAACCACTGACATGTGAATTCATTACGTATATCGAGAAAACTGAAGCAACCGCATGCAAAATTACCGTTATACTTTCATCATGGAAGATACTCCTGCTAGATGATGCACAGGTGAAGCTTCGTAGCTCAGACAGGATTTTGAAGGTGAGAAGAGTGGAGTATCTCCATGGGAACATACAACTTCTTCCTGGTTTCCAGTTATGTTGTCAAATGCAAATGTTGCACTGCTAGCAATAGGGGAAATGGAGAAAGCACCAGAATCTGATGCTGGTGAGGAGGCTTTTGTGGGAATGTTAAGGAGACTAGGAAAGGATATATTGAATAAATATTATCTTTCCTTCACTCACACTAATGAATGATGCAGCAGAGCAAATTCTTCTCAATATAGCTGGAAGTTAGTTTGCAGATTCGTTTGAATCTCTTAGTTAAGATTATTTCCTAGTCTCACCTTTAATCCCTCTTAAAAGAAGGAAGACCCAAGAGTCTTTCTGAGTAAAGTAACAAAAAGTTTACTCACATTTCAGTTCACAATTTGATCCCTGAAAGGCTAGCTTTACTTGGTAGTTACATAAACAAAGTGTGAGTTCATCTCATATGGGGACTGAACTCATGTGCTGCTAGCTGAGAGCCAGCAGACAGCAAAATTACATTAAGACAAAATGGCTGCAGGAGAGCAGCATGGCAGCAAGACAACAGCAGTATCAAGATGAACTGAGAAAATGCCTGCATGACTCGGCTCTTTTATGGAGTCATCCAGGGCCATGCCCATCACCTTGGTCAAATGCAGGGGGAGGAAGCTCCAGACCAGTGAAACAGGAAGTTACACTGACTGGATGTCCCCCTGCATATGCCCACTCTAGGGAAATAAGGAATGTTGCATTTGACTGCACCAGTGGATTGCATCCCACAGTTTTCATACACATAGGCAGAGGTGATTTAGTAATGTGCATGGGACTACCATAACTGCACGAAGGCTGTTGATATAAGATATTGTAAAGCAGATTATTTTTGGGTTTATTCCTAAAAGGGGTGTGCTTGCAAACATATGCATGCAAATATGTGTGCTACCTGTGATTCAGCTCTGAGGCTGGAGCTAATTTGTGCCTGAGATCAGTTTTCTGTGCCAAGTAACAACCTTGGAATAGATCAAGTATCAAGAATAAATGGAGGAACTCCTGAGTGAATATAGGGAACATTTATTGAGTAACTCCAGAAAGTCCACACATTATCAAGTTTTAGGGCATTCAGATCAATGAGTGTTGCTTGTGGGAGTAATTGAGCCTTAGCATTTCTTTGTCTAGAAATTAAGTGCTTGTAGCTTGTTGGTGACTTGTAGAAGTCAGCTGGTAGTTCACCACGCCTCAACCAGTGTGTGTTAAGTATACTTGTTTAACTGTATTGTTAACATTGGGTATTTTCTATGGCTGAGAGCTCTCTGAACTTTAACTGGTTGATACTTAACTGTGATGTTCTCTGCTCTAATATGTGTGTTTAAACTTCAACATATGAGTAAGGTATTCAGTTGCAAATCACCATCTTGAAGGGAGTTGCCTGCTAGCCTTTCTCTGGACACTACAGAGACAACAAAGAATGTGATAACAGCTGTCCAAGAGCTGCATGCCCTTACACAAGATGCAGGCTATTACAGGCTGGAATGGGAAAGACACACAATTTTGATTTCTGTAAAAAGTAAAGTTTTTTTCCCTGAGCTGCTGAGCCTGTGCTGGACATGCACAGTATATTGTATGCAACTATTTTCTATGTATCACTGTGGTTTTTGTTCTGTTTTGAAGAAAGTTCTGCAAGCAAAGTTTGGAACAATACTTATGGGTCTGGACAATGTTTTATTCCAAAAGGGATCAGTTTTTAATGCATCCAGTTGCTTCAATATCTGCAATAGTGTGATGCATCTGCAGAGTATCAGGAACCCCAGCAGAGTCTTCAGAGATTTCCTGCTCCCAGCGGAACAGCTTATTCCAGAGTCCTCAGTTAAGGGGGAAATTCTTCTTCTACACAGTTCAGAGTAACAAAGTGTTTATTGTCTCCAGGCATGAGACAAAGCTAAACACTACTATCTACTATATATACTTCTTCCGGTCTTTGAAATAAAGATTCATATGTATGGAGAGATTCACTAACACTATCACCATTCTTTCATAATTTATTATGGTCAAAGACCAGCTATCACCATGCTAGCTAATGCTGCTGTGTAAAGTCCACAGCCTCTTCCCTGGTTCTTACAGATTCAGAGTCATTCCCTGACAACAAACGGAACTGGACACAAGACATGTCATAATGAAAGCAATGACCTAGAGACTATTACACATATCTCTACAGGTAGGCATATTTTGTGAACCAATGGGAGGGTGAATAACAACAACAACAACAACAACAACAACAACAACAACAACAACAACAACAACAACAATAATAAATTATTTGTACCCCGCCCATCTGGCTGGGTTTCCCCAGCCACTCTGGGCGGCTTCCATAGAAACCAAAAATGCACTAAAATATCACAGATTAAAAACTTCCCTGAACAGGGCTGCCTTAAGATGTCTTCTGAATGTCAGGTAGTTATTTATCGCTTTGACATCTGATGGGAGGGCGTTCCACAGGGCGGGCACCACTACCGAGAAGGCCCTCTGCCTGGTTCCCTGTAGCTTTGCTTCTCGCAATGAGGGAACTGCCAGAAGGCCCTCGGCGCTGGACCTCAGCGTCCGGGCAGAATGATGGGGGTGGAGACGCTCCTTCAGGTATACTCAGCAAGTCATGCACTCAACCTTGCTGGTGTTGCTACAGTAACCCAGTGCACCTGGTACCCTGATCTCAGATTTTCTAGATGTAGAGGATGTGCTCCTCAATACATGAGCCCAAGCACTGTGTAATTTAACCCATTATTCACATTGCACTCACACAGCTATCTGCTGAGAATACTCCATTTTCCTTTGTGCAATGTGTCAAATTGACCTCTGAGCTTTCATTGTCAATTTTGCATTTTGATTCAAAGGTGTGGCATTTCAGAGGCAAATCCCATTGGTGTTTATTACGGTTGTAGACCAGCATAAGAGAACTGGGAGCCAAGTCAGGCTTTGCATACACAGAGAGTTCTCTTCTCACAGTATAGATCAGTAAAGCCCTTTCATGCACTGAGCCATTGGATCATGGCTGTGTTTTGGGAAATGTTGTGTCTGGAGGATAGAGTCTCCTTCTCATGTCAACAGGACTGTAGAGCTTGAGTCCTGTAAAATGCTTTCCAGTTTAACAGGAACTAGATTCAATGGGAGGTGGAGGGCAGCCAACAGAGAAAACGACAGACATCATCTGCTAAGCATCTTATCTTAGTAACACAATCTGACATACTCTCTACAAGCACATGGTGGGATTTTCTATGAGCCCACCCTAATATAAACAGTTTCTGAAATGAGAGCACAACTGGGAAGTTTCCCAAATCAAACTATTTAAATTAATAGGCTATTTGGAGGATTCTTTAAAAAGATTTTAAGAGGGAAGAGGAAAGATAAAATAAATAGTTTATTTTTTCACCCGTCTTTTCCCAGCCTGGTTCTACTTAGGCCTTGGCAAAAAGAAGCTCTTGTCAGATTTATGTCATATAACGCAAAATAAAGCCGTTGATGCTTCTGTGTTTGATTTTGTCCTAAGTGAAAATCTTTGTACAAGAAAGGGCAGAATAAAACGGAATAATAATATGATTTAATTTTGTTCTTTTCCTCAAAAGAAGCCAATGCTAGCCCTAGGGAAACCTGTTTTAGCAGTTTAAGAGACACAAATTAAAAGGGATAAGTATCAACGGGTGTGTGATGGGGTGGAGTAGCTTCCAACTTTTCCTGATTCTTGGGGAATTGCTTTGCCAGCTCAACGTATACACAGGGCACTGACACTATGTAAAGATCTATGTTAATGACTGGTGTTCCCATAGCCTTTGACACCAAAAGCAGCAATGATTTGCCCTAAGTGAAATGGAGTATTGCTATAGACGACAAATTTAACTTTCTTTGGAATAAACTTTCAAAAGCAGCAACCCATCTCTGGGTTCAGCAATATCCTTATTTAAAAAAAAAAATGAATGGGAGGAAGCTTTTAAGGCAATTGACTTTACTGGAGAAAAACACTGAGCACTGCTTCAAGGTCAGAGGTAATTCCTTTGTATGGAAGCCAGATGGAGTCCTATTTATTGGCTATGTTTGTAATCCCACCTTCACCCAAGGGACTTGGGGTGGCACGCAAGGTTGGTGAGCACCATATTCTTCTCACAACAATCCAGTGAGGCAGTTTACAGTGAGAGATGAACCCCGCACCTGCAAATAAATAAGGCATCAAACAAGAAAAGTCTTTACCATGCTCATTTCAATGCAGTCTAGGTCATCCAGCCAGCTTTGTACTGGAGTGGGGCTTTTAGCCCTTCCTGTTCTTCATCGTATTGATTCTCCCTCTTAAGCCCTGGTTATTGGGAGCAACATGATTGTCAGAGCTTTTTTTCAGCTAGAACTCACCAGAACTCAGTTTCGGCACCCCTCGGGTGGTCGCCATTGCCATTCTAAGAGAATAAGGGAGGTGTTCATGGTGAGTTCCGGCACCTCTTTTTCTAGAAAAAGAGTACTGGATTGCCATTGTCCTGTTTTGGTCCCCACACTGTTCTCAGTGGTGTATGCAGACTGCATGTTAAATCGAAATAATTCTTAAAGCAAATGTGATAAGATCAATACAATGTAAATAATTAAAATAATGTTAAGTCCTGAAACTATAGTTTAGTGTGCCCACAGGGAAATTATACATCTTTTTCAAAGAAAGGATCCTCACACATCTTATCAAACTGCTTTGAAACATTGTTCAATGGCATGTAGGGATCACCTGTTTAAAGCATTCTTACTGAACACATGAAATATTGGTAGCTGGGTTGAAGTATTTGGAAGGAACATTTGATACCAGTTGCCGTCATATGTCAACAACAACAACAACAACAACAACACTTTATTACCATCGTAGACCAGCATAAGGAGGGAGGGGCACAATCTTTTAAAATGATTTAAAATCTTAAAAAAACACACACACTAAAAAGAGTTAAAGCAGAATATATATATCTATGGAAGTCCATAAGAATCCAAAAGAAGCTAAGAAAGTTTAAAAGAAGGGTTAGGAACATCAGACAAGAGTGAAAGAGTGCAAAAGGCTAGTATATATAAGACCACAGAAATCAGTTTACAGAGCACTCCAATACGAGTGCCCATTGTATCTTGGTACCTCTAGTTGTGGACTCAATCCATTCTGGACGCAACATGAACCTAACGCAACACAAGGTATGACTGTATTTGGTTTGTGGCACAGGTTGAATCTTGATCGCTGCTATGCAGAATCTGGCAACATTGTATGTTATAGCAGGATTGGCATCTGAAAGCAGCAGGGAGGTATAGAATTGTCCTGTGCACCCTGGGTACTTATGCAGTGATGATAAGATGAGGCTAGCATGAATGTCTCTATAATAAAGACACTGGAGAAGCACATGCTCTGATGTTTCTATTTGCCGTCATATGTCTGTTACCACGTCCCTCTCTGCCAAGGGGGGAGGGGAGTCACCTTGGGGAGCGGAGAACAGGATGGGGTGTTGGAGGGCTCTGACAAAGACTGGAGTGACCTGGTGGGCATCTTGCTTGAGATGTGACATCTGCAGCATATTTTGACAGAAGATGTAATTGGGTGAACTGTACGCACCATGATCCCTGGGAGGAAATGACAAGTGACCATTAATTACATGGCATGAGAAGGCAGTTTAGTCTCTCTCCAGCTAGGAACATGCTTTCAATTGGTGCTGTGCTGAAATGTCTCCTTCATCCCCCCGCCCCTGCAAATGCTCCTCCAATTAGCAAGAAAATAAAGTGCCTCCAGATATTATCAAAGCATGAGGACATTTACGTGAAATCCTCTTGGGTGAGGCAAAGCGTTTTTCCTTTTTGCATTTGTCTTATTTTTTAAGGGGCCGGGGGCTGTTTGTGATGCAATGGCTTAACTCTGATCTTAGCATTGTGGTTCCCCAGCACTAAGCTCAGAGATAAGCTTCTGCTGCTGCCTTCCCTCCCCCCCCCCCACATTCTGCCTTTTTAAGAGCATGCAGATGCTGAGCTCTTATCTTAGCATCATGATTCCACAGTGCTAAGATCAGAGATAAGAGAAATTCTGCTCTTTGGCAGTCTATCATCAGAGAGCAGGCAAGACTGATCTTAGTGCTGTGGGACCACAGTGCTAAGATCAGAGAGAAGTCATTGCCTGCTCTTTGACATTACCGTATTGCCCCAAATATAAGCCACCCTTTCTTTATTTTTTCCAAATTCCAATCGTGAAAAGTTAAAGTGCAGGTTAAATTCGCGACCTTACAAAAATTGGCTTTTACAATATCGCTGCTGAATCAGACATATAGTAAAATGGAACAGGTGTGAGTGCCTGTCTTTCTCTCTCTCCCCCCCCCCCGAATTTTAAAGGTGTGACTTATATTCATGTGCAGCTTAAATTTGGGCCAATACGGTACATGGCATAATATGGGGTCAGGTAATTGCAAGGTAGCTGGCCCCAACCAACTGGAAAAAATGGTCCATGAAGGTCTTTCCACCTTAAAAGCACTCCACTTCAGCAAGAGGTCATGGAATGAACTCTTCAAATTCTCCAAGCATAATGTCTGCTGTCTAGTGTTCCCACTCAGAACGTTATAACTTTTATATAGAAAGTTGTGATGTTCTAGCATGTTGTGTTTTTCTGTGCTTCTACCTATTTGTCTCCTGCTGGTAAAGGAAGACCCTAAACGTTGTTCCAGATATTATATTGTGGGAGGGGTGAGTTCAACACCCATCTTTGGTGGCAAGCATGCTTTTAACATACCGTTTAGTTTGACCTCAATCCTTTAAACCCAGATATAACTCCATCCATTGACATTGTGCTGATGAACACCCTTCATTATGCTATTAACTTTCCATTTATGTTCCAGAGAACCACAGAGAAGAACTCCTGTTTAATTAAGAAGCTAGCAGTGCAAAAAAATGTACAGCAAGTATATAAAACAGACACCTCTGATCCGTTTGCCAAGTTATTAATCCTTCAATTAAAAAGAGGGCAAGGTAAGTCTTCATTAGGACTTAAAAGCTAGGAATCTCCTTGAATACCAAAGACACACAATTTTTTAAATGTTATTTTACTAAACTGCTTTTATGTTAAAATATGCTTAAAGTGAAAATTGCTTTGGGGTTCTGGGAAATGAATACAGAACTCTGGTCCATTTGCAAAACTCAGAGTAGTGAATAAAAAAGGCCCAGCAGGACAAGAACGTTGTTGATATGAACTCTCTTGTACAATTTGGGTAGAGAGAAAAGGGAAAAAGTAATAAATCATTTGATGACTAAGGATCTGAACCACAGGGAGTGGCTCCCCTCAGAGCTCTGCTAAAAGGAAGGTGGGATTGTATAGCTTTAATGCTGGTAGAGAGCACCAGATTTTTAATATACACTTCTAATCTCTTCTGAATAGCATATTATTTCAGAATATAATGTTCTTATTAATTGCAATGATCTTAAACTACATTTTTTGGTGCTAATGTAATTTTGGAATATAAAGGTTAATTTAAAGAAAAACATTTTTTGGGGAAAAACATTTTATTAAGTGGGACAGGACGCGGGTGGCGCTGTGGTCTAAACCACAGAGCCTAGGGCTTGCCGATCAGAAGGTTGGTGGTTCGAATCCCCGCAACAGGGTGAGCTCCCATTGCTCAGTCCCAGCTCCTGCCAACCTAGCAGTTCGAAAGCATACCAGTGCAAGTAGATAAATAGGTACTACTATGGTGGGAAGGTAAATGGCGTTTCTGTGCACTGCTCTGGTTCACCACATAACCTGGAAAACCTGTCTGAGGACAAATGCCAGCTCCCTCGGCCTGTAATGCGAGGTAAGCGCTGCAACCCCAGAGTTGTCTGCTATTGGGCCTAACGGTCAGGGGTCCCTTTACCTTTACCACATGGTTGCTTGCAGCATGAGAAAGAAACAATTGATGTAAACAATAGATTATTGGCAACCTCATAGTTGCCTTTGACTGTACATCACCATCCACGGGTCCTTTACCTTTACCTTTAAAGCAAATATGTAAGACAGACAAAGAGAAAAGCAGTGCAGTATTGCCTGTTTTTTTAAAAAAGAAAAAGGTAAAGGTAAAGGTAAACGACCCCTGGATGGTTATGTCCAGTAAAGGCAACTATGAGTTGCGGCGTTCATCTTACTTTCAGGCCAGGGGAGCCAGCATTTGTCCACAGACAGCTTTCCGGGTCATGTGGCCGGGATGACTAAACCACTTCTGGCACAATGGAACACCATGACGAAAACCAGAGCTCATGGAAATGCCGTTTACCTTCCCACCTATTTATCTACTTGCACTGGCGTGCTTTCGATCACAGTGCATTGTACCATAAGATCACGGACCACCAATGTGGTCTCAATGTTGTTGGACAAAAATTCCCACCAGCCTCAGCCAAAATAGAGTTTTGTCAGGGATGATGGGAGTTGTAGTCCAACACCTGCACTGGATAGTAATGAATGTTCAAGAGTTTCTCTGTGTGTTTCCTCCTCATCTTCATCATCCCAATACTGCCAACTGATTTATAATCATCTGTATAGAGAATTCCTAAGACCCATTCAGTATCGTAGCAACATCCTTATTGAAAATGCATTAATCACTTTTTAAAATCAAATTCAAAGCGATGAACAACTTCTTACAGCACAATCCTATACATGTCTGCTTAGTCCCAGGGAAGTGTGTATATGATTGAAGCTGCAGTTCTCAGATTTTAGATTGTTGCTTGCTTATTTCCTTGAGCAGAGAGAAATTCCATAGGCAGTTTTTTAACATGGGTTTGGCTTCCTTTTAGAGGAAAGATCACTGGAGATTTACATGTTTTCTGTAATATGTGGTTTATTGACAAATCTATCAATAGGGCATAGGTGGAGAGAAACATCATAGCATTCCTAGTAAGGCAGCAACTCACAATTAGAGATGGGGGAATTCAATTCAGTTCACTTTTAAAGGTAAACATACTGAATTCATACTTCCCAAAACTGTATGAGAAACAAAACACTGCCAGCCTTCAAAATTTGCAGTTCTCTTAATTTTGCAATGCAGTCAATTAATGCATACAAAATGTGCACAGAATGCATTTTTTGGTGGGAACGACTTTACAAAATGTGTATATGAGGCAACTTTTTGTAAAAAAAAAAGGTCTATTAAGCGTCATTTGTACTAAAATGCTGATTATTTTTATGAGGATTTTAAAAAATCACACACTGATGTGCACGATTGAACACTAGATGAGGAACTGAAAGGTTTAAAAAATGAGGAACTGAGAGGATTGACAAATTTGCCTATACCGATCCACAACTCATATCAGAGTCACATAGAGGCTTCTCCAAACATTAATATGGTTCTGTTACTTGGAGATATCTCACTCTCTCTTTCTATCTCTGTCTAAAACTATATTTCCTCCACACATGGACCTTAGATCTACCATCCACTCATAGCAGCAAGGTGTGGAGGTGTGTTAACTTCCTCCGGAAACTGATTTATTGGTTTAATAATAATAATAATAATAATAATAATAGATATTTATTTATAAGCCACCCATCTGGTTGGGTTTCCTCAGCGACTCTGGGCAGGTCCCCATAGAATATTAAAAACACGATAACACATCAAACATTAAAAACTTCCCTAAACTGGGCTGCTTTCAGGTGTTTTCTAAAAGTCAGATAGTTGTTTATTTCCTTGACATCTGATGGGAGGGCGTTCCACAGGGTGGGCGCCCCTACCAAGAAGGCCCTCTGCCTGGTTCCCTGTAACCTCACAGTGAGGGAACCGCCAGAAGTCCCTCAGAGCTGGACCTTATGGGGGTGAAGACTCTCCTTCAGGTATACTGGGCCGAGGCCATTGACCAGACCACCGTTTACCAGACCACCCTTCTTCCAAACAGCTCTCAATGTTCTGCATAATGGACACAAATGCCAGCTACACATGCAACAAAACAAAAAAATACCAACACTCATAATAAAAAAATGTAAGAAATTGGTGAGCTATGCGATACTAGCCCCCAGATTAACTTTAATTAAATCCTGGAAATTATCTAAAATACCCTAGATAGGGGTCAATAGCTAAATGTAGGATATGCAGCTATGGCTAAATTAGGGAAATAATCAGAAATGAGATGCATTTCTGGAGAATTGGGAACCATATGAATTTTTTTTTGTAGAATTAACTCATTAGTAACAAGACCACTTTAATATTATATCAAATTAATTTGCTCAGCTGGAGCATCCCCCCCAAAGGAAAGTGTTCTATAATTCTTATAAGTAAATACAATACACAAATGTAGCAATCTTAATTCCAGTCCAAGGCCAGTTGGCTGGGTGGGTAGAATGGTTGTGTGAATATGGACCCACTGGCAGAACAGAAGGCCTTTGTGCTGTCTGCAGAAAGTACCATGGACATAGATGTACTGCCAGAGGTATATCTGCAGGCAGTAAAAACCTGATCCGAGGCATTGCAGAAGTGTATCATGCTTGAAGCTGACATTGTTAATTTCATTCCCTTTTAAAATAAAAATAAAAAATGCTGTTTTGTGGGGGATGGAGAGGACCTCTGCTCTGACCAGAGAGTGGCTTTGTAACTGGTGAATTGTCCATCATTTAACCCCTTCCTCACTTAGGGTTGCTCCTAATTATAGGGATAGAACTACCGAAACTGTATAGAAACTTACTCATGTATGCTACTACAGCGGCAAGAATGTTACCCGCCCAGAAATGGAAAGAAACAGAACACCCAGCAAAGGAATAATGGATACAAAAACTTATGGAATATGCAGAAATGGCAAAACTTACCAGGAGAATAAGAAATCAAGATAACAGACTTTTTTATATAAAAGAATGGAAATGGTATATTGAATATTTACACATAATTTGTAAACAGATTGGCAGGATTATTGTAATAACCTGAGCTTGATAAGAATATATATTTAAAGTAGATGAATAAAAGAGCAAATTAAGTTAATTTAGACATGCAGAAGATATTTTAAAAAATAACTTTAAGGAACCACAGAAAGAGGGGGAAAGAAGTCAAGTTTGAAATGTTAAAATGATCGTAAAATTAGTGAAATGCATAAACCTTAAAAGCAATATATATATATATGTGATGGGATGTTGAGCTGCTTGTGCGTAAAGTTCCTAATCCCTCAGTGTTTGGCTAAGTCCACAAACCACTGTCTGTAACGGAGCGCCATAAGCATGGCTCCGTCAGTCGCTGGCAGAATCCGACAGTGGGCGTTTACGGAATTTCTTCCAGCATAACAGCTCCTTAACGGAAACACGTCTTCTGGACTCTCTACGTGACAATTTCCGGCGAGGAGTGGGTGTCCCTAATGGAGGTCCTGAAACCTCCTCGCTGTTCTCGCTGGAATTGTCTCTGAGCCAATCTTCTGACTCGCCTTCCCTTGGAGCTCTTTCTCGCCCCCTGCTGGTTCCCTCCTCCGCTGATAAGTCTCTCTCAACCTCTGGGAGCCCCTCCACCACCTGTTCTTCCGATGACAGTTCCCTGACATCCACCTCCCCTCCAGGGCCCCCTCCACCCCCTCCCCTCCCTTCCTCTGCTGGAGGCGAGGGAGCAAAACCCCTGAAAGAACTTCCCTCATCTTCCGAAGTCTCGAACATTTTCCTCCACCGGTTGCTGTTTTGGGTTTCTAAGTACTCATCCTCCTCGGAATCTATTCCTTCTTCCCACTCTGACCCCGTGAATCCTTCCAATTCCTCCTCCTCGTCGGTGGTGCCAAAGTACTCTCTCCGGAACCTCGCTACTGACTGAGGTTTCCTGGGGAACCTTTGATGGAACGCTTCGATCAAGACCTCGTCATTGACTTCCTCTGCCGTCACCCAGGTGTTTTCTGACTCCGGTTCCCCTTCCCACGCTACCAAATACTCCACCTGATTACCCTTCCACCTGGAGTCGAGGATTTCCGCCACATGGTTGCTGCTTTCCCTCTCTTCTAAGACAGGTCCCTGTGGGAAAACCCCTTCTTTCCCCCCCCTATACGGTGACAGTAATGACCTGTGGAACACTGGATGCAGTTTCATGTGGTTCGGTAACCAGAGTCTGAAAGCTACGGGGTTAACCTGTTGAATGACCTCAAATGGCCCCAATCTTTTGGGTCTTAATTTCTTGCAACCCCCCTTGAATGGCAGTCCTTGGGTGGACAGCCACACCTGATCCCCCACCCTTATGGTTTCACCTTCCCTTCTGTTCTTGTCTGCCTGCTTCTTATATTGTTCTTTGGCCCTTTCTAAGTTGAGTTGGAGTTGACGATGAATCGCTTCCATTTCTTCTACAAAAAGTTCTGCGGCTGGGACGCTCCATCTCTCCCCTCCTCCCCCTGGAAATGCCCTGGGGTGGCACCCATAATTAGCCAAAAAGGGGCTCATCCCGGTGGACACATTCTCCGCGTTATTGTAGGCAAATTCCGCCAGCGCCAACTTTTCCACCCAATCGTTCTCTCTGTCATTGACATAACACCTCAGATATTGTTGGAGGATACCGTTTGCTCTTTCCGCCTGCCCGTTGGTTTCTGGGTGCCGGGCAGTCGAAAAATTGACCTCCACGTGCAGTAAGCTCATGAGCTTCCTCCAGAACCTGGACGTGAATTGTTTGCCCCGGTCTGAGACCACCCTCAAGGGGGCGCCATGCAGTCTAAAAATATGTTCTACAAACAATTTAGCTGTCTCTTCCGCCGTGACTGCATGTGAGCAAGCTACAAAGTGGCCCATCTTAGTTAACAGGTCTACTACTACCAGTATGGCGGTTTTCCCCTTGGATTTCGGCAGATCAGTCATAAAATCTATCGATACCGCCTCCCATGGCCTCTCTGGTGTGGGCAACGGTTCTAACAACCCCGCCGGTGCCCGCCTTTCTCCCTTGGCTCGCTGGCATTGGTCACACCCTCTTACATACTCCCTTACATCTTCCCTCACTCTGGGCCACCAAAATTCCCTGGTAACCAACCACATGGTTTTGTGTTGCCCAAAATGCCCTGCTGTAGGGCTGTCGTGCATCTGTTTGAGTACTCTCCCTCTCAATTCCCCTTCGGGTATATATAGTGCCCCTTTGTAATACAATGCCCCGTTTCTTTCTTCAAAACCTCCGGAGTTTTCTCCCTCCCTCCTTAGACCTTGGAGCTTATTCTGGGCGTATTCATCATTCTGCGTCTCCTCTACCAGTTCCCTTTGCCCCACCAACGCCGCCCCACACACCCAGTGGTCCTCTGGGATGATATGTCTCTCTTCGGGTGCTCCCTCCCCCTCCAAATACTCTGGTTTGCGTGAGAGAGCGTCCGCCCTGACGTTTTCCGGGCCTGGCACATAGCAAATTTCAAAATAAAATTTGGAGAACTCCTGTGCCCATCTCACTTGCCGTTGGTTGAGCACTCGTGCCGTTCTCCAGTACTCTAAATTCTTGTGGTCCGTGCATACTTGCACCTTGTGTTGTGCACCAATTAGTAAGTGTCTCCATTTCCGGAACGCTTCGTGAATGGCGAGTAGTTCTCGGTCATATACCGTGTAGTTCTTCTCGGATTTGTTTAACTTCCGCGAGAAGAAGGCACACGGTCTCCACTCCGACTTATCCTTCCCCGGCTGAAGAAGCACCGCCCCCACCGCCCGGTCTGATGCGTCAGTTTCCACTCTCATGGGTTTTTGTAAATCCACATGCAGGAGCTGTTCTTCCGAAGCGAAGGCCTTTTTCAATTCTTCGAATGCTTGCTCCGCTTCTGCCGTCCAAACAAATTTCTTCTTGCTGCTGAGACAGTCCGTGATGGGAGCCGTTAAATGGGCAAAGTTCTTGATGAACTTCCGATAAAAGTTCCCAAACCCTAAGAATCTTTGCACATCCTTTTTCGTTTTCGGTCTCTTCCATTCCAGTACCGCCTGGACCTTGCCTGGATCCATGGCTAACCCCTTGTCTGACAAGCGGTACCCCAGGAATTCCACCTCCTTGGTGTGAAACTGACACTTCTCTAATTTCACCCACAGTTGGTTTGCTTGCAGTCGGCTCAACACTTCTCTGACGTCCTTTACATGCTGCTCCTCATTCTCTGAATAGACTAATACGTCATCTAGGAAGGCCACACAATTCTTGTAGAGCAGAGGCCCCAGCACGTGGTTCATGAACGATTGAAAACATGCTGAGCCTGCTTGTAATCCAAAGGGCATAACGAGATATTCGAAAGCCCCTAGGGGGGTGAACATCGTTGTCTTCAATTCATCCCCCTCCCTTATCCGTATCAGGTTGTATGCCCCCCTTAAGTCCAGTTTAGTGAAGATTTTTCCCTTCCTCACCCGGGTCAAAATGTCATCAATCCTGGGCATGGGAAAGGCCACTGGTTCCGACACTGCATTTATGCTCCGGAAGTCCACTACAAGTCTAGGTTTATCCGTGTTTTTTTTGTCCACAAAAAACACTGGGCTGCCCCCCACCGCTCTGGACTCTCTGATGAAACCTCTCTTCAGGTTTTTGTCAATAAACTCCCTCAACTCCTGCATTTCCCTGTCTGACATGGCATACAGCTTGCCCACAGGGAGCTGGGCTCCAGGGACTAGATTGATCTGGCAGTCAAAGGGTCTATGCGGTGGTAGTTTGTCTGCTTCCCTTTCGCTGAAGACATTGCTCAGGTCAGCGTATTGTTTGGGCACCTTTCCTTTGTCCGTTACTTCTGTTCCTGCTAGAAAGGCCTTTGCCCCTTCTGGAGCCTTGCCCTCTTTGCAATGTTCTAGGCAATGTGCTGACCCAAAGGAGACCACTCTCTGATGCCAACCCACTAGCGGATCATGCAACGCTAGCCAGCTCATCCCCAAAATAATGGGAGCCCCTCCCAAGGTGGCCACATGGAACGCTATTCTTTCGGTGTGCCTGGCTACCCTCATTACCATTGGGACGGTCTGTAAGCTGACTCCTCCTCCCAACAGCTCTCTCCCATCGATCGTGGTCACCTGCAAGGGGTTGCTTAAAGGGATAGTCTGTATCTGGTGTTCTGCTGCAAACTCCTTGCTCATAAAATTACAGGAGCTGCCTGAGTCCAATAGCGCCCTTATCTTTAAGGGATGTCCGTTTGGCAGCTCTAGCAACACCTCTATCACTAGGGCTGGTCTCGGAGGTTCTGGCGTGGGCACTTTTACTGCTCCTTGGCCTGACTGCTGTGCCCTGATGGTGGCAGTCAGGCGCTGGCTTTTACTTGGTCCTGTCCTTCCTCCTTCTTCCCCCCAACAGCTCCTGCCATCCCTTGCCATTCCTTTCTTTGTGGACAGACTCTGGCAAAATGACCTGGCTGCTGGCAGAGATAACATTTCTTGGGGCTCTTCCCCTCCTTCTTCCGCCCTTCACTGGGATTTGAAACTGCCCGCGCGCGCGCTGTTCCAACTTCCATCGGCTCTGCGGGCGGGAAAGCTGGCTCCGGAATCTCTGGAATGCGGAAATCTCTCCAACGCTCCCCTTTCCCTTCCCGCTTCTCCAAGGCTCTGGCCTCCTGTCGTGCTCCAATGGTCAACGCTGATTTGGTCAGCTGGTCCATAGACTCCGCCCTGGGCGCCCGGGAAAGTTCATCTTTCACAGCCGAGGAAAGTCCCTCTACGAAAAGCATTTGAATGGGTTCCGCTGACAGATCCCACCCCAATTTGTGTATCAACATAGTAAACTCAGTCCAGTACTCACGGACAGATCGGCTCCCCTGTTTACAAGCCATCAACTGTCTGCGCACCACTCCCTGTTCAATGTCGCTGGAAAACATCAGGTCCATGGCGCGAAAAAACTTCCGTGCGTCTTTCAAGACTTCATTATGCCCTGCCATCAGGGGTCTAACCCAGTCTCTCGCCCCCCCTTCAAGATGGCTAACCACAAACGCCACTCGCGATTCCTCGTCGGGAAAGTCATCAAACTGCAGATTAAGGGCATACTGCATCTCTGTCCTAAAGGCTTGATAGTTCCTGGGATCCCCCCCAAACTTCTGCACCAATCCTGGCATCTCTCTTGCTTGTGGGGGGGCCTTTGCCTTTTCTGCATCCTGAGCCCTCCTCTCATCAAGCCTCGCCATTTGCAGCGCTAGCTGGACCTCCAACACCTGGTACCTTTCTTCGAGGCTTGGACCGGCTCCAGCTCCTCCTGCTTCTCCGGTTCCGGCTGGGTTGCTCATGATGCCTTCTCTGCACAAGCTGCTTTCAGGGACTGTCGGATTGCTGTGATGGGATGTTGAGCTGCTTGTGCGTAAAGTTCCTAATCCCTCAGTGTTTGGCTAAGTCCACAAACCACTGTCTGTAACGGAGCGCCATAAGCATGGCTCCGTCAGTCGCTGGCAGAATCCGACAGTGGGCGTTTACGGAATTTCTTCCAGCATAACAGCTCCTTAACGGAAACACGTCTTCTGGACTCTCTACGTGACAATTTCCGGCGAGGAGTGGGTGTCCCTAATGGAGGTCCTGAAACCTCCTCGCTGTTCTCGCTGGAATTGTCTCTGAGCCAATCTTCTGACTCGCCTTCCCTTGGAGCTCTTTCTCGCCCCCTGCTGGTTCCCTCCTCCGCTGATAAGTCTCTCTCAACCTCTGGGAGCCCCTCCACCACCTGTTCTTCCGATGACAGTTTCCTGACAATATATATATATATATATATATATATATATATATATATATATATATGATTGATCCAAAAGGTATGACAATGAACTATTTTCTCTATGATAGTTTGTGATACTAGCAAAGGCAGGTGTTAAGAAAGATAAGGATGAAGGTGCTCTCATATGTTTCAAAATGTTAGAAAGTAAAGATAAATGTGACTGAAAGTTATATCAGATCTTGTTTGAGTCTGAGGTGGCCATAGAGAACACAGAACAATTCCCTAACTCAAACTGCTTTGTGGATTTTGAAGGCTCTTTTCTCACATTCATTGTTGATATGATCAAAGCATCAGGAAGGTGACTTTTCCTAGCTATTTTTTGTATGACGAACGTTTATTTTGAACGCAACCTCAGATACCAAGATCTAGTCACTTTGTGAGGATCTAAAGAACCATGGTTTACACATACAGCCGAATGAGGTGGTAGAATGAAGTGAGTATATCATTTCGGTTTGGAGAACCCTTTTTTGAAATGGCTCTATATGGGAACAAAAAAAAAAAAATACCCCCAAACACTCCATGTAGCAAAATACTTGCACAGTTGGGATTCAGCTAAGCTATAATATTTCCTTCTGGATTTGGAAGTGATGAAATCTATCTTGCAGACCTAGCATACACCAGATTTTTCAAAATCTTTTCAAAATGTGGGGAATCATTCAAAATGGCACCCCTGCCTTCCATGTCAATTGATACCACTTCTCTTTTCAGGATTCTTCTACCTCATCCTGCTGCAGGCCTGCTTTAATGAACCGAAGACCTATTTACATAATGGAGTTTGACCTGTTTTCTCTCAAACTACAGCCCTCCTGCCACTACAATATGGTGGTAGGTAGAGTGTTGGACTAGGACCTGGGAGAGCAGGGTTCAAATAGCCACTCATCCATGAAACTCACTGGGTGATTTTGAGCCAGTCACTATCACACTTCCATAGGATTGTCGTGAGGGAAAAATTGGGAGGGGAGACCTTGTACACCACCTTGGAGGGAAGGTGGGATATGAATGTAATACAGTCAAAAGAGCTTCAAAAAAAATTGGTTGTGTTATCATGGGAGGGGAAAGGGATGGGTGAGGTTGATCACTCTTGAAAAGTCAAAAATTTCACCAGGGTATTGCAGACCCCTTAAATTAGCTCATGTTGTTGTTGTTGTTGTTGTTATAAAAAAATCTAACTCCCAACTAGATCTCTTCTGGTAGTGACTTAGGGGATTAGAGAATTAGAGAAGATGGGATTAGCATGCATCCAGATTGGGCAATGGAGCGGATTTCATGAAACATAAAGTCCGTTAAAACAGTGATTTTGAGATACCGACCAGGAGGGGGAAGGAAAACCTATCCCAAATACATACTGTGAGGTGTATTGAAAATGAATCAATTTTTAACACATACTGGGGCTATATCATGGTTCTATTGATTTCTAGACCTGTGATTGGCTGAAGGCAATTGAAGTGGGAAGATCTAAGGCTTTAGTTTCTTGGTTCAATAACTCATCTGTAGTGAGCAATTAATCTTGTTCACTGTGTCTTTTTAGATTGGGAAAACCTCCCTCCACCAACCAAAGAAGCTTCCTGAGGAGAAGAAGTGAGTATAGATTTTTTGTTTTGTTTACCTTTAACTGGGGCATTTGCCTAAATCTAGCTTTTAAAACAGTGGTTATTTTAACAGAAAATAGACTTAGTGAGAATGGAAAATGCAGACCTCAGTTGTGTGTGGTTTACCCAGGAGAGATTTTGTGGGGAGCAAAACAAGTCATAATTGCGAGAAAGGAGAGAAAGAGCTCTATTGCAGAAGCAGATGAAATCCTCTGCCTAGCTCTACAACAAAATTTGCAAGTTTGGCCCCATTTGCATTATACCTTTAAAAGGTAAAAGGGATGTGGGTGGTGCTGTGATCTAAACCACTGAGCCTCTTTGGCTTGCCGATCAGAGGTTCAAATCCTTGCGATGGAGTGAGCTCCTGTTGTTCTGTCCCAGCTCCTGCCAACCTAGCAGTTCGAAAGCATGCCAGTGCAAATAGATAAATAGGTGCCGCTGTGGCGGGAAGATAAACGGTGTTTCCATGTGCTCTGGTTTCCATCATGGTGTCCCTTTGCACCAGAAGCAGTTTAGTCATGCTGGTCACATGATCCAGAAAGCTATCAGTGGACAAACACCAGCTCCCTCAGCCTGAAAGCGAGATGAGCATTGCAACCCCATAGTCGCCTTTGACTGGACTTAACCGTCCAGGGGTCTTTTACCTTTAAAGAAGTAAAATGTCACTGTTGTTAGGAGACTCCCATCTCCCACACAAAACTAGAGTTCTCAGAATGGATTCACAGTCACTCTCTCTTTGTGGGGAACTTGGGCAATTGTAGCTGTTTCAAGGAATGGGAATCTCCTAATAACACTCAGCACTGATGATGATGATGATGATGATGATGATGATGATTTTATTATTTATATGCCACCCACCTGACTGGGTTGCCTGAGCCACTCTGGGCGGCTCCCAACAGAAGATTGAAAATGCAACTAAACATCAAACATTAAAAACTTCCCTATTCAAGGCTGACTTCAGATGTCTTCTAAAACTCAAATAGTTGTTTATCTGTTTGACATCAGATGGGAGGGCATTCCACAGGGTGGGCGCCCCTACCAAGAAGGCCCTCTGCCTGGTTCCCTGTAACCTCACTTCTCCCAGGGAAGAAACCATCAGAAGGCCCTTGGGGCTGGACCTCAGTGTCCGGGCTGAACAATGGGGGTGGAGATTCTCCTTCAGATATACAGGGGCAAGGCCATAAGGGGTTAAAAATTCAGCATCAACACTTTGAATTGTGCCCAGAAACATTCTGGGAGCCAACGTAGGTCTTTCAAGACCGGTGTTATGTGGTCTCGGCGGCAGCTCCCAGTCACCAGTCTAGCTGTCGCATTCTGGATTAGTTGCACTTTCCAGGTCACCTTCAAAGGTAGCCCCATGTAGAGCCCATTGCAGCAGTCCAAGCGGAAGATAACCAGAACGTGCACCACTCTAGCAAGACAGTCTGCAGGGAGGTGAGGGAACCACCAGAAGGACCTCGGAGCTGGACCTCAATGTCCGGGCTGAACAGTGGGGATGGAGACTCTCCTTCAGATATACAGGGGCAAGGCTGTTTAGGGCTTTAATGTTCAGCATCAACACTTTGAATTGTTCCTGGAAATGTACTGGGAACCTTAACTAACTACAGTTCCTAGGATTCTTTGGGGGAAAGCATGGCTGTTTAAAATGGCAAGGTACTGCTTTAAATAATATCGTGTAGATGTGGGCTCAGAACTTGAGCCACAATGATGGGGCTCAAGGAAATAGTTTTTTCCCTAAGATATTTTAAGCAATAGACTGTATTTTTTTTCCTAGCAGAAACCTGACAATATTGTCTTAGATCTCCAACAATTACCATGGAGCGCCCATCTTAAAATTAAAGGAGTCATTATAGTGATATGTACTACTTTTAATCACATCCCCCCCTTTTTTCAATACCAGAGAAAACTGCACCATTACAGAAATGTGAAAAGATAAGAATGAGTGTTTTTGTTTGAAGTAAATAAGTACACAAAGGCAGATTTATTGCCTTCATTTTGTTGACCGAAATGGATGTTAAAATACGCTGTAGTACTACCATGTGCAAATATTTAAATTCAGTTATATTGAGTAGAGATGGGAGAGAAACATGATTCAGCTCACATTTAAAGTCAAATTCACCTAATTTGTACTTTTTGTAACCATCTGCAAATCAAAACACAACTATCTTCTGAAATTTGTAGATCTCCAGATTTTGCAATGCAGTTCTCCTGCTAAGTCATTCGTACAAAAATGTATATGTGTGGTAAAGTAAACTGCTTTGCATTCCCCACCCCCTGCAGTCAATCAGTGTACAGTGGTACCTCCGGTTACAAATTTAATTCATTCCGGAGGTCCGCTCTTAACCCGAAACCGTTCTTAACCTGAGGCGCGCTTTCGCTAATGGGGCCTCCTCCTGCTGCTACACCATCGGTGCACAACTTCTGCTCACATCCTGGGGCAAAGTTTGCTACCAGGAGCAACTACTTCCGGGTTAGTGGAGCTCGTTACCCGAAGAGGTCGTAAGGAGGATGGTACGTAACCCGAGGTTCCACTGTATACATTTTATGAAATGAATAAAATAAAATAACAGGGCATATAAATGCATTTATTACTAAAAATAATATATAAATATGTTATATTAAGGGAAATGGCTTTGCAAAAATGGATGTTAGATAAAATTGCAAGTAAAAAAGTGTACATTAGCATCAAATTGTTTTTTTAAAAAATAAGACAATCAAATACAGGTTGTGGCTAAATGAAAATACAGTACACGAGAATAAATTATACATAATTATCTGACTAGATAATAGGAAAATTTTACTCTAAAATGCTGGTGAATTTTCATTTGGACTTAAAAAAAAACAACCCACAAACTGGTGTGTAAATTTGGAGAGCTGGATTTAAGATTGGAAAAATGAGAAACAGAGAAACTGAAATTGGTAGATTCTCCCATCCCTATTTGCAATGCATCAAACAGCTCTTTTAACTGAAGAAGAAAAATGAAGTATTGCAGAAAATCAGATGCTGCTTACTGAGCCATTCATTGACCTATTCCTTTCTCTCGTCTTAAATAAGACTGAGCGCTAGTTATGGATTGTATTGATTGCTCTTTGAAAATGACAGATGACCTAAACATTTAACTTGCAGATGACTGTTTTTTAACAACCCATGTGGTTACTTGTCAATGACAGCTAAAACACTGAATGAGCTATTGATGGGTAAGACCTTCAACTTACCATTGAAAGAGTGAAGATCTCCCTGATTACGCTGGTTTTTTGTGCAGATTGAGGTTTTGAACTGCAATTTGCTTTTACAAGAGATTTTAACACAGAATTCAAAATGCCAAGGAAGTCTAAACCGTTCTTATAAACTGGAACCATTTGCATTCGCTACAGTACAACAGAAAGTCTAACCTAGGAGATAATTCTAGCTATTAAAATAACAATTACATTTAAATATAGCACAACCAATAGGAGCATAGTATTATTTCATTCATCAAAGTAAACATGACCTTCCCCACCTCCATGTTTCTATGGGTGATTTGGGGTAGCTTTTAATGACTGGCGTTTTAATGTATTTTTAATCTCTGTTGGAAGCCTCCCAGAGTGGTTGGGGAAACCCAGCCAGATGGGTGGAGTACAAGTAATAAATCATCATCATCATCATCATCATGTCTGGGTGTAGCTCCTTCCGACCTTGAATGAATTCAATAAGCCTTACTTAAGAGTAGAAATTTTTAAGATTGCACTGTTTATATGTGAAGCTACCTTAGAAAAAACAAAAAGCACCACTTCTACTGATGAATAGAAACCAAGGAATGTTAATTCACTAGAAGTCCTGGAAACTGAAATTCAGAGACAAAGAAGATGTATTCATGGTGAAACTTTAGGGCTTCAGTATTAAGCATGTTCCAGAATTCAGATCAAACACTATCTAGATTTCTATTGAATATAGCCATGTATTGTTTCTGCATATACCTCAGATCTGGGGTTCATGAGGAATGAGAAGTGAGAAGAGTGCTGTAGTGTTAATGTACCTGTGACAAATGGTTGGCCGCAGTAGGAACACAGAGCTTCCAAGTGTTCCTATTTTCCAGGGACAGTCTTGGATTTACAGAAGATGTCCCAGTTTCTAATGTGATCATGGAATGGCCTGTTTTTCCTTAGGACGTCCTTATTTTCATCAGATAAATTTTGGAGGGTGTGGTAGGACATCCTTATTTTCATCAGAGAAATGTTGAATGGTATACGTAAAAAGGTAAAGGACCCCTGGATGGTTAAGTCCAGTCAAAGGCGACTATGGGGTTGCGGCGCTCATCTTGCTTTCAGACCGAGGGAGCCAGCGTTTGTCCACAGATAGCTTTCCGGGTCATGTGGCCAGCATAACTAAACTGCTTCTGGCACAACAGAACCCCATGATGGAAACCAGAGCACACGGAAACACCGTTAACCTTCCTGCCACAGTGGTACCTATTTATCTACTTGCACTGGTGTGCTTTTGAACTGCTAGGTTGGCAGGAGCTGGGACAGAGCAACGGGAGCTCACTCCATCGAGGGGATTTGAACCACTAACCTTCTGATCAGCAAGTCCGAGAGGCTCAGTGGTTTAGACCACAGGGCCACCCGCATCCCATGTGTCCCATGCGTTATGGGTATGGAGTTATCTGGAACCGCCCCCCCGCCCCCGCAAGCCATCTAAAGGCAGCTCCTTGTAGGGAAGTTTTTAAATTTGTAATGTTCTGTAATCTTCTGATAAATGCCAGCTCCCTCAGCCTGAAAGCAAGATGAGCGCTGCATCCCCATAGTCGCCTTTGACTGGACTTAACCATCCAAGGTTCCTTTACCTTATCATTTTTACTGCTAGTAAGTATAGACAGTACTGAACTCAATAAACCAATGCTTTGACTTAGTATAAGGGAGCTTCCTGTGGTGTTTTTATGTTCCTTTTTGACCTGTATTGTTTACATTAAGTTTTCTTAAAACAGTACAATTATGTTTTCCTTATGGAAAACCTATTCAGAACTTGGCAGTTGTTTCAACTTACTTGTGGGATTTTGCTTTAAAATTATGGAAGACAAAATATTTGTAGGGTTGTTGTTTTCTTCCTTATCATCAGTCAGGTGTTGGCCTCAAATGTGATTATTGTATGTTTCTGTTTTATTCTTAAGATAGTTAATGAAAATATTGAACAGTGTTTTACAAAGAAACAACACTGGTGGGCCTTTATCGAGTACCATGTTCCAAATTGTTCATGGATCAGTAGTAATTATAGCATAATCCATTTTGTTTTTACAGCGATTATTTAGATCATTATTATTATTATTTTTTCGTGATTTTAAAAAACCCAGAACAACCTCAAACTGGATGTGGAGGTGAGCACACTGTTCAACATCTAAATTTACTTTGATGATTTTGGTTGGTATTGAATTTGCGATGATGTCTGAGGCACAATAAAATTTATCTTGCTTTTCTATATAGTAGCCTAAACCATCTTGGGATATTTAAATTTCTTTAGCTAGTCTGAGTACAAAGCTGTTTCACCTGCTAAAGGTAGACTAAGCTGTTTAGCTGTTCCAAAATATGAACTCTTATTTATCGACTTATTCAGTTTGTAAAATCAAAATGATCTTCCTTCACAATGAGGCTACTTGCAGTTATCTCTCTGAAGCCTTTTGATTTAAGATACTGCTCTAGCTGCACATAAAATATGTGGCAAGGAATGAAAAGCCAAGCCAGATATCCTTGTGCATTTATTTTCCTTTATTTGGAGATGGTTCTGTTTGGGAAGCTTGTTTCTTGACAATTCCTATTCTTTTGGGTCCCATCCTGCATCTGGAGTTAAATGCCTCATATAGCAAGGGTTGTCAACCTTTTTGGGCCAGTGGAATTTGGAGAAAGTGACACATGACACAAATTGGTTGTCACATCAAACAAGCGGAAAGATACAGGACCACAATATAGTGTATGCATGACCTCCATCAATGGGGAAAATAATGCTATATAATCCATCACCATTCTTGCTCACAGAGATAAGTTCTTTGCCACTCTCTCTGTTCAGAATAGAAAGGAGGATGAATGTGCAGTCCTGGCATCCAATCAAATTTGGCACATTTAAGGGAGTATGCTTAATGAAGAAGACACTGAATCAGTGCAAAAAGGAATTGTGCAGGAAGAGCGAAGGGTCTCTTCTGCATGGTGGATTTCTATTGGGATCTTTACCATGACATTTTGCAGGCTCCATCAGAGGTACCAGCAAGCAAACTGGTATGCTCAGGTGCCAGGTAGGTGATTCATGTAGTATGGGAAGGCACAGCAATATAACACTGGCCTTGAACAGAGGAAACTTGACTTTGAACCCATGCTCAGCCATGAATCTCACTGAGTCACCTTGGGCTAATCACACTGCCAAGCTCATCACTTGCTTCTGCTTAAAGCCCTTTCCTGGAAGAACTATGATAGAGTGCAATGAATGTGCCATTTGGATACATCTCACCTGCACATAAATCCAATGCGCTTGACATCTTCATCTGCCAACAGTGCTGTGATACAAAGCAGGAGGTTTGCCGTTCTGGATTGGCTTGTAAGATTCTTGATTATAAGCTAGACCTGTCAGTCCCAAAGAAGCTATCCTGGATCTGCCTTGATCTCGGAGACGTAAGTTTTGCTCTTGCACATCTGAACTCTCCCGCAAATCACTGAGATTGGAAAGCGCTGGTAAATAATTCCATCTGATTATAAGCTATGCATGTCAATCACAAGAGCATTCTTCCCTTCTCCCATCATCTCACCCTGGCATTATAGTATTACACTAACCTCACAAACATCATTTTTGTTTTCAATAGCCACTTGCCCTCAGCATTTTTTTGATAGCTGGACAGTGCAAACCAAAAATGTATACATAATTGCAACTTTAAGCTGTTTTGATCTGATATAATTTAATGCTGTTGAGATCCAAAAATCTATTTTAGATGTACCCAATCGCTTGGGCATGCCTTGTGGGATAGCTGACATTTTTCCTTTCGGTAATCATAGATACTCTTTCTTTATCACAAACTTTTCCTCTTTGAGAAACACACACCATGTGTGTATGTTCATGTTTCTGCATGAACACCAAATGAAGTTTGTTTAGTTTTCTTTGGGGGGTGGAATAAAAATAAAATGTTACTTTCTAAAAAGATCTCTCGCCACAGTCAGGGGTGGGGAAGGCAAAACATTTCTATAAAAAAATACCGTGTCTAATTACCAGCCTTTTGAATAAAATCAAAGAAATATCCTTTGAGGAGCTCTTTTTTGAAATATCGCTCTTCAAAGCAGTGAAATCGTTTTTACTACTTATGTTGCACTTGACATATTGGAAGCATTGAACAAAATTAAGACATTACCAAGCTTCTTGCCGTAATGCCTATAATATAATCATATTTTTATATTTTCATTTTAAAATTGTATTTTAATGAATGCACACCATTCAGTTGCAAAAAAAGGAGAGGGGTTGGTACATCTTATGTTCAGGGCTGTGGCTAGACTACAAAGCAACTGTGAAATTTCTTTAAAGTGGTTATTCCTTTGCATTTCTGTGTATGGAGATCAATAAGAAGCAAAAAATCCTCTCTCTGCATGGTTGCTTTATGAAAGCATAGCTAAGAGAGTGGCCCAAATTCAGAGTGTCATAATCTCTCTGTCTCTCTCTCTTTGCCATATGTGCCGGTCTTAAATGGGATCCTTCTTACCATTTGTCTGCAAATGGGTGTCCATTGTACATAATGCACATTCCTCGTACATTTTTGAGCATAATCAGGACCAAGTAATATTGTTGTTGACAAGGCAGGCACATTGGCTGGGGCTGTAGGGCAGCAGAAGAGGACAATGTGCTTTGCTTGCAGAATGCCCCAGATTTAAACCTCGGCATATCCCTTTAAACTAGGGATGGGGAATGAATTTATTTATTTGTTTGTTTATTTAATACCACCCTTCATCTGTAGATCTCAGGGTGGTTCACAACATAACAAAATACAATATCGCAACACAAAATCTGTGGCCTTCCAGATCTTTTCTCTTTATTTAACAGCTTTATATCTCGCTTTTCAATAGACACTCATCAGAAAATGTGCATCAAAATACAACCGATGTAGCGTAATTTAAAACCAAGTTTCTGAACTCTCCAGTTTCCACCAACTCTCAGCCGAGTGATGGGAGCTGTAGCCAAAGAACATTAGAAGGATCATAAGTTCTCCACACGTGAGAGGACAGGATCTAGGCTGAGGAACGCTTCCTGACTGAGACAGGGATGGAAGAATCTGACCATTTTGATTCTCTCAATTTTCCATTTTCCAACATATATATATATAAAATAAAAATGAAAATTCTTCAGCAATACAAATTTCTCCTAAAAACACATTTTTACATACAGTATTAACAAATGGACACATTTTTGCAAGGCATTCCCCCAGATTTAAGGCATTTTTGTATATTTTTTTGCACAGATAAATTAATGTTCACGTCTGCAAACATTGTGTGGTTGGAGAGCAGCACTGCAAAATTCAGGGAGGTGTGAATTTCTTGGGTGGCTATGTTTTGGTTTCCATATTGTTTCAGGAAGCGTCAATTTGATGAATAGTCTGAGACTTTGAACAGCATCCTCCAGCAGAAGTAGGCATTGTTTTGTGAGGTGAATGTCTGATTTGATGCAGGATAACGATACCCATGAAAAGCAAGCAGCACTTTACAGACAGATGGAGCCTATATATAGAAAATCACACTCAGGTCAATATAAAATGTCAAAGAGAGTTGATTTTCCATCAACAGAATTTGGGGGGAAATCTACTCACACACTAAATAGTAACCTCCAGGTGTTTTCAAACATTGGAACTTCTAAAAATTGACCTAGGGAACAAACTATCCCAAGTTAAGGTCCTGGTAAATGGGATTTAAAACCAGCTACCTTTTGATTGAAGCAAACATATAATTGGGGGGTGGGAATCTTGTATTTTATTCTGTGAGCCACCCTGAGATCTTTTGATAAATTTTAACAACAACTCCATTGACTTCTGGAAGGAGCAGGAAAATTTGTATGTTATTAGGGGGAAACTGAGATGGATCCAGAACTTAATTGAGGAGCCTTTGTGTTAAAATAAAGGAGATTTAATCAGGACCAACTTCTCCCATTGATTTAAAAGTGCCTAAATTCAGCTAGATCACAGTGGAATCCCATACATGCTGACTCAGAAGTAAGCCACAGTTATATCAATGTGACTTACTTCCAGGTAAGCTCATATAGTATTGCAGTCTATACTCGGATCTTGTCCATTATGACTATAGAAAACCCCTCAATTTATTTGTGTTCAGAACTGAACTGAGTTTTTCTGAATATATACTTACCCATGAACATGAATGATCCCACCAAAGTTAAGCATCTTAAGTCTCCCTGCTGCCATGTAAATAGTATAAGAAATTAAATATTCCCTGGTTAAATCAATGAGACTCAATGCATGTCGCTGTAGGGTGTGCACATATACCTGTGTGGTTGCAGGTTGTTGACATGCACATGTGAGAGAGGTTGTTTAGTTGGAATTGCCTTTCTTGTAACTTGAAGCCATTGGTTCAAGTCCTACCATCCAGAAGACAGGCGAACTAATATCAGTGTACTGGAAAAAGCAAAGAGCACTAGTGTTGAAGCAATGATTCTTCAACACCAACTTTGTTGGACTGGTCATGTTGTGCGGATGCCTGATGATCATCTTCCAAAGCGACTACTCTATTCCAAACTTAAAAATGGAAAGCGTAATGCTGGTGGTCAACAAAAGAGGTTTAAAGACTGTCTCAAGGCAAATCTTAAAAAACGTAGTATAAACACCGACAACTGGGAAACACTGGCCTGCGAGTGCTTCAATTGGAGAACAGCCTTTACCAAAGTTGTCATGGGCTTTGAAGATACTCAAACTCAAGACATAAGGGAGAAATGTGCTAAGAGGAAGGCACACTTGGCAAATCCACACCGTGATAAACTGTGAGGAGAACCTGAGCTTACAGGGTTAAACAGCTCAGAGTGTACGCCCTGCCTACTGTGGGGAGGGGGGAGATTCTGCGTCATATCCGAGAGTCTCAACCCTTTGTCTCTCTCTACTTTCACTTTTGAAGAGAGTGGACGTGTTTTTCACGATGTCCGCTGTGATAGATAATGGATAGTTTTCTGCTGTAAATAAACTGCTTTTAGCTGCTAAGATCCCGAGTGGACTTTATTTAAGCACACTGAAGAAAGCACTGGAGTTTTCAGCTTTCTCTTACCGCTGTTGAACTCTGCTTTTGCTCAGAGCATTGGAATGCGGAGCTTGGAGAATGCCGAGGCCTGGCAGCAGAGCTGCGCAGAGGGAGCACACCGGGCTCCAGGATTTATCGGAGCAATAAATCAATCTAAGATAAACTCCCACCTGGAAACCAATGTCCCCACTGTAGAAGGACGTGTAGATCCAGAACTAGCCTCCACAGTCACTTACGGACTCATTGTTAAAACCATGTACATGGAAGACAATCTTACTCGTCTACGAGTGATCGCCAAAGAAGAAGAAGACCATCCAGAGCAGGAGAAAACAAGCTTGTTCCTTCTTCTTTTCTTTTCTTTTCTTTTCTTTTCTTTTTTTGAATTTTTTTTTTTACAAGTATAAAATTATAACAATACAACCATATACATCCACATTTAAAGATTCCTCTGAATCTCTGGAATTCCTACCTTCCGCTCTGTGGGTCCTATTATTAACCTTTTCTACTGAATCTTTGTCAATGATCCATATTTTATATAACTCCATGATCTCTATAGTACTAGTTATATTAACAAGTGTTATTGCAATCCTGCTAATGTTTTCATCTGCTTACAGTAGTCTCCAAGACAAATTATAACTTTTCCCCATTCTTTGTTAAATTTTTGGTTGTCTTGGTTCCTGAGCTTTCCTTTCAGTTTTGTCATTTCGGCATAGTCCAACAGTTTAATTTGCCATTCTTCTCTGGTAGGGACTTCATCCTCTTTCCATCTCTGGGCTAATAACATCTGGGCGGCTGTCATTGCATACATGAAAAATCTTTTCTGCTCCCTTGGAATATCTGTACCTATAATTCCTAATAAAAATGCCTCTGGGGTTTTTTTTTGGGGGGGGGGGAGTTCATTTAAACATTTTTTTTATCTCATTATATATCCTTTCCCAGAATGCTTTTATTATCTTACAAGACTACCACATATGATAAAAGGTGTCTTCCTTTTCTTTATATTTCCGACAGATATTTGTACCTGTCTTACACATTTTTGCTAACTTACTGGGAGTCAGAAACCATCGGTAATTGTTCCTTCTTCTGTTCTGAAACGTCACGCAGTGGCTTGCATATGTGAACAGCCCATCAAAGATTTAAAAAACCAAATTACATCAAGCTTACCAAAATATCTTTTGACTTCCCAAGTCGTGTTGCAACTTTTTAGCATCCTTCATTTTCGGAATTTGATAGCTGAAAAATCCAACATGCCCTACTGCCATAAACCAGAGACCCAGATTTGGGGTCCCTGCCCAATGGATGGTGTTTGCCAAAGCCAGGCTAAATAAAAACTTTTTTTACCATGAGTATGGGCAAGCGCTCAAGGTGAAGCTAAGTTTGCGACTGAAAGATGGGCCAGTAAGCAATTCTATTTCACCTGTTCATTAGCTGTCAGCCTCTCTTCTTCACAATTTAAGCCTTAGTGGCTGAACAGCATTTGAGACTGTTTTTAATAATGGTGGGCCTTTATGTAACTTTGAAGCACACAGAGGTCACAAATCCAATAAGCTATGTTATTCCATCCATGGTAATTAGGAGCACTCAGTGTTTTTTCTTAGATCTGAGAAATTGTGTGGCGTGCTTTAAAATGGCCCAGATAATTGAGTGATTCATAATGAAATAAAATAACAAAGTGGGAAAATAAAAGAGCCTTTGTAACCCACTGAACCATTCATTTGTTGCTAGATCAACAGCAAACTGCTAATGTGCAGCCTTACATTAGGCACAACAGGCTTGATAATAAATATGGATGCTGTTTTGTTTTTGCAATTCTGAAACTTACAGTGGATTTTTGACCTAAACAGTGCAGCAGCTTGACTTACTTTTCTGGCCTCAGTCATATTGGCTGCAGAAATGGGTGGATGCCTCCAGGAACAATGACATGGCTCTGTGCCATGTGCTTATTATCCATGCAGGACTGGAGGCAAAAATTTGATATGACACACCTACATGCCCCCTGTGTCTCCTATAAGCAACTGTTGTTCTTTTCTAAAGGTGGCAACAACAAATAACAAATTCCTGAGCAAACAAATGTCAAATCTCAGAAAGGAGGGCATTCTACAACAAGGGTGTCACTGTGGAGATCTTTTCTCAGGTTGCACATAACAGATAATTTTCAGTTGTGGTACAGCTAAGAGGGCCTCCTTCCACGCACGGTCTTATCTCATGGGCAGGTTGGTAGGTATAAAGCTAACTTCATAATAACTAGGTCCTTCATCTAACTAGGTCCCAAGTTGTTTTGTTGTTGTTGTTTAGTCGTTTAGTCGTGTCCGACTCTTCGTGACCCCATGGACCAGAGCACGCCAAGCCCTCCTGTCTTCCACTGCCTCCTGCAGTTTGGTCAAACTCATGCTGGTAGCTTCGAGAACACTGTCCAACCATCTCGTCCTCTGTCGTTCCCTTCTTCTTGTGCCCTCAATCTTTCCCAACATCAGGGTCTTTTCCAGGGAGTCTTCTCTTCTCATGAGGTGGCCAAAGTATTGGAGTCTCAGCTTCACGATCTGTCCTTCCAGTGAGCACCCAAGGCTGATTTTCTTCAGAATGGATCGGTTGGATCTTCTTGCAGTCCATGGGACTCTCAAGAGTCTCCTCCCGCACCATAATTCAAAAGCATCAATTCTTCGGCGATCAGCCTTCTTTATGGTCCAGCTCTCACTTCCATACATCACTACTGGGAAAACCATAGCTTTAACTATATGGACCTTTGTTGGCAAGGTGATGTCTCTACTTTTTATGATGCTGTCTAGGTTTGTCATTGCTTTTCTCCCAAGAAGCAGGCGTCTTTTAACTTCGTGGCTGCTGTCACCATCTGCAGTGATCATGGAGCCCAAGAAAGTAAAATCTCTCACTGCCTCCATTTCTTCCCCTTATATTTGCCAGGAGGTGATGGGACCAGTGTCCATGATCTTCATTTTTTTGATGTTGAGCTTCAGACCATATTTTGCGCTCTCCTCTTTCACCCTCATTAAAAGGTTCTTTAATTCCTCCTCACTTTCTGCCATCAAGGTTGTTTCATCTGCGTATCTGAGGTTGTCGATATTTCTTCCGGCAATCTTATTCTGAGTCACATCATTGGTCCAGTTAGCTCTGCTGGGCTTCAGACAGGGGTCTCTACTACCCCTACCTAAGATGCTAGAGATTGAACCTGCATGTAAAGCAGATGTTCTTGGGAATTATAGGGATAGAACTACCTGAATGGTATAGAAATTTATTCATGTATGCGACTACAACAGCAATAATGTTACTTGCCCAAAAAATGAAAAGAGGAAGAAGTCCCAGCAAAGGAAAAATGGATACAAAAACTTATAGAATATGCAGAAATGGCGAAACTTACCAGAAGAATAAGAAATCAAGATAACAAACTTTTATAAAAGAATGGAAATGGTTTATTGAATATTTACAGATAAATTGTAAACAGATAAAAACACTGGCAGGATTATTGTAATAACCTGCAGCTACATAAGAGTATATATTTAAAGAAAATAAATTAATAAGTTTAGTTAATTTGGATATGCAGAAGATATTAAAAATAAATTTAAGGAACCGCAGAAAGATGGGGAAGGAAGTCGAGTTTTAAAATGTCAAAAATGATTGTAAAATCAGTGAAATGTATATACCTGAAAAGTATAAATAAAATTTAAAAAGAGAGAAATGAACGAAGCAGAAAAATGTGACAGTGGTGTAATTAATTGCGTAAGTTACATAATTTGCCACCATGTGGGCAGCAAGATGAAAAAAAATAGCTATTAACAGAGGGTGAATGGCAAGGAAATGGAAACTGCCACATGTAGCAAATATAAGACACAATGGAAAATGCTGCTGCTTTGCATCTCTACTCAAGGCAGAGTTTTGGAAATCTCTGATCTTATCTCTGCTGCTCTGTTCGGTGGCTGAGCTCACTGTTAACGGAAGTGACATTAGTACACTTATATCTGGGGAAGTTTTCTTCATCCCCATCATTTGTATGGGCAAGGGGAGTTCCACAGGTTGTTAAGCCATCTCCAAACAGTAGTCTAAAGTAATCTTCCATTGCTTCTCCTTGTTGAAAACAATACAGCCTTGCCCCCACCCCCTGTTTCAGGCTATTGGCAGAACCAACACACAAGGACGTGTTTGGCAAATGAAAGAGTCAGTGCTTTTCATTCCACGGCTGAAGCTGCCCGTAGCCAGTGACCTGTTTGAGAGGCTGTGCTGACAAGCTCCACAGGTGTCCGAGCTTAATGTTACTCTGGAGTGCTTTTAATAGATAAGCATACTCTATCTGCTGTGGCGAAGAAAAATAGGACAGGCAATCAGACAACCATCTTCCCTCACCTGAGAAGAATACTTAACATAAGCCAAGGGTAAAGAAAACAACCTTCCTTGCACAATGGCCTGAAATGTCCACTGGAACATTACCTTTTATCTGCCTTCTTCGTGTGTTTTGTTAACTGGACAAAGCAAAATAAGCGAGCCAATGCAGCATATAAGATTCTTACCAAGAAAAAGGAGAGAGAGGGGGAGATGTCTTGAAGAGGAATATAGACACACACACACACAAAAAAAAAAAAATTGATTGTGGTGCTGTGGTCTAAACCACTGAGCTTTTGGGGCTTGTTCTGTCCCAGCTCCTGCCAATCTAGGAGTTCAAAAGCATCCCGCCCATCTGGCTGGTTTTCCCCAGCCACTCTGGGTGGCTCCCAAAAGAATATTAAAGACACAATAAAACATCAAACATTAAAAACTTCCCTAAGCTGGCAGCAAGAATATTATTGGCACAAAAATGAAAGCAAGAAGAATTACCAACGAAAAAATAATGGTGGATGAAATTGATGGGCTATGCAGAACTTGATAAATTAACAGGAAGGATTTGAACCCTGTGGGATCAGAGATTCTTGAAAGAATATTTACTCTTGGAGTAAATATACTATTTGAAAAGTAATTGTAATGAACAGATTACGCAAGTAGGACAGCAAGAAGTTTTGTAAGGAGGATTAATTGAAATATTGCAAGAAAGACTATGAGGAGAATTATTAATTAATGACAATTAAGAAGAAGAAGAGTTTGGATTTGATATCCCATTTTATCACTACCCGAAGGAGTCTCAAAGCAGCTAACATTCTCCTTTTCCCTTCCTCCCCCACAACAAACACTCTGTGAGGTGAGTGGGGCTGAGAGACTTCAGAGAAGTGTGACTAGCCCAAGGTCATCCAGCAGCTGCATGTGGAGGAGCGGAGACGCGAACCCGGTTCCCCAGATTACGAGACTACCGCTCTTAACCACTACACCACACTGGCTCTCAATTAAGAGTAATAGTGAAATTAAGAAATGCAGAATAAGTGATAAAGAACAAAAAATCATCAGAGGTGTTGATGGAAGTCTAAAACATTGTATAAGATAAAAAGTTTTGTTATATGACTGTTGGAAATGATATGTTAAAAGAAAACCAATAAAAATGTGTGTGTGTGTGTGTGTGTGTGTGTATAAACTTCCCTAAGCAGGGTTGCCTTCAGATGTCTTCTAAAAGTCAGATAGTTCTTTATCTCCTTGACATCTGATGGGAGGCCGTTCCACAGGGTGGGTTGCACTACCGAGAAGGACCTCTCTAGAACTTATCCAGAACCCTCTGGAAAAGCACAGTGGTTCTTCAGTAGTGAGGTTGCTGTGGATAATGTCCCTTGAGGAAAGACGTTTGAAAACCAGTTAATCAGGGCTTCTTTTTTCAGCCAGAACTCATGGGAACTCAGTTCCCGCACCTCTCAGGTGGGCGCCATTGCCATTATATGAGAACAAGGGAGGTGTTCATGGTGAGTTCAGGCACCTCTTTTTCTAGGAAAAATAGCACTGCAATTAATTGTCTTGGATAGCACAGTGTGTGTGGATGGAAGTGAAAGGTAGAGCAGGATAGAATTTCTCCGCCATTGCTGACTGGAGTGCTTGTTAATACTCCAAGCAAGTAGGACAAAGGATGTGTGAGCACATTAATCTGGAAAGCTTTATTACAAAGCTCACAGTTGGTAAGAGTGGTAAGTTCATTATACGGAAGGAATCCTACAACTATATTCCAAATAGCCTTAAAACTTAATGAGTAGGTTTGTGCTACAAAAGGCTATGCCATTGTTTGTGTGACCTTATTAACAGGGTGTATTTTCTCATGTACTCCTTTTACTTCTTAGAATAATATCCTCTGGATTTTATTTCTATTTTTTTAATGCGGATCTCAATTTAGCAAATGTCAGGTCATAATTTCTTGTGTTCTGTTGTCAGGAAAATGATCCCCTTCTGTGATCACGTTCAAAGGTGCCTAATAATCAAATGGAGCCGTGTTCCTACTAAATTGGATGTGATGAATAATTCATGCAGCCCAATTTACTATTATTTTTTCCCCGGGCATTTTGAATGGGGGGGGGGTCACAATTAGCGTTTTTAAAGATACGGCTTTTAAAAAGTAGTTCCAGGGCAGCCATTGAGAAAGAAGACCACGGGGAGAGAAGCGGAGAGGAAACTTTCACAAATTAATTCCATGCTGTGACGAGCCTCTGATATTCATAGGAATGCCAACTTTTCTTCTTGAAGGAACTTAACAGATGCAGAAATCCAGTGGCCCCAATGTTGTCCCTCATTGGTGCTCAAAAGGATAAGGCATACCAGTTGAACTGTTAAAGAAATAGAGCCTTTCTGGAAAAGCAATGTATTCATTGCCAATACACCATGGAAGAAGACTTGAGAGATTTGATGAATGGTGGAAAGGTCATGTTTGTTCAGAGCTAACAATTGAACTAAAAAAAAAAACCCCAATTATGCAACTATGGGTTAGGTGGGTTTAAATTGATGGGTATGAGAGAAGCATCCCTCCATTCTTCTGGGCATTTAAACAGCCACATTCCCTGGCTCCCTCAGCCAAGGACTGGGAGAAAATTCTCCTCCCTTGCTAAGTGTATTAGAAAATGGAGGCACTCTGGCTCACACAATTAGTCTGTTTCTGGGAAATGCAGTGCATCCAACAGTCGCATCTCTGAACACCTTGTTCCAGGCAACAACAGGAAGCTGTCTTAGTCACAGGATGAAGTTGGTGGCTAAGTTAGGTGGGGATGCTTGCAATTGGATGGCACAGGAGCTGTTAGAATCAATGGTGCATGTATTGGGCTGCTTGTGAAGAAATATAAAAGTATGTGTGTAACTTGGAGGCGAGGTGCCCCTTGAAACCATTTACACATATAATTCAATTTCCAAATGTAAGTGTGTGATTTCATGTCAATACTTTCAAGGTGATTCTCTGTCCTGCAATAGTTAACCTGTGGCCCTCTAGGCATTGTTAGATTTCAAGTCCCTTCCAGGGCCGTCTTAAGCATATCTGGTGCCGTGGTGCAAATATCTCTCCGGCGGCCCCCTACCCCATTTCTCAGAGTTGTCAGCCTTTTCTGGGGGGGGGGGACTTCGGTCCAGCTCATTTACTTTGCATGGTCCAACGCATGCTTAGCGTCCTCTCTAAGTACCCGGTGCCCCTTACGTGCCCCCGTCTGGGGAAGTCCATGTGACAGGAGGGCCAGCAAGCAGGCTCACCAGCTGTCCCATCCTCAGCACCGGGATTGCGCAGGATGCTTCCCTGCTCTGCAGGGAGGTGTGCAGGAAGTGACTCAGCCAGAGCGGGAGAGACACCTCTGCCCCGCCCCGTGTGCCCCCAATTGCACCCGCCAGGCGCCCAGGCAGCCCTGTTGGGAGGGGACACAAAGGAGCTTCCCTGAGCTGGATGCAGCATGCTCCAATGGGCGGCTGCCCCAGAGCAGGGAAGGGAATGCACCCTGACTCTCCTTCCCAGACACTCCTCTTGTGGCGCCCTCCAAAATCTGGCACCCTGGCGCCCCGCATCACTAACATCCATGGGTAAGACACCCCTGGTCCCTTTGGCCCCATTTAAGGATGGGTGGAGAAATTAAATTCAAAATTTGCACTTCTCTGAATTTTGCAATTCTGAAATCAAGCCAAGTCATTTGTACATGACTGCATACAAAACAAGGTGAAGTGCGAACTCTCAGGTTTTATTATGATAAAGCATTGCCTGTCTATTGGTCACTGCTAGACAACATGGAGAGTTCTACAACATAAGTGAATGTCAGGGAGCCGACAAGGAGAGCAGGTCATTTGCAGATCAGAGAAAGAAAGTGAAATACTTGGCTAACTTACAGTTAGTTTCTTTATTATAGAAGGCAGGACAAAGAACACACAGAGACTTCTAAGGGTTGTTCCAGTCCAAATAAAGCAGTTGTCTGGACTGGCCTGTAGCTCCTTCTTCACTCCCTAACCCTCTGTGTCAGGCCTATCCCTCTGTCTACAGCAAACTCCAAAGGACCCTCTCTCTCTCTCTCTCTCTCTAATTTTTTGTGTGTGGCGGCAGGAACTTACCTTGCATTTCTTCTTCTCATGAAATTGGTATCATGGGCCAGGAGTCAACTTCACCTGCTGATCAGCAGCCTGAAGGAGCAGAAGGTGATGTGATTCCACCTGCTGCTGATCAGCCTTCTTGCTCCTGATGAGAACCAACTGGCTCCAGCTTTCTTAAGCAGGGTTTCCAGCCTCAGTCAGTTGCTGGAAGCAACATTTGTCGTTTCTGGCCAGCTTCTTGCTTCTTGTGACCCTGGGCCCTTGGCTTTCTAGACTCCTGGATCATCTGACTACGTGAACTGAGATATTCCTGACCTTAGGACTGGACTGAGCCTTGTATGTGGGCTGTGCCTCCAGGCAAGTACCTCCCTTGTATGAGCAATGGCTCCCATGTTTCATTGTTTATATACTGATTGCTCACACACCAAATCCTATAACCTCTTAGCCTTAAGCATAGGATCATACTCTGTTGTGTTCACACAGTAATTGGTCGATAAACCTTATGCTGCTTATATCTAAACAATAGGTTACATGCATGCTGCTTCTTCTTTCTCTTCATGGAGTAATTCATCATAGTTCATGTGACTAAGTGATGTATTCATTAAATTAATTGAATTTCATTGTATAAGCTTATGTAGTCTGGTGTTTTAAGAGGGCGAAATGACCAAGCGTGTGATCTCACACAGAAACATTCCACAGAGTATCATTTAATGGGTGGCTGCTCAGTTAGGTTGAGCACCACCAACAAATCAAGTCACACCCAAACACATTAAGTTCATCTGGCAACTTCGGAGAGCCAAGTTTGACAATAATCACTGCCTGTTTCCAGATGAGGAATCAGGGTGGAACTAAATGTTCAGGAGGGACCAGTATCTGGGAACCCAAGTCTCTCCCAAGAACTGAAAACTGGATGCAATTTGCCTCAAACTGGAAATAAATTTGAGAATTCAACCTTGGAAGCTACATTTTGAGGGAACGTAAATTTTTTTTTAAGCCTAAATTATTTTAAATTAATATAAATTATAATTATAAATTATTTTTATAAGCCTAACAGGATTTCTTGGGCGATGCCCTACACATCCTGAAAATACATTAATATTAATAATAATAGTAATAATAATGCCTTGGCAATAGTTTGTTTTATATAAAAAAAAGCAATTTCAGTTTGGCTGGATTTCTAGGTGGGGTTCAAAAACATGAACACCTTGATTTTTTTAAAAGCACCCTTTACCATATTTATAATGTATTTCAAAACATGCTTTTTTTGGTATGGGAAAAAATGGGCAAAAAAAAGTCAGGGGTGATGCCCTCCAAATGATGTGGGACTATAACTCCAAGCATAGCCACTGGTCATGGATAATGTGAGCTGGTCCAACAGCATCTGAAGGGTGACTAGCCCTGGTTTCAGAACTTCTGGTGATGGTCCAAGAAGGTAGAACTTTGACTAAAATGGCTCCATCTGTGGATTACTGAAACAAGTCATTCGCAGAAAACTATACCCTACTATGAAACATCCCTATTATATCTGCATTTGGTAAATGTTCATGTTATCATCAATAAATATGAGGTCAGTTGCCATCTTAGCAAATGTCCTGGGCAAATTAATTGGGCCATCTTACAAAGACCTTCCTTTAGCAAGAGGCCAAAATGATGGCCTACTGCTTCCTCAGTTTTCTCCTCTATAAAACATATATTACACATAAACACAGAGAGCTTAGGAAATATATATGCCACATAAATGAGAAGATCCTGTTCAAGCTCTAGATTTTGGATGACATCCTATTTTGATTTGGCTAAGAAAGCTAGTGTGGTCTCTGGTGCTCATGCTGCTAAAAGAAATTAGGAAATTACAGAGGACTTATATCTGGGCCAGGCATTAAACATATGTTAGAAAGTCTGATTAGCAACCTTTGTCCATTTCATTGTCAATGTAAGGACAGTGGAAAATAGATTCTTATATTCAGTCCTAGCCCAACAGGTTATTTTTCTAAAAATCCATGAACGAAAAATAATGAAAGAAAAAATTATGTGTGCAGTGATATCATTCCCTTAGGTGGAAATACATAGAATTCCATGACTCTGTGTCACATCCAACAACCATGGGTGGAATTCCAGGTTCATCACCATTGTCCTGAAAGCACAGTCCTTTCCCCAAGTCTTGATTAACTGGACAAAAAATAAGGGAAGGATGATGTTGAGGAATATAAATGTCCTTGTGTCATAAGGGTGTGGAACTTCAGGCTTACCAACCCACCAGTGGGTCCAAATTAGTTTGCGAGGCTGTTCTCACATCACCACACCTACCTGACAATCAGCTGAAATCACTGAAGCGTGTGTGACTCCATACCCTCCAATATTTCTCTGATGAAAAAAGGGACATCCTACCACACCCTTTAATATTTCTCTGATGAAAATAGGGGCGACTTATGGAAAAGCAGCCCATTCTGAGATCAAATCAGAAACCAGAGTGGCTTCTGTAAATCCAGGACTGTCCCACTTGTCAAAGTTGATCTGTGGGGTCAAAAATGTTTCCCATCTCTGGTGTAGACAATGGTCAGATTCAGCATGCGATAGTTTATTGTGTTCTTATGTTCCTTGGCACTGATGCACATAGACAATATGCTGCTTCAGTAGCTGTGCCCTCAAGCACTGTTTGTTTGTTTTAAGAAAACATTAGCAGTCAACATAGGGCCCTGATCTAGGTCAGGACCCCAGTGTGGACAATGGGTTTTTAAAGCTTTTGCCACCCCCCTCACCAGGATTTCAAGGTTGCTCTTCCCACACAACAATGAGGGGAAAGCTCTTATTTAAATGAGTGCAATTGCTGGCACAGGCCCCCAATCTGAATTGGGGCTGGTGTGTGTGTGTGTGTGTGTGTGTGTGTGTGTGTGTGTGTGTGTGTGTTGGGAGTTAAAGCCCCAATGCCCTCTGATCCAGATCAGCACTACCACCCTGGCAATTTGTGTTTACTCTACTCTGAAACTCAGACTGCTACTGCCCATTTGGCTCTCTAGGCTTTCTGAATGCTCTATATCCAACGCTGGTCTTAAATTTGCCATTGTGTCTTTAGCTCCTTTCCCTGATCTCGATGCAGTTTTCTGACCTAGATTTGGAACCACCATACAGAGATTTGCTAGAATCATCATCTCTTTCTCAAAGACTAACGGAAAGGCTAGACTGTTTGAATACTACAAAGTAAAGAAAGGGAATAAAAGCATTTCAAATTTGCCACGCCTGCACAGTAGATGTGCGTAGCTTTCATTTCCCCCTCTTGTGGAATTAATTAATATTCTTCACAGTAAGTTCCAGCTTGCTGATTGCTTTTCTCCTATGTTCTACGAAGCATTACGGAAGTGATGACTCTGGACTACTTTTAACTCCCGTGCTTGATTATTCCCTTTGCAACCGCAGAAGAAAATCAATCGCATTGTATTGCAAAGTATCCTCCATGATGTCCCCCCAAATGCTCTAAAAAGACACATTTCATGTGTAAGTTTTTTTTGGTATTTTTTTAAAAAAATATGAAAGAAAAACATGTAAAAGCAAAACCAGATACATGAGTTGCTAACTCTGATTTCTTCAACGCTTGTGAACTGGTAGAAGAGATACAGTCATCAGATCCATATATTCAGTGCTTTTTTCTTTTAAAAAAATGTTTAGGGGTACTCTCATTTTGACTTAATGAAATCACCATTTTATAGTTCAAATCAGGGAAAATAAATACAGTAAATGGACAACGGGGGTAGCAACGGAACTGACGATTCACCGTACTATTCAATGGAACTGACGATTCACTGTGCTAGAGAAGAAACTAAAAAATTTAACATTTTTAGTTTCTTCTCCTATTAGATTCACAAAATGTTTAGGGGTATGCGTAGCCCTGCGTCACCCCAGGAAAAAATGCACTGCATATATTAATTTCTGGTCCTATTTTGGGATTCTAAAGCAAAGGCCAAAGGCATTGCCGGATAAATGAGCCTTTCAGATGTTGCACAGTATTGAGCAGTGGACTCGTAATCTGGTGTCCACACTGGGGTCCTGACCTAGATCAGGGCCCTATGATGGCTGTTAATGTTTTTTAAAAACAAACAAACAGTGCTTGAGGGCACAATTACTGAAGTAGCATATTGTCTAGGTTGTCTAGGTTGGCCCTGCATCAGTGCCAAGGAACATAAGAACACAAGAAACTATCTCATGCTGAATCTGACCATTGATCTGTCTAGCTCAGCATTGTCTACACCAGAGAAACCAGGGTGGCTTCTGTAAATCTAGGAATGTCCCACTTATCAAACAAGAATGGGCCTTCTCTGTAGTGGCTCCCCATTTGTGGGATGCTCCCGCCAGGGAAGTTCGTCTGGTGCCTTCATTATACAGTGGTACCTTGAGTAACAAACGCCTCAGGTTACAAACGCTTCAGGTTACAAACTCCATTAACCTGGAAGAGTTACCTCGAGTTGAGAACTTTGCCCTAGGATGAGAACAGAAATTGTGTGCCGGTGGCGCAGCGGCAGCAAAAGGCCCCATTAGTGAAAACATGCCTCTAGTTAAGAACAGTTTCAGGTTAAGAACGGACCACCAAAACAAATTAAGTTCGTAACTAGAGGTACCACTGTACACCTTTAGGCACCAGGCAAAATAGTTCCTTTTTAACCAGGCCTTTGGTTGATCTGATTGACATCCTATACCCTTTTAAATGTGGCTCTTTTTTCGGGAGGGGGTAATATTGGGTTATTGCTTTTGTTTTTATTTTATATACTATGATCTTTTTTGTGAACTGCCCTGAGACCTCTGGGTATAGGGTGGTATATAAATTCAATAAACAGTAGCAATAATAATAATTTCTGGCAGAAAGTTCATGGTCAGAAAGATGCCACAAACATGTCACAGTGAGATCTTGCCAATCTTTCTGCCTCATGGCCTCCCTCACCCCGCTGTCCTGCTTCACCTTCTGCCTCTGATTCTGAACTTCTCTCTGCCACAGACTCTCCCAGCTCACTAAGCCCTGTTACCTTTGTGCTAACACTCTCAACATTTCCGACTCATCATATTCTCTTCCTACTGAAATTTGGTTAATTCGCTTTCTGCTTTTTTGTAGCCAAGGATGCTTTTTCTTGTTAGGATTTTTAGACTCGGAAAGGCTGCTAACTCCAGACTAAGCCTTTTGCTTGGAAGTGTCACTGAAATGAATGAGACTTACCTCCAGGTAATGTTGCTTACAATTAAGATGTGTCATCAGGGGAATCAGATGTGCTGCTTGCATTTTTCTCAGCACACTAATATCGCAAAGCCTCTCCTCCTTCTGGAGGGGAGGGATTGTGATCGGGAAATGATTCCCGCGCTTTGCAGGGGGCGTTCTATCCCCTGCTTGCCATCATCGCTGACGCGCCACGCTCCCCAGATTAGCTTCCAATCAGGGGGAAGCTCGGGGCGTGGTTTAGCCGCTCAAATGCGGCCGCGGCAGTTCTCCCCACCATTGCGGCATGATGATATCCGGATCAGTGACGAGACCTTGTTCCGGGATGACGGTGTTCATCTTTCTGATCATGGCAATGATATATGGTTGGCCAGCATCATCAGAAGCCTTAGGGATTGGTTGCAGCTGTGAGGGTATTGGCGGCAAGCCTCTTGGGCTCGGATAGCGGTTAGTCATTGGAATGTGTTGTTGGTGTATGGAAGGGCAGGGTGTGGCCATCACCTACCCCTTCACTTATGGGTATTCAATTAAAGGAATCCGAAGGTCGTGGATCCTGTCCAATGCCCTGTGTGGCTGGGGGCCATGGCATGACCCCCAGCTTATAGCTGTATTGGCATCAACAGGCTCCCCCTACTGGTGGTTAACCCTCGTTAGACTCACCCCTCTCCGAGTGGGTGGCGTCAAGATTTTCTGTTGTCCAATGCCTAAGCCAATACCTCTCACATGCTGTAATCAATAAAGTTGTGGCCTTTTCTAGCCCATTAACCTTATATACTGTGTCCACGTGTCTTTATTATTCCCAAGCGGGGGGACGGGTCCTTGAATCACAATAAAAGGCTTGGAAAATCTGAGCAATATAAGAGAAATGTGCAATAAGGTAGGTTTTGGGTATGAAGATCATTAATACACCTGCTTTCCACTATACATAATCCGTGTTTCATAAAAAAAGAAAGAAACCACTATTACAGTTGTCCGGTATTTTAAGTCCTTGTATATTTAGCTTTTTCCACATGAAATCCTGCACTCAGGTTAGGCTGCTTAAATCCTACTGAAGTAAATAGGATATAGGTAGCTTAATTGTGCACTGGATGCTATCCCCTTTTCTAGTATTCTGCTCAATTTCTGTATATGCAGTATTTGCCCCCCCCCATTGTCTACTAAATATGGTTGGTTGCAAGTATTTATTTTCATACTATAAAACACTGTTATCTTAGATAACAGGTTTTATCTCCTTTTTTTCCTGAGGAGTAAAACTCCAAAGAAACGTATATATTAAGCATGCACAGACTGATACTGCTCAAAGCTTTTTCCATTAGTAATTCACAGACTAGTAGTCTTCTCATATACTTCTTGTCAAAAGCAATTAATATCCAGCTATAATGAGTCTGTAGAAGATGGGGGTGGGGGAGAACCTCAAGTGATTCAAAAGAATTAACTAATTTTTGGAATGTGTTCAATTAAACTGTCTAACTCTGATTTTTGGCCAAGATTATTATCAAGGGGAGGGGGGGTTAATGCTCACCCAAAATGATGATGGAGGAAACTCCACGCCAGGCTCTTTCAAACTAGCCAGGTTGTTCCCCACTTGATGTATCCCTCTATCTCCCTTCAAAATCTAAACCAGAAGAATAGTTTGACTGTATTCCAGCACCAAAAAAACCCCTTGCACTTGCAACTCTCCAGCAGAGCCCTCCTCTCTCCAGTCTATACAACTTCCATGCCCAATGCAAACTGAAGCTCAGTCCAGATAAGACTGAGGCATTGTTAGTAGGTGGTTCCCTATATCAAATGGGTGGGAGATCACCTGCTCTGGATGGGGTTACACTTCCTCTGAAGGAGCAGGTTCATAGCTTGGGGGTACTCCTAGATCTGCCAACAAAGGTCCATATAGTTAAAGCCATGGTTTTCCCAGTAGTGATGTATGGAAGTGAGAGCTGGACCATAAAGAAGGCTGATCGCCGAAGAATTGATGCTTTTGAATTATGGTGCTGGAGGAGACTCTTGAGAGTCCCATGGACCACAAGAAGATCAAACGTATCCATTCTTAAGGAAATCAGCCCTGGGTGCTCCCTGGAAGGACAGATCCTGAAGCTGAGGCTCCAATACTTTGGCCACCTCATGAGAAGAGAAGACTCCCTGGAAAAGACCCTGATGTTGGGAAAGATGGAGGGCACAAGGAGAAGGGGACGACAGAGGACGAGATGGTTGGACAGTGTTCTCGAAGCTACCAGCATGAGTTTGACCAAACTGTGGGAGGCAGTGGAAGACAGAAGTGCCTGACGTGCTCTGGTCCATGGGGTCACGAAGAGTCGGACACGACTAAACGACTAAACAACAACAAAGTAAAACTAGACCATAAAATGAGCTAAAGTCCATTAGTCCTCTGGCCATTTTAAAGACACGTCGTTTTTTCTGCGAAAACCACTGTCCACACCCACTCATACCACATTTCTCGCCACAATCCTCCTGAAACCCCCAGCGCCTAACAATGACAAGTCTCACTGCCACCAAGTGAAACACCAGGAAGACTTTATATGGCAGGTTCTCGTTTCAACCCTCAAATACACCCAGAGGACAGAGGACGAGATGGTTGGACAGTGTTCTCGAAGCTACAAACATGAGTCTGACCAAACTGCGGGAGGCAGTGGAAGACAGGAGTGCCTGGCGTGCTCTGGTCCATGGAGTCCCGAAGAGTCGGACATGACTAAACGACTAAACAACGACAACAACACTCCTAGATCCTTTGCTGTCGCTCAAGGCTCTGGTGACCCAGAGTGTCTTCCATCAGCTTTGGCTGGTGGCCCAGCTATGCCCCTAACTGGACAGGGATAGCCTAACTACTGTTGTCTATGCTCTGGTAACCTCAAGGTTAGATGACTGCAATGCGTTATACCTACAGCTGCCTCTGAAGATGGTTTGGAAACTTCAGCTGATGCAGAATTCAGCAGGCCTCACTGGAGCAAGACAGTTTGAGCATATTACACAGATCCTGGTCTGATTACTACCAGTTAGTTTCTGGGCCGAATTCAAAGTACTGGTTTTGACCTATAAAGCCTTAAATGGCTCAGGTCCGCCATACCTCAAGGACCGCCTCTTTCCATATGGACCTTCCCGGACCCTGAGATCACCTTCTGAGGCCCTCCTTCATGTGTCTCCTCTGGTCCGGAGGGTGGCGAGACAATAACGGGCCTTCTCTGCAGTGGCTCCCCGTCTGTGGAATGCTTTCCTCAGGAACGTTCAACTGGCACCTTCATTATACACCTTTAGGTGCCAGGCAAAAATGTTCCTTTTAAACCAGGCCTTTGGTTGATTTGATGTGCATCCTATACCCTTTAAAAATGTTTGGGGGAAGGGGTGGGAAGGCTATTGGGTTGTCTTTGTTTTTATTATGTATTTTGTGGTTGATTTTATTCTGTGAACCACCCTGAGACCCCCGGGTATAGGGTGGTATATAAATTCTAATAATAAATAAATTAATAAATAAATCATCATTGTGATGTGCAGAAGATACAAGCTGGGAGGTGCTAGAAGCAGGAGGTTTGAGTGAACACAGGGGGACAGAAGAAGGAAGCCAGTTTGGACATGTCAGAGTATTCCATAGAAAATGCAAAAGGGAGTAAAAACTGCTGGTGTCTGCTCCTTAATCCTGTGTCTGGAACAGAAATCAGTCCAGTGAATACACTTAATGTTTGCTGATGTTCTTTTCAGTCTGCAAATGATATGTAATCCCCTCCCCACCCCTGCCCCACTTTGCATTGTTTCCTTTGCACTACAATCAATGATGTGGAATAATGTAATTATAGAATAATTAATTATGCACTTAATTACATAAACTTTTGCCACAGCAGAGAGTGAGATGAATAATGCTGTTTTTGTCAGAAGCTGAACTGCAGCAGAATGGAAACAGCATGCTGCAATTAAGAGCCCTTCCAGACTTCACACACACACACACACACACACACACACACGTGTACATAAACACATCCTTGTCTCTTTTTTCAAGTTGTGTTTTCTACAATTCAGTTTCATTTGTTGTGACACATTAGTGTTACATACAATGTTAGGTTAGGAAGAAAAGAGGGGGAGGGCTAATGTTGAGTGGGGTGGAGTCAGGTGGTTATATTTCTATTTTTCTACTTAGTGTATGTGTGGGGTTTTGTGTCAGCGTTACTTGTATGGGTTTTCTTACTATTCACTTGTGTTTTCTTGGTGGTTGCCTAGGGTGTGGTTGGTTGTCTTTGGCTGGCTGTAGTGAGATTTGTTTTTGTGTGTGAGTGGGGTGTGTGTGTATTTTGGAATCAGGTTAGCCAGATTGATTCGTATGTAGTTGGTGGATTCTTGTTGTTGTCTTGTTGGGCTGTGTATGTGATAAAGGGAACCATACTGGGGTGAAGGCGTCTTCTTCTATTTGTCCCCGAGTCAGTTTCAGTATATTGTTTCCCATACTATTTGATACCATTGGTCTATGCTTACTGCTGACAGCTCTCTCCAGTGTCTGGCTATGATGCATATTTCTTGTATGATTGCTGTCCAGAAAAAAATGGATTTTGGGGACATTCCCACCACATGTGGAAGTGCATCCTCTCCAGCATTTTGGTGAAGTTCCTGGGCGTATTAGCCATTTACACTGCAATACTTCATTTGTTCCAGTGTCTTCTGAAATAAAATTGTAGCTGACTGTCCACACGGCAGTCACTATCTTTGGAGGCAGTGGTGCAAAGGGAAGGCATGGAAGTGCTGGCCCTGCTGCCAACCCTCAGGAACAACATTTGGTGGTGAGGGACTTAACTAGGTGGGTGATTGGCAGAAACCATTTGCTTCAGCATGTGCAAGTTGATATGTCTGTGAATGCAAAGTCACCACAGGATACAGCTCATTGTCTTTAATGCACAGGTATCTAATGTTTTGCCTGAACATTCGGTCACAATGCAGTACTGTGACCAATCTATTATTTCACATCACTGCAGCTGCTAAGGTATATTTTGAACTCCAGATAATATAAATGTAAGACCATTTTTCTAGCAAATCTTTTCTCTTAAGAACAAACACTCTATTGGCTTTTGAATCAGCAGACAGCAGGCTATTGCAGGGGAAATGATACAGCAAACAACTGAACACAGTCATCACATGTGTGAAATATGGGGTGGGGTGTGAGAACAGGCCATGGACTGCAAAGTTTGATATGAGAATATGTGTACTAGAAGTGTGGCCTTATTTTCCCTTGTGAAATGTTGATGGCTATGATAGTCTCACTTTGGAATTACAGACTGTACAATTTTCATTTATGGATCACATATTACAGTATTTATATTTTATTATTTTTTTGAAATAATTTTTATTTGGTTTTACAAGTATAAAATTATAACAATACAAGATACATATCCATATTGAAAGATTCCTCCGAATCTCTGGACTTCCCACCTTCCCTTCCATGGGTCCTATTGTCAACCTTTTCAGCTGCATTTTATTCAGTAATCCATATTTTATGTCACTCCATTTTGTCCATAATATTTACTACATTACAAGTCTTCTTGCAATCCTGCTAATGTTTTCATCTGCTTACAGTGGTGTCCCAGGTAAGTTATCAATTTTTCCCATTTTTTATTGAAGTTTTGGTCTTCTTGGCTCCTGAGCTTTCCGGTCAGTTTTGCTATTCTGGCATAGTCCAACAGCTTAGTTTGCCATTCTTCTCTGGTGGGGACTTTTATCATATGTGGTGGATGTATAAGGTAATAAAAGCATTCTGGGAAATGGTATATAATGAACTAATAGATTGCTCGCCTCTTCTTCCCTTTGGCAAATGACTGTACTGTTGAAATGGCAAGAAATCACACTGGCTTATTTATTCTGAATGTTTCTAAGTGATGCCAATAAAGGACTGATGATGGTGATGATAATGAACTGAAAAAAATATTTAATATAACTTTTATAAAAAAAAACACTAGAAGCCTTTTTATTAGGAATTGTAGGTGCCGATATGGATCACATATTAAATTTGGACAAAGGTTGCTATTCCAATTGTACCCCAAAGCATTTCTTACTAGAAGAAAAGAAGATATCATGTATTCTCCTCCACATTTGTCACATGTTAAACATCAGCAGAATAGTCCTAATGCAATATTTGAAATTGTTGCAACCTGCATTATTTTTGATGCAATAATCAGACTAGCGTAGTAAACAACATATTGGAAATTGGCAATATCAAACTTGATGTAAAATGGTCTCCCAGCTTCCCCAGAGCAGTGTCAGCATCGCCCTGGAGCCAGTGCCACAAACTGGACTCATCCACTTCAGCCCCGACTGGGCTAGGCAAGCTGCTTAGCACTTCCAGAGACCACCTTCTGCACAGGAACAGGTCAAAGTGCTGTGGACTCACAGCTTAGAGTTGTGAGCACCGGATTCACTTCCACAAGAAGACAGTCGTCCTACAGCAGAGTACAGCAGAGTATAGCAGAGCATAAATGACTCGGAGAGCAGCTCTGTAGAATATCTTCTTTATTCTGTCTACAACTATAATACACAACTATATACAGAGCTAAATGAGGTCTAAAAGAAAAATGCTGAACTGCACTGAGTGTCTGCAGCTGCTCTTAGCAGCAACCTTATCTATACACATGATCTCTCTCTAACACTCAGTCTCTTTCTCTTTTTTTATAAATATTTATTCAAGTTTTCAATTTTATACAGACAAAAAAAGAAAAAGAAAAAAAATATTAAAAACAAATCAATTTCAATATCAATTTTCAATAACATGTTTCTTTGACTTCCTCATACCTCCCCTTCTTGTTTTCTAGTTCAAATTGATTATCCAGCAAATCCTAATCTCTTAACATTCCTTTTAACTAACACCTTATTTTCCAATCAACTTTTTAAATTTTATAACTTAAACAATATTTATCCCAGTTCTTTTTATCATAACAGCTAGAGACCACATAAATTCAATCCAGCATCTTTCAAAGTTCATTAATTTTGCAATATTTCTGTAAATAGTCCTTAAATTTCTTCCAATCTTTTTCTGCCGACTCTTCTCCCTGGTCGCGGATTCTGCCGGTCATTTCTGCCAGTCCCATACAGTCAATCAACTTCATCTGCCATTCTTCCAGAGTGGGTAGATCTTGCGTCTTCCAGTCTAACACCCAGTCTCTCTCTCTCCGACACTTTGATGTGAGGCTGGAGCGGAATAAGTAGAGAGCAGAAACCGCCCCTCCTCTCTGGAGAATCAGCAGCGCACATCAGCAGATTCTTGGATATGGGAGGGGTGAAATCTCCTCAAGCAGATGGGTTGACCATTAGGGGCTACTGATCCTCATATGGCCCCGTGTGGTTTCTGAGGCCTCTATGCAGGTTATGAACATTGTAGGGGCCATACTGCATTGAAACAGGAAGTGACCTGCTTTCACTTCCTGTTGAATAAAAGCATAGTGCTTCCCAGAGAATTTGCAGAGGCTTCCACTGCTACCATTGAGTTTCTGAAAGCCTTACAGTTAGCTGAATGGCATTGTGTAAGACAGGGAAGCAGGCCAGATAAGTGAAAGGTTGGGTAGAGGCAGAGGGGAGAGATAAGGTACTGTATTTTTTGCTCTAAAAGACTCACTTTTTTCCTCCTAAAAAGTAAGGGGAAATGTGTGTGCGTCTTATGGAGCGAATGCAGGCTGCGCAGCTATCCCAGAAGCCAGAACAGCAAGAGGGATTGCTGCTTTTGCTGCACAGCGATCCTTCTTGCTGTTCTGGCTTCTGGGATTCAGAATATTTTTTTCCTTGTTTTCCTCCTCCAAAAACTAGGTGCGTCTTATGGTCTGGTGCATCTTATAGAGTGAAAAATACGGTATGTGGGGGTGGGTGGGGGAGAACGAGTGACTGGGATAAGAAATTGACTAGATTGTAAGAAAATAAACATTTTAAATCTCAACCTTGTTTTTACTGGGCTAAAAGAGAATTAAGTTTTAGCACTTGTCTAGTTTTCTCTCTTAACTGAAATTGTAAGAGACTTGAGAGCAGCGGGAACAAGAAGGAAGGAATCTGATTGCTTGCAGGCTGATTTGTATCATCTCAAAAGTTCATGGTTATATCTGTGCTAGTAAGAAGTTCAGTAGTGACAATAATCAGGCTTCAAAGCGAGCAGAATTTCCCAAGTGGCACTTCAGTGCTTTTCTTCTTTTTTTCCAGCAGGGGAAGAAAGTATCATCAGATTATATATAATATTAGAGAAAAGTTTATTACTCTTTCAAGCTAAGCTGTTCAAAGACCGAACGGAAAAGTTGAAAGGCTGGTAATTTCAAACATTTGTTCATTCCTACGCAAATTATTCCTGGGCAGGGAAGTGGAGAAGCTACATTCGGAGTCCCATTTTCCCTGCACCCTCTCAAAAGTCTGGTGTGAAATTCTGTGAAATTAATGGGAAAGTTGCGGCAGTTTATAACTACCCTTGCAATTTCCCACTTTCTGTTGGCCTTGCTCTTGCAGACACTTCTGAGAACCTGAAACACAGAAGTGAAGCAGGTGAGGCATTTCCTTTCACATTCACTCCCCCAGAGTTAAAGTGTTACTGATGCTTTAACTAACACCTAGACAGTGGTACCTTGGTTCTCAAACGCCTTGGTATTCAAACAACTTGGAACCAAAACACTGCAAACCCAGAAGTAAGTGTTTTGGTTTGCGAACATTTTTCAGAAGCTGAATGTGCTCAAAATTTCTGTTTTGAGTGCAAAGCTTCCAATTTGAGTGCCACACTTCCATTTTGAGTGTTACGCTGGGGTCTGTCTGTTTTTGTGATATATTTTGTGTTTTTGCGGCTCTTTTTGTTTTGTGTTTGTGACTGTGTGGAACCCAGTTCAGCTACTGATTGATTGATTGATTGTGTGACTGCAGTACATTGTTTATTGCTTTAATTTATTGGATCAGTGGTCTCGTTAGATAGTAAAATTCATGTTTTAGGGGTTGTTTTTAAAAGTCTAGAACGGATTAATCCATTTTGCATTACTTTCTATGGGAAAGCACGCCTTGGTTTTGGAACGCTTTGGTTTTGGAACATACTTCCGGAACAGATTAAGTTTGACAATCAAGGTACTACTGTGTCCTTTTGCTCCTGGTGACTTGTTTCCAAATCATTTTGATGATAAAATCGCTTGCATTCACTGAGCTCTTAACTTTGCTGTTACAGCAGATGAATTTCAAGGGGTAGGTCCAGAGTGCTGTCCAGTGTTGGATGAGTTTCAGTTGGTAAAGCTTGAGGATGTGGACAATGAGTTTGGATCATTCAGGGCATAGGAGACAACTTCTAGGGGCCAAGAGATCTTCAGCCCCCCCAACAAAATATTTCAGGGATCCAGCCCCCCCCCCCAAGTTGATGGGCATTGTCAATAAAATGGTGTGTGTGCACCATGTCATGTGATTGATTATGCAGGGCGGGGCCTTGGTCCAGTATTCCTGAAGGGGCATCTCCAACCCCATCATTCAGCCCAGACACTGAGGTCCAGCTCTGAGGGCCTTCTGGTGGTTCCCTCCCTGTGAGAAGTGAGGTTACAGGGAACCAGGCAGAGGGCCTTCTCGGTGGTGCTGCCTGCCCTGTGGAACGTCCTCCCATCAGATTTCAAGGAAATAAACAACCACCTGACTTTTAGAAGACATTTGAAGGAAATTCTGTTTAGGGAATTTTTTAATGTTTGATGTTTTATCGTGTTTTTAATATTCTGTTAGGAGCTGTCCAGAGTAGCTGGGGAAACCCAACCAGATGTGTGGGGTATAAATAATATATTATTATTATACCTGTCCCCCCCCCCAATATTTTATTCAAGTTGACATCCCTAGGTCAGGGCAAGCACTTGTGTTATTTGGTAAGGTTCTTGAGCGGGTTGTCACAAACCAGGCCCAGGCACTCTTGGAGAAAACTGATTTTCTAGATTCATTTAGGGTTCATTTCTCCACCTATCCTATGCACAGTTAACCAGAGGTAATCTTCCTTGGGACTTACTTCTGAGTAAACCTGTATAGGATTGCACAGCTATCCGTGACCTTGGAAAATATATTGATTTAAAATATGAAAATGACAGTACTGCCTACCTTATGAAATAGCTACAAAGATTACTGAAGTAACATATATGAAGGATGTTTATGAAGGAAAAGTTTTTAGGAAATTACCGTATTTTTCGCCCCATAGGACGCACCGGCCCATAGGACACACCTAGTTTTTTGGGGGGGAAAGAAAGGAAAAAAATTTTATTTCCCCCCCAGGTGCGCTGCGCTAATCCCGAAGCTTGGGGCATGCGGAGCTCAGCGCGTCCCAAGCTTCCGGGTGCCGGCAAGGTCTCCGCTAGCCATGGGAGAGCCATGGATTAGTACTATTCATACTAATTTATGAATTAGGATTAGCCTGGTACAATTCTTTCAGTGGTGTTTCCTTGAGCTGTAGCACAGGAAAAAGTGCATTTTCTGCATTCTCATTTTTCAAAATTAGGTTTAAAATGGCTCACTGGAGCACAGCATAATCTATTTTGTGCTGAATCAGCATGTGGGTTAAACTTTTCTTCTTTCGTTAGAGAATGATCTTCTGTTAGGTTAAGCATAACTTTTACCAGGAGTTGAAAAATGTGGAAGATTCCAATAGCCTTCAGAATGATATAAACTGCAAAGCTTTTGCTTTTTGGCTTTATTAATCATTAAAAAAAGAGATCACTTATCTGAAAAACTGTAATTAGATATTTTGAAAGAGCATTTTATAAACCATGAATCCCATATTCAAGTTTCAGATATTTGCCTCTCTTTTGTGTGTGCTAGTTTCTTTTCTTTTATTATCTGGAGGCAGGCCATTTTTAAAAAAATAAATAAATTCTAAAAGGTAGTAATTATATATCCATCATAAGACTCTTCAACTAAAATAAAGAATTAATATGAGAAGCTTTCAAAAACTGCATAGAAAGGCCCTTTTCTCTGTGAGTCACGATTGTCAAAGCATTCTGAGGCTTAATTGAATAGACATCTGCATTTTATATGGGGCCTTTGAAATGAATGAAATCTTTATTCTTTGGTTATTTCTCAGCCATCCAGTAAAAGACTCTGTAACACAAGGACATCAAAAATAAAGATCACAGTAACCCCACATCCTTAAAGAAATTTAAGATTGGATACAGATTAGGGCTCAAATCACCTGGACCTATTTCGCCCAAACAACAGGTGAGGTGGTGAAACTGTTCCAGAATTGTATCTGTTTAAACTGTGAGTTCACATCACCAAATACCCTTCCATTTAAAAGACCATTTAAGGGCCAAACAAGACCATGACATTAATTGCATGGATGCTTTGAACTTAAATTATTTTTTGTTATGTAAGCAATTGCTGCGGGGAAGTCTGAACTTTCTCCCAGCTCTGAGGAATGGAAAGGGGAAGTTAACTTTCTCCCTGCTATAGCCCTGATAAAATGCGTTCCTCATAAGCAACTAACCTGGGTGTCAGGGAATGGTCTGAAACAGAGGAGAGGGGAATGCATTCCCATGCAGAGCAGTTTCTCTCCAAAGGAGAGCTGGAAGGGGAAGATTCACCCCCTTGCCTGCAGCTGTTTCAGAAGCTAAGACAGACAGGGAGCAGTTTAGGTGGGAGTTACCTAGCTATGAGATAATGGCAAAGGGAACAGAAGTGAGGGCACAGATAGCAGAGACTCCATTAGAGAGTGTGGGGGACCCTACCTCTCCACAAACTAGACGGTCCAACCGTATTAGAGAACAAAGGATGCAGAGAGGAGGAGAAACTTCCTGTTGGTGCCTATTATGTTGCAGAAGACGAAAGAGGGAAGCTTTAGAGCAGCCAACTGCTCTCCTTGGGGAGGGATGTGGATTTTTGCTTGCAACCTGATGCCTGAATAAAAGAACAAAAGGGCCTTCTGGCGGTTCCCTAACTGCGAGAAGTGAGGTTACAGGGAACCAGGCAGAGGGCCTTCTTGGTAGTGGCGCCTGCCCTGTGGAATGCCCTCCTATCAGATGTCAAAGAAATAAGTAACTATCTTGCTTTTAAAAGACATCTGAAGGCAGCCCTGTTTAGGGAATTTTTAAATGTTTGGTGCTGTGTTGTGTTTTTAATATTGGATTGGGAGCCGCCCAGAGTGGCTGGGGAAACCCAGCCAGATGAGTGGGGTATAAATAATAAATTATATTATTATTATTATTATTATTATTATTATTATTATTATTATTATTATATAAGTAAAGGTAAAGGGACCCCTGACCATTAGGTCCAGTCGTGGCCGACTCTGGGGTTGCGGCGCTCATCTTTTTTGGCCAAGGGAGCCGCCGTACAGCTTCTGGGTCATGTGGCCAGCATGACTAAGCTGCTTCTGGCAAACCAGAGCAGCACACGGAAATGCCATTTACCTTCCTGCCAGAGCGGTACCTATTTATCTACTTGCACTTTGATGTGCTTTCGAACTGCTAGATGGGCAGGAGCTGGGACCGAACAACGGGAGCTCACCCCATTGTGGGGATTCGAATCGCCGACCTTTTGATTGGCAAGTCCTAGGCTCTGTGGTTTAACCCGCAGCGCCACCCACATCCCTTATTATTATATAAGCTGCTAGTTAATTCTTATCTGTGAAGTTACTGGAGGGCGATGTGGGTCTCCATGCATGACATTGTGCTTGGGCAGGGGGGGAGGGAAAGAGAGGGGCAAGAAGGTCAAACTGCCTAGCCCAGGCATCCCCTGGTCCATCACACTGCCCCTGCCCCCCCCCCCGCCACTGCCTCTCCAGGTCACCAAGCCTTGCCAGCTTTCAAGCCTCCCTACTCTAGAGTCACTTAATGTGCTTTCTCTTTCTCCTCCCCCCACATATGCCCTGTTAAAATGGGGGTACTCCCCACTTTACGCTATTTCTGTTATGTGCGTTGGGGTCCGGGCCGTAACCCCCATGTAAGTGGGAGGGGGGGATGCCTATGATAGCTTTGTTGTGGTGGTTTTATTTTCAGGACTGTAGTAGGAAGAGAAAGGGTTCAACAGGTTTACCACCCCATTTGCAATTTGGGTGAATCAAGTCATTCAAATGGCAACAAAGCATACATTTAAATTAAATAAGTCTTTTTCCCCAAGGGACAGCCAACAGCTGAATGTATCTCTGGGCACACACAAATATTCTTCCCCTGGGTGTGTGCAATCACCTCTTTGAATGGAAAATTGACCTTTTTTTTTAACAGCACTAAATAACGATTACAGATTCTATAAAAAATATATGTATAAACACACCAAAAAATGCCATAAGATACAAAATGGCAATGAATTGTACAGAAACATACTTCACAGAGCTTTTAAAAGAAATTTACAGAGAGTTAGTGAAAGATGGCAGACTGGGGTGGTCTCTAAAGAGCGCCTGAATTTCTGAAGCAGTTACAGAACAGAATAGGGTCAATCCAATTATCCCTATCTAGCATATGCAATTGCCATTTGAGCAACTGAAAATAATTAAAAAATAATTGAAATTAGGAACACGTTCCTGTAAACATTTGCATATTTATTTAAACTCCTTTTAGTTTCTTCAGGAATATTCGTTTTAAACCCTCCCATTTCAAATTAATTTCTTATTAATTTCTAACCAAGGCTGCAATATTATAACCCGGAGATGGAGACCCTGGGGTTCTCCAGATGTTTCTGGCCAGAGCTTGTTGGGAGATAAGAGTCCAAGAACACCTGGAAGGCCATGGTTTCCCTATACTCTCCCAAACTGAACTAAATGGGACTTACTTCTGAGTAGACATGTATAGGATTGTGCGGTAAGTAGCTATAAATCGGAAGCTATTGTGACTTTTTATTAAAACCAAATGTTTAGGAAACGAAGTTGCTCCAAGGTTTCAGCCCAAACCTCAGTGTATCCAGATGTTTCTCAGAGATGAGAGTCCTGCTGACTGTAGCATCGTAAGCATATGGCCAGCTGTCAGGATGCATCTGTCTCAACAGAAACTGAAAGGCAAAGGATGGTGAGCAGCTGCAATTACAATATCCAGTAATCCAGGTAGAATGCTAACCTAATTCACCTGACACCTTAACAAGTGCTGATGCAGTGCTTGGCTTCTGAATGAGTGAAAAAATAATGAAAAGGGAAACTTGAGAAGGAGGGGAGAAATGAACGTAATTTTTGGATTATGGTTGCTCTACTGTTCTTCACGGTCTCAATGAATCCTTAGTTTCTGCATCAACAATCAAATTGGCCACTAGATTGCTCATAGCTGAACACCTGGTGAGGGGGCCTGTAGCAATTAATTCCCCACACTTTAGCCTCTCCTCTTTATATTCTCACCTGTATAGCTCAGTCTATCCCCTTCTGGATCTCCCAGTCTTCTAGTTATTAACTGAGAAGTTGGGGGAACCAGTTAAATGTTACGGAATCCCACTCCCCCTTACCAGATGGTTGACATTTTACATAACTTTACAGGTTTTGAATTCCAGGAAGGAGAAAGTATGGTCAATTACAGCAGCTATATTATCCACAATATTATGTTTGGGGGTGGGTTCATGCAAGTGGATTCTAAGCAACCACTCGTAATTCCCCCAAATACATCAAATCTTCTCACGGAACATTTCACACGCTAATAGACTTGATTAGGAAGCCTTGGGTTCCAAAATGGCTAGTAGGTTAGTTCAATATCCTTCTCTGGATAGATGAAGCCTAAAAGGAATCTTTTAACTCAAGAGGTATGTTTTGTTGCTTGTAATCTTTTGACAGTGCAGTTGCAAACATATCTACTTAGAAGTAAGTGTGTGCTTTGCCGGCATGTGAAAATAATTGTTCATCTTTCTTGACTAGGTTAGTGTTTTTTTGGCCAAAGTTGTTGGGGTTGGTTTTTCCCCCCAAAATCTCAAAAAATTGAGTTTTTGAGCTTTTTTTTAAAAAGGAAATTTGCCAAAGTCTAGACTTCTGACATGAGTTGCCATACATCCAGATTTCCCCAGACATTTCAGCAATTTCCGTCCAGACGCTGTTTCTGACTGCCATATTCTGGCTATGTCCAGGAAATTCTGGGCGTGTGACAGCCCTATACTAGGTATTTAGTCTGGTGTAGGGGTGGGGGAGAAATTCAATTCAATTTGCATTGCAATACAAATATACCTAATTCACACTTTCTGATACACTATGCAAACTGAAACATAGCCATGCTTTGAAATCCACACTTCAAAATTTACATTCATGGTTATATAGACACTAAATATTTATTCAGGTACATTTAGCCTTGAAGGATAGATGGTGTGTTAAATTCTTGGTGACATAGATAGTGGCCAATTCATTTAAACAAAAAAACTAAACAAGAAACACCCCACACCATCAATTTCCTCCCTTCATTTTTATATCTGCTGGCAATACACTTGGGAGACCTCTTATCTATATGTGCTTCATCATTTAGCTGTTCATCTACCATTAACAGATGTATCAAAATTACATTTCCTCAGGTCTTTTGCTAATAACACCATACATCCATATGCTGTAATGGCTGCAGATACCATGCATTCACCTCCTCCCTGGAAACGGACTATATCATATACACCTCCCTCAATCTCGGTCAGACAATAATAAGTTCCGCTGATGTGACCTAGGAAAAAGTGATTGCAGGCTGTTAAATGCGGCAAGCTGGCAAGCGGAGGCCAAAGCAAAATGTGGCCTGCCTGTTTTGAATTAGAGGCTGCAGCAATGGGAGAGATGTGGTCCTCTTGGAATGTAATGCTTTGAACTTCTCTACCATAGACTCAGGTTGTATATATGTGAAAGTAAACCATATATCATAAAGACACCAGAGTCTCTGCTATTCTTGGGTAATTGCACCTGGACCCTTGGAAAGTTTCACTGCTGTGGAGATTGGGGTGGCATGTAGCAATATATATGTTATCAGGGATACTTGGGTAAATCAATAGAATATAAGGAAGAATTGGTCCAAGCTACGCTGTGGGTTAAACCACAGAGCCTAGGGCTTGCCGATCAGAAGGTCGGTGGTTCGAATCCGCATGATGGGGTGAGCTCCCGTTGCTCGGTCCCTGCTCCTGCCAACCTAGCAGTTCGAAAGTACATCAATGTGCAAGCAGATAAATAGGTACCACTCCGGCTGGAAGGTAAATGGCGTTTCTGTGCGCTGCTCTGGTTCACCAGAAGCAGCTTAGTCATGATCCAGAAGCTGTATGCCGGCTCCCTCGGCCAGTAAAATGAGATGAGCGCCGCAGCCCCAGAGTCATTTGCAACTGGACCTAACGGTCAGGAGTCCCTTTACCTTTACCACATGGTTGCTTGCAGTGTTCTTCAGCAGCATGAGAAAGAAACAATTGATGTAAACAATAGATCATTGGCATATATTAGGCTTCATTGTATATTAGCTAAAATTAGGATTGGGTAAGATGGTTTGAGAAAACAATGGATAAAATTATTTCAATCATAATTTTGTTTAGCAGCTTAGTGAAAGCTATATCTACTAACCACAACAATTCTTGTGAGTTATGTCAGAATCCTGTATTATTTCCAGTGGTGCCGATGGCTAATTGAAAGATCTAGAAATATAGGATTATTCTGTCTAATAGATATTTTTTTTAACCTGGCATCGGTAATACCAGAAAGAATATAGGGATCTGAGGTAAATCATGGCAAGAAAAGAAATTGTTTATACCAGGATAGTCACCCCCACTTTAACTAAGAATGAAATTCCTCTTTATTCTTAATGGGATCAATACCAAAGGACAAAACTAAACTACTTAAAAAGGCTTGCGTAGATGGTGCTTTGAGCCCGAAAAGTGGGATAAACAGAACAGAGTCTCAGGGGTGATTAAGAGAGCATCAGGTTATATTTAAAGGCTTAGAGAAAGACAAATTAGTCTTTACTGCACATGTAGATTAGTCAAAGGTTTGGAAGCTTGAGTGACACATAACAAGCTTTGAATGTGGAGATGCAAAGGATTTTAGAAGAGCTAGGAGGTATCACAAGACGAAATATCTTGAGGCTGTTTTTATAGCTAATAAAAAGTCTGTAAATTGCTGTGTTGAAGCTACCCTCAGGGCTGTTTGTTGAGTTTATTTATTGTAGCCAGAATTACATTTGATTCATAACTGCTCTTGTATTCATCCTTCAGAATGCCCACAGGGATATGTGAGTAAAGCTGTGAAGATTCAATATGGTTTTATTGCATTTTAATAATAAAATGTCATTGTTGTAATACTTCTACAAGCTTGTTAGTCTATAAATATCATCCTCCCTTTTATGAGCCCAGTGGTGACTGAAGTCCTTACTCATGTCCCATGTGTTTCAAATTCCTTCTCAGGTTCGCAGTATCTGACAGGTGGCCACGTTGGTATAAAATGGAAAATTGTTCTTTGCCTTTCTAAGACTTAAAAATAAATAAAAATGCACATACCTGTGTCAGTGGCCCATTTGTAGGGATGATGAATCACTACGAAAAAGTGATGCAGGCACAGTTGAGCTAAATTTAATCACAACTAAGGTCCTCTGAAAGCAACAGACTAACTGAGACCCTTCTGACTTCATTATGATCTAGTCATGAAAAGGAAGGGAGGAGAATCTCACATGATTCACATTTTAAGGTGAACTGACCTGATTTGCAGTTGTAATTTGGACTGATAGATTAACCATCACATTGCAGCCTTCTCTGAATTTTGCAATGCAGTTAAAAAATGGCACAATATGCATATTTTAGGGGGAAGCCCTATTAAAATGCATATCATAGGCAAAATAGTGTACAAAAAGACATAATGTAGTTTTAAAATGCATTTTAATGTGGTTTTAAAAATCTGCAGAAAACACAATGGAATGGATTTAACACATTTGAAACTGACATATAATAGAAACAGGGAGAACTGTCAATCCATGGTTTTGACTAACTTTTGCTAGATTCTGTTCATTATAGTATAATAAGGAATTAAAGTGAACTTCATAGTCCAAGACAGAAATGAACATACTATTCTATTGGTCCTCACGAAGTTGCAAAGATTTTGAGACCAGGATTACAGGTTATATTGATTAAACATAACAAAATTAGAGCATCTAAAACCAGATTAACCAAATCAAATTCATCTGGGCAGGTGAGCTAAAATAAAACGAGCGGGACTCCATCTCCTGGACTTGTTTACAATGGCACACTGTGGTCACAAAGCAAGGTTTGGAAAGAATTCTCTCTCCCTGCTGCAAGTACCATGGATGTGGGAACCTGACATGCACATTGTGGCCCCACCAGCCAGCATTTACCCCAAGTGTGCTTATGAAGTCTAAGGGGCCCCTGGCCCCGCCAAGACATAGTTCATGGAAGGTGACTAAAGTGTGCCCTCAACCCAATAACACCTTGGGTATTTAAGCAAGAAATTCTTTTCTTTTCTTGTAAATTTATTTATTTAAATTTATGTTTTTCAAATTAAAATTTTACAATAACATGTCAACATACAATATAGCAACAATATTCTGCAGAATCTCCTGGTCTTCCCTCCTCCCCTTTGTGGGTCCTATTGTTAGTCCTTTCCTCCTGCAACTCTTATAATAATACAGATATTTTGCAGCTCCATTATGTCCGCAGTTCACCATTAAACTACAGCCATACCTCAGGTTAAAGTTGCTTCAGGTTGAGCATTTTTGGGTTGCGCTCCACGACGACTCAGAAGTAACGGAACGCGTTACTTCCGGGTTTAAGCGCTCGCACATGCGCAGATGCTCAAAATGATGTCATGTGCATGCGCAGAAGCGGCGAATCATGACCCACACATGCTCAGACGCAGGTTGTGTTCTATTCAGGATGCGAACAGGGCTCTGGAATGGATACCGTTCACATCCAGAGGTACCACTGTACAAGTTTTATTCCAATCCCACTAACGATTTTAACTGTTTACAATGGTTTTTAAGATAGATTATAAATTTCCCCCATCCCTTATTAAAATTTTGGTCTTCCTGATTTCTGATTCTTCCGGTCATTTTTGCCATTTTGGCATAGCTCATCAACTTAAGCAACAATTTCTTAATTCTCATCACCTACACAAACTAGATGTCAGTTGAGGCCTGTTGTACAGAGCTTGCCCCAATGGGACTCAATAGGTGAATCCTACCCAAGGAGTCTTGAGAACTGCAAATCCATGAGGAGAACAAGGATTTCTACCCATGTACTCTCTCACCATGTTTGCACATAATGGTAAGCCATGGTTAAAGCCGAGGTGTCTGGCAGATGATCGCTTAAGCCTTGATTGATTATGTCCTTACCCCTTCCTCCATTAACAGAGACAAAAACCAGTATGAGCCACACTTTTGCTCACGGCTCTGTAGCTTTTTGCATGCCCCAAAGAGCTAAAAATGTGCTTCAGAATACAAAAGGGGAAAAATTGGCATGTGAACATTTGGCAACGGCACTACCTCGCAGTTCCCATGCGTACAGCGACAAGAAAATGCCTCAGACACCATTCACCGATTCACATGGTGAATTGGTGGCACAGAAAATCATTTGTCTTTTCACTCTTGGGCTTAGAGAACTAGATATACCGACAGTGGGAATATGTTTCCCAAGTCTTAAGAAGGCAAAATGAAAGGAGACATTGTGGCTGCTTCTCAGCCTGTGATTTAGGTCACCCAGAGGCAAAGAAACTGTCTGGTGTGAGGCAGCTCTCTGTGACCCAGCAACCATCAGTGTTATTTTAGTCTGTGGCACAAACAGCTCAATCAGGAAAGTAATAGGAAGAAAGGAAACTCCAGGGACACTTCGGCAGCTAGCTACACCTGAATATGGTCAGTTGAGCACTTTTTGCTCTTACCCACTCAGCATAGGTGTACAGTGGTACATCTGGTTACAAACGCTTCTGGTTACGCACACTTCGGGTTACGAGCTCTGCTAACCCGGAAGTAGTTGCCCCTGGTTGCAAACTTTGCCCCAGGATGCGAGCGGAAGGACAAAGAAAAACATGACCTCTCTCCTTGTTCTTCTCCGAGAGAGAGAGAAAACAAAAGCAATACAGAGCGGATGTTCCGCTCACGGGACTCCAGCAATCTGTGCTGGAATGTAAACAGACATGTGACAAGTAACAATCCCACCTATCTGTAAATGACATTTCCATGCGCTCTGGTTTCCATCACGGTATTCCGTTGCTCCAGAAGTGGTTTAGTCCTGCTGGCCACATGACCCGGAAAACTGTCTGTGGACAAACGCCGGCTCCCTCGGCCTGAAAGCGAGATGAGCGCCGCAAGCCCATAGTCACTTTTGACTGGACTTAACTGTCCAGGGGCCCTTTAACTTTGACCTAGCATTGGGTAGCCCATGCTACAGCATCTTGATTAACACCCTTATTGCGTCAGACCAAAGGTCTATATAGCCCAGCATTCTGTTCCCAGCAGTGGCTGTCAAGACACCTCTGGAAATTTCAAAAACAGGGCCTTATGTTGATGGCCTTTTGTGAATACGAAATGGGCAAAGTGTTGCCTCCACCCTTTTTTATCTTTCCTGCCATCGCTGTAGCTCTGTGTGATAAAGATACAGCCTAAAACTTGCTATCTGCTTTATCTGTCACAATCTAATTCCAGATATGACACCTAACCTACCAGTAAAGGTAATACATTATTCAAGTGCTCCATTACAGAACAGTTTCCCCTCGTTGCTGATAATAGTAATCAGAAATTTCTGTCTAGCAATTTGCAACTTATTTTGAGATTATCACAGGAGATAGACATTTCCTGATTGGTTCCTTCTGGAAACTTGCATTGTGAAAGAACAGGGATGCTTGGTGAGCATTGTGTGATAGATACAGGCTTCAAGTTACCATAAAAATCTTTTTGTTTCCACGAAAATTTGCAGAGACACTGCTTAGCCATGGCTCTCTCTTCCAGAGCAAGGAGTGGTCAATTTTGGTGTCATGACAATGGCAATTAAGCAACAACAATGACAACACTTGGACTCGACACAAATGTCTCATAACAAATGTAACTGATGGGTAGAAAAGACTTTGCAACCTGAAAAAAGAGACAATGCACAAACTTTAGTAAACCAAGAACATATTTAATAAGAATTATATTAAAAATAAAGAAATGAAGACTAGATAAAATTCTGCAGATTATTAAATCTAGCCTCCCATTGTATCTAACCCAGGAAACTGTGATTTAATCTTTGACCACAAAACAAAATATTTCACAATATTTCATATATTGAGACAATTATTTCCTTCCCTTCTTAGTACACCAGACTGCCACTGACTTTCCAGACCTACTGTAGCCTTTTGCAACTTGGTTCTCCTTAGTTTGCTAACTTTTAATACCCTTCCTCTTAACTGGAAATTCTGGAAGCAGAGATATATATATATATAAAATGTTCTGAAAATGCTTCTTTAAAAGTGTTTTTAAAAATACAGTCATACCTCATGTTACTTTTACTTCATGTTACATTCTTTCAGGTTATGTCCCACGGCGATCTGGAAGTACCGGAAAGGGTTACTTCTGGTTTTCACCACTTGCGCATGCACAGAAGCGCTAAATTGCGCCGCGCACCTGTGCAGATATGACACTTTAGGTTGCGCTCTTTTCATGTTGCGATCGGGTCTCCGGAAGGGACCCCATTTTCAACCAGAGGTACCACTGTACATTGAATATTCCATAAGGCTCACCATTGCCATCTAGTGTCACATTGTATATTGCACTTAAAACACACTTCAAATGTTTTATTTGCAGCTGTATTGCTGAGTCTGAGAGATAGAGAGATAGAGAACAATTGTAATAATAATAATAATAATAATAATAATAATAATAATAATAATAATACCACGCCCATCTGGCTGGGTTTCCCCAGCCGCTCTGGGTGGCTCACAGCATATATCAGAACATAAAGGTAAAGGTAAAGGGACCCCTGACCATTAAGTCCAGTCGCGAATGAATCTGGGGTTGCAGTGCTCATCTCGCTTTATTGCCCGAGGGAACTGGCGTACAGCTTCTGGGTCATGTGGCCAGCATGACTAAGCCGCTTCTGGCGAACCAGAGCAGCACACAGAAACGCCGTTTACCCTCCCGCTGGAGCGGTACCTATTTATCTACTTGCACTTTGACGTTCTTTCGAACTGCTAGGTTGGCAGGAGCAGGGACCGAGCAATGGGAGCTCACCCCGTCACGGGGATTCGAACTGCCCACCTTTTGACTGGCAAGCCCTAGGCTCTGTGGTTTAACCCACAGCGCCACCCACGTCCCTACATATCAGAACATACTAAAGCATAAAACATTAAAAACTTCCTGATACAGGGCTGCCTTCAGATGTCTTCTAAAAGTCAGATAGTTGTTTATTTCTTTGACATCTGAAGGGTGGGTGTTCCACAAGGAGTTCATCTGAGGACTAGCGAAGTACTCAGCTCTTGCTGCAGTGACAGAGAGTGAGTATATCTACATCAGACAACCAAGTATCTTAGGCCTTTAGAAGCTTTTAGAATCGTCTACCTGTGTTTGTTTTGCTTTCTAAAAACACACATTCTAACCACTGGTTCATTTCTTCCCTTCCCTTTATCTAGGCTGCATGTAAAATATTGTATGCATGGAGACAAACCGATCTTGCAACTATAAATAGCAATGAAAGCCTTCCGGGGTCTTGTTTCACTTCTGCTCCAATTGCTTCCACAATACAGGCCAACCTTATGTTTGAAACCTCTCTGTAGGATCCTCTGATATTTCCTGTAAATTTAAGCCCTGCAGGGTGGAGAAGTTAGTCCATTTTCCACTTGGCTGCACACTGTTCACTCCTGCAAGTTGATGGTGACTGGAGATCTTGGCCATTATAATGACATTTATGTGGAACAATGCTGCTAATAAGATATACTTTGGCGGCTCGGTATTAACATACTAGTCATGATGAATTTCTCACAAAGAAAGGTGGGAGTGACACGTCTGGTGGCAAAAACCTTCATTACTAGCCTAACAGTCGCCTTTTTATGGGCAAAATACCAACAGCGGGTAGGGATGAGTGACTGTCAGTTTTGGTAGTTTTTGATTTTTTTCTCTCCCTCCTCACCAGCATATTAAGTTTAGTTCTCTGCTTAAGCCCCCATGAAAATGTATTTGGATCTTAGCACAGATTTTTAATATCACATTTTTACTGCAACCGTGTCTAAAATACGCTACCCCCCTAATAGAATGTTTCAAATTGTTTTCACTAATATATGCATCTTTTCTGAACACTTTACTGTAGTATATGCATTTTTGTACATGACTTGTTGGTATCTATCATCTATCCATATCTATCTATCTATCTATCTATCATCTATCTATCTATCTATCTATCTATCTATCTATCTATCATCTATCTATCTATCTATATCTATCATCTATCTATCTATCTATCATCTATCTATCCATCTATCATCTATCCATCTATATCTATCTATCTATCATCTATCTATCTATCTATCTATCTATCTATCTATCTATCTATCTATCTATCATCTATCTATCTATCATCTATCTATCTATCATCTATCTATCTATCTATCTATCTATCTATCTATATCTATCATCTATCTATCTATCATCTATCTATCTATCTATCTATCTATCTATCTATCTATCTATCATCTATCTATCATCTATCTATCTATATCTATCTATCTATCTATCATCTATCTATCATCTATATCTATCTATCTATCTATCTATCTATCTATCTATCTATCTATCTATCTATCTATCATCTATCTATCTATCATCTATCTATCTATCATCTATCATCTATCTATCTATCTAATCATCTCTCTCTCTCTCTCTCGTTTTTTTCCTAGAAGAAACGTGTCAGTACTCACCATAATCCTCTTTCCCCCCCACTCTCTCCTGTCCCCACTCAATTAATTAAAGCACCACTTTGTACCTCTTTCCCCTTTTTCAACCTCTCCCCCACACCTTCATCCATCTGCTCTTCCCATCTGCCCCCTCCCCCTTCTCCTTTTCCTCCCTTCCCCTTCTATCAGCTGCGCTCACCTCGATGGCAAACTCAATCTGCTCATTATGATGCCCCGCATAGCCAGCCATGGTTTTGACCTATAAAGCCTTAAACGTCTCAGGACCACAATACCTCAAGGGACGCTTCTTTCCATATGGACCTACCTGGACCCTGAGATCATCTTCTGAGGCCCTTCTTCGTGTGCCTCCTCCTTGAGAGGTCCAGAGGGTGGCAACATGAGAACAGGGCCTCCTCTGCAGTGGCTCCCCATCTGTGGAATGCTCTCTCCAGGGAAGTTCACCTGGCGCCTTCATTACACACCTTTAGGCGCCAAGCAAAAACATTCCTTTTTAACCAGGCCTTTGGTTGATCTTATTGACATCCAACACCCTTTTAGAATGTGGCTCTTTTTGAGGGGGGAGGTGTTATTGGGTTATTGTTTTTAATTTGATTTTATATATTGTGATCTTTTTTGTGAAGCGCCCTGAGGCCTCTGGGTATATAAATTCAAACAACAACAACAACAACACATCCACACAGAGTCCAAAAATGCAACCAGATCACATATACCCTCAAATTGGCAGTACATAGCATAATAAACAATGGATTCGGATCAGCTTAGGATAAGTGAGCTTTCAAAGGGTGGTGTAATCATAGAATCATAGAGTTGGAAGGGAACCCAGCTCTCAGCAATGCAGCATCCCTGCCCACAGCCATCCCTGGGTCGGCTCGAACCACCAGCCTTCTGGTTAACATCCCGACCCACTGACCCACTGTGCCACCTATAATGTTAGCATACTGGAACTGGGCTGGGCACGTCTTCCTGGGTTCCTATTCCTGACCAGCCATGAGGCATGACTGCAGTCCTTAGCATAGTTACCTGCTGTCAGGATGCTGGCAGCGGCTCCTGGCTGGTTGCCCGGGACAGTATAAAGACAAGGAAAAGTTTCATACCGTCCTTTTTTATTTCAATCTTTACAGAGAGAGGCTATAGAACCCAGCTTCTTGGATAATGGCATTGTCCCGCGTGACTCTCCATACCTTCCCATCTCTCCCACCTCCTCATTCGTCATTCTCATCGGCTCGTCTACGGGTGCTGCTACCTGTCCTCTGTCTTTGAGCTCTTTGCTCTCCTACTTTTAAGGCTCGCCAGATTCTGGGAGATGGAGGGTGTGGAATGCTTTCTAATGACAACATGTCAGCTGGGTGTTGCTTCAGCTCTCCCATGATTCCCCAGCTTTCCCCCTCATCTGCCTCTGAGCTGCTTCCTCCCTCAAACCACTGTTGGAAATCTATACTGTCTTCCTCTTCCTCCTCCCTGGAAGGGTCAGGATGGGGACGCGGTCTCCACCATTCCTCCTCTGCCCAGGCCCTGATACCTACTTGGGTGTAAACTCCATCGAACTCATTGGCGCTTGCTTACTTCTGAATAAAGTAAAGGTAAAGAGACCCCTGACCATTAGGTCCAGTTGTGGCTGACTCTGGGGTTGCGACGCTCATCTCGCTTTATTGGCCAAGGGAGCCGGCGTACAGCTTCCAAGTCATGTGGCCAGCATGACTAAGCCGCTTCTGGTGAACCAGAGCAGCACACGGAAACGCCGTTTACCTTCCCGCCGGAGTGGTACCTATTTATCTACTTGCACTTGACGTGCTTTCAAACTGCTGGGTTGGCAGGAGCAGGGACCGAGCAACGGGAGCTCACCCCGTCGCGGGGATTCAAACCGCCGATCTTCTGATCAGCAAGTCCTAGGCTCTGTGGTTTAACACACAGCACCACCCACGTCCCTCTACTTCTGATTACATAGCTTTAATTTGTAAAAACCCATTGTGCTTTAGCCAAAGCTCTTCAGGCAGCTGAAATGTAACCTTTAGATTTGCTCTCTTGCAAATAAGCATTAGCACTTAATCTCCTGGAATGAAACGGGAACCCCATCAAAGAAAAGTTATAGCTAGATTCTGCTTTATTATTTCCAGCCCTTATTTTCTACTGGCAGGGACTTATGCAGGTGAGTGTTCAAAAATATTATCTCTGTTCTGCAGATTGAAGTGGAACAGTCTGTTCTATTATCTTGAATCACAGAGTCGTGAAGTTGGACAGGATCCTGGGGGTCATTAGTCCAACCCCCTGCATTGCGGGAATTTGCAACTGTCCCTTATGGGGATCGAACCTGCAACCTTGGCGTTATCAGCACCACACTTTAACCAACTAAGCTATCCAACTGATGCCTCAGAAGGTCTCTACCACCTCCTAGTGCTGCATATGTATGTAGAGCCTGTCTCTAAAACCATAACAACTATCTTGTAAAACAAAGCAGTGTTATAATTCTCATGATGTTGATGGGAAGTTCATCTAATTAGTGCATAGCTAAGGTGTCATTTGAATGAAGGGCTTCTCGGTTCACAGCCTTTGGCTGCACACAATACTGCCTTTTCCTCGTCCTTATTCACTCATGTGCTGAGGGGCAGGGAGCAGATAAGAAAACAGCGCTAGAGGAAATGACTAATATTTATAGAACTTGCCAGTGGTACGGATAATTAGAGAATTCAAAACATTCTCTAACGATGATAAAGTGCTTTATTTTTGTAAATATTGAAATAAAGTAATTAACACTTGACCAGTATTTATCTGCTTTCAAATCACAGCAAACACTATGGCATTGGAATTTATTCATTCATTCACATATGCGGGGAGAAGAAAATGCCCCACAGTAATCTCTGTGTACATTCTTAAAGGAGAAATATGAAAAGCATTTTCTAGTATACCATTGGGAAGCTTGTTTATTATAAACGATGCTCTTAAAAAGTGCAAGTTAGGGCTGTTTCCACACTAATGGCAAGATCCTATGGCAAGATCCACTAGAATGAATGGCTTGGGATGCAGTGGATCTCCTGAATAGCTTGGGATCTAGTAGATCTCCTGCTGAACAGGGATGTTCCAGCTCAGCTGGTGTTAACCTGCTCATCCTGGTTCAGGAAGGGATTAACTGGCATACAACACTATTTTAGGGGGTTGTTTCCCTCTGACAGACTTAGGCTGTCCTACGGCTAAATGGGGATTAGATCGGGGGACAAAATAGAGGATTGAGGAAGGTCAGTCGTAGGGATGATGGCAGAAACACAGAGGCCGAAGGGGCAGCTGCAGGGCAGAAGATAGACAGACATAGAGAGACACAGATATCTGCTCATCACCTGATTCCATCTTCGGAGGGGGCAAGTTTGTGTTTGTATGGCTGGAAGGGGTTCCACTCCCAGAAGTACCTGCTCAGGTAGTGAACGGGATGCATCCCATTGGTGTATTGCTGACACTTGCCCTTCCTCTGGTAGGAAATGCTCTGTGTGGAAACTAGGGGGGACTGAAAAAGGGGAGCTCCATGTGGGTCAGTTGGAGGGGAATGAGAACTCCTGGGGAGCAGTAGAAACACAGACATCAAAAGAACATGTCAGGGACTCCTCCTGATCCGGATCCGCATCCTGAATCTTTCTAGGAGCAGGAGGACAATATAGATTTGGAACAATGGTTTGCAGAGGGACATTATTCAGAAGGTAGCAGCTGGGAAATACTGGATGGGGAACAGCTAGGAGAAGAAGCACTGGAAGAGAGAGGGGTAATAGATTCACAGTCTCTGGACAGCATTACTCTGCTCTCCCCAAGGTCAAGAAGAGCTCAGAAAGTCTCAGAACAGAAACACAGAAGATGCAAGCTCAGATTACAAGAGTGACGTAGATTAATAGGGACAGAAGGCAGTGATATCCTTAATTGGGAGCATCGCCATTTCTAGGAGATGTATTCTTTGTGATTATTAAAGGTTCTAACTGGTAAGAAGACTCCTTTTCCTTTGTTCTCCTTATCTGCTTCCACGGGGGAGGAAGCTGATTCCCTGAAGTCTGACAGGACAGCATACCCTCCAACATTCCTCAGATAAAAATGTCCCTATTTTCATCTGAGGAATGTTGGAGAGTATATCCTTAGTTCCCCACGTGTCAATTTAATTATTTTTTTTTTTCAGACCAGAAAGTGCACAGAGGCTGCAGAGCACTGGGCAAATTTTAAAGGAAAGGAAAATATACTCATCACCTAGGACAATGATATGATATGATATGGTAAGCTCAACCTCACGCTCGCCAAATTATACAGAAAACGCTTGGCAAATAAGATATAAAAATTGAATCTTCTTTCTCAGAGGAAGAACACTTTTGAGAAATTGGAGGGTAGGTTCTGGCACAACGTGACTCCTCAGTCCCTCTGTTCTTCAAATACAAATCTTCCTATTAAAACTTCTGTCCCTTGTGCTATTTCTTATCTCTCTGTGCTGTCTCTTCTGGTTCCTTTTTTGTAGTGTCCTGTCTCTTTCCGTCTCTCAATATTCACCTAGCCTCTCCACTTTAAGAACTTACTAGCAGCCTCGGAGCTGGTGTTTTGCTCAGAATTCTAGGAAACTGAAAAGTCAGCCCAGTTACAATTGGTGGTTAAAATCAGTGCAGTTTTGAAAGGTTCTGTCTACCATCTTGATTAAAAATGGCAAAACAAAGAAAAAAGCAGCTCTTTGACCTCAGGAACCATCATGCAAAGCTTGGTTGCAATATTTTAAGAGGTGTCCAAATGCATCCCAAAACAAATAACTTTCCAAAATATATACTAGATTAAATTTGAAGACTTCTGTCTTCCTCGCATTTATCTTTTTCATTTTGGTTCTTTACTTCACTTAGTTTAATTACTCTATCCAACCACTCTTGTTCTTTTTTACATTTCTCTTTGGGTTAGCAGTTTTCACATTTCCTTCTTTCCAATCTCAAATTGTGTTTTATTTGCTGTATTTTTTGTAATACTTTTATAAGTCACTTGGAGAACTCTGTAACTCTGCAGTCACCAGTAGTGGTTAAAACCAGTCCCCAAGAGGAACTCTCCATTTGCTCATTTTCCATCTATCCTCCAGTCAATTTTTCTAGTTCTGATCCAGATAAAATTATGCACAATGAGCCGTTCATGGATTAGGGGGAATCTACCCTTGAACTGGGGACGTGGGTGGTGCTGTGAGTTAAACCACAGAGCCTAGGACTTGCCTATCAGAAGGTCGGCGGTTTGAATACCCGCGACGGGGTGAGCTCCCATTGCTCTGTCCCTGCTCCTGCCAACCTAGCAGTCCGAAAGTATGTCAAAGTGCAAGTAGATAAATAGGTACCACTCTGGCAGAAAGGTAAACGGCATTTCTGTGCACTGCTCTGGTTTGCCAGAAGTGGCTTAGTCATTCTGGCCACATGACTGGGAAGCTGTAAGCCGGCTCCCTCAGCCAATAAAGCAAGATGAGCGCCGCAACCCCAGAGTCAGCCACGACTGGACCTTTACCTTTACCCTTGAACTGGCTTAGTTCCAGTGATTTCTCTCTCTGAGACCATCCTGCTCTAAATCCAATTAAACTTGCTATTAAGTCCAGCGGTTTCTGCCCTGAAAACAGGACAAAAACAGTTTGACACCATTTGTGGTTTCCCAACCAAACATTTTAGTGTTGTTCAAAGTATCCAGAGTTTTGCTGTGTTACTTTTACTCTCTCTGTGTTCTTTCTTTTTCACAGGGTGGTCAAGAAAAAGATGTATTGCAGTAAAGGAAAATGATCCCACTAACGGAAAATACATTGAATTCTCACTGGCTGTAGTGGAAGAAATTTAAGTATGTGCATAAACCTTCTACAGAAATCAACAGGCTGGATTTTGCCCAATGTTTGATAACAGCAAGACCCATACCGTGCATGACTTTTGGACCATTCTGTATATCAAGAGCATCTTGGTAAGTGTATAAGCAGATGATATTTGCCCTGTGGTTTAGTGCCTAAAGATGCTCTGTCTGCTTCGTTGCCTTATCTTTGCACTGCTGTTATTTTTGACAGCCTCTTTAAACACCAATTCTTTCTGCAGGTGTACTGTATTTATTTGCACTAGACATCCCTTTGAAAGTCTGTTGTCACCTGCTTGCTAGACTTCTAATGAAAGAATGAATAAATATTCTCTCTCTGAAGGAGACAAGCTGATCACTGTAACCTTTCCAAAACACAAGGGTTTCGTTCATTTCCTTTCAAACTACCTTCTCTGCTGCTGCAGCACATCAGAGAATTATCTCATTATATAGAATGCCACTGACTGAATGTTATCCTTGCAGTATAATTCATTTGGCTGCACAGCCCTCTATGGATATTTGTCAAACTGGATTTCTCAGAAACTCGGTTTGAATTTGCTGTTGTTTCTCCATATAACCTGCTTATGTCCAGAAAGAAGGGGGCACACCTGTCTTTGGGCTTCAAGGGCCAGGTTGACTTTTGTTAGACATTCCTCAGTATATCACTCCCCACTGTCTGGCTCCAAATGGGCCAATAAAGTGGCCCTAGCTTTACCCAATTATTATTATTATTATTATTATTATTATTATTATTATTATTATTATGCTTCTTGGGAGAAAAACAATGACAAACCTAGACAGCATCTTAAAAAGCAGAGACATCACCTTGCCAACAAAGGTCCGTATAGTTAAAGCTATAGTTTTCCCAGTAGTGATGTATGGAAGTGAGAGCTGGACCATAAAGAAGGCTGATCGCTGAAGAATTGATGCTTTTGAATTATAATGCTGGAGGAGACTCTTGAGAGTCCCATGGACTGCAAGAAGATCAAACCTATCCATTCTTAAGGAAATCAGCCCTGAGTGCTCACTGGAAGGACAGATCATGAAGCTGAGGCTCCAATACTTTGGCCGCCTCATGAGAAGAGAAGACTCCCTGGAAAAGACCCTGATGTTGGGAAAGATGGAGGGCACAAGGAGAAGGGGACGACAGAGGACGAGATGGTTGGACAGTGTTCTCGAAGCTACCAGCATGAGTTTAACCAAACTGTGGGAGGCAGTGGAAGACAGGAGTGCCTGGCATGTTCTGGTCCATGGGGTCACGAAGAGTCGGACATGACTAAACGACTAAACAACAACAAAATGCCGCCCATCTAACTGGGTTAGCCTAGCTACTCTGGGAAGCTTCCAACAAATAAAAACACAGTAAGAAATAAAATAATTAAAACTTCCTTCTAAAATTTAGATAGTTGTTTATTTTCTTGACATCTGATGAGAGGGCATTCCACAGGGAGGGCGCTACCTTCAAGAAGGCCCTCTGCCTGGCTTCCTGTAACCTCACTTCTTACAGTGAGGGAACTGCCAGAAGATCCTCAGAGGTGGACCTCAATGTCTGGGCTGAATGATGGGGATGGAGACTCTCCTTCAGGTATACTGGGCCAAGGCCATTTAAGGCTTTAAAGGTCAGCACCAACACTTTGAATTGTGCTCGGAAATGCACTGGGAAGGTCCTTTAGGACCGGTGTTATATGGTCCTGGGCCCCATTCTGGATTAGCTGTAATTTCTGAATCACCTTCAAAGGTGTTCCCACATAGAGCGTGTTGCAATAGTCCAAGCAGGAAATAACCAGAGCGTGTACCACTCTGGCAAGACAGTGCGCAGGCAGGTAGGGTCTCAGCTGGTGTACCCAATAGAGCTGGAAGACAGCCGCCATGGACACAGAATTCACCCACTCCTCCATGGACAGCTGTGAATCCAAAATGACCCCTAGACTGCACACTTTGCCCTTTAGGGGCTCAGCTACCCCATTCAGGACCAGGGAATCCTCCACACCTGCCTGTCCCCTGTCCCCTAGAAACAGTACTTCTGTCTTGTCAGAATTCAATCTCAATCCTAAACCACCATCCACCACCATCCATATCTTGAATCATGCCTTTTAATTTCCAATCCCTCAATACAGTATATATTAGTATGTGAGAGTGCACACTGACAGTCCTTAAACATGGCATACTCTATCTAACAAAGGGGCAGTCATCCATATAAAAACACAGTCTGTTTCCTTTGGGCCCAGTATACCTGAAGGAGGGTCTCCACCCCCATCGTTCAGCCCAGACACTGAGGTCCAGTGCCGAGGTTCTTCAGGTGGTTCCCTCACTGCAAGAAGTGAGGTTACAGGGAACCAAGCAGAGGGCCTTCTCGGTAGTGGTGACCGCCCTGTGGAACGCCCTCCCATCAGATGTCAAGGAAATAAACAACTATCTGAGTTTTAGAAAACACCTGAAAGCAGCCCTGTTTAGGGAAGTTTTTAATGTTTGATGTTTTATCGTGTTTTTAATATTCTGTTGGGAGCTGCCCATAGTGGCTGGGGAAACCCAGCCAAATGGGAGGGGTATGAATAAATAAATAATAATAATAATTATTATTATTATTATTATTATTATTAGCCAAAATCCTTGCCCTGGCAGATCTGTTTACTTAGATACCGCCCCCATTTTTAAAATTGAACTAGATTCATGCTTTACGAAAATTGTCATTCATGGAAATATGAGCACTTAAACATTTTGTAACAAGTTGGGTCATTTCCCCCATCTATGGCATAATGCAATTACATTGCTTAGTTACAAAAAAGAAGAAGAGGGAACACATACTAGGCTAGTAATCATTACCCAAATAGGCAGTAATCCTAATGGGTGGATGGAAAAGAATGCTATTTTCATTCTGTATCAGTTTGCACTCAGTCATGGGTTCTTTCCATTCTGTTTTTGTGATGTTCTTTTAAACACACACACATATCTCATGTTTAAATTGTATGCATTTTTAATACAATCTTCCTTAAAATACACATTTATTCATATGTTTCCCCCTAAATATATTCCCCTCTAAAATAGACATTCTTCTACACTTCTTTGAACCACAATTGAATAGTAAAAGTGCATGATCAGATTGATAGCTGCATTCTGATGGACAAGTTCAGGACCAGCGATTTAGGTTTGTTCGCTTAAAATTGTGGCTTGAATGAGTTTTTCTTCCACCCTTAAACCTTGCATACACTTACACTGAGCACAATGGGGCTTAATTCTCAGCAGACAAGCATATGATTGCACAATTGGTTCTCTTTCTGCAAAGGGAGAACATATGCTCGGCTCTTTTGTAATTACCTTTTAGGATATAAGGAGGAGGTTTATGGGCTGGGAAATGAACAAATTGTCTTCAGATCAGGGCATTTAATTGTTTAGCACTGTTTCCTTCTTTCTCTTCTTCAAGAACTGAAATCTAAAGCAGGGCAGAACATTTTTTCCATAATTGATTGATTTAAAATCTGCTTTTGATTTAACTTCCAAGGAATGCAGAGCTGGAATGACTGCCTGTTGATAGCAGACCTTTGCTTTTAATTTGGGGGTTTCTTTAGCCAAGCTGAAATGGAGGGGTGTTGTGGACATGCAAGGCACGTTTCTGAGTCAGTATCAACTATGAGAGGAGTACGTCATGTACATGGCAGCTCCATTTTTCTTTAAGTTTTTATTAAGTGAGGCATACAATGGGGCAGTGCAAGAAGGGATGAATGGAAAAGGACACCAAGAGAAGGGATGGGGTGGGGTGGACCTGTGACTAACTGCCAGCGAGACTGAAATGGGATGAAATTATATACCCAGTCGCAGGAGGAACGCAACCCAGCCGGGCTGAAGAAGAGGTGAAATAAGAAGTATTGGAAGACACAAGATCTACCCACCGTGGAAGAATGGCAGATGAAAGTGATAGACTATATGGGACTGGCAGAAATGACCGGCAGAATTCGAGACCAGGGAAAAGAGACGGCGGAAGAAGATTGGAAGAAATTTAAGGACTATCTTAAGAAACATTGCAAAATTATTGAAGGCTAGAACGATGTTGATTCAGAAATTAAGGGGTTAAAAGCTGTAATGATTATGTGATTAAGAAAAGAAAGGCTAAAAATTATATAGAAATTAGGGAAAGGATTTGCTGAATTGACTTAATTAGAGAATGGAATACAGAAAGGGGAGGTATGAGGAGGTCGGGAAAGTAAGTTTTATGAATATAAGGGATGGAAATTATACTTGTTTTGTATGTGTTCTGTTTGGATTGTATGTATTTTTATTGTTTTTGTTTTTTATTGTTCTGTTTTCTCTGTTTTATATAAATTCCTAAACCTTAATAAATATATTATATAAAAAAGAAGAGGTGAAATAAGACATGGGGTATGCATATTTGGGTTGCAATAAGCCACATCCTTTATTGATTTACAGATGTACTTAAGTAAGTTTTAGCGAAGGCATTGGGTATGGATCCAGCATCAGCCAACCCACCTGCTGGCTGATTGAAGGGTTGAGTCGATCCTGGATTGAGGGTTGCCTGTGAGTCAAACCTATAAGGACTGCCATTTGGGTGGGTGTTATGGTGCATCAGCCCCTATATGGGCTCCTGGACAGAGGCCTCAGTCCAGGCTATGGCAATGTTGGGACACAAATTGTCTCCAGGATAGTCCATGTGGTGCTTGCTCATCCCTAGAAAAAAACAACAACAACACACACACACACACACACTGGTCAATAGCAAGAATTTCTTCATTAGGATTGCAGCTTATCAAACTCAACAGTTGCTGTCCCCTTTTTTATTCCATTCGCTCTGTGATAGCAAAATGTTACTATTTGCGAAGATCTGCTGTCTCGCCACAACAGATTGAACTTCAAAGCCTAACTAACAGGCATCATATGGAGTATATTTTGAAGGTACAAAAATATATGCCACTGCTGTGGCTGAAACGGCAGGGGTACTTTGAATAAACACTAGTGACAGCCAAGAATTTGTCAAGGGAGGAATATACTTTTCTCATCCCAGACTATTTCTGGTTTTGCTAAATCTAGTAACAGATAGCTATGTTGAAAGTTGGACACAGCCAAGGCTGTCATTCCAGATCTAGCCAAAGATGCGTAAGCAGATTTTTAGGCACTGCGTTGTAGGCGAGAATCTAACTAAAGTACTAAAAGTTCCTGTCAGTTAAGAGTCCTCACTCTCCTAATTCTCTATTGATAAGAGATGCCAGCAGCGTCTTTGATCTATGGCCATATACAGTTAATCCTTGATAATAATAAGAGAGAGAAAGCCACTAATTCAAATTAGCTCATTTGCCTACCTTGGGTTGGAAAAACTTGATTTTAAGAAATGTTTCCCTCCCACCAGTTCCACCTCCATTCTTTTTAACGATTCCTTGTTTTTGCCTTCAAAAGTTGCTAGCAGGTCACTTTTAGGAAATGTATTTTAATTTACTTGCAAATGAACTAAAAACCTGCAGAGGAACTGGGTTGTTTCAAAGCACAGTTCTGTGATCAAAAAGACTCAGTTCACGCTACAACAGCAGCAAGAATACTTATTGCAAGGTATTGGAAGACACAAGATTTACTCACCCTGGAAGAATGGCAGATGAAAGTGATGGACTATATGGAACTGGCGGAAATGACTGGCAGAATCCGAGACCAGGGAGAAGAGTTGGTGGAAGAAGATTGGAAGAAATTTAAAGATTATTTGCAGAAATACTGTAAAATTAATGAATGTTAAAATGATGTTGGATTGAAATTAAGCGGCCTTAGCAACAAGGTTAATAAGAATATGTAAAAATGGATTGATAATGGATGAAAGTATAAAGTTATAATATGTTGAGGTATTGAGTTAAGATAAAAGAAAGAGGGTAAGGATTTGCTGAATTAATCATGTGAACGGGAATACAAAAAAGGGAGGTGTGAGGAGGTCAGGGAAATAAGCAAATGAAATTCAAGATATGAAAAATTGATTTGTTTTTTAACTGTTTTTTATCTATTTTTTCTGTATTTTTTAATCTTTTTTTCCCTATGTATTTTTGCATTTTTTGTATTTTTTCTTTTGCCTTTTTCTGCTTTCTTTTTACTTTGTAATTTTCTTCTTTTTGTAAAACTTCAATAAATATCTTTTTTTTAAAAAAAGACTCAGTTCAACTCCTGGGCAATTTCCATTAAACAATAATGTCATTTCATTCTCATTGTTTCCTAGGCAAATGGAACAGGAGACGTCTCATTTCAAATTTGTAGAATTGACAGGAGAAGAGTTAAAAATCATCCTGCTCCCAGCTTGGTGGCCTTCACATTTTGCGGCTACAATTCCCATCAGTCCCATCCAGCATGGCCAATGGAAGAGATGATGCAAATTGAAGCTCAGAACCTCTGTGAAGGGGTCCAGATTCGAAAGGCTAGCTTAAGTAAAAGAAATCTGAATTAAAATTTCAATTGTGCATTACTTTAGAACAAGCACATTACAGTTCTACCAAATAGATGTCTTGGTTGACTTCTGTTGGTTGCCTTCCTTCCGGGCATCTGACTCTTGTCAGCCAGTTCATATGTCAACTGAGGTCTTCAAGTGGTGTGCTTCCTTTCCCTCACCATGCGGAAGTGGAGCCTCCATGGAAACTGTGGATCTTGTATAGATCTCGCTGTCCTCCATATATTTTTTTGAGCAAGAGAGGAGACAAAATCTCCATGAAATCAGAAGCTTGGTTGCTGCAGTCCTGGTTCATGCGCCACAATACATGTGTGGTAGAGGGGTGGAGGCATAATAATAATAGCCATTTATTATTTATACCACGCGCATTGGACTGGGTTTCCCCAGCCACTCTGGGCAGCTCCCAACAGAATATTAAAAACATGACAAAACATCAAATATTAAAAACTTCCCCAAACAGGGTTGCCTTCAGATGTCTTCTAAAAGTGAGATAGTTGTTTATTTCCTTGACATCTGATGGGAGGGTGTTCCACAGGGTGGATGCCACTACTGAGAAGGCCCTCTGCCTGGTTCCTTATAACCTCACTTCTCACAGTGAGGGAACCGCCAGAAGGCCCTCGGCGCTGGACCTCAGTGTCCAGGCTGAATGATGGGGGTAGAGAGGCTCCTTTAGGTATACTGAGCCAAGGCCATTTAAGGCTTTAAAGGTCAGCACCAACACTTTGAATTGTGCTCAGAAACGTACTGGGAGCCAATATAGGTCTTTCAGGACTGGTGTTATATGGTCCCGGCGACCATCCCAGTCACCAGTTTAGCTGCCACATTCTGGATTAATTGTTTCTGGGTCACCTTCAAATGTGTCCCCATGCAGAGCACATTGCAGTAGTCCAAGTGGGAGATAACTAGAGCATGCACCACTGGTGAGACAGCCTGTGGGCAGGTAGGTTCCCAACCTGCGTACCAGATGGAGCTGGTAGACAGCTGCCCTGGACACAGAATTGACCTGCGCCTCCATGGACAGTTGTGAGTCCAAAATGACTCTCAGGCTTACATTACATGAACGCCCTGTGAGAAGCATATGAGCAAAGCCAATGAAGTCAGACTCTCCAAACCCTGTCAAGCCCTTCATTGGTACTGGTCCTCACCAACCTCACATCACCAAAGCCATCTACTCCTTTATTTGTCACCAAACCCACCCACTCCCCTTGAACTTGCCAAGAACCCTCCCCTTGGATTTCACCAAACCTTCCCAGCTTGCTTTGGCTGCCTGCCCCCGCCTGCTTGACTGGGCTGCCCACCTGCCTGCTGCTATCTTTGGTTACTCCCTCCTCACCCTCCAATGCTGCTTCCTTCACCTTGTGTTAGCTTGAGTGCATATACACATTCCATCACCAGCGTGGACAAGTACAAATAGAGAGAAAAATCCTCTCTGTTTTCAGGAAGATTAAATCATCGCCCTGTGTGGACTGTTCTTTAGTTCCAGCCATTTCACAGTAATGCCCACATTTTATTAACACCCGGTAGTCTTCAGAGGATGCCTCCTATTTGCTGTTGGGATGAAATTGACCGTGGACGATAATACGGCTGCATGTTACATTTCGAAGAAGTGTTGGGTGTTTATGATTGCTAGACAAATTTGTCAAAAGCTATATGCAGACAGGAGCGGAAGCTTGTCAGTGCTCAGATTGCTTTTTCTCTTCACGTTCTTCACATCCAATGTTTCCAAAAGATTCACAGATGGTAGAGTTATATGCAAATGGCCTTGGAAAAATTCTCCACCATTTTTCTGGGCAGAGAAATGGGAGAGGGGATCGCTCAACAGTTTCTCAGTGGTGGGAATCACCATTCGCAATGGCAGTAGAATGGCTGCCTCTGCCCCCCCAACAGACAAAGTGAGTGAGTGTGTGTGTGTGTGTGTGTGTGTGTGTGTGCGTGCCTGCCTGCCTGCTCACATGTGCACACACAATGCTAAAGCAGCTCAGATAATACTTAGAAGTGAGATTCATTTCAATAATAGGCTATCGGAGTTCTCATTATCAATAGCTTGTGATGTTTCACAGACTTCAGACTTGCATTTAAGTCAGGTTACCTCTTTTTATCAAGTTTCCGTGGTTTGGGGACATTCCCCCCCTCCTTTTGCACTATTCCCCCCCCCCTCCTTAAGCCCACACTTTTTAAAACAACAATTCGGAAGAAAAGCAATGTGACGCCTGTTAGGGCAGCAGCAATTATGTGTCATTTGTCTCTTCGTTCACAGTTCTGCAATTCATGTATGTGCTCTACAAGCTTGTCTGATGACTGATTTTTATTCTTCTATTACAGTATGGATTTAAAAATTTTATTTAGTTGAAAGAGTGTATCTGCAAAATATGTGCATCCCTTTGCACTTTAATGAGTTTTCTCCCAGATGCTTCCAACAGCTTCTGTATTAGCAAGTTGAGGTATACAGAACAATCGGTATGGGAATTGTAGGAGCAGAATGTATGAAATGATGAACAAGTATTGGTATGTCCTATCTAAACAGAGGTGAAGCCTGGAGGCAATTTTTAAATGGAACAGGTCAATAAACCAACTACTGCTACTGAAGTTCTCCAGCCTGAGTGCCATCTTCTGAGTACTGTTCCTTTTAGATTACAGAAAGGTTATTCAAACTCACTATGTTAACATACTTGCCCTTACATTCAAATTATCACCAACAGAGTATAAGGCTAATACAGGATGCAGGCATGACATCAATTCTGCCTATTTGTGTCATCATACATCATACACGTGGGTGGCGCTGTGGGTAAAACCTCAGCGCCTAGGGCTTGCTGATCGCATGGTCGGCGGTTCGAATCCCCACGGCGGGGTGAGCTCCCGTCTTTCGGTCCCAGCTCCTACCCACCTAGCAGTTCGAAAGCACTCCTAAGTGCAAGTAGATAAATAGGTACAGCTTTATAGCGGGAAGGTAAACCGCGTTTCTGTGTGCTGCGCTGTTGCCGGCTCACCAGAGCAGCTTCGTCGCGCTGGCCACGTGACCCGGAAGTGTCTCCGGACAGTGCTGGCCCCCGGCCTCTTAAGTGAGATGGGCGCACAACCCTAGAGTAGGACACGACTGGCCCGTACGGGCAGGGGTACCTTTACCTTTACCTTTACACAAACAGATTACTAATGGAATTTAATGCAGTAAATTGAAATGTGCAGACTTTCCAGAAATGCAAAGGAATTGGCAAATCCACACAGTGAGAAGTTTCACCAGGTATCTCAAAGGCTGGTGGTGATTAGTAACTACAACACTCCCTCAATTGGCCACATATAGTAAAACTAGGGAAGTGAGAGCTGGACCATAAAGAAAGAATGGATGCTTTTGAATTATGGTGCTGGAGGAGACTCTTGAGAGTCCCGCGGACTGCAAGAAGAACAAACCTCTCCATTCTTAAGGAAATCAGCCCTGAGTGCTCACTGGAAGGACAGATCCTGAAGCTGAGGCTCCAATACTTTGGCCACCTCATGAGAAGAGAAGACTCCCTGGAAAAGACCCTGATGTTGGGAAAGATGGAGAGCACAAGGAGAAGGGGACGACAGAGGACGAGATAGTTGGACAGTGTTCTTGAAGCTACCAGCATGAGTTTGACCAAACTGTGGGAGGCAGTGGAAGACAGAAGTGCCTGGTGTGCTCTGGTCCATGGGGTCACGAAGAGTCAGACACGACTAAACGACTAAACAACAACAAAGTAAAACTAGACCATAAAATGAGCTAAAGTCCATTAGTCCTCTGGCCATTTTAAAGACACGTCGTTTTTTCTGCGAAAACCACTGTCCACACCCACTCATACCACGTTTCTCGCCGCAATCCTCCTGAAACCCCCAGCGCCTAACAATGACAAGTCTCACTGCCACCAAGTGAAACACCAGGAAGACTTTATATGACAGGTTCTCGTTTCAACCCTCAAATACACCCAATAAATCTAATAGAGGTTAAGCTATCACTGCCTACTTCAGTACAGTTGACGTCTCTGACAGGGCTGCCAACCTGAATGAAATATTGTGGGGGCCCAGGTAATCCTCGCCCCATGTGATCAATCACATGATGCAGTGCACTCACACCATTTGAATGGGGATGCCCATAAACTTTGTGGGGGCCCAGCCGCCTCAAATATTTTATTATGGGGGCTGTAGCCCCCACAGCCCTTAGGAGTTTGCTCCTATGATCTCTGACATTTTGCAGTGTAAGCAACAACCACTCCATGTGAAAATATGATAACTGCACTGTGCACCCACCCCGCTGCAAAGGGATTTGAGGTGCATATACATAGGGATGTAATAATATGCCCCAATCCATTCTGACATTCATTCACACTTTCATCCAGTATTTTCCATTACTCTGCACTTGGTTTATTTTGTACCACTCCCCCCCCCCCATTTTTCCACTTGCTAATGCAGAAAATACATAGGGTTTTTTAAAAAAATGTACATTGGACTGCACAACAAACATGCATACCTCAGTCATAAATATATGCTTGCAATGTATTACCTTCCCTGTGCATTACCTTGCCTGCGTATCTATTGACATATAATTGTGCACATGTTAAAACAAAAACACAGAGTTTGTTCTGTGATGCAGGCCAAACAGACAAACAGAAGGAAAGCCATTTGATGGTGATGATGATGATGATGATAATGATAATTTATTTTTTTTTTTTATAATATATTTATTAAAGTTTTCAAATAAAACATATATCAAATAAGCACTTATCGTTGTCCATTTAACATCTTTCAATTGTTACATGGGACTCCCCCACACCTCCCGCATACACTTACATCATTATTAAATTATTTTCAAGCAAATTATCATTTAACTCATCTTAATTAATAATCTTAATTTGGTTTGACATATAATTCGACTTTAAATCTATTTTAATGGTAGACAATTGTCTGCACTGGCATCCTATTCAGCACTCAGCCAGATTACAATATTTTTGTAAATAAGTCTTAAATTTCCTCCAGTCTTCTTCCATCCTTTCTTCTCCCTGGTCTCGAATTCTGCCGGTCATCTCGGCTAGTTGCATATAGTCCATCAGTTGCATCTGCCATTCTTCCACAGTGGGTAGCTCCTGAGTTTTCCAATTCTTGGCAATTAATATTCTTGCTGCTGTTGTTGCGTACAAAAAGAATGTTCTGTCCTCTTTTAACACACTCTGGCCGACAATACCCAGGAGAAAGGCCTCTGCTTTCTTAGTAAAGGTGTATTTAAACACCTTTTTTAATTCATTATATATTTTCTCCCAAAAGGCCTTCACTCTAGGGCAGGTCCACCAGAGGTGAAAAAATGTTCCTTCATTTTCCTTACACTTCCAACATTTGCTATCAGACGAATGGTATATTTTAGCCAGTTTGACAGGGGTCATGTACCATCTATACATCATTTTCATCACATTTTCCTTCAACGCATTACATGCAGTGAAGTTCAGCCCAGAGGTCCACAACCTTTCCCAATCTTCAAACATAATATTATACCCAATATCCTGCGCCCATTTTATCATTGTTGATTTTACCATTTCGTCATGTGTGTTCCATTTCAGCAGCAAGTTATACATTCTTGACAGTACCTTAGTCTTAGGTTCTAACAGTTCAGTTTCTAACTTTGACTTTTCCACTTGGAATCCTAACTTTTTGTCGTTTTTAAACACTTCTTTAATCTGAGCATAGTGTAACCAGTCTCGCACTTTGTCTCTCATCTTTTCTAAACTCTGCAATTTCCAGTTGTCACCATCCTTTTCTATTATCTCCCAATATTTTGGCCAATTGGCCTCCATATTGGCTCTTTTCCGAGCCTTAGCCTCCAGGGGTGACAGCCACCTCGGAGTTTTATTCTCCAGTAAGTCTTTATATTTTGTCCAGACATTAAAAACTGATTTTCTGACAATATGGTTCTTGAAGGCCTTATTTATCTTAGCTTTATCATACCATAAATATGCATGCCATCCAAACGCATTATTAAAACCTTCCAAATCCAAGACATCCGTATCTTCAAGAAGTAACCAATCTTTTAACCAGCAGAAAGCTGCAGCTTCATAATACAACTTTAAGTCTGGCAGGGCAAAGCCCCCTCTTTCTTTCGCATCTGTTAATATTTTAAATTTGATTCTGGGCTTTTTGCCCTGCCAGACAAATTTAGAGATATCTTTCTGCCACTTCCGGAAGCACTCTGTCTTGTCTACAATCTGCAGTGTCTGAAACAAAAATAACATTTTTGGCAATACATTCATCTTGATGGCAGCTATTCGGCCTAGCAATGAAAGTTTTAATCTTGACCAACTATCCAAGTCTCTCTTAATCTCTGACCAACATTTTTCATAATTATCTTTAAATAAACTCAGATTTTTTGCTGTTATGTTTACCCCTAGGTATTTAACTTTTTTAACCACATTTAGTTCTGTCTCTTTCTGAAGTTGTTCCAACTCAATATCTGTCATGTTTTTCCCCAGAACTTTAGTTTTTTGCTTATTTAACTTAAATCCTGCCACTCGACCAAAGTTTTGAATCAGTTGTAGTACTCTTTTCAAACTAGACTCCGGCTCCTGTAATGTCAGAACTAGGTCATCTGCAAAAGCTTTAAGTTTATATTGTTTCGCTCCGACCTGAATCCCTTCCACCAACCGGTCCCCCCTAATCATATTCAGGAGCACTTCCAGAACCGAAATAAACAGTAATGGGGAAATCGGGCAGCCTTGTCGTGTACCTTTTTCAATTTTAAACTCTTCTGTAACCACATTGTTAACTATCAGTTTAGCCTTTTGTTCTGAATATATTGCCTCAATCCCGTTCTCAAACCCCCGTCCCACTCCCATTTCTTTTAAGTTCCCCTTCATAAATTTCCAAGAAATGTTGTCAAAGGCTTTCTCCGCGTCTATAAAAATTAAAGCTGCTTTGGTGTTTATGTTTGTTTGTAAAAGTTCCAATATGTCTATAATGTTCCTTGTGTTAGTAAACATATGTCTGCCCGGGAGAAAGCCTGCCTGGTCTTTATGGATTATCTCACTTAAAACTTTCTTAAATCTTCGTGCCAAAACATCTGCAAATATTTTGTAATCCACATTTAAAAGGGAGATGGGACGGTAATTCTTAAGTTGTGTCTTTTCAGTTTCTGACTTTGGAATCAATGTGATAAATGCTTCTTTCCACGATTCAGGCGCCTTCTTCCCCTCCATTATTTCATTACTGACCTCCAACAAAGGTTGTATCAAATAATCCTTCAATGTCTTATAGTAGTTAGAGGTCAGTCCATCTGGCCCTGGTGATTTGCCCTGTTTCAGACTCAGGATGGCCTGTTCAATCTCTTGTTGTGTTATTTTGCCATTTAAAATTGTTCTGTTTTCTTCTGACAGCTTTGCTAATCCATTTCTCTCCAAAAATTGTGTAATCTCTATTTCATCTTGTGGCCCTTGAGTATATAACTTTTTAAAATACCTCTGGAAGCACTTTCTAATCTCTCCCGGGTTCTGAATGTTCCTTCCTTCAACCTCTAAGTTTGTTACTGTATTTAATCTTTGTCTCCTTTTCAACTGCCAAGCTAGCAGTTTCCCACATTTATTTGCCGATTCAAAAGTTTTTTGTTTCATTGTTTTAATCTTCCATTCTATTTCCTGATTTATCAGCTTGGAATATTGCGCCTGATAAAGTTTAATTTCTCTCAGAATCGGTTGGGACTTCGGGTTAGATCTTAACTTCTTCTCCAACTCTTTGATACTTTCCAGAATTTTATCTTTCTTTTCATTTTGCAGTCTTTTCTTTAAGGAATTCTGTTGGATCAAGAACCCTCTCATCACAGCTTTACTTGCATCCCAGATAGTTCTTTTTTCCACCGTAGTGTTCAAATTAATCTCAAAATAGTCCTTTAAGGTTTTTTGGGCCTTCTTTACAATTCTTTGATCTCTAAACAGGCCATCATTCATCTTCCATCTAAAGGAGCCGATTGGGATCAATGTCATATCCATTCTCAAGGCGTTATGGTCGGAGCATGTTTTGGGGCAGATTTCCACCTTCCTCACCTTAGGTGCCAGACTTCTAGTTATCCATATTTGGTCGATTCGTGTCCAAGTCAGTTGAGCTTCAGAAAAGAATGTTCCTTCTCTTCCCAAGGGGTTTCTAACTCTCCAGATGTCAACCCAGTCCATATTGTCAGTCATTTCAAAAAAGGTCTTAGGTAGTCTTCCCTCTTTAGTAATGTTCTGGTTCTGTGACTTATCCATATTTGTTGATACGACCCCATTCATGTCCCCCATCATGATGACGTTGTTGTGATCCAGATAGTCCAGCATGATCTCGTGCAACTTCTTATAAAAATCCGATTTTCCTTCATTTGGAGCATAAATTCCTAATATCAAAATTTTTTCTCCTTGATACTGTATTTCTATTGCGAGGATTCTTCCACTTTCGTCTTTAAAGAGAAATTTTGGTGAGAGGCTCTCTTTTGCATAGATCACTACACCTCTCTTTTTAACTGTATCCGATGATATAAATTCTTGACCAAGCCTTTTATTTATTAACACCTTTCTATGGAGCCTAATCACATGCGTTTCTTGTAAGCATATAATGTCCAATTGTTCCTTTTTTAAAATATGAAAAATTTTAGACCTTTTTTCGGGACTGTTACAGCCATTTATGTTCCAACTCAAAAGCTGCAGAGACATCCTGGATAGATCTGGTTATTCTTTCTGGGGTGGTACCTTGTTCTCCGGTCCTTGAGGATCCGAGGGGGCGGGCTCCCCTGGAGGTTCTGGCGCTGGCAATCCAAGTCCTTTGTGGAGGTCTTCTCCGTGTACTCCCAAAAACTTGTCTCTATCTTCCACTGTTTTGATTTTGATCTTTCTCCCTCTGTAGGTAAAGGATAATCCTTGTGGAAACTCCCACCTGAAGATAATTGCGTTGCTTCTCAACAGTCTTGCCAATTCCGTATAATTAGATCTAAGGTCCAGCAACTGCTTAGGAATGTCCTTGTAGATTTCAATTCTCTTGCCCAAGATGTCTAGTGACTTTTCGTAGTGCAGGCCCAAAATCTTGTCCCTTTCCTCCTTTGATCTCAATGTTATCAAACAATCTCTGGGCTTCTCTGTCCTTCTGACTCTGCCAAGCCTGAAAGCAGATGCAATTTTAAAGTCTTTTTCCTCTAACTCCCAAAACTTGGCAAATTCCTTAGTTAGAAATTCAATAAGATTATCTTCTTCCACCTCTGGTATTGACCGTATCCTCAAGTTGGTCTCCCTGTTTCGCAGTTCTGTCATCAAAAAGTAAATCTGATGTTCTCCAACTTGTTTGCTGAGTGGTCTTACTTCTTTCTCAAGTTCTTCCAATCTTTGACTAGTATCTTCAGCCAGTTTACGATTTTCACCTACAGCCTCCTTTAATTCTCCAATGGATTGGGCATTCTGTGCAACTTGTCCAGTCAGCTTATTCAAACTTTCTGTGTTCTGTTCAATTTTAGCTGTATGCAAATCAGCCTTCTTGTCCAGAGCCTCCAGTTTCTCCAAAATTTTCTCCAAGACAGAGCTACTTGTCCCTGAAGCCATATCTCCCAGGTGCAGCTCCTCTGTCTCACCCTCCCCTGCCTGTATTAGGGAGGCCGCCTCTATGTCTGGAGGCAAAGTGGAAGGCAAGGCCGGCACAGAAGATCTACGCTGTGAGGCTGCAGATAAAGTTAAAGTTGTTTGTTTAGTCCTTCCTCTTCTCCTTGCGCCACTCATTCCAAAGTTATCTGTAATCCAAGGTCAATCCAAGTTGTTCCCATGAGAAAGCAGAGTCTCAGATGCAATAGTCAAACAGAGGCCGGGAAAGGGAAAGTAAAACAAAGTCACTGCTGTAAGCCCAAAATCCTCTAGAGGGAGCTTAATACGTCTTCAGGGAAAAGATCAAATCCAAGTTAAACTTATAAATTTAAATCCATGTCTATCGCCTCCACAGTGTGTTATTTTTAGCAGAGTAAAACTTAAAGCAAAACAGTGTTTCTTACAGTGCCTTGACTGCAACAGTTTCAAAGTATCCAGTTCCAGCTCAGAATGTTTCAAAACCTGAATTCAATATATCCAAAGTTGCAAACTGGTGCTCATTCAGGCAGCTCCAGCACCAGAGATTCTTATTTATTTTATAATCCACTGGTACCACAGAAGAAGAATATCAGTGCATCCCACATATGACCAGCAAAAGTCAATAGCTCAAAGTCTTTCACTCAGAAAACTGCTTTAACAGGGTGCCAGCATTTAGTTAAAGCATAACTTTTTGTCTCCACTCCTCCTGCTCTTTGCTTAAAGTTCAGTATCGCGGGAGATGGGCTTCCTGCTTATTCTCACTCCGTTTTCAGCCAAATTTCAACTTTTTTTTAAAAAGTTTTAAAAGTTCCATAAAGTTCTCAAAAAGTTTCAGAAAGTTGACGAAAGTTTCAGAAAGTTTTCAATGTCCAAATTTACTCACGGGTTGTAGTTTCCAAAGTTCAGAAAAGTTGCAGGAAGAAAGGACAGCGCTGACCGGCAACAGCAATGCGGCTTCACTTCGCTGTTTGCGCAACGACCCACAGCGCCGCTACCCCCTCCGCGATCCGGAGCCCCTTACGGGGTCCCTTCAACGTTTTGGGGGCTGCTTCTGGCGCCCGCCGGGTCCCGAGACCACAGGCTATGATAATGATAATTTAATATTTATACAACACCCATCTGGCTGGGTTTCCCCAGCCACTCTGGACGGCTTACAGCACATTAAAAACTGTAAAACATTAGACATTAAAAGTTTCCCGATACAGGGTTGCCTTCAGATGTTTTCAGATAGTCCATTTTCAACAGATTCATCCAACATTCCCACCAACTAATGGAATTTTCCCTTTCTAGGGAGTATGTATTTATCCGTAGCAAGTCTCACGATGAATCAGAGGTCTAGAGACAAGCTTAGCTGAATATTTTAAGGTTTAAAATAGTCTGCCTGTTTGAGCTATATTCATGAAGATACAAAAGTTACTCACCCTGGCTTAGTGCCACTTCTTACTGAATTATTCATTTAACAATTAATGATACATATTGCTAGGTGGCTAACCTTTATCACTCACCATATGGAATGTAACCTTTGTGTTTGCGGTACGTTTCACTAAAGGAAAAGATTGGCAACCAATGGCCAGGGGGGCAGGGAATTCATTTTTGACAAGATGGTGTTGGAAGTCAAATAAACTGCCAATTCAAACGGGGAAGGATTAATGAGGGAGTATCAAAGGAGGGCTTAACTATAGGCATAAAAATATTCACTGGTATAATGTGAGATATATTGAACCCAAATTAAGGGGGGGAGGCTAATCCAGAGGAACACAATAACATGGATATGGATGCACAGCCACTGCAGTCCTGTGTATGCCTACTCAAAAGTAATCCCCACTGAGTTCAATACTCCCAGGGAACAGTTGCTGCCTGCATCTACTAAATATATGAAAAATATGGCATCCAAGTCAGTAAGAGTAAGAAAATATGCAAACAGCACAAATAAGGGGATTGTAAAAGTTGTCAAACTCCACAGTTGCCAAAAAAATAAAAATAAAAATTCTGTTCTATTCTCTGAAAATGTCGTGGGAAAATTCCACAATTTCTAAATTCATTGTCATTATTTCTGCACTACTCCACAACAAGCTACTCCATCAGTTTGTTTCAATATTTCTCCAGATTTTAGCATAGCAGGGAGCCACTGAAGCTTGTTACATCTACCTTATTCCACAGCTATAGCCAAAGTTCTTCTTAATGATGCATGAGATCCTATATACACATTTTACAGCTGCAGCAATAAAGGAGACATTCACAGTCCTCAAAAGCGAAATTCAAACTGTTCACTGAAACATAACAACTAGTGGATTAACATTTCAAAAATAAAGCAATGCAATGGGTTTTACTGCTACGTTTTACTGTTCCAACAACAAAGAGAGATGAAGAGGCCCTTTGCAGTCCTCTAATACAGAACTGAAAGTGGGGAAAATTCATAGAATCATAGAATTGTGGAGTTGGAAGGGACTCTGAGGATCATCTTGTCCAATCTCCTGCAATGCAGGAATTATGCAGCAGTCCCATATGGGAATCGAACCTGCAACCTTTGCAATATCAGCACCATGCTTTTACCAACCGAAGAAAGATGCCACATGTGATCGTCAGTCTTACTGAATCATTCTGCAGCTACTTGAATCATTCATCATGGGAAGTCAGAGGGAAAGTTAAACACTAATAAAAAAGGAACATTTAAATCAAAGATTCCCAAACTGTTGTCCAGGTACCCATCAGCTGAATTCATGTATTCCATGGAGTATTCCATATAAATTCTTCATAGTGTTTTAAAATTGTAGCTTTATTTTTATTTATTTTTTATAATGCATTGTGTTACAATTTGAATTCTATGGAACTGGAATTGTAATACAGTAAATACAACATAGGGACGTGGGTGGCGCTGTGGGTTAAACCGCAGAGCCTACGGCTTGCCGATCAGAAGGTCAGCGGTTTGAATCCCTAGACGGTGTGAGCTCCCATTCCTCGGTCCCTGCTCCTGCCAACCTAGCAGTTCAAAAGCACGTCAAAGTGCAAGTAGATAAATAGGTACCGCTCCAGCGGGAAGGTAAACGGCATTTCCGTGCGCTGCTCTGGTTTGCCAGAAGCGGCTTAGTCATGCTGGCCACATGACCCGGAAGCTGTACACCGGCTCCCTCGGCCAATAAAGCGAGATGAGCACCGCAACCCCAGAGTCGGTCACGACTGGACCTAATGGTCAGGGGACCCTTTACGTTTACCTTTAAATACAACATAAGAAATAAAAGAAACAATAAAAACCATACAGCACCTAGCACAGCATGTTATAATTGCTTACAACAAGCAGAATAATGATTAAATGGCCTAGCAAGATGAATTTTCAAGTGGTTGGGGGAGGGTTTAGGAACTGCTGATTTAGACCATTGGGGTGAGCTGTTTTAGGGACGATTGAAATGAATGCTATCCTGTCTCCTTTGCCAGCTGATAAGTTGGGGGCTTTTTGGTGATTATGGAATTGAGGGGTGTGAAGTGGAATGAGTAATCATGGCTTGCTTCTCCTTGCTGCTCCTGACCATGTGTTTGTTTTTAAAGATTCATCTGTTCTTCTTCCTCCAGCAGACAGAAAGCATTAATTCTACTTCAGTTCTCACTCTAAAGGCATCCATCTTGAAGCCCAGTCATAAGAAGGGCAATGATTCCTGCCTTCTCTCTGATGTCTTCTGTGGAGCAGAAGAAATGTGGCTATGTTCTTTCTCCTCAACATCACCAAATTTTGAGCAAAAAAAAGTTTCCGCACACAACAATTAGCAAAAGTGCACAGTTTAAACTGTACAGTCAGAAGGCTGAATGCTATGAAAGCTAAATGTCCACATTTATCCTGTTAAACTTGCAGGGACTGGTGTTAAGAGTAGAAGAAAAATCTGAGGTTTGGGACAAAAGGTAAAGGACTACTGGAGAGTTAAGTCCACTCAAAGGTAACTATGGGGTTGCGGCGCTCATCTAGCTTTTCAGGCCGAGGAAGCTGGCGTTTGTCCACAGACAGCTTTCTAGGTCATGTGGCCAGCATGACTCAATTGCTTCTGGGACTTCCGGGGTGGCGCCATCGGCAATGGCGGACTCCCTCTGAACTGGAGGGACTAGCTCCGCACGAAACGGGTCTTTTCCGCTGCGGCGAAGCGGGGACCCTTTTAGAAATCACAGGCGGATGAAGCCTGTGACCATGGGACTCGGCGGGCACCCTTAGCGCCCCCCCAACCCGCAAAGGAACCCATTAACGGGCTCCGAAACGAAGAGGGGGAAGTAGCGCGGTGCTGTGAGTCAGTTGCTTTTTCCATGGAGCGAAGCCGCATAGTCATTGCCGGAGAATGCTGCCTTTTTCCTGGGACAATTTGGCATCTAAAAGAATCACCCATGAGTACTTAAACCTTGAACAATTGGATTTTAAATAAGGACTGGCAAGTAGAGAGGAATTGGACTTAAAAATTTATTTCAATTTGGTACTGGAACGGGAAGGTCTAAACAGGAAGTCAGCCTTCCGCTTCTTTGTAGTCAGAATAAAGCAAAGACAACGTAAACTAGAGCTTAGAAAATCACTTCCAAAGGATTGGCTTTCATCATTTAAAATTGTTGAACCCCCCTTCGGTAGCAGGAGAAGAAGGGGGATCTTTTTTGGACTGTTTAAACCTGCAGAAGTGAGTTTAAAGTAAACTTTCCACCGTTCCGATCCTGGAGCGGGGTGTCAGGACTGACGTTTGAAGCTCATTGACCAGAGACAAATGTTTTTGACAGACAGCTAAAAGAAGAGTAACATAGTGATTCCACTGTTTCCTTTCACATTTTAAAGGAACAAATATTGACAGAATATCTCAAAAAAGAAACTTTGTTGCTATTGTCCTTAAAAGAAAGAACAAACAGAAGTTTTCCCCCTAGAGGGAGACTGTGAAACTGTAACTAATTCCAGGGAGCTTCCAGCTGCTACAGATTACAATCGTGGGAAAGGACTTGTGACCTTGCAGGACAATGTTTTCAGAAGCTCTGTTGTGTGCTCTTTGTAAAACAAATGCCCTTTTGGATCAGTTAAGTCAGAAGACGGATTTGATGATTAATGCGGCCAGAACTTTTGAACAGGTAGTGGGAAATTATATGGAGCCCACCCAGGAATTAAAACAGGAGTGTGCCATGACAGTACAGATGAGAGAAGAGGATGCTGCTGAATCTTGGGCGCCAGAAATGGAGGGAGTTGCGGCCCTGCAGGAATATGAGCCTTTGGATTCGACAAATGAACTTGGGAACAACCAGATTTGGAAAGATAAAGTTTGGATTGGCTTGGAAATGGGGGGTTGGATTGACCCCCCCCCATGCAGGGATGTTTGGACTTTCCGAGTCTGGCAATGGGCCATCAGATGTTTGGAGCTGTGGGGGCTCTTAATTTTGGAGGGAATCTGAAACATGTTTTTAAATACCACATGGAGTTTAGTCTGGACTATGGAAATGGGGCTGATATGTTGAAAAGGGTCAAAAACATTACCAAGCTGGAGTTCCTATGAGTGAAAGGAAAATATGAAGAAGAGCCACGGAAGGGACATGGAAGAGACTTGAGGGCTTTGGATATAAGGACACCAGGTTAATGCGCTAGACCAATGGGATAAAAAGGACTGACAAAACCCGGGACCAGAAGGAAGGGACGCTGGATGAAGATTGGATTGTTTTATTTCTTCTTTTTATCACTAGGATTGTTTTAAAAAATTGATGAATGTTTAGGAAAATGTTGAAATGAAATTACTTGGTTCTAGTAAAAATGTTTAAAGAATTAGGTAATAATGATATGGTTATGAGAAGTTGGTAAAAATAAGATTTAAGTTTTAAGTTTTAAGGTTTGCTATAAGATAAGATGAAAATAGATTAAGGTAAGGTAATGACGGAATATTATGAATCATGGAAAGGATTTGCTGCGATAATTATTAACCAGGATACAAGAAAGGGGAGGAGGAGGAGGTCAAAGAAAGAAGGTAAAGAAAGTTGAGAACTTGAGAATGATGGATTTATTTTTTTCTTTTTCTTTTTCTGTTTTGTCTTTTTTCTGTAATTTAAAAAAAATTCAATAAATATCATTTTAAAAAAAATCAATTGCTTCTGGAGCAACAGAACACTGTGACGGAAATCAGAGCGCACAGAAACACCATTTACCTTCCCTCTGCAGCAGTACCTATTTATCTACTTGCACTGGTGTGCTTTCGAACTGCTAGGTTGGCAGGAGCTGGGACAGAGTAACGGGAGCTCACCCTGTTGCGGGGGTTCAAACCGCCAATCTTCTGATCGGCAAGCCCAAGAGGCTCAGCAGTTTAGACCACAGCGCCACCCACATCCCAGTTCTCTCCCAGAAACCAACTGGAGCCCACCTGCTGGCCGTTCTGTCCCACCTGACAAACAGCTTCTGGGTTGTGCTTTGCTCTGTTACATGATATTTAAGATTGTGCCTATCAAGGTGAGCTTTCAGTTAGCTATTGCAGAAGATCAACTGAGGGTGCACATCTGCGCACTCTGGCTCAACAGCACACATAAACTGTTTTATGTGCTTCGAGAAACATTCTAAAGTTAACCATCAACAATGATAATGCCTCCAGGACGTGTGAATAGCTGTTAGTCTCAAATAATAAGGTTAGCAGGTATAGATTGGCAGGGAGTATTTAGCCAAATAAATATCTTGAATGTACTCATTTCCATTTGGAAGTATTGTAAGTAGAACTCTCATTCTAAAAGCTTTCCCTTTCCTCCCTTTCTTTGTTGCTTGTATGAAAGGAAAGCTTTTATGAAGAAGGTTATACTTTCAATATATCCACATTTAAATCCAATGATTTCTCATTAGCAGCGACACAGGACTTTTTGGTTTTAAAGCATTTGCTGTTGCTTGGCAGGGAGAGAAAAGGTTCGCTCCCTTAAAATAAAATAAAAAAATGCAAAAGCACTGCTGAAAGAAAAGAATGAAAGACATACATTTATCCATTCCAGAAGCATCAGTTTCTCTTTATTACTCTTTTATGCAGAATGTGAATGAGTTTCCACTAGAAACATGTTTTAAGTAAGCATCAGTAACCTTGGCCATCTCAATCTGTTGCTAAATACAGCAGGGGAAAATTCTCACATCTTAAAATTACATTTTCAGGGGATATTTATCAAATTAAATTAGCCCTCTAAAATGTCACATCTGCTGGAGAATTCTGTTGTTAGATTAGTTCTACAATTACATTTCCAGTGCACTGGAAATGTGTGACACTTCAGTTCTCCAAATAACAGTTTTGTTCTATAGCCAAGCTGTTAAATTATTCTTTTTTAAAACAAGATTCCTGTGGTTTTTTTTATAAGCACTTCTTTATTAGGATTGAGTGAGTGAATTAATATATATACATATACGTATTTGGCCAAATGCCCTCTGTAAATCTGTTTCTTTGCCTTGGTTATGTTTCCAAGAGTTAGGCTAACAAGTTACTCACACTTTCTGTTGACCCCTAGAGACATCTCAGTTACCTACAAAAAACAACTAGTACAGTGGTACCTCGGGTTAAGTACTTAATTCGTTCCAGAGGTCCGTTCTTAACCTGAAACTGTTCTTAACCTGAAGCACCACTTTAGCTAATGGGGCCTCCTGTTGCTGCCGTGCCGCCAGAGCACAATTTCTGTTCTCATCCTGAAGCAAAGTTCTTAACCCGAGGTACTATTTCTGGGTTAGCGGAGTCTGTAACCTGAAGCATATGTAACCTGAAGCGTATGTAACCCGAGGTACCACTGTACGGTGATCCTTATCTTCCCACTGTAAGAAATATAAAGCCCTGTGCATTCAAATGATTCCTTCTTCTTCTTCTTCTTCTTCTTCTTCTTCTTCTTCTTCTTCTTCTTCTCTTCTTCTTCTTCTTCTTCTTCTTCTTCTTCTTCTTCTTCTTCTTCTTCTTCCTCTTAACAAAGGTTTAGCCCTATCTGGTGTTCCATTTCCTTACAGCTAAATTCGTATCTGAGGGAGAGCTGCCACTTCCACATTCAGATACCTTCAAAGAGCCAAGCCCAGTCCTTTCATCAGCTGATTGATTGCAGCCCATTATCACATGTCACTCCAGGAGCGCCTCTTGATTTAATGCCAATATTCCAGGTAAAGGAGGGACCAAGCACAAATCATGCTGGAGACAGAGGCTCATCTATGGGAGGGACACACTCCCAGGTCACACCCGTTCTGCCTTTCAAGTTGGCAGACACGGGCTTGAGCAGCACAACGGATGCAGCAAACACCCCAGACCCCACTGGGGAACATTGCCAGGATTTTTGCCCATTAATCCTGGCTTTCCCTTGCCTGAACCTCTCCCTTCTACCTGTGGAGGGCAGAGGGGAGTGATTGCCATTCATTTGTGACATGACCAGAAACCTTGACACTTCAGTTTGACCCATCTACACTAGTCTATAGGTGAAGGTCTGATGCAGGGAGGTTCTGCTAAAGGTTCCCTTTCTATGGAGGCGCAAGTTACAGCAACAGCCAAGGCGACATTTTTCCACCTTCGCCGCATCAAGCAGTTGGTCCCTTACCTTTCCCGCCCCGATCTGGCCACAGTGATCCATGTGACGGTCATCTCCAGGCTTGACTACTGTAATTCGCTCTACGCGGGGCTGCCCTTGAAGCTGTCCCGGAAACTCCAGCGGGTGCAGAATGCTGCAGCGAGGCTCCTCATGGGGTCTGTGCCATGGGAGCATATTCATCCAGTGCATTTCAAGCTGCACTGGCTCCCGGTGGAGTACAGGGTCAGATTTAAGGTGCTGCTTTTGACCTTTAAAGCCCTTCACGGCCTAGGACCCTCGTACCTACGGGACCGCCTCTCCTGGTATGCCCCACGGAGAGCCTCAAGGTCCATAAATAGCAACACCCTAGTGGTCCCGGGCCCTAAGGAGGTTAGATTAGCTTCAACCAGAGCCAGGGCCTTTTCAACTCTGGCTCCGGCCTGGTGGAACAATCTGCCTCATGAGACCAAGGCCCTGCAGGATCTGATTTCTTTCCGCAGGGCCTGTAAGACAGAGTTGTTCTGGGTGGCCTTTGGCTTGGAGCCAATTTGATTCCCTCCCTCTCTTTCTTTTTTCTTTTCCTTCTCCCCCTGCGATGAGGCTACATTTTAATATTTTAATGTTTCAATATTTTAATGTTGTATTTTAATTTTGTTTTTAAGTTGTAATCATTCAACTTGTTTTTATTATTGCTTGTAAGCTGCTCTGAGCCCGGCCTTGGCTGGGGAGGGCGGGGTATAAATAAAAATTATTATTATTATTATTATTATTAATAGTAGAGTCTCTCTACTCAGTTTAGAACTCTCATTGTCTAGGTTCTAAATCATGGAAAGGGTTCTAAATCATGGAATGGGTTCTAAATCATGAGAAGGGACCCTCCACCAGAGGGGGGCTCTGCACTTCAGACCTTTGCCTTTAAGTCATGGAACCAACAGGCCAAAGGTGATGTGCTGGGGGGGGGGGCGGACGGGATTGAGCTTGGCAACACTCTTCTCTTCATGAGAGTTTTCATGAGCAAATGGAACAGCCAAAGATAGCTTCTATCACGTTGCTGTTGTTGTTGATGATGATGATTTCATAAATGAATCGCTTCCAATTAGGCATCCCAAAGCAATTTACATCATAATTAAAGTCATATACCCCCCCCACACACACACACACCAAGGAATTACATGGTTGCTTCTCATGTAAATGTTGCCAAATACATAGGGAGGGTGAATAATGTAATGTAAAGCAACCATATATTACAATATATGTAGTCTTGGGTTGCTTCCACACAATTACCAATTTTGTGCCTGCATGTCTCCATTTACCCTGACAAAGTACTATTAAGGCTTTGAGATGCTATTGTTTCTTTAATTTAAAGCTTCCTTTTTCAAAGTTCCACACATTTTACACATTCCTGTGAGGAGATTTCACCCCTCCCATATCCAAGAATCTGCTGATGTTCTCTGCTGATTCTCCAGAGAGGAGGGGGCGGTTTCTGCTCTCTACTTATTCCGCTCCAGCCTCACATCAAAGAGAGAGAGAGACTGAGTGTTAGAGAGAGATCGTGTGTATAGATAAGGTTGCTGCTAAGAGCAGCTGCAGACACTCAGTGCAGTTCAGCATTTTCGTTTAGACCTCATTTAGCTCTGTATATAGTTGTGTATTATATTTTTTTTTTTTTATAATATATTTATTAAAGTTTTCAAATAAAACATATATCAAATAAGCACTTATCGTTGTCCATTTAACATCTTTCAATTGTTACATGGGACTCCCCCACACCTCCCGCATACACTTACATCATTATTAAATTATTTTCAAGCAAATTATCATTTAACTCATCTTAATTAATAATCTTAATTTGGTTTGACATATAATTCGACTTTAAATCTATTTTAATGGTAGACAATTGTCTGCACTGGCATCCTATTCAGCACTCAGCCAGATTACAATATTTTTGTAAATAAGTCTTAAATTTCCTCCAGTCTTCTTCCATCCTTTCTTCTCCCTGGTCTCGAATTCTGCCGGTCATCTCGGCTAATTGCATATAGTCCATCAGTTGCATCTGCCATTCTTCCACAGTGGGTAGCTTCCGGAGGCGGCGCGACCGGTAATGGCTGCCTTCTCCGAGTAAGGAGAAGGGAGCTCCGCTGTAAACGGGTCGTCCGCTACGGCGAAGCGGAGACCCATCCAGGAAAACCACAGGTGGCAGAAGCCTGTGGTCTTGGGACCCGGCGGGCGCCAGAAGCAGCCCCCAAAACGTTGAAGGGACCCCGTAAGGGGCTCCGGATCGCGGAGGGGGTAGCGGCGCTGTGGGTCGTTGCGCAAACAGCGAAGTGAAGCCGCATTGCTGTTGCCGGTCAGCGCTGTCCTTTCTTCCTGCAACTTTTCTGAACTTTGGAAACTACAACCCGTGAGTAAATTTGGACATTGAAAACTTTCTGAAACTTTCGTCAATTTTCTGAAACTTTTTGAGAACTTTATGGAACTTTTAAAACTTTTTAAAAAAAAGTTGAAATTTGGCTGAAAACGGAGTGAGAATAAGCAGGAAGCCCATCTCCCGCGATACTGAACTTTAAGCAAAGAGCAGGAGGAGTGGAGACAAAAAGTTATGCTTTAACTAAATGCTGGCACCCTGTTAAAGCAGTTTTCTGAGTGAAAGACTTTGAGCTATTGACTTTTGCTGGTCATATGTGGGATGCACTGATATTCTTCTTCTGTGGTACCAGTGGATTATAAAATAAATAAGAATCTCTGGTGCTGGAGCTGCCTGAATGAGCACCAGTTTGCAACTTTGGATATATTGAATTCAGGTTTTGAAACATTCTGAGCTGGAACTGGATACTTTGAAACTGTTGCAGTCAAGGCACTGTAAGAAACACTGTTTTGCTTGAAGTTTTACTCTGCTAAAAATAACACACTGTGGAGGCGATAGACATGGATTTAAATTTATAAGTTTAACTTGGATTTGATCTTTTCCCTGAAGACGTATTAAGCTCCCTCTAGAGGATTTTGGGCTTACAGCAGTGACTTTGTTTTACTTTCCCTTTCCCGGCCTCTGTTTGACTATTGCATCTGGGATTCTGCTTTCTCATGGGAACAACTTGGATTGACCTTGGATTACAGATAACTTTGGAATGAGTGGCGCAAGGAGAAGAGGAAGGACTAAACAAACAACTTTAACTTTATCTGCAGCCTCACAGCGTAGATCTTCTGTGCCGGCCTTGCCTTCCACTTTGCCTCCAGACATAGAGGCGGCCTCCCTAATACAGGCAGGGGAGGGTGAGACAGAGGAGCTGCACCTGGGAGATATGGCTTCAGGGACAAGTAGCTCTGTCTTGGAGAAAATTTTGGAGAAACTGGAGGCTCTGGACAAGAAGGCTGATTTGCATACAGCTAAAATTGAACAGAACACAGAAAGTTTGAATAAGCTGACTGGACAAGTTGCACAGAATGCCCAATCCATTGGAGAATTAAAGGAGGCTGTAGGTGAAAATCGTAAACTGGCTGAAGATACTAGTCAAAGATTGGAAGAACTTGAGAAAGAAGTAAGACCACTCAGCAAACAAGTTGGAGAACATCAGATTTACTTTTTGATGACAGAACTGCGAAACAGGGAGACCAACTTGAGGATACGGTCAATACCAGAGGTGGAAGAAGATAATCTTATTGAATTTCTAACTAAGGAATTTGCCAAGTTTTGGGAGTTAGAGGAAAAAGACTTTAAAATTGCATCTGCTTTCAGGCTTGGCAGAGTCAGAAGGACAGAGAAGCCCAGAGATTGTTTGATATCATTGAGATCAAAGGAGGAAAGGGACAAGATTTTGGGCCTGCACTACGAAAAGTCACTAGACATCTTGGGCAAGAGAATTGAAATCTACAAGGACATTCCTAAGCAGTTGCTGGACCTTAGATCTAATTACACGGAATTGGCAAGACTGTTGAGAAGCAACGCAATTATCTTCAGGTGGGAGTTTCCACAAGGATTATCCTTTACCTACAGAGGGAGAAAGATCAAAATCAAAACAGTGGAAGATAAAGACAAGTTTTTGGGAGCACACGGAGAAGACCTCCACAAAGGACTTGGATTGCCAGCGCCAGAACCTCCAGGGGAGCCCGCCCCCTCGGATCCTCAAGGACCGGAGAACAAGGTACCACCCCAGAAAGAATAACCAGATCTATCCAGGATGTCTCTGCAGCTTTTGAGTTGGAACATAAATGGCTGTAACAGTCCCGAAAAAAGGTCTAAAATTTTTCATATTTTAAAAAAGGAACAATTGGACATTATATGCTTACAAGAAACGCATGTGATTAGGCTCCATAGAAAGGTGTTAATAAATAAAAGGCTTGGTCAAGAATTTATATCATCGGATACAGTTAAAAAGAGAGGTGTAGTGATCTATGCAAAAGAGAGCCTTTCACCAAAATTTCTCTTTAAAGACGAAAGTGGAAGAATCCTCGCAATAGAAATACAGTATCAAGGAGAAAAAATTTTGATATTAGGAATTTATGCTCCAAATGAAGGAAAATCGGATTTTTATAAGAAGTTGCACGAGATCATGCTGGACTATCTGGATTACAACAACGTCATCATGATGGGGGACATGAATGGGGTCGTATCAACAAATATGGATAAGTCACAGAACCAGAACATTACTAAAGAGGGAAGACTACCTAAGACCTTTTTTGAAATGACTGACAATATGGACTGGGTTGACATCTGGAGAGTTAGAAACCCCTTGGGAAGAGAAGGAACATTCTTTTCTGAAGCTCAACTGACTTGGACACGAATCGACCAAATATGGATAACTAGAAGTCTGGCACCTAAGGTGAGGAAGGTGGAAATCTGCCCCAAAACATGCTCCGACCATAACGCCTTGAGAATGGATATGACATTGATCCCAATCGGCTCCTTTAGATGGAAGATGAATGATGGCCTGTTTAGAGATCAAAGAATTGTAAAGAAGGCCCAAAAAACCTTAAAGGACTATTTTGAGATTAATTTGAACACTACGGTGGAAAAAAGAACTATCTGGGATGCAAGTAAAGCTGTGATGAGAGGGTTCTTGATCCAACAGAATTCCTTAAAGAAAAGACTGCAAAATGAAAAGAAAGATAAAATTCTGGAAAGTATCAAAGAGTTGGAGAAGAAGTTAAGATCAAACCCGAAGTCCCAACCGATTCTGAGAGAAATTAAACTTTATCAGGCGCAATATTCCAAGCTGATAAATCAGGAAATAGAATGGAAGATTAAAACAATGAAACAAAAAACTATAGTTGTGTATTATAGTTGTAGATAGAATAAAGAATATATTCTACAGAGCTGCTCTCCGAGTCGTTTATGCTCTGCTATACTCTGCTATACTCTGCTGTGCAACGACTGTCGTCTTGTGGAAGTGAATCCGGTGCTCACAACTCTAAGCTGTGAGTCCACAGCACTTTGACCTGTTCCTGTGCAGAAGGTGGTCTCTGGAAGTGCTACCCAGCTCGCCTAGCCCAGTCGGGGCTGAAGTGGATGAGTCCAGTTCGTGGCACTGGCTCAAGGGCGATGCTGACATCCTGTTCAATGTGGCTATGTAAATATAGAGGGAACCTGGTTGGTTTCATAAAATTTCCCTCCTGCACGAAGTCGGCAAGACCCTGGGGAAATGGAGTCTCTGTTGGGCCTTCCTAACCACCTGGGTTGTATTGATTTTCCAAGTGAGGTCTTCACTAAGGTAAACTCCCAGGAATTTAAAGGAAGAGACTCTCTCCATACAGCCCCCCCCTCCCTATATACAACGAGGCTAGTTCCCCTCTCTTCCTCCAAAAGTCCAACACCACCTCCTTTGTCTTGCTGATATTTAGGTGCAAGTTGTTCTCTAGGCACAATGTGGAGACTTTTTGAACCTCCTCCCTATACGCTGATTCATCTCCACCTGTAATTAGACCCATTATGTTTTTTTAAAAAAAATATTTTTTATTAACTGGCCAATCACATCAAATTAAATCACATCACATAAATTCCAAATTACAAAGCCAAATTTTTAAATTTTGTTGGGGGAACCCATACTTCAAGATCCAAAGGGGGATTCAGATCATCTTCTTATTACTGCGTTAATGTCCAAATCAGTCCCAATCAGTCCAAACAAAATTCATAATTCTATCCAGTCTTATCTTGGTGTTTCCACATCATATCTTGTTCATATAATTTCTATTTTTCCTTTACGATCTCTTCTGTTAGTCTCCTTAAGCCGATAAGCAAAATAATAATCCTGTGTGGATTTCCCGTTCCTCCACTAAGTCCAGATGGTTTCCATATATCTCCTTCGTAGATAACATCGCTCTTTCCATCATAAATTTGGCATTTGTCGCTCTTAAGTCCCACTGAGAAGTTGATCCACGATATGTAAACAACTCTATTTCTCTCTTTCTCCTCCCAGACCCAAGAGCTCCAACAATGCCTCCCAAAATGGCGACGGCATTTTTAACTGCGTCATTCCAAAACTCTTAGCTTTCCAGCTTCATCTTGAAACATTGCTTTGGTTCGAAAGTTTATCTCCACACAGCCTTAAATCCACAGCTTAAGTCCTTAGTTTCTGACTCATTAGGGGAGGGGATTCTTGTTAAATCACATAAGAAAAAGGAAGGCAGGTTTTTTTCCCCTCCCCCCTCAGTCATACCGTATCTTGACGTATCTTCTCATATTTTATTCTTGTCTTGTTATCAGAGATCTCTTCTGTCAGCAGTCTTTACTCCCCTTTTCCCTTGAAGCATGTGCAATTTATCTCGTCCAAATTGTTTCTTTTGAAGATGCTTGCAACTAGCGGCGCGAATCAGGGACGGCGTCCAGGAGTGCCAGAATCCCACAGGAGGGCTTTGTGCCTAGTGCCCCCACCCCCACAAATTCAGGGGTGGTATAGGGCACAGCAGGCAAGGGCCGTCCCCCCCCACAATCCTGGGGGGGTTAAGGAGGCTAATTACCCCCATCATAGCCTCCAAATTACCTCGTGTGGGTCGGAGAGATGTTATTGTCAGCCATCTTCCGATGCGCCACCTAGTGGCCCCCCGTAATTAGACCCATTATGGTGGTATCATCTGCAAACTTAATAATTGCAGTGGATGGATCAGATGAAATACAGTCATATGTATACAACGAGTACAAGTAGGGACTCAGCACGCATCCCTGTGGGGTGCCAGTGCTGAGCTTCAGGGAGGTAGATGTAACAAGCCCAATCCTCACTATTTGTGTGCGATCCCTCAGAAAGCCTTTAATCCAATCACAGATGGTAGGGGAATCGTATCGTATAATGTCTATGCGATATACTCCGCCCACCTTCTAGTACTTGTCTTTGCCTTTGGCACATATCTTATGTAGAGACAATGGATTCTGAAGGAAAATAGAACACAATAAAATGGAAGGCATTGCTGTTTTATCATATTTGCCCCTTCTTGTCCTTGCCCCTTTCAGATCTGTTTGTCAAGACAAAAACCCCTCTAGAGAGCAGGAATACAGAACAGTTTTTATGGTAGCTTATAAATCATGTAATGTGGGGAGTTAGACTGTGTGAGCATGAGGTTGGGTAGTTTCAAATTATTGAAACTAGAGATAAATTTTATGTTTCATTTAGACATTTATAATGTCTAATTTGTTGGCTTTGCTATAAAGCAATATATCTATCTATCTGCATATCTATATATAAAAAGGCTATGCTATAGCCTTTTGTACTCTCCTGCCTTGATAGCCTTGAAGCTGACATACATTGTCTCATTTGTAAAACTGTCAACATTTTACCAGGTCACTTATGGGTCTCCCAGGATGTAACCGAAAACATAATTCCATTTAAATAAGACTCTTGTGGAAGACAAAGCTTTAAAATATCTTAATGAGACCTAGGCTCTTGTCTCAATATGTCTTGTGCTTTCAAATGTAACATCTCAATTTACAGTTCTGATCTCTAACTAGTAAAAAAAACCCTGACAACTAATAAATATGCCTTTTGTTTAAGGGCAGTATGAATTAATTTTTAAAATTCAGAACAGGCTTTTTTATTATTTATTTTTCAGCATGATGGTTCAGCAGCCCCTCTCTGCTTAGTCCACCTGTAGGTCTGCACCATCTTGGACTTACTGAATTCAATGAAATGAAGTTGACTCTAGAAGCTGCAGGGTGAGTCAGTGTGATGATCTAATATTTTATTTTTTTATAATTACATTTATACCCCAGCTTTCCTCCAAGTAGTTCAGGCCAGTTTACACAGTTCTCCCTTCCCCATTTTGCCCTTGCACCAACCCTGTGAGGTAGACTAGGGTGGGAGACTGTGATTGGCCCAAGTTCACTCAGTGAGTTCCATGGCTGAGTGGAGATTTGAACCCTGGTCTCCTAGCACCTACCCCAACACCCTAACCACTACATCACATTGTCTCACATGGCCCCATGGTGAGACAATGAGACACACACACCCCATGCTGGTTTATTGTCTTCTTTTCAAAATAATTGTATGTTGAGTGCCCTTGACATCAGAAGGGGGTTACAAGCATGACCTCTCTACAGTCTATACTTGTATTAGACCTACATCTGAGTATTGCATGCAAAGGTATAATATGTAACTTTCACACATTACACAATTGACTTCAGTTGGTGAGGCAAATTTTGGTCAGTTTTCCTTTCCCTCCACATGTGACAACATTTTTATGATTTAAGACGTGGTCAATTTAAACCTGACAGAAAAATATATTCCTCTTTTTATCCTTGTTTTTAATAAGCTGCTCAGCAGCCTCAATAGAGAAATATATTCATAATCATTATCATTCCTGACACGAATCTTTTTTGAAACATTTTTTTATTCAAATGGCTACATGGTAGCACATAAGCCATGAATAATCTCTGCTGAGCAGCAATGTGCTTTACAGTCTTTGGAATTTTTGCAAAAGTGGACTTAAATCTCTCTGGAAATGATAGGAACTGTATGCTATAAATTCCTCTAATGCCGGAGCTATAATTTTTACTTTACGAAGCCTGCTCCTACCTTTGCTTTACAGCTGACTCCAGCTGCACTCATTCTTTACCATTTTCACATATTACTTGCATTCAGAAGGTGAAAGACTTTGATGCTTTCTTAATATGCACAGCAGCTGAAAATCACTACAAAGAGAGGGTTATTAGAAAGGGTTTGAGGAGTCACAGTTCACCTGAAGCTGAAACACTGTCCATTCTAACCATGTGCATGATGAGCAAACATAAGAAAGAATTTGTGAGAAACAATCTTGAACTATGGTACAGTGGTACCTTGGTTCTCAAACATAATCCGTTCCGGAAGTCCGTTCCAAAACCAAAGCTTTCCAAAACCAAGGCTCGCATTCCCATAGAAAGTAATGCAAAACAGATTAATCCATTCCAGACTTTTTTAAAACAACCCCTAAAGCAGCAATTTAATGTGAATTTTACTATCTAATGAGACCATTGATCCAGAAAATGAAAGCAATAATTAATGTACTGTACTATAAAATGAATTAGACAGTATTGTATTTTTTTTTTATAATATTTTTATTTTTTCCATATAAACACAACACAACAAACATAAACATACAAAGACAAAAACAGAACAAAAAACATGTATCATTTCATATCCTAATTTCATATACCTTTCTTCCCCGACTTCCTCATGCCTCCCCTTTCTGTATTCCAAATTCTTATCGATTGTTCAGCAAATCTTCCCTTATTTTAATTTAAATTTAGACTATTCTTCCTTATTCTCCTTGTCTTAACCATTGCTAATAGTAACCATTTACTTTCCAGTCCAACATCATTCTAACTTTCATTAACTTTGTAATATTTCTTTAAATAGTCCTTGAATTTTTTCCATTCTTCTTGCGCTGCCTCTCTTCCCTGGTTTCGGATTCTGCTCGTCATTTCTGCCAAACCCATGTAGTCTATCACCTTCATCTGCCATTCTTAGACAGTATTGTAAATGATAAAAAATAAAATAATTTTTTTCCTTACCTGCACTGATGATAGTCATTGTTTGGATGGGGGGATTTTATCCATTTCCACAGTCACACAATCAGTCAATCCATCAGTAGCTGAACTGGTTTCCACACAGTCACAAAAATAAATTAACTGAAAAAGCCTCAAGAACAAAAGCGCAAAATATATAGCAGAAACAAAAGCACCGAACTTAATCTGTTCAGCAAGTCCCTTTGACTTTCAAAATACTTGAAAACCAAGGCACAGCTTCTGATTGGTCCAGGCGCCCCTGAAAAAATAGCCAACAGCTGCATCAGGTGTTCATCTTTCAGAAAACTTTTGAAAACTGGAACACTTACTTCTGGGTTCTCGATGTTTGGGAACCAAAGTGTTTGAGAACCAAGGGACCACTGTATATTAATCTTTCCAAGATTCTGACAGATTTCCCCCATATTCGGTCATACTCTCACATAACCGTGACACAGAACCTGTTACAGAGCTGAACAGGAAGGAGCTCACAATGGCTACCCCTACGTTATCTACTAGAGTGGGTGATTCTGTCAATTTTGGTTTTTCTCAGTTCCTTATTTTCCCAGTCTTTCATTTTCCACATTTCTGCATCAGTGTCCAGATTCTTTTAAAGTCCTCCTGAAAATTCATTAGCATTTTAGTGCAAAGTTCTAATACACATTTTGTATGCAAATTTGCCTGATATGCATGTTTAAAAAACAATATCCTCCTATATAATGCATTTTGAATAGTGTTTTCACTAATACATGTATATTTATGCACACTTGCCCTAGCATACAATTTTTTTTGTACATATTCGGTTGGAGAACTGCATTGCAAAATTCAGAGAAGTGTGAATATTGAAGGAGTTCATGCATTGTTTCAGAAAGTGAAAATTAAGGAGGTTCGCCTTTAAATGTGAACTGATTTGAGTTTCCCTCCACCTCTAGTTCTATGGGACAAGGTAAAGAGACAGGAAACCAAGAAACAGATCTGCTTAAGATGTAGCAGGTAACAGTAAAGGGCTGCAATAAAATATTTAGAAGTTGCTTATGAAAATTATTTTGAAGGGCGGTGCATCTAAAATTAAATGGGCATCAGAGCTTGGTATTCTAGTAATGGAGGAAGGTTGGGAAGTGGTTTATGATTCTGATAGATAATTTCCCCTGACACTGAACAGGGGAAAAATACAATATAAAATTGTGTATAGATTATTGGTGTCTTACACTGCCAAGATGGAATAGGGTTTATAAAATGACTGAGTTAAAGTACTGAAAATGTCAGCTAATGCATACCGATTTTATGCATGTGTGTGGCTATTTTCCCTTTGTTGTGGGCAAAAAATAAGTTTGGAGGTTTTATTTTTCTAGTAATTCAAATCAAGCTGAAAAATGAACTTTTGTGATTTTCGTTCATTGAAAAAAAAAGTGAGCAAAATGCCCCTGCTGCAGATGTTAAGATTGTGATTACAGTGGTTCTGCAATGTCTCCATTGACAAATGTTTTGGAACCCAAACACTGAAAACCCAGAAGTAAATGCTTCAAATGCTTCCATTTTCGAACGCGCTTCGGAAGTCGGATGGCTTCCACTGCGTGTTTTTCAATTTTCTCAATTGAATTTGCAGACAGCCCTTTGCACCTCGGTTTTCAAACGTTTTGGAACTCGGTCTTCCGGAGCGGATTACGTTCAAGAACCAAGGTACCATTGTAACTAATTCTAATGTCCTATCATTACATTGCTGCACTCTGCCCTTGGGATCTTAGGATGAAGTGCAGGTAAGAAAACTAATAAATGATCATGTCCCCATTTCTGCTTGCCATGTTCCCTGAAAAACTTGAGCTAAGTCCGCTTCCTTATATTTTCTGTAGATTTTATATTTGGGGATCAGAGAGCCCCACAGATTATCTCACTATTGTGTACTGAGTCATTTCTTTCTCTTTTTTAATTTGGTAAAAAAAGAGGAGGTGCCAGTACTTCTTCTTCTTGTTGTTTAGTCGTTTAGTCGTGTCCGACTCTTCATGACCCCATGGACCAGAGCACACCAGGCACTTCTGTCTTCCACTGCCTCCCGCAGTTTGGTCAAACTCATGCTGGTAACTTTGAGAACACTATCCAACCATCTCGTCCTCTGTCATCCCCTTCTCCTTGTGCCCTCCATCTTTCCCAACATAAGGGTCTTTTCCAGGGAGTCTTCTCTTCTCATGAGGTGGCCAAAGTATTGGAGCCTCAGCTTCACGATCTGTCCTTCCAGTGAGCACTCTGGGCTGATTTCCTTATGAATGGATAGGTTTGATCTTCTTGCAGTCCATGGGACTCTCAGGAGTCTCCTCCAGCACCATAATTCAAAAGCATCAATTCTTAGGTGATCAGCTTTCTTTATGGTCCAGCTCTCACTTCCATACATCACTACTGCGAAAACCATGGCTTTTACTATACGGACCTTTGTTGGCAAAGGTGCCAGTACTTACGTATTGCTAAAAATGCAGTGGGTGCCAAGCGTGCTTTGGCAAAACAACTTTACTTCATGTGAAATGTCATGTTAGTGTTTGGGAGAGGGGTGCTACACATGGCACAGAAAAGCAGATAGCAGCAACAAGAAATAACATTGTCACGGTGTTGTTTGGTATGAGGTGTTCAGTGCAATGAATGCCAGAGACACATAATGCTTAACTGGAAATGTATTTATCAATTGAATACGGACAGTAATATGAAGGCTTTTACAAAGTAAAAGTATTACACTCACCTGAAAAAGAAAAATACCATGTTTAGTTGAAGGTGGAACAAAGCAGGCAAAAATAAATATATCATTAAATCAACCTTCCAGAACTGGGATTGAATGAAGATGAAATGAACCAAAAAAGGGACTTCCGGGTTAGCGCCAACGACGAATGGCGGAGTTCCTCCGACCGGAGGAATGGGCTCCGTGGAAATTGGGTCTTCCCGCCGCGGCGAAGGCGGGGGCCCGTTAGAAATCCCAGGCGGAGAAGCCTGGGAATGTGGGGTTCGGCAGAGCACCAAGAGCGCCTCCCCTACTCACGAGGAACCCCCCTTTTATGGCTCCGGAGTGAAGTGGGGTGAGCATCGCGGTGCTGCAAACCGATTGCTATTTCCATGGAGGGAAGCCGTGCAGCCATCGCTGGAGAGCGCTGACTTTTTCCTGATGACATTTGGACTCTAAATCAAGTACCCGTGAGTAAAAACGGAGAATTGGATCAAGAAAATTGCAAAATTTATGAATTAGGCATGAAGCGGGAAGGTTTAAACAGGAAGTCCGCCTCCCGTTTTTTGTATATAGATTGAAGCAAAGACCCTGCAACCTAATAGCCTGGAAATCTGCTTTAAAATTGGAAATTTCCTGCATTTATAACTAATAAAACCCTCTTGGAAGCAGGTGAAAAGGGGGGGGGGATATTTGACTGTTCAATCCTGTAGGAGGAGAGTAAAGGAATTTAAGTTTCCACCGTCCCTAACCTGGGAATGGGGTGTTGGGACAGAAATTGTTTGAGACGTCCATTGATTGAAAGCGGAGTATTTTTGACAGATAGCTAAAGAGAAACAAATTAACTTCAACGCTACTTTATGCATTTTTGTTTTTTTTTAAAGAAACAAAGTATCTGAAAATTGAAAGGACTTGAAATCGAAAGTAATCTTCTTTGGTGGATACATTTTAAAATTGGATACAAATAGAAATTGTGTCCCCTAGAGGGAGCCTGTCAGTTTGTTGTCGCAGTTTATTTGTAGACAGCTGCGAGATTTGGATTGTGGGACCAGCCGTTTGACCAGAAATGTGTTGGAAGGAAGATTTGGTGTCTGCCCTTGGCATGACAAATGTTTTGCTGGAGCAGCTGTCTGATAAAATGAACTTGATGCATGAGAAATTGGATTTGATGAGTGCAGTGGCCAGTGAATATGATTTAACAGAGAATAAGGATAAAGAAGCTATACAGCGATCAATTCAGGAAACTGGTTTAACAAGGCAAGTCCAAGGGCAGATGAAGAAGGAAGAGGTAGTGATTACTCCTCAAACAACACAAATGGAGAGATCTAAAGTCTTGCAGGAACAAAAGCCACTGCGTTGGAAGATGGAACTTGGAGAGTGCTGGGAAGTGTTTGAAATCAAGGAAGCTTTTAACCCTAGTGGGACCATGAAACAGGTGAAGAACTATTTTTTGGATAAGGTTCCTTTGGATTACAAAGATGTCGATGGGGAGTGGGACTGGGGGGAAGGGGCCAGTCTGATCAAGGAAAATGGAAATTATTACCGGGTAGAACCCTCCGGAGACCCACCCCCCAAGAATCTAATAATAGACAAAGAAGTGCGTAAGCACAAACAAGAACAAAAAAATCTGCAGAAGGGGCCTAGAAGAGACTTAAGGGCCTCAGACATTAGAACACCAGATTGATGGACTAGATGTATTGGACAGAAAGGACTGACACAATCCAAAACCAGGAAGAAGGGACCGTTGGATAAAAATTAGAGATACAAAGGGAAATTCTTTTGTTAATTTTGGAATCAGTGTAATATAAATATTAGGGAATATGCTGGAAAGGAACTAAATTGGCTTTAGTAGAAATGATTTAAGGAATATGTATGAATATGATGTAAACTTTGAAATTTTAAGAGTTTTAAGATAAGATAAGGTTAAAGAGATTAAGGTAAATTGAATAATAGATAATATTAAAAGATAGCAAGTTTATGTTGAATCAACAAATAATATAGATTGTTAAGATTAATTATCTAAATTAAAATTGAGAAACATGGGAAGAATTTGCTGAAATAACAATTTAAACTAGAATACAAAAAGGGGGGGGTGTGAGGAGGTTCAAGAAATAAGCAGATGAAAAGTTGTAATTTGAGATTTGTATTTTTCTTTTTCTTTTTTGGTTTTTTCTTTTTGTTTTATTTTTTGGCTGTATTTTTCTGTTTTTCTTGTTTTTGTTTTTGTATTGATGAAACTCTGAATAAATATCATTTAATTAAAAAAAAGTTCATGCCGTTTATTTCTTTGAGGTCCTTTGCAATCAAGCAACATATAAATTTTATGAAATAGTATAAATAAGTACTTTATTTCTTGCTCACTAAGGTTTTATTAAATCTTTCCTCTCTAGTTGTTTGTGTGCATGTGTGACATGGTGGCCCATTGCATTCAACCTGGTTGTCAGACCCAAGGGATTCTCTCCACCCCCAGGCAGCCTCCAGGATGAAAGAAGAAACAAGGAAGTTCGTTTTTATGGTTTTATTCAGCAGTTGTGGAGCAGAACAACAAATCTAGTCCTGGGCGCCATTATGACGTTGCTCACTCTGAGCCCCTCCTTTTCCTTCCCCAACAACATCCTGTGTCCTTACGGAAAGTCTGAGGAATCACACGTCTCTGCATTCTTTGCTCTTGAATTCTAATTGACCAGCGTGTCCTTGGAGAAGGGGAGGGGGTTCCCAGGCTCTCTAAGGATGTGTCTGCTATCTGTTCTCCAATCCCCCTCCTTCTCTCAGTACCTCAAAACCCTGTCCTGTGGTAAATCAGTCCTGTCTCTGTCTCTTCTTGCAGCTACTGAAGAATGGGGGGGGGGATTCTATCCACACCCTCTCCTCCTTCGAAAGAGGCAGGGGAAAAGGCAGAGACATTTCACAGTCCCCCTCTTCAGACCAGTCCCTGACACTGGTCTGCTAAACCTGCTGATTCTGGCATGGATCCTCAGTCACATCAACTTGTTACCCAGGTATAGTTCCTGAGCTGGTCTAGGACTTCCCACTTCACTGCCTCAGCTGTCAGTCTCCAGACCACCAGCCCTGACAGTAAGTCATCCTGGACTTTTGGAATTATAATTGGTGCTTTCTAAATGATACGATGATTTGTACCAAATGCCAAACCAAAGCTTCTTTCTTCATAAGAAAGAGCTTCTATAGAGGTGTCATTATTATTGCTGGCTTTGCGAGGATGTTTGCTCTTTAAAAAAATATATCCTCCTTTGAAGACTAGTGACTTTCCTGAACAATAAAGGATTTGAAAAGAAGATTCTGATATTTTGCAGTACACTAGAAAGCCCCGTGTATTTGGGGAATTCATAGCAACATAGATCCACTTAATTAATACTGAATTACAGTGAAAATCCTATTAAAGTACATATGACATTCACATTAATACCAAATGAGATCATCAAGAATAATGTTATCACAAGAAACACTGAGGGAATTAATAATGGCTACACAATTAAACTGAGCTGTTCAAGCCACCATAGCAGAATTCAGTTCAACTGAACCAGGAAAGTGAACCACAGCAAGTGTTTTGACTTCATTTGAAGGAGGAACAGCATGGATGAATCAAATTTCATGCATGTCCATGTGAGCTGGGATGCAAACAAATCCTCAACCATCCTTCTGCGGCCGGGTGTGAGAAATGGTCTGTTCTGTCTATAGTTACAAATGAAGCTTCCGGGTTCAAAAGCAATATGTTTTTCGTTACCAGATAGATCATGGGGGCACATATCAGGGGACAGTGAACAAAGCCTCTCCTCCTTACAGAGGGGAGGAGTTGTGAGCAGGAGCCATTTCCTGCTTTGGCAGGGGGCATTCCAGCCCCCTGCCCAGCTGGCCTGGTTGCCATGCCCCCAGGTAGCCAACCAACCAGGTGGAGGCTTGGGGGCGGGGTTTTGCCACTCAAACATGGCCGCGGCAGCACTTCCCTTTCATTCCGTTGCTGGTTTTCGTCGGATCACCCACCCACCCTCCCTTTAGTTCACTGCTTGGTTCTTGACATTGCTATGGACCTGTGGTTGGTTGCCTTGGTTGTCCAAGGGGCCTGGTAGGAATTTTTATCCAACTGGCAAATTGGCACCGGTCACTTGGTTTTTCGCCTACCTTGTAGCAAATCGTCACAACTTTTAGGTATTGGCGGTTAGGCATTGGAATATGTTTGTGTATTGGAGGGCAGGGTGTGGCCATCGCCTACCCCTCCACTTTATGGGTATTCCGGCAAAGAAATCTGGCAGTCATGGATCCTGTCTGACGCCCTTGCTGGTGGCTAGGGCCATGGCACGACCCCTGGTGACATCAGGGAGAGTTTTCAGTTGTATTTGCATCAACAGGCTCCTCCCACTGGTGGTTAACCCTTGATAGACTCACCCCTCCCTGAGGGAGTGGAGTCACGCTCTGTTGTTTTATCCAATGCCTAAGCCAATACCTCTCACATGCTGTAATCAATAAAGTTGTGGCCTTTTTTAGCCCATTAACCTAATATACTGTGTCCATGTGTTTTTCTTATCCCCAAGCGGGTGGCGGGTCCTTGAATCACAAATTCAGTTTCCTTTTGCCAGGAGGAGTCCCTCACGGAGCATCTAATCCCCAGCCCTGCCTACCTGCTACCCCCCATTTTAAAATGTGCACTCATTTCTGGCGATGGCGACAATGGAAGAAAAAGAGAAGAAACATCTTTCCATCTCTGGGATAGAAGAATCCGTGCAGCTGTCATCACATACATAAAAAGATGGCCAAGTCCCAATCAGAGTGGAATGGCAGATGAAGTTGATGGACTACACCGAAATGGCAAAACTGACGGGGGAAATTAGAAACCAGGACGATCAAATTTTAACAAGGAATGGGAGAAATATATGTTACCTGTAAACAGTTAAAATCATTAGCGGGATTTTAACGCTTGTAATGTAACAGGTACTATGATTGAAATGGAAATTCAAAATTTTAGATTATTTTAAAAGATGCAGTAGGAAAGTTATAATAAGACTCACAAAGGGGAGGTGGGAAGTCCAAGGGATCCGAGGTGATCCTGTATGTAGATAATAGGATGTGTTATGAATGTAAACTTCAATACGGAAAATCGAATAAATATTTTTTTAAAAAAAGAAAAGAAAAAGAGAAGAAACTGGGCAGTACATGTGACAATGATGGGGAGTGCATGAAGGCTTGTTTGGGCAGCCTGCCCCAGTTCCTGATCACTCACTCCTCTAGCCCACTCATCCATTCACTTGGGCAGGCCACCTGCTTGAACCCTGGTCTTATTTGCAAAACCTATTGGTGTTTTACAACTTTCTGACTAGTTGCAGGACCTTAGCCAGACCTAACAGAGTAAACGCAGTGTTCACAAAAGCAATTGGCAACTTGGCTGCAGACAGGATGGATGAAGCAGGAACCAGGAACTTGTAGTTAGGTGTATATTATATACAGTGGACTATTTACAGGAACGGAAAAGAACACGGATCTTTAACTAACTCTCTCATACACGACTCACAACTCCCACACTGACACTGAACCACATACCAGTTAGTAGGCCATTAATCATTATTCCCGTGAGAGAGCTTGACCAATCATAGAGCTGTCTCCATGCCTCTGTATCACCAGGCAGACTTACTCCTTCACATTGCCTTGGCTGTCGGCCAAACCCTAACTGACTCTGTGTGTGTGTAGCTGCACGTATTCAGATTCCCAATAGGTCTTCCTTTGCTCTGTTGTGCACACATGCGGGTGAGCGAAGAAGCAGACAGGTGGGTAGTGGTAGCAGTGATGACACAGGGAACATGGGAAGGCTCATCTGGACTACCCACCTGCTCACTTTCTCATTATGTGGGTCTAACTCATACCACCCTCTAGCCTGCTTCGCTTGCTTGCTTGCTCTGCTGGCTGTTGTCATTTTGCAGTTCATGTGGCCACCTATTGGTGGCCACACAAACTACAACGTGACGACCTTATTATTGCAAAAAAAGAGCCCTGCAGGATCAGACCAAAGGCCTATCTAGTCCAGGATCCTGTTTGCTTTTATATAGATTTCATTTTTAAAAAATTTCCAACAATTTATTACCATATACAGTTTTTTTAGCACACAAAGTTTGTTCTTCACTTCCCACCCCTCCTTTCCTGATGTTTGTCTTTTACTCCTTTTTATTAGCAGTTTTATCACACACATGTTTTTATTATCTAAATCTCACTACCATTAAATCTTTGAGTAATCCGCTGCTTATATTTTAAACCCTGCCCATGACTTCATATATTGGTGATATTTTGATAGGTAATCCATCAGTGGTCTGCATTTCTCCTCAGCATTCTGTTTTCTACAGTTGAAGATTAGACGCCTATTAGCCCCCCCCCCCATTTTGGGTTTACAAGAAGTTGAACTGAAGTCTCCTGAATCCAAACCCAAGGCTATCAAGCAGAGGGCCTTCTCAGTAGCCATGACCACCCTGTGGAACGCCCTCCAATCGGATGTCAAGGAGATAAACAACTGTCTGACTTTTAGAAGACATCTGAAGGCAGCCCTGAATAGGGAAGCTTTTAATGTTTGATGTGTTACTGTGTTCAGTGTTTTAATTTACTGGAAGCCACCCAGGGTGGTTGGGGCAACCTAGTCATTTGTACGGCATATAAATAATAATTTGTTGTTGATGATGTTTCTACTACTACTGCCGTGGTGCCCTCTCTCTCAAAAGGAAACTTTGCTCCAGCCCTATATAGTCTACTTGAAATTCATGGATATTAGGGAAGCTGGTGGTGCAGAGTGGGCTAAAAACTGAGAAAGAATTTGCTTTCTTTTTCAAGTACAGGATTGTTTAAAGCACAGCCCTGAAAGTATGACAGCCAGCTGTCTCTGTGAGTAAAGAACATGGATCCTGAAAAGGTAGCCAGCAAACGTACGCAGATTTAACCTTCAGGAAATTTGTTGTTGTGTAGATAGTGGTTGTCCTTTTCTGCCCTCTCTTTGGTTGCTGCATTTGCTTTATTATTGGCAATGTGTGAGTGGCCATTCTACCCTTTTGGGCGATTTTTATATGTCCAAATACTGGACATTTGTCTAACCAATGGGGATTCGAATGTTCTATTGCTGCACCAAATTGAATGGGCTTTCTCTCAAAATGGCAGTCTCAGAAGGAGTCAACAACCCTTTAAGCACCTGGAGCAAAAAAAAAAAAATACAAATAGCATCCAAATGGTCCTTAAAAATATAGCAACATTAAATAATTGACAGTCTGCTCCTTTTTTATGCTACCCCACTATTTGTCACTTGAAGCAAAGCTAATGGTAGAAGTAGCTAGTTAAACATTTCTCTAGTAGGAACCACCCCCTGTGGGGTAATCAGAGAGAGATGGAGGAATATGTCATTACAGTAACTGGTCAGGAAACAGCAGTACAAGTAGGAGTATCTTTACCTTCCCCCTTGATTAGAGATGTGGGAAAAATTCAATTCTATGCTGTGTTGAGTGTGGATAATAATGCAGGTCTTTGTGAAAACAGCATACAAACAAAAGGCATTATATTATGGGAAATTGTCTTCCAGAAATTGCATTTGGAGATATTTGATTTAAAACATTGAATTTTCACGAGGACTTTAAAAACTAAAACAAAACAAATTGAAAATTGATATACCTTTTATAAGTGGCAGCAATGGTTGTAGGCGGTGACACAGACAGGATGGTCCTCTTCTTTGGCGATCACTCATAGCAGAGTAAGATAGTCTTCCATAAACCTGGTTTTAACAGTGAGTCCATAAGTGACTGTGGAAGCCAATTCTGAATCCACACGTCCTTCCACAGTGGGGAAATAGGTTTCTGGGCAGGAGCTGATCACGGTGAGGGTTTGCCAAGTGTGCCTTCCTCTTAGCACATTTCTCCCTTTCGTCCTGAGTTCGAGTTTCTTCAAAGCCCATGACACCTTTGGTAAAGGCTGTTCTCCAATTGGAGCGCTTGTAGGCCAGTGTTTCCCAGTTGTCAGTGTTTATACTACTTTTTTTTAGATTTGACTTGAGAGAGACTTTAAACCTCTTTTGTTGACCTCCTGCATTACACTTTCCATTTTTAAGTTCGAAATAGAGTAGTTGCTTTGGAAGACGATAATCAGGCATCTGAACACCATGACCAGTTTTCAACCAGTTGATGTTGGAGAATCATTGCTTTGACACTGGTGATCTTTGCTTCTTCCAGTACACTGGCATTCATTCGCCTGTCTTCCCACGTGATGTGTACAATTTTTCAGAGACACCGTTGATGGAATCTTTCGAGTAGTTGGAGATGGCATTTATAAGTGGAGGTGGGTGGGGAACCCGTGCCCCTCAGATAATGTTGGGTTACATCTCCCATTACTTCACTTCATTATTTTATTTTCCACAACATATTCTAATTAATCCCTATATTTTCAATTTCTCATTTTTTATATCTCCATAGTTATTACTGCTGAATTTACTCTATTACTGTTAACTTCTTAATGCACTTACATATTTCTTAAATATTTTTTCACCTTGCCATTTCTACATATGCAGTTTCATCTGCAATTCTTCCTTTGCTGGTATTATACCCTCTTTCCATCTCTGGGCAGTATACCATTCGAGCTGCTGTAGTTGCATACATAAAAAGAGACGGCTGGTTTTCCAATACACTTTCATCTATTATACCTCAGAGAAAGGCTTCTCGGTTTTTAACAAATGGTTTTTTAACCACCACCACCCCAGTTCATTATATATCATCTCCCAGTAAGTCTTAACCTTTTTGCATTCCCACCACATATGATAAAATTCACATTCTTTTTCTTTACATTTCCAGCAGATATCTGATTCAGATTTATACATCTTTGCTATTTTACTCTCATGCTTTGACCCTCCCCTTCTCCTTTTGGGTAGCAGCAGCAAAGCTCACTATTTGAAAGCCTGGCACAAAACACTGCCCCGACTGAGCCACCACCACCTGCATGTCAGGCTTTGGGGAATTGGCTTCCTCCCCTCTGGGCAGTAGATAAGAGATCAAATGAAAGGAACACCTTACCAGTTAGAATCTTTAATAATCACAGCAAGAGAACAAAGAACATATCTCCTAGAAATGGCGGTGTTCCCAATTAAGGATCACACCTCCTTCCATCCCTATTAAGCTATGTCACTCCTATGTCTTGTAATCTGAGCTTGTACCTCCTGTGCTTTCTGTTCTGACACTTTCTGAGCTCTTTGTAACTTTGGAGAAGGGGTGGGTGGGTGTTATCCAGAGATTGTGAATCTCTTAACTCTCTCTCTTCTAGTGTTTTCTTCTCCTAGCTGTTCCCCATCCATTATTTCCCAGCTTCTGCCTTCTGAACTATGCCCCTCTGCAAACCACTGTTCCAAATCTATACTGTTCTCCTGATCCTGGGAAGATTCAGGGGCAGGAGGATGGGGTGGCTCCCACCATTCTTCCTCAGTGCAGCCCTCCTTAGCACCCTGCTAACTGCTTCTGGGCAGCCTACAGCTTCTGCCAGTGCTCTTCAGATTGTTGAGTTTTTGAAAACTCTCATTATATAATGCCTACTTCCCCACATTATTGCACCTGGAGTAAAAGGCATGTGCATTAAACAGGAGATGCCAAGTTAAGGCCTTGGGTCTCCCCAGCTAATGAGGCACTGAAGGTACATGTGAGGTTGCTTTCAGCACAAAATATCTTTTCTTATCTAACAAAGGAGAGGTGCCTTCCATTTCAATCACGCTGACTGACACTCCTCAAAGGCAAGAGATATTGACTTTTTATTAGTCTTTTCTTGCTTTTAGATTTTCCCATCTCAACCTCCTCAAATAAATTGCTTCTATGAAGAAAGGGGGGGAGGAAGAGGAGGAGAAAGAACAGGGAGAAAGTACCAAAGTGTTTTGTCTTAAGGCCTTTATGACAAGAAGCTGCATTGACTGTAGTCATAAAGTGGATTTTTCAGCCGAGGAAGAGTTCACAGCACAGGCCTAATTCCAAAGCACTCGGAAGAATGAAAACACTCACATGGCAAATAGAGGAGGCAACCAAATGAAAATTGCAGGAGCGGTCAGGCAGCTACCAACAGAAAGGGGGTACATTTTATTAGCAGATCTGTTTTCCCCTAGACATAAAATGTTTCTGGGAAAGCACAGGTAAGCGGCAATTCCAATGTTGTATTTAGTGACACGTTGGAGTTTTTAACAACACAGGGTTGAATGGGATGGTGGCTTTGCGCTAGCAAGACAAGGCACCCAGGCTTCACTGAATGGATCTCAACCTTCCGACATCTGAAGGCAGCCCTGAATAGGGAAGTTTTTAATGTTTGATATTTTATTGTGTTTTCAATATTCTGTTGGGAGCCGCCCAGAGTGGCTGGGGAAACCCAGCCAGATGGGTGGGGTATAAATAATAAAATTGTTATTGTTACTGTTATTAGGGATGGAACAAACTCCTCTGAGAAATATTGCTGGTTTTTGTCCTGTCTTTGGGCTATTCTCAGATTCCTCAGATGTGTCACCTGAGAAGGAACTCCTGAGTTTGAACATATTACATTTTAATTTAATCTAATTTAATTTTTTCACAATTGTATGGAATAAGGGAGGGGAGCAGGGCCCCATCAATAGCACCTAGACAGTGAACTGAGCAGGCACACATCTTACCTGGTCACAGGTGGAGCTATAGTTCTCTTTTAAAATTATAGCAATTGTTTCTAAATTTGTCTCTATATGCACCAGTTAGCTCTGTGAAAATTCATGCAGATCTCTGTCTTCGTATGTCTTCTCTTTAGATGCTGTGATTTCCTTTTTGGGTGGGGGAAGTAATGCATAATTGGGCCACCCTACTGCCAGTGGTGGGTGCAAGAGCTGGTCTCAGAGCAGAGGTATATGTTGCCCTCACTACAAATGCATCTCCAAGTGCAGTCCTTAATGGCAACTATCTGCATGGTCTCATCTTGAATATAATGTGATTAGGAAACCAGACAGGTTGTTCTGTTTAAATCAGCATACTTAATAAAACTGTCATTTAACTATACCAAGTACAATTTGGAATCAAATTTTCTTTCCCTCCCATTCCTTCCTCCTGCTGTTCTACACTTTTTAACCTGGAGATGTTTATATTTGCTATCTATCCTCCTTCACGGGAGAGCAATTTTTATGTTTTATTACTAATTTATCTTATAGCATTTCACTCTGCACAACAGGGTTTTAAGTGCTTACCAGATGCTGGTACACATGAATTACAATACTCTCTACTTTTAAAATGATTTTGTACTTTAGCAGCAGTGAAACTCTGTAGTTGCTTTGCAATCTCTCTGAAGACTAAGACTTCCAGAATATAGGAGCTACAAAGTATTTCTTCTTGTCTTGCTCTGTGATAAAAAAATAGGTCCCTTATAGAGAAAAGAATGCACTGGGTCTCTATGACACTAAATCCATTTAAGTGCTTTGGGGGATGGAAGCCATAGATATATGATGCAACCCTATGTATATCTACTTGGAAGTAACTAAGTGGGATGTTCTGCTGAGTAAGTGTGAGATGGAATGAACTGTTAGTGGAATTTTCTCCCAATTTGCTGCCAGTGATGACATGTCCACTGTATTATCATTGTCATCCTCCCCATTAATGACTAGTACTATTATAATTGAATAACTTTGGGGTGGATCAAAGCCAACTTGTTCATTTGCAATTTTATTTTTATGTAGAGCAAATGTAAGCCCGGACCATGGTGGCTGGTTTCATTTGGGACTGATCTGGAGGAAGGCTGTGGCGCCAATATTCGGCGGAACCAATGTTGGGCAGATCCAACTAATTCTAGGTTTGCTCCCCATCTCTCCGCTCCCTGCTGAGTTCTACAAAGGCAGTGTTGGAGGTCAAGGAGAAGGAAACTATAACATGCTGTAAATTTTATATCCATAACACCGAGTATCTAACACCGAGTAAACTGGCAAAAATGTTTAAATGTAAATCAAATAAGTGTTGGAAATGTAAAGAGAAAGAAGGTTCTTTTTATCATATGTGGTTATCTTGTAGTAAGGTTAAAGCTTACTGGGAAATGATATAAAATGAAATCAAAAGGATGTTTAAAATAACCTCTGTAAAAAAACCAAACCCAGAAGCTTTTCTTTTGGGAATTATAGGGACAGAACTACCTAAACTGTATAGAAACTTATTCATGTATACTACTACAGCAACAAGAATGTTACTCGCCCCAAAATGGAAAGAAGCAGTAGTCCCAGCAGAGGAAGAATGGATAAAAAACATTATAGAATACGCAGAAATGGCAAAACTTACCGGAAGAATAAGAAGCCAAGATAACAAAATTTTTATAAAAGAATGGAAATGATTTATTACATATTTACGGATAAATTGTAAACAGATAAGATCATTGGCAGGACTATTGCAATAACCTGCAGTTTTATAAAAGTGTATATTTAAAGTAGATGAATAAAGGAGCAAATTAAGTTAATTAGGATATGCAGAGGATATTAAAAATAAATTCAAGGAACTGCGGAAAGAGGGGGAAGGAAGTCAAGTTTTGAAATGTTAAAATGATTGTAAAATTGGTGAAATGTATAAAGCTAGTGAAATGCATAAACTTGAAAAGTATAAATAAAATTTGAAAAACTGAAAAGGAAACAAAAAGGAGGAGGAAGCTGATGACCAGTGCCCTCTAGACTTGATGTAAGTAAGAAGGCAGGCAGGTGGCAGCTGGAGGTGGACAAGCTCATGTTGGTGGGGCAGTGCCCCATTTTCCCTAATGGACCAGGTTCAGCCCCACTGAATTCTGTGGGGCTTAATCCCATAGTAGCATGTGCTGTATGTGCTGCAGAAAGGGCAATTGCTCAGGGCACTTTGCATGCTTAAGTGAGTGAATGGATTCACATTTCACGAGACAGTCAAGAGATTCTGCCAGGAAACGAACAGTACTGTGCTAGCTTTGCCAAGGATCTAACTCACTCTGCCCTACAGGTATAAAGCAGCCCCTTATTCAGTGTATAAGTAGCAAAGTTCAACTTGGGACGATGCAGTAGCGAAGAAAGCCACTGAAGTTACCACATTTTTTGCACCATAACACTCACTTTTTTCCTCCTAAAAAGTAAGGGGAAATGTCTGTGCGTGTTATGGAGGGAATGCTTGCGGGTGGCATGCCTACGGATTTTCCTCCTCTAAAAACTACGTGCGTGTTATGGTCGAGTGTGTGTTATAGAGCGAAAAATACGGTATTTGATCTGAGAAGGAATAGTAGCGTGGGTGCCGCTGTGGTCTAAACCACTAAGCCTCTTCGGCTTGCCGATCAGAAGGTTGGCTGTTCGAATCCCTGCGATGGGGTGAGCTCCCATTGCTGTGTCCCAGCTCCTGCCAACCTAGCAGTTTGAAAGCATGCCAGTGCAAGTAGATAAATAGGTACCACTGCGGCAGGAAAGTAAACAGCATGTCTGTGTGCTCTGGTTTCCGCCACGGTGTCCTGTTGCAGTAGAAGTGGTTTAGTCATGCTGGCCACATGACCTAGAAAACTGTCTGTGGACAAATGCTGGCTCCTTCGGCTTGAAAGCGAGATGAGCACCACAACCCCATAGTTGCCTTTAACTAGAATTAACCATCCAGGGGTCCTTTACCTAGTAGTACCTATTGAGATTTTGGGGGCCAGTGTATGTGCAGCTGTAAAGCAATAATGAAAACCAATAGCGTCATGGCAATCAACCTGCTAACAGGGAAAAAAGATGGACAGTGAGCATCTCCCTGAGCCAAAAGCAGAAATGAAGGACATTTTGTTTTATTTTAAGCAATACTTCATTAAGTAAAATACTCATAAGAGTGGGGGTGGCTTCTTAGTGGCTTGGAGCACTGCCTCACCAACTGTCTGCCCCCATCTGCAGTTTCCTGCTTTGTTTGTAACCAGTCTAGTGTTTCCCTTGTAGAACTCACCAGGGAGGAGGATGGAGGCAAAACCAGAATTAGGTGGCTTTGCCTCTCATTAGCTCTGGCGCCCCCTACTGTTGGCCTCCCGGCCTTCTAACCTACCATTCCCAATGGGTACCAGCCACCACCACTCGCAAGAGAAAACAATCAGTGGCTTGTATCTCATGCAGTGTTAAGTAACCATCTCTTCAGTATAAGGATTTACTCTTGTTCAACAGAGCTTCCCCCTTCTCCTCCCCCAATGCACCCCTCAATCTGTTCCGGGGTTTCCTCAATACTCCAGAGAAGATGTGGGGAGGGTGTGAGGTGCCAAATCCTCTCTGCATCATGTCTTTGGTATGTCTCCCAAGAAATGATATTTCCCCCCTCAAAATTTTCTCATATGTTTTGGTTCATATTGTTGAAGCTTAAAAGCAGTAGAATCATTCTTCTAACAAACAGAGCACTTCTGGGATCCAAAAGCAACTTATGGTTTGCTGAAGGATGCCTAGTGGCTTTTATATATATATATAATTGAGTCAAATTATCTCTGAAAAGAATTTCCAGACATTTTTTTATTATTATTTTACTTTTTCAAGCTGCTCCTGAACTGTTGGAGAATTCTAGTCCATCCCTGGGGAATATTTAGTGAAATGGCCTCCATGCAATTTCACCACCCATGGATTTTGAGTGCAGCTGTGCATCCAGTATTACTATTCTGTAATATTTTGATATTGGGAATGGGACTTCAAAAAAGTGACATGAAGGCTTAAGACAGATGCCTTTTTCAGAAAGTTGAAAGGGGTTTGGGAAGGGCACACAGACTTTCCTTTTGTCCCACTGTCAAATCTGAGCAAACAAGCCCTTGCAACAATGTGAAACCTACAAAGCCTTTTTACTAGAGATGAATGTAGAATAAGTGTGCATAGCAGCAATTCACCTTTCAAACTTATTTTAGCTTTCTGAAGAAACTGTCAGCTGCTTTTGTGATGATCTTGCCATAGGGCATGAAGTGTGGGACCAAATAATGACACTGTGGCCATAGTAGTTTATTAGGGGGTGCAGGGGGTGCTGTGGTCTAAACCTCTGAACCTCTTGGGCTTGATTATCAGAAGGTCAGCAGTTCGAATCCACACAACAGGGTGAGCCCCTGTTGCTCTGTCCCAGCTCCTGCCAACCTAGCAGTTTCAAAGCATGCCAGTGCAAGTAGATAAATAGGCACCACTATAGCGGGAAGGTATTGCTGTGGCAGGAAGGTAAATGGCCTTTCTGTGAGCTCTGGTTTCCATCATGGTGTCTTGTTGCGCCAGAAGCGGTTTAGTCATGTTGGCCACATGACCCGGAAAGCTGTCTGTGGACAAACTCCGGCTCCCTCGTCCTAAGAGTGAGATGAGCGCCACAACCCCATAGTCTCCTTTGACTGGACTTAAGCATCCAGGGGTCCTTTATCTTTACCTTGTAGTTTGTTAAGGGTGCTGGGAATTGTAGAACCGGGGGGGGGGTGTTTCCTAACAATCATCAGCACCCTTAACAAACTACAATTCTCAAAATTCTTTTGTGGAAGCCATGACTCATGACTGTTAGAGTGGTATAAGATTGTTTTAAATGTATGGTATGGTTTCAAAATGTTACTAAGCTTCTCATTAAAGAAGAAAGGAGAGATAAGAGGCTACCATCACTGAAGGTTGTTCCCACCTCACCTGAAATTATGAAGAATTTCTCCCACTTTCTCTATCCCAGAAATAGGAGAAAATGTCAGTCCACTTTGAAAGCCAGCAAATGAAACTGAAGTGGGCTGGCATTTTGGTTGTGCTATCTCAAACAGTGTGCCGTTTCCCATAATAGCCACAGTAATCACCGCGACAGAGACAGTAAGGTCACCTTTTTGATTTCACTGACCTTTATATTTTCTTGTTGTTTCTACATTAATTAGCTCCTGGCTCCTCAAGTACATTCCTGAGAGCTGATTTGAAAAAAAGGGGGTTGGCATTATAATAAACTGTGTATTTTACTTCGCTCTTGGGTTGATTTTTGAAGGGAAACAAGGGAATCTCATGGACATGTACCACAGTTGACATGGCTGACCTCTTTGAGAGTTGTCACAATGACACGTCATCTAAATTTGTCTGTGAGGCACATTTTCCAATTTATAAAAAAGAGGGGGAAAGGGGGATAATGGAAAAAAAAATAACATGAGTCCCAAAAACCCAGGTGCTGAAAGAATATACAGTACAAGCAGGATTACCACAGAATACAAGTAGGAATGTAAAACCAGGAAGAACCACCTTGAACTAGAAAATGCAGAAGAAAAGCCTCCCATGATATTTTAAGACACCCAAACACTATTTCAGTTATTCAGAATACAGTACTGAACACAGAATATAATGCTGCATAATCTTCACCACCATTGGAGTGGGCAAAACCAGTTGATAACAATCTCACAATTCGTTGCATTATCAACACAATCATTAGCTGAGATATGAAGAATTAAAAGCTGCCAACAGTAATGGGTGTGGGGACTCTGTAACAGTTTCCATTTTGTCCTCTCTACTGCTCATCAGACATATGAAACCTGTCATGGGCTAGGAGTCGGCTTCACCTGCTGAGCCTGAAGGAGCAGGTGAAGGAGCTTCTGAAGGAACAGAAGGCAAAGTGACTCCACCTACTGCTGATCAACCATCTTGCTCCTGATGAGAACCAGCTTTTCTCCAGCTTTCTTGAGCAAGGTTTCCAGCCTCAGTCAGTTGCTGGAAACAACATTAGTCTTTCCTGGACAGACCTTGCTTCTCCTTCCTTCTTGTGACCTTGGACCCTCAGCTTTCTTGATCCCCAGATCATCTGACTACGTGACTTGAGATACTCCTGATCTTAGGACAGGACTGCACCTTGTATATGGACTTTGACTCCAGGCAAGTACATCCCCTGAGACTTGGCTGGTTGGCTGGCTTCTGCCTCCACTGAGATCTTCCATGGTTGTGTGGTGAGTTCCCGCCTCTCCCCTCAGAAATAAAGACACGAGACACAGGAATTCGAGTTAATGGGTCAAATTAGGCCACAACTTTATTGATTACAGGAATTGAGCGGTATTGGCTTAGGCATTGGTCCTAACAATTAGCCGGCTTCAGCCCGGTGGCTGGAAGACCGGTGAGGGTGAACCACCAGTAGGGGGAGTCCTGCTGAGGCATGTCAACTAGGAACTCCCCCCAGAGTTACCGCTCGGGGGAGTGCAGTGGGCCCACACCTCCATAGGCTTAGGACAAGGCCATGCCCCCCAGAATCCTTTACCGGACTACCCTTTGTTTTGGGGGAAGGTGATGGCGCTTCCTTCCCCCCTTCATCTGCATAACAAAAGAACCATACCCCTTCCAATGTCTAGACTTTGACTCCAGGCAAGTACCTCCCCTGAGACTTGGCTGGTTGGCTGGCTTCCGCCTCCACTGAGATCTTCCATGGCTGGCAGCACAGGACTACATCAAAACCCTTGGGTAAGAATAGATGGAAATACAAGTCCTATTCTAGCGACCCCAAACAGTCATGTGAGGGGAACAGCAGGGCCATGCTCCTTGCCCCCACCCCCAGACTCATTATCGCTGTTGGACTCCTTGTCTTCACTTCTGCATGCGTGAGCCTTCTCATGTAGGTTCAGCCGATGATTTGAAACTCTGATCTTGCACGGTTCTAAATCATTCAAGGAGTCTCCACCAACAGACTAGGCTCCCCATTCAGTCTCCAATGTGTGGACGGGGGTGATGCTGTGGGGGGGGGGAGCTGGTGTCTGTGATGCAATGGAAAGGGTGGGATTGGGTGCCTGTTTCTGCCCTCAGACTTCACATGGTGGGGGTCGAATACCTTAAATAGGACTGTCTTGTAGTATTGAAGACATACAGCTGTGCCTTCCAGTAGCATTTGATTTTCCTCCAACAGTCAGGACAGGTCTTGTGATGGCCTGGGAATCTGATTCAGAGGCTGAACCAGAGGAATCCCAGCCTGCACAGGAGTCCCCGCCTCCAGGGCCGGCTGAGCCGGGGCAGGGGCTTGAATCTGAAGGGCCCCCACCTGTGCTGGATCCTTAGGAGCAGACACCAGCTGAATCTGCTCTGGCTCCCGAGGTGATCAAGGACCCATTGCCTGCAGGTGCTCCTCTCCCAGCCCTGTCAGGGGAAGGTGAGGTTGCCTCTGGGTCCAGTAACCCTCCAGCCTCTCCTGAGCTGCAGAGGCTCAGGGCAGAGAGGCGGAGGGAACTAAGTTCTCGCAGGAGGAGTGCTCGCCTTAAGGCCAGGGGAGGCAAGTCACCTGTGGGCCGGGACCGCCCCAGGCCTCAGAGGAGATAAAGGCCAGTCAGCCCAGTCCCAGGTTGCGAGAGCAACGTCATTGGAAACCTGTTCCTGCCAGCACCCTGTCCTGCTCTTCTGGAGTTCCTGACCACGCCTGGCTCCTTGCCTTGGATCCCACTCCAGACCCTCGACCCAGGACCGGACTCAGACCACGCCACACGGTAACCCCCCCAGGTCTGCTTCTGAAAATGTGTCTTCATCACAGGTGGGCAAACTGTGCCCCCTAACCTCATTCTATGAAGGCTCCAACGCCTCTGGAAGCTGTCCCATTATTCCACCCCATCAGAGTTCCTTCTTTCCTGTGTGTTTCCTGGCCTTGAAAAGAGCTGCTGGCCTCTTTCTATGTCACTTCAGAAGAAATGGGAGGAACAGCATTTTATTTGATAAGAAAATGGTGGGTGGCTGGTGGTGGGGATTTTACTATTCCCCTTCTTGTATGGCTTAGGGAAAATAAGTTTCCCTTCCAGATGTTTGAGAACAAATTGCTAGGCTTGTACCGCATACATATGATTGAGAGAAACCGTAATCAGCAATTTTGTCTGGGAATGAAAGCTATTTTTACTAGTTGTGAAATTACCAATGTGATTGTGTGTTTCTTCTTTTAATATTGTAGCCGGGGCCTTTCATAAAATCAGGGACTAGGGCTTACATTCCATTAAAATGACAAAGCACATCTACACCTGGATGAATTATAGCACTTATAAATTGTGCAGGTCCAGTATTAAAATACTAAAGGTATGCCCCTTCCCTTTACACAGGCAGCATGGGGGAATCTGCACAGAATTTACCAAAATCCTATTACTACTATGTCCCCTGCAGGAAGCATATCCGATTGCATGAAAAGTACTAGAGAACTCTCTAGAATTCAGTTACCAACCAAATTGAAACACATAGTAATGCATACAAGCATTTACAATTTCAATGAATTCAATGAATACAGTGGTACCTTGGTTCTCAAATGTAATCCGTCCTGGAAGTCCGTTCCAAAACCAAAGCAATCCAAAACCAAGGCGCATTTTCCCATAGAAAGTAATGCAAAATGGATTAATCCATTCCAGACTCTAAACAACCTCTAAAACAGCCATTTAACATGAATTTTAACATTGATCCATAAAATAAAAGCAACGATTAAGGTACTGTACTATGAAATAAATAAGACAGTATTGTAGATGATAAAAATTAAAATTACATTTTTTTCTTACCTGCACTGATGATAGTCATTGTTTAGATGGGGGGCTTTTCTCCATTTCCACAGTCACACAATCAATCAATCAGTAGCTGAACTGGGTTCCACAGTCACAAAAACAAATTAAACGAAAAAGCCTCAAAAACAAAAACACAAAATAAATAGCAAAAACAAAAGCGCCAAACTTAATCCATTCCGGAAGTCTGTTTGATGTCCAAAATGTTCAAAAACCAAGGTGAAGCTTCTGATTGGTACAGGTGCCATGGAAACAATAGCCAACAGCCTCATCGGACGTTCGGCTTCCAAAAAGCTTTCAAAAACTGTAACACTTACTTCCAGGTTTTTGGTGTTTGGCAACCAAGGCGTTTGAGTACCATGGCGTTTGAGAACCAAGGTACTACTGTACATAGCAAGGAGGAGCGAAAAGAGGCAAACATCAGTGGCAAATCTACCATGCTTAGTGACTGTCAGCCACCATTTTATTTTTCCTCCAAGGAGGCAGAACAAGCGCAGGAAGCCATCTCTTTAGGAGCTAAGCTCAAAAGAGGATTTGTGAAGCTTCTGCTTTTGGCCAAAAATATTCAACTCAGCTCTAGACAAATCCCCTTTGTATGATAAATCAAGGAACCCATTCTTTCTTCCCACAGCATTGGCCACTGTTTCTCTACTCCTATCGACTGTCCATAAAACATTAGGAGCCCATAAAACATCACAAAACCCTTTCAGTTAGGGCTAGCACTGCAAACTTGGCTAGTCTCATACATGGCTATGCCCATACTGTTACAATGTTTTATTCCACTCATACTGTCTGTCCATAAAACACCATAAAACCCTTTGGGTTAGGGCTAATAGTGTGAACTTGGCTATTCCCGTACATGCAACAATGAAGTCCCCCCCCCCCCGAATCATTACATATTTCAGTACTGTTATATGTCATTGTGAATTTGCATTTACCACCCCTCATTCACTTTTACTCAGCAGTAGCATTCGTATATTAATCCTGCTAGGATTCAGCCAATGGGAATGCAATCTGAAAAAGCAAAGCGTTTGACATTAAAATTCTGTGTGATGGGATTTGAGGTTCCTTTCATCTCAACAAAGGAGGTCAAGATTTTGTCAGGATATTCTGTCTTAGATAACTTAATTTTGACAAGCTTCAATACTTCTGAAAGCTTCCTAGCCACACTTCTTTAAAAAATTTAGTTGGTAAGATAAAAAAAAAATGCTGAAGATCTTAGACTTTTTAAAAACGATTGCTTTCATCCCTGCATTCCCCGGCTCCAAATTGTTGGCCATTAAATTAAGTATGTGAGTCAAGATTTGCAAGATCTACTTTACTGCATTTGTTATGTAATTCAATTTGCCCACTATTTACATGTTGGTAGCATTCATTCTCCTTCTGCCATATTTTCTAAATGAGAAAAGACCATTAACATATCTTTAGGTGTACAAAGCCAGAGGAGGAGAGGAATGGATCATGAGAGCTCTGAGGCTCATCCAAATTACACTAAGCTATACAAATCAAGTAATTTTCTCTATTCAGACTCAAATGAATAGACACACATTTCAATATGCGGGTTAAAATTCAGCTTTTTTGTGCTGGACCCTTTCAAATTCCTCTGCAGGAGGAATGTATCACAATTACTAAGATACTGCTGGTGGTGTGATACTGAAGTGTTTTCCTACTGGTTTCTGAACATTGCCCTTATTTTGTCCTGTATGAAAAGCTGAGGGGATTAATTAAAATGCCAGCAGAAACTCTTCTTTATTAAAATATATATTATTTTAAAATTTCTTATTCAATCATCCAAAATGCCAGATCCACCATAGCAGATTTAACAAAAAAAGAAAAGGCATGGGTCATCACAGGGATGACCAAACTGACCACTAGCCGCAATGGCCATGGTCCATTGCCAGAGGAAGCATGCGTTTGAATGCCAGTTACTGGAAATTGTGATTAGGGAGAGAGCTGATGTGCTCAGGAGCTGTTTGGGGGCTTCCAATAGTAATAATAATTTATTATTTATGGGGCCACCAGGGGGCGCATTGGAAGATGGCCAACAATAACATCTCTCCGACCCACACAAGGTAATTAAGAGGCTGGTATGGGAGTATGCAGCCTCCCTTCGTTGCCCCAAGGGAATGGGGAACGCTGCCTTGCCTGCTGTGTCCATAATTCACCCCCAGATTCGAAAGAAGGGGGTGAGGGCACTAGGCACAAAGCCCTCGGGTGGAGTCCGGCTCTCCCGGACGCTGTCTCTGATCGCGCACTGGTTTGCATCAGCTCGAAATATATAATTGGAAAAGAAGCAAATGCACATATTTCAAGTGAAGAACGGGAGTGAAGACTGCTAACTGAAGTGACCTCTGTGAAATGATTTAATGGAATACAACATGAAGAAAGTACACCAGGTTTAGTATGACGGAGCGGGACTGGATGGGGAGGGGAAAACTTTTTTTCTTTTCTTCTATGTGATTAATCAATAACCCCTCCCCAAAAAGAACCGTCGCATAACCGACCTAAGCAGGATGATTAAAAACTGTGTGGAAATGATTTACTACCAAAAGTTTGGCTTGTGAGATCGAGAAAAAGAACAAGGGCTTTTGATGGCACAGCAACAAAAAGGGAGTCGCCATTTTGACAGGTCTTGTTGAGAGATTCATGATCGGGAGGAGGAAGCTTTGTTTTCATATTGAATTCCTGATAGAACCTCCTCGAGGACTGAGAAAGAGAGGACAGACCTGTGAAAAGTTAAGAGTAGACAGCAAGAATGTTTTTCTTTATGGAAGCGATGAAATACGGTAGCTGTCTGAAACTGAGAGCCAGTGTGGTGTAGTGGTTAAGAGCAGTAGTCTCGTAATCTGGGGAACCAGGTTCGCGTCTCCACTCCTCCACATACAGCTGCTGGGTGACCTTGGGCCAGTCACACTTCCTTGAAGTCTCTCAGCCCCACTCACCTCACAGAGTGTTTGTTGTGGGGGAGGAAGGGAAAGGAGATTGTTAGCCGCTTTGAGACACCTTAAAGGGAGTGAAAGGCGGGATATCAAATCCAAACTCCTCCTCCTCCTCCTCTTCTTCTTCTTCTTCTTCTTCTTCTTCTTCTTCTGAAATATGACCCTTGGACAAACGGAAAAATCCACACAGGAATACAAATTTGTTTCAACCCGCTTATGGAGACTATCAGAGGCCACAAAGACAAAGAGAAAGGAAAAATATATGAAAACAACTAGAAGAGATGTGGAAAACAGCAAGAAAGGATTGGACAGAACTGTGAACATTATTTGGACAGATTTGTGGACTTTTAAAGCAGCAGCAACAAGAGGATTGGATCCCTTTCGGAACTTGAAATATGGGTACCCCCAACAAAAATTTAAAATTAGGCTCTGTAATTCGGAATTTATGTGATTTCATTTGATTTGATTGGTCTGTTAATAAAAATTATTTAAAAATAAAATAAAAATAAATTAAATTAGATTAAATTAAAATGTAATATGTTCAAACTCAGGAGTTCCTTCTCAGGTGACACATCTGAGGAATCTGAGAAAAGCCCAAAGACAGGACAAAAACCAGCAATATTTCTCAGAGGAGTTTGTTCCATTCCTAATAACAGTAACAATAACAATTTTATTATTTATACCCTGCCCATCTGGCTGGGTTTCCCCACCCAGTCTGGGCGGCTCCCAACAGAACACTAAAAACAGAATAAAACTTCAAATGTTAAAAACTTCCCTAAACAGGGCTGCCTTCAGATATCTTCTAAAAGTCACGTGGTTGTTTATTTCCTTGACATCTGATGGAGGACGTTCCACAGGGCAGGCGCCACTACCGAGAAGGCCCTCTGCCTGGTTCCCTATAACCTCACATCTCACAGTAAGGGAATGATCAGAAGGCCTTCGGAGGTGGACCTCAGTGTCCAGGCTGAATGATGGGGGTGGAGACGGTCCATCAGGTATACTGAGACCAGGCTGTTTAGGGCTTTAAAGGTCAGCACCAACACTTTGAATTGCGCTCGGAAATGTACTGGGAGCCAATGTAGGTCTTTCTACATCTGCCTGACCATTATGAGAACAGGATGCTGGACATGATGGGCCATTGGCTTCATCCAGCAGGTTTGTCTCATGTTCTTATGTAGCTGAAGAAATCATTGACATGATCGCCCGCTGCACCAATGCCTGTTCCATGCTCATGTCTGAAACCACCCGTCACAAAATACAAGGGGATGCATCATCATTTTATCATAGATTTGGAAGTGTTTTCAAGGGTCATCTAGACAAACTCCCTGCAATGCAGGAATCTCAACTCAAGCATCCATGACAGATGGCCATCCAACCTCTGCTTTAAAACCTCCAAGGAAGGAGAGTCCACAACCTCCCGAGGGAGACCATTCCACTGTTGAACAGCTCTTGCTGTCAGAAAGTGTTTCCTAATGTATAGTCATAATCTCCTTTCTTCTAACTTGAAGCTATTGGTCTGACTCCTACCCTCTGGAACAGGAGAAAACAAGCTTGCTCCACCTTCCATGTGAAAACCCTTGAGATATTTGAAGGTGGCTATCTTATCTCCTATATGTCTCCTCTTATCCAAGCTAAATATACTCAGCTCCTTTAACTGTTCCTCATATGGGTTGGTTTCCAGACCTTTAGTCATCTTGGTTGCCCCTATCTTCGCACCTTCCAGGAGCCAGCTTGGCGTAGTGGTTAAGAGTGGTGGACTCGTAATCTGGTGAACCAGGTTCGCTTCCCCGCTCCTCCACATGCAGCTGCTGGGTGACCTTGGGCTAGTCACACTTCTCTGAAGTCTCTCAGCCTCACTCACCTCACAGAATGTTTGTTGTGGGGGAGGAAGGGAAAGCAGATTCTTAGCCGCTTTGAGGGGAGTGAAAGGCGGGATGTCAAGTCCAAACTACCTCCTCCTCCTCCTCCTCCTCCTCCTCCTCTTCTTCTTCTTCTTCTTCTTCTTCTTTCTTCTTCTTCTTCTTCTTCTTCCCAGTGGGGCCTGCCACAAGTCACAGAATATTGAGGGGGCCCAGCTGCCTCCCTGCATTTTGGGGGGCCCTCAGCCCCTCAGGCCCCCTAGATGGCACTCACTGCTGGAGGGAGGGTCATAGAGCAGTGGTAGAAAATCTGCTTTGCATGAACATTCTCTGGTACAAACAGGTAGTACTGAGAATGACTCCTGCCTAATACTCTTGAAATCTACTGTCAATCAGTGTAGACAATTTGACAATGTTGAGTCGAATGAGCTACTAATAGTTTCCTAGGCAGTTTCCTATGTCCCTATAAATAATGATGCACCTTGCACAGCAAAAGCAGATGGTAGCTTTCTTATCAGGACAACCCACAAGTCTTTATAAAACAGAGCATATCCTACGCTGGCAATTCCCTAACAATCATGTGATTTTCCTATGCAGAATCTGAAAGGATAACCCAGCAGGGTTTTAACACGCTGATCCTTCCGGCAGCCTTCACATTTCCACTTGCTGCCATGCTTTGGCTCTGGTCTGCCCTCTTATATATTCAGCCAGCAGTTGGGTGATGGATTTAAACATCAGTCAGGATTGCTGCTTGTCTAAATACTACACACTGCCCACTCTGTCTCATAATCTGTTTATCGGCAGACTGTGTGTGTTGGCATTTTGTGGCTTTTGGATAGGGCTAGTGGAAATATTTGCAAATATTAATATATCAATCATACTTGCTTATCCAGCACGGGGGTGAAGTATTTGCATTTATAGGCAAACAGTGGTTTTAACACATAACCTTTCCAGCTTTCCTGTTCTACATATTTATTAAGATCATTAATCATTTGCCAGCATTTTTTTAAAAGGTCACATCCAGTCTTATACTTAAAAGGACATTGGAGATTATGTATATATATATATATATATATATATATATATATATATAACCCCATTCTGTCAAAATCTGAAAGCAACACATCCAATATCTAGAAATCATTAATTGATATTATCTCCACTGAAAAATGCCAAGCAAAGTTTGCTATATGGAGGAATAGTTAGCTTGGCATAGGCCTGGGAGCTAGCTATGACTCCGGGACAACAAATTAGTTAATTTAAACATTTATGTCCTCAAAAGTCTCAAAGCAATAACCTTGTGAACAAGATTAAAAGCGGAATCCAAACCGGAAAAGCATTTGAGTAAAATACAAATACCAACACAGAGAGCATACAAAGACATTCACATACAGGTAAAACACCGTCATTAAAATGACCACATATCAGGGTAAAAGATTATTATCCAACTTAACACTCTTAGCTGGCCTCTGATTGCCCTATCAAATTTCAAGAAACTTGGGGTAAAATGTTTGCATCATAAAGTAAAGAAAATTATGATTTAAGTAAGCTAAAGGACTGCCTGATTGCAACCATTATCTTCAGATGCTTTTCTCCAAGATCCCTGGACTTTAGGTGTGTTGATTAGAAGGGAATCTTTTTAGCAGCGATGAAAATTGCTTCTTTGAGCTGCCGTTTGTACTGGAAGGAAAACTCTCATTGGCAACAGCAGCTTTGGAGGATTGATCTTTCATCAGGACCAAATTATGGGTGGGAAAGGGTTAAGCTCCCCCTCCCTGGCATGTTCATTCTCAATAATGACCAGCCTCCTGGCTGCTATTTGCAATTTTTAAAGAGCATGTTAAAAGCACAGCAGAATTAATGAAGCTTTGTGTGCAAGTGTTTTGATAGAGAGCACAACAGAAGTCCAGTGAAAACTGAATGCAAAAATTGAATGTGTTCCAACTGAACTAAAGAGAAATAAATTGCTCTTTTCAGTTGGGCATGCTGATTGAAGAGAATGCTTACCAAGCTAGCAATTTCTCTCAGAAAACAGACACTGCTAGGTTGGGTCAATAGTTTCTGAACTTGCCTAGCAAATCTGATCATTTTAATGCTCCAAATGAACTGTTTATTTTGTGGCAATTGCAAAATGTGCAATATGAATTTAGGCATCTTGCCATACCTAGTGAATCCAAGTTGGTTTGGAAATTCTCAGACTTCTGTTATCCTTAAAATCTTCTTGAGTGGGTCTCTCGTGTATCTTCTCAAATCATTGCACACCTTTCTGTTAATCATGCACCACAGAAGACTCCAAGAGAACAGCAAAAGAGTTGCTTTATTAAACAGATGATGACAGGGACAAGGGTTGCGTTCAGACCTGGAGATAACTGCCTTCATATTCCTGGTAGGGCTACAAGAGACTCTAGTGTGAAACCCTCGGGAGCTGCTGCCAGTCAATGTACATTGACTGGGCCAATGGTCTACCTTGGTAAATGGCTGGGTTGCATGGCAGAACAGAATTCCAAACAAAGATGTGCTCTCCCAATTCCACATTCCCAGCATGTTCACACTCCTGTCTCAGTGACATCTATTCTGGCCAAGGTCATATTCTATGGGGTGCTGGCTTCAAGCACTAGGCCTGCTGGCAGAGCAACTCTGTGTTACAAATATGTCTGCAAATATGACATGAAGGCTGGCAACATTAACCCTGCTATGTGGGAATTGCTTGTAGATGACTGCAGTGCCCGGAGACAGGTAGTCGAGTCATGTATCCATCTGTGATGCCCCAGGACTCAGGCTCGGACTTGGAACCAGAGGAGACTCAGTCAACACTGGATCCTTTGCCTCAGGCATCTGGGGCCTGATCCTGCACAGTCCCAGTCTTCACAGGTTCCCCTGCCAGAAACACCAGCTGGGCCAAGTCAGGGGCCTGAGCCTGCCCTGGCTCCAGATGTGGGGATTACCTTCAGCTGGGCCATCAGTTACAGCTGCTCCACTACCGGTTGGGTCAGGAGAGGCTGAGGCGTTGGTGGGTTACTAAACCCAGGGGCCGTCTCCCGAGCTGCAGAGACTAAGGTCTGAGAGAAGGAGACCCCTGAGTACTCACAGGAGTGCTCACCTTTGGGCGAAACAGGGAGGTGAGTCACTGGGGGATCAGGACCGGCCGCTACCCCGAAAAAGATAAAAGGCTGTCGGACCCCGCCCCAGGTTGCGGGAGTAACACTGCTGTATGCTAGATCCTGCCTGAGATCCTGTACCTGTCTTTGCCTGGTTTCCTGCCTTGTGTCCTGCCTTGGCCCTGTCGGACTAACTCCTAGTGGAACCTTCGGATTCTGGACCAGTCCTGGACCACGTTTCATGGGTTACCCCCAGGCCCAGCAAACCATCGTAGGGACACGGGTGCCACTGTGGTCTAAACCACAGAGTTTCTTGGGCTTGCCGATCAGAAGGTTGGCGGTTTGATTCCCTAAAGTGGGGTGAGCTCCCAATGCTTTGTCCCACCTCCTGCCAACTTAGCCGTTTGAAAGCACACCAGTACAAGTAGATAAATAGGTACAACTGCCGTGGGAAGGTAAACAGCGTTTCCATGCACTCTGTTTTCCGTCACTGTGTTCCATTGCACCAGAAGTGGTTTAGTCTTGCTGGCCACATGACCTGGAAAGCTGTCTGTGGACAAACACTGGCTCCCTCGACCTGAAACCCCATAGTTGCCTTTGACTGGACTTAAGCTTTACCTAGTAGGGATTACAGGAGACATGACCAGTGGGAGGAGCACAGAGAGAAGATATACCATGGTGCATGTGCAGCAGCACAACTGGACGCCTTCATCTACCCCAGCTGCAACAAAACATGTCTCTCCTGCATCGGTTTCTACAGCCACAGCGGGCGCTGCGACCTTCCAATAGCTTGACCTCACCCTCAAGGGCACACTCCTTCATTGTTTCCTGAGACAGACAGGTGTCAATCTATCCTTCATGCAGTTCTATGTGTTAGGAACCAATATTGTAATGATAAACAGCACATTTCATTGGGCATGAAGGATTAGGGAAAAGACAACTTGATGAATTAAAATATCTAGAGACCATAACGTATCACAAGAGTAACTCTGGTCTATTTGGCCGATTGGCAAAATCACACACACAGTTGATCCAGATACTGCTCGTTATTTATGTAATTGGCAATTTCTCTTTAAACTACTTGGCACTCCAAAGGCAATTTATTTTGAAAACTTGGCAGACATTACAATCCTAATACCCAGCACTGGAACAGAGTTTGCTTGCACAAGCCAGCCTTGCAGATCCTATTCAATCTTTTCAATGAATGTCTCATTTTTTTGTCACTGGTACTAGCATGCCATATTTCCTTTATTGAACTCCAATTAGTGGATTTTGCCAGCCTGTTGCTTGTTGAAACATTTACACAGCAACATCAACAATGAGGTTCATTTGATATCTATAAACTTTATCAATCATATCTTTTTGTGCAAAGTGTGTGTGTGTGTGTGTGTGCCCGCACACACACAAAATTTAGCCTTTTAAAATGGTAAAACTCCAAAGACATAAGTTGCCTTTGATCTTTAAGGCTTTTAAATAAAAGCAATATATTTAGAGTGATGCTTATATATTCAAAATTTCTGACTATCTGAATTGAGTCTCAAGGCATTGAGAATTTGCATAAATGGTCTGAATTTCCAAAATCTCTAAGTAAACACCAGCCTCTTGAAGATTAATTAGAACCTGAGTGACACCGGGGAGAAGAAACTCGAAATTTTAATAATTTAAGCATGACTTCCTTTTTTAGCCAATGAGATGACTCATATATAAGAGAAAGTCTTAGAGTAATATGTGGATTTAGAGAGCTGACTCAAGGAATTAAAATAGCTTAAAAGATAGCATTTGCTCTTCAAGAAGAAGCAGAAACTCAGTAATACAGCATGACTGACTTACTGGGTCACAAGTCACAAATATTTCTTTTCCTCCACATTCTGAAAAAAGCAGACATAAAATGCAAAGGGAATGAACCTAAATATGTTATGTGGATTTAGATGAACATGTTTTCTATTTTTATGTTTGCATGGCAAATAATATATTTTGGTGCTTTAGAAATAGCTATGCCAGTCAGCAAGAGATGTCTGAATACAAACCCTTGTGTGCATTAGCATCTAAAGCCAGCTTTCCATCTTCTTAAATGTGATGCTTATCTGAGCCTTCCTGGACTGGCTGGATGCAACTTTTGATGTAAACAGGTGATGTGCCCAGGCATTTGTGGCCGCTAGTTGTTAGGCAAGCCCTCTTTATTGCAGCTAGATTAGAACCAGCAGTGACAATGCTGCACTAGAGCATTATCTGGCATATGTAAAGTAACAGAAGTTGCAGCAAGATGGAGAGAGAGGCCATCTCCTGTGGTGGTTATTGTGCCTCCTCCTGCCATACATATAAGGCCACCTTAGTATTCATGCTGTCTTGTATGTCACAGTCAGTGACGCTTTCAATTCTCCTTTGAAAACTCCTTCCTCTGTTTGCTATATACTTTCAAAATCTCCTCCAGCATTCTCTTGTTCTATATCTTTGAAAAGATGAAATCGTAAACAGTAATGGACACAACACGGCAATATAAAATACAATATACTGGGGCAGCAATGCTCAGGCCATTTATTCCAGAATAGTCCCATTGATGTTAGTGGGACTGTTGGAGAAACTCTCATGCATGGATTGCTAGTTCTGCACACCACAAATCAGTCTGGGATTGGATAAATCTATTTACCATTCAGTTGACTCCCTCTTCCGAATGAATGCCCCAGCCCAGAACAAGCTATATATTCCACTATATATTCCTTTATATTCCACTCTGCTTCCAGAGAATGAAAAGTAGTTAGAGTCCAGTTGTCAGGGGAAATGAACTCAGCAATGCTAACAATGAAAGTAGCAAGTGTTTGAGTTTTGTTTTTCCGACATGCTGGCAGCTTAGCAAGGTAATGATTACCAGAACATGTTAATTAACCACAGCATGTAAAAATGGCTATGTTGACTTTGCCTATGAAAAGGCAAATAGAAAACTCTATAGAAAGAGGGAAGGAAACAGCCCACCGCTTAATAAGCGGTGATCCGGGGAGTATTTGTTTATCGTTTATTTCCAGACTTTCCAGTAACTCACAAAGTGACTTATTTTACAAATATGTAAAATAATCTAATACAATATGGCACCATTAAAAGAGACCAGACCAGACCAAACACCTATCTGACATACTCTTTCCCACCTTCAGAGAGCCCATAAGCAGGGCATAGAATCAAAGAATTGCAGAGTTGGATAGGTCATTTAAGTCCAACAATGCAATGCAGGAGCCACAATTAAAGAATCCCTGACAGATGGCCATCCAAACTTTGTTTAAAAGGTAAAGGTAAAGATCCCCTGAAAGTTAAGTCCAGTCGCGAACGACACTGGGGTTGCAGCACTCATCTCACTTTACTGGCTGAGGGAGCCGACTTTTGACCGCAGACAGTTTTTCCGAGTCATGTGGCCAGCATGACTAAGCCGCTCCTGGTGAAACCAGAGCAGTGCATGGAAACGCTGTTTACCTTCCTGCCAGAGCGGCACCTATTTATCAACTTGCACATTGACGTGCTTTCAAACTGCTAGGTTGGCAGGAGCTGGGACCAAGCAATGGGAGTTCACCCTGTCACGGGGATTCAAACCGCCAACCTTCTGATCGGCAAACCCAAGGCTCAGTGGTTTACACCACAGCGCCACCCGCATCCTTAATTTCATTTGAGATTTAGAAACCTCAAATGAAGGAGCATCGACTACCTTCTAATGTCATCTACTTCACTGTTGAACAGCTCATACTGTCAGAAAGTTCCTCCTAATGTTTAGTCTAAATCTCCTTTCTAGGAGAAAACATGCCTGCTCCACTTTCACATAACAGCCTGTGATAGATCTGAACATGGTTATAAAAATCACGTCTTTATCTTCTCTTCTGCAGGCTAAACGTACCCAACTCCCTCAACTGTTTGTCATAAGGTTTGTTGACAGTGCCAAGACTTTATGTGGCTCAGAAATGGAGAAATGTTTCTCCACTGACGCTTAAAGACCGGCTAGCTTTGTTTTTGAAAACAGCAGAAATGGCTAAACTTAGGGAATGCGTATATTTGAGAAAGAGCCACCATTGAAGCTGTGAGCCCGGGAAGACCTGCTCCCTGCCTTGCTGGCCTTTTCCCACCAGGCCTGGGAGGGCAGGGCTTTGACTGACTCCAGCTACAAAAGCTGAGATTGCTGAAGACGCTGGAGACCATCTTGGTTGTGAGTCATAGAGGACCACCTCCCTGCCTTGCTGGCTTTTTCCACCTGGCATGGGAGGGTGGAACCCTGACTGACCGCCTAACCAACTGATTGACTCTAGCTACAAAAGCTGCTGAACAGACTCATGGGCTGTGGTGTTGTTTATGGTGTTTTGTTGGCATTTTATGTTGTTGTTGATATTAATTTGTATATCTGATATTAATTTGTATATCTTTATTTTTATATATTATGATTTATGTGGCAATTGTTTCGGTTTAGTTGTGAACTTGTTGATGTATTTTATTTCTTGTGTATAACTTTTGTAATGTTTGCAGGATGTGGGTGGCACTGTGGTCTAAACCACCAAACCTCTTGGGCTTGACGATTGTAAGGTTGATAGTTCAAATCCACACAACGGGGTGAGCTCCCGTTGCTCTGTCTCAGCTTCTGCCAGCCTAGCAGTTTGAAAGCATACCAGCATGAGTAGATAAATAGGTATCGTTGTGGTATGAAGGTAAACTGCATTTCTGTGTGCTTTGGCATTCGTCACAGTGTCCCATTGTGCCAGAAGCGGTTTAGTTATGCTGGTCACATGATCCAGAAAGCTGTCTGTGGACAAACTCCAGAGATGAGCACCACACCCCAGTCAATTTTGACTGGACTTAACCATCCAGGGGTCCTTTACCTTTTACCTGTAATGTTTGCAGTTATGTAAATTGTGTTATGTTGTAAGCCACGCTTAGCATTATGGAAAGGTGGCACACACAAAAAAGGATGATGATGATGATGAAATACAAAGTAGATATTTTTACCAATGACTGGCTTTCATTTATTTCACAAACAAAAAAGCAGGTAGAATCTAGACAGTGATAAATAGAAAAGTTTCTCCCTTGCTGCGAGTTACAATTTTATAAAATGGTGAATATAATCTTATTAGGTGATGCATAGACACCATGTTACTTTATCTAAATGACAAACCTTTGCTGTTAGTTATGATAGTACAGTTTTAATCATTTTTTTTATTCTCCTCCCTCATATGCTAAACTTATAATAAAATCAGAGGGATTTTTTAAAAAAGCGTACTTATCAAATAAAGGCTATCATAGGAGAGAGAATTTGCTTGGATGGTTTGAGATGGAAAAGCTCTTCTAGGCCAAGAAAAAAAAATACGTTTTTGAAGACAGGCTGCATTAAAGAGCTATAATTTGCTTGGATGATTTGGGATGAAAAAAGTATTCTAGGCCAAAAGGAGAAATGTGGTCGAGGTCTTGGAAGGTGGAATATACCCACTGCAAAATGCAAATGATTATTGTCAGTTTATATATAATCTGAGGAGGCGGGTTTAATTCATACGTTCCTTTAAATTTTAAAATAATTATAAAAGAAATCCACAGATCACAGTAGGATAATGTCAAAAAAAACCCTCTATGAACTTAAAGCTTAATCAATCTGTAGGGGGGGGAATGCTAAATACTTGAACCAGTCCAGAGTATCTGAAGAAGTGTGCATGCACACGAAAGCTCATACCAAGAACTAACTTAGTTGGTCTTTAAGGTGCTACTGGAAGGAAAAAAAATTTTTTGTTTTGACTATGGCAGACCAACACGGCTACCTATCTGTAACCAGTCCAGAGTTTGACATGCATTCAGATGTTCTCATAGGCTCTGTGGGTTTTCCTATTCATGTGGATAGAAGATGTGTTCTTTGGAGTTCCCACACATTAGAAATTGTTGGGTTGGGTCAAGTGCCAACAAACGTTTGCCAGCCGCACTATTTGCCAACAAGCTAAGTATTTCCCTTGAAACATACTACACCGGTGGAGGTAAGAACTCCTATGATCCCTCTTTATGCATAAATTATAGGAAGCCCGATGTACCTCTGAACATTATAGCCAAATGTGGCCAGATGGATGGTCCTATTACATTGTTTCTAAATAGGAAGGAGTGGTCACTTATTAAATTGCAGTCAATAAAAATGGCACAATGCAGTTTTTGTCCCAAGCACTGAAAGCTGGCTAAGTTGAGAAGAGGATGGCGATGCATTATGAAATGGCTCAGGATCAATGGCTATTAATTTAAGAGCAGAACACGAAACAGTTTATGTTGTTACGTGGGATAATTACCATTTTCAATTAACTGACATTTCACACAGCTTGGGGACTATAGTGAGACAATAACCCTCAGCACCTAATCTCAAGTCTGCTGTTAGCCGAGCCTTTTGTCAATAGTCCTGTGGTCTTATTTCAATGCCAAACCCAATATCCTGTGAGCAATTACTTCCATTGTCATAAAATACCGAGAGCTATACAGGAACGCGGTTCAAATTAAGTTCACACAAGGATCACTTTGACAAATAGAACTACTCATACTAACTTTTCTTTGAAAGTGAATATCTAGGACCCTGGATGAGGAGAGCAGAGCCCTTCAGTGCAATAGCTAATGTGTAGGAGGAGATAATTGAGGCTGAAAGTGAAAAGACCAAGCTCCAAAGTTTGAGCTTCTAGTTCATTGTATAATATTTATGAACTGTGCTTTTCAATGAAAGTTGGGGTCTCTTTTGGACTACATTTTTAATTTAATACTGAATGGCCTACAGCACCCACACATTTCTGGGGTATACACTTAATATGTTACATGTTGTCCTGCTCTGGGTTAATTTACTGACAATTTACTGGCCAAATTTAATTACACACAACAATAAAGAGACCAGATATATATCAGGTCATAAATGGAGAATGTTCGTTTTTCCAAGTAGACTTCAGTGCTTGTCTTTTTAGAAGACATCTGAAAGCAACCTTGTATTGGGAGGTTTTTAATGTTTTATGTTTTATTTTTATTTTTTTATATAAAATTTTTATTAGGTTTTAAACACATAATAAAAGACAATACAAGACAATACATAAACAAACAAACATATAAACACGTATACTTTCTTAACATTTTTTCCTTAACCTTCTTTCGGCGACTTCCCCATACCTCCCCTTTCTGCATCCCTGTTATCAATCTTTTCAGCATCCCCTAATTTCCATATAAGACTTTCTTTAGATCTTATTTCTCATATCCAATTGCTAGTCGCTGCAATTCTGTTTTGCATTACCCAAAACATTTTAGCAATCATTAATTTTACAACAGTTCTTAAGATAGATTTTAAACTTCTTCCAATCTTCTTCCACCGTCTCTTTCCCTTGGTCGCGGATTCTGCCGGTCATCTCAGCCAGTCCCATATAGTCTATTACCTTAGTCTGCCATTCTTCCAGTGTGGGTAGTTCTTGTGTCTTCCAATACTTTGCTAATAATACTCTTGCTGCTGTTGTAGCGTACATAAAAAACGTCCTGTCTTTCCTTGACACCAATTGGCCTACCATACCCAGGAGGAAGGCTTCTGGTTTCTTCACGAACGTGCATTTAAGCACCTTTTTCATTTCATTATAAATCATTTCCCAGAAAACCTTGATCCTTGGGCACGTCCACCAAAGGTGGTAGAAAGTACCTTCAGTTTCCTTACATTTCCAACATTTATTATCGGGCATGTGATAAATTTTTGCTAGCTTGACTGGGGTCATGTACCACCTATAGATCATTTTCATGATGTTCTCTCTTAAGGCATTACATGCCGTAAACTTTATACCGGTAGTCCATAACCGTTCCCAGTCAGCAAGCATAATGTCATGGCCAATGTCTTGTGCCCATTTAATCATAGCTGATTTAACCATCTCATCCTGTGTATTCCATTTCAGCAGCAAGTTATACATTCTTGACAAATTCTTAGTATTGGGTTCCAAAAGCTCTGTTTCTAATTTTGACCTCTCCACCTGGAAGCCAATTTTCCTGTCCTGTTTAAAAACTTCATTTATCTGGTGGTAATGTAGCCAGTCTCTTACTTTAGACTTCAACTTCTCATAACTCTGTAATCTCACTTTCCCCTCCTCATGTTCTATAATTTCCCAATACTTTGGCCATTTAGATTCCATATTAAGTTTTTTCACTTCCTTAGCTTCCATTGGTGACAACCACCTGGGGGTTTTGTTTTCCAGCAAATCTTTGTATCGAGTCCAAACCTTATACAATGCTTTCCTAACAATATGGTTCTTAAAACCTTGATGGATTTTTACCTTGTCATACCATATGTATGCATGCCAACCAAATCTGTTGTTAAACCCTTCCAAATCCAAAGTGTCTGTGTCTTCAAGAAGCAGCCAACTTTTCAGCCAGCAAAACGCCGCTGATTCATAGTACAGCTTTAAGTCCGGCAGGGCAAACCCCCCTCTTTCTTTTGCATCAGTTAATATCTTAAACTTTATTCTGGGCTTTTTGCCCTGCCAGACAAATCTAGATATGTCTTTTTGCCACTTCTTGAAACAATCCATTTTGTCTAAAATCTGCAATGTTTGAAACAAAAACAACATTCTAGGTAAGACATTCATCTTAATAACAGCAATACGGCCTAACAAGGAAAGTCTCAAATTTGACCATACTTCTAGGTCTTTCTTAATTTCTGTCCAGCATTTCTCATAGTTATCTTTAAAAAGATTCACATTCTTAGATGTCAAATTAATCCCCAGGTATTTCACCTTCTTTGCTATTATTAAACCAGTTTCACTCTGGAACTTTTCCCTTTCAACAGCTGTTAGATTTTTGTCCAGTACTTTCGTTTTCTGTTTGTTCAACTTAAAACCTGCTACTTGACCAAATACTTGTATTAGTTCTAGAACTCTTTTCGTACTAGTGTCTGGCTCTTGTAAGGTTAAAACTAAGTCATCTGCAAATGCTCTCAGTTTGTACTGTTTAGCTCCGACCTGAATCCCTTTAACCAGCTGGTCCTCTCTAATCATATTTAATAGAACCTCCAGGACAGATATGAAAAGTAGTGGGGATATTGGGCATCCCTGTCGTGTCCCTTTTTCAATAGCAAATTCTTCAGTGACCACATTATTTACAATCAGTTTTGCTTTTTGCTCAGAATAAATTGCACTTATACCATTTTCAAAACCTTGGCCTACCCCCATCCCTTGGAGATTCTTTTTCATAAAACTCCAAGAAATGTTGTCAAAGGCTAATGTTTTATGTTTTATTATGGGTTGGAAGCTGCCTAGAGTGGAGGGAGCAACCCAGCCAGATGGATGGGGTATAAAAAGATATTATTATTATGGTCCCAAGGTCTCGGTCTCTCTCTCTCTCTCTCTCTCTCTCTCTCTCTCTCTCTCACACACACACACACACACACACACACAGTGATGATGCTTCAAAATCATTATCATATTGAAAATATAAAGCTGTACAGCCAAACAATTTTAAACTTAAACTTATGATTTCAATTGGCATGCTTACATTCCTCCTACTGAAACCAGTGAAGGTTTAAGACAGGAATGCTATGCTCACTTACCTGGGACTAAGATCCATAATGAACATAATGGGGATTACTTCTGAGTACGTACATATGCTTGTGCTGTAAAATAAGTTAACTTGGATTGGAGTCTGCCTGGGCTTTGAAAGCAGGTGTTGTGGCAAATATAAAAGGCTCATCCAGACTTCATTTTGTGTTGCATTTCAAGACACAGTTCTGTGTTTTAAAGCTTTCCCCCTCCCCCAGCAATTTCCCTACAAAAACCCGCTCTTTGCGATTTGCTCCAATTCAGTGGTAATCTGCAGAAAACCCAAATTTCTATTTGTTTTGATTCAGTGTTTTCACAGGGAAAGCACCAGGAGAGGGAGAGAGAGAGAGAACGAGAGAACTCGGACATGGTGCTTTAAAGCACAGACCTGTGTCTAAAAAACACTGGGCAAAAGTATGGATGAGCCCTAAGCTACTACTGTGGCAGATCAAATAGCAATGGCGTGGAATACAGCAGAGATTGCAAAGTGATGGATGTAGAATCATTCCTATGAAAGGTGAGGAAATCCATCTCTTTTCCTAAAGGTTGGTATCTCTCTCTCTCTCTCTCTCTCTCTCTCACACACACACACACACACACACACACACACACACACACTGTAAAACTGTTGTATTTGAAAGTGTCATCTCTAGGGCAGTTCAAATTTGCATTACGTTTGAACTTGATTTTAGCCTTCATCTTGTTTTTATTGGCTTTTGTTTTTTTTTTTTTTTATATAATTTTTATTACGTTTCTTTTCATAATTTTGACAATTCAATACAATACAGAAAAACCCAAATACAAGAAACAATTTTTGATTTTTTTAACAAAAAAGAAAACCATTGGACTTCCCCACACCTTCCAGATCTGCGTTCTTTGTAGTAGCAATATCAGCAATTTGTTACCTTATTTCAAACCTTGTTGGAACTTTCCATTATTATGTACCCATATTCAGTATATTGTATCTTAACTTTGTTACCTTTTAAAATAAACATAAAATGTTTGATTCACATTGACTTCTTTTCTCATTTGTCATTAATTTTACCATTTGCTTAATCATATTTGCTAAAGCGTAACCTTTCCAAAAACATGCACTGTCTTAAAGTTCATACAGCTTATAGTATTTTTGCAAATAGTCTTTAAATTTTTTCCAATCCGCCTCGACTGATTCTTCATCCAAATCTCGGATTCTGCCGGTCATTTCAGCTAGTTCCATATAGTCCATCAACTGCGTCTGCCATTCCTCCAACGTGGGTAAATCTTGTGTCTTCCAATTCTTTGCGATGAGTATTCTTGCTGCTGTGGTAGCATACATAAACAAAGTTCTATCTTTCTTTGACACTTTCTGGTCTACCATGCCCAGCAGGAAGGCCTCTGGTTTCTTGGGAAAGGTATACTTAAATACCTTTTTCAGTTCATTGTAAATCATTTCCCAGAAGGCCTTCACTTTTGGGCAGGTCCACCAGAGATGAAAAAATGTCCCTTCTGCCTCCTTACATTTCCAACATTTGTTATCAGACAGGTGATATATCTTAGCTAGCTTGACTGGGGTCATGTACCACCGGTATAACATTTTCATAATATTTTCTTTCAGGGCACTACATGCCGTGAATTTTATCCCGTTGTTCCATAACCTTTCCCAGTCTTCAAACATAATGTTATGTCCGACATCCTGTGCCCATTTTATCATGGCAGATTTAACTGTCTCATCCTGTGTATTCCACTTAAGCAGCAAGTTGTACATTCTCGATAATACCTTAGTTTTTGGTTCTAACAATTCTGTCTCCAATTTCGATTTTTCCACTTGGAAACCAACTTTTTTATCCAATTTAAAAACCTCTTGAATTTGAGCATAGTGTAACCAATCTCGCACCTTATTTTTTAGTTTATCCTTACTCTGCAGTTTCCAGTTGTCTCCAATTTTTTCGATTATTTCCCAATATTTCGGCCAATAGGCCTCCATATTGGGTCTTTTTCGAGCCTTGGCCTCCACTGGTGATAGCCACCTCGGGGTTTTACTCTCTAATAAGTCCTTATATTTCATCCAGACTGCAAAAATTGATTTTCTGACAATATGATTTTTGAACAGTTTATGAACCTTAACCTTGTCGTACCATAGATATGCATGCCAACCAAAAGCATTATCAAACCCTTCCAGATCCAGGACATCAGTGTTTTCTAACAAAAACCAATCTTTCAACCAGCAGAAGGCTGCAGATTCATAATATAACCTCAAGTCCGGCAGGGCAAACCCTCCTCTTTCTTTCGAGTCAGTTAGTATTTTAAACTTTATTCGAGGCTTTTTGCCCTGCCAGACAAACCCAGATATATCCTTCTGCCATTTTCCAAAACATTCCACTCTGTCCACGATCTGTAGGGTCTGAAACAAAAATAACATTTTCGGCAATACATTCATCTTTATAGCTGCTATTCGACCCAACAAGGAAAGTTTCAATCTTGACCAAATTTCTAAGTCCTTCTTAATTTCCGACCAACATTTTTCATAATTGTCTTTAAATAAGTTCAAATTTTTGGAAGACAAATAGATCCCTAGGTATTTCACCTTTTTAACCACATTTAATTCTGTTTCTCTCTGAAACCCCTCTGTTTCTGTAGATGTCAAGTTTTTGGCCAAAACCTTAGTCTTTTGTTTGTTCAACTTAAATCCTGCAACCCGACCAAACTCATGAATAAGTTCTAAAACTCTTTTTGTACTGGGTTCTGGCTCCTGTAATGTCAAAACTAAGTCATCTGCAAAAGCTTTCAGTTTATATTGTTTCACTCCGACCTCTATCCCTTGTACCAACCGGTCCTCCCTAATCATGTTCAATAGCACCTCCAGGACTGAAATGAATAAAAGAGGGGATAGAGGGCACCCTTGTCGTGTCCCTTTTTCAATTTTAAATTCCTCCGTCACCACATTGTTCACTATTAATTTAGCTTTCTGTTCTGAATAGATTGCTTCTATTCCATTTTCAAACCCCCGTCCCACTCCCATCCCTTCCAAATTTTTCTTCATAAACTTCCAAGATATATTATCAAATGCTTTCTCCGCATCAATGAAGATTAAAACCGCCCTTGTGTTCCTATTGGTTTGCAATAGTTCCAAAATGTCAATGATGTTTCTGGTATTTCCATATAAATGTCTACCAGGGAGAAAGCCAGCTTGGTCCTTGTGAATTACTTCATTTAAGACCTTTTTAAGTCTGCTTGCTAAAATGTCTGCAAATATTTTGTAATCCACATTCAGGAGTGAGATGGGACGGTAGTTCTTAAGCTGGGTCTTTTCAGATTCTAGCTTGGGTATCAATGTGATGAATGCTTCTTTCCACGTTTCCGGTGCCCTCTTCCCCTCCATGATCTGGTTGCATACCTCCATCAAAGGCTGTGTCAAGTAGTCCTTCAAAGTCTTGTAGTATTTGGAGGTAAGCCCATCCGGGCCTGGAGATTTGCCAAGTTGCATATTCTGAATGGCACCTTCAATTTCCTGTTGAGTTATTTTACAATTCAAGATTGATCTTTTATCTTGGGTTATTTTTGGTAGTCCATTTATCCTTAAAAATTGATCTATCTCCAACTCTTTCTGAGGCCCTTGTACATAAAGTTCTTTGAAGTATCTGTGGAAGCACTTCCTGATTTCTTCTGGTTTCTGAACCATTCTTCCTTCAATCTCTAGATTTGTCACTGTATTTAACTTTTGTCTTTTTTTCAGCTGCCAAGCTAGCAGCTTTCCACATTTGTTTGCTGATTCAAACGATCTTTGCTTCATCTGTTTGATTTTCCATTCGATCTCTTGATTTATCAGTTTAGAGTATTGTGCTTGATGGAATTTGATTTCTCTCAGCACTTCCTTTGACTTGGGATTGGTTCTCAGTTTCTTCTCACCTTGATATATTTTCTCCAATATTTTATCCTTCTTTCCATTCCAGAGCTTTTTCTTGATTGTATTTTGTTGTATCAGAAACCCTCTCATAACGGCTTTACTTGCGTCCCAGATCATTCTTTTTTCAACTGTAGTGTTCAGGTTGATTTCAAAATAGTCCTTTAACGTTTTTTGGGCCTTTTTCACAATCTCTTGATCTCTTAATAAGGTGTCATTCATTCTCCATCTGAAGGAACCGGTTTGGGTAAGTCTAAGTTCTAGTTTCAAAGCATTGTGGTCGGAGCATGTTTTTGGGCAGATTTCCACCTTTCTAGTCTTGGGTGCCAGCCCTCTAGATGTCCAGATTTGGTCGATCCTTGTCCATGACAGGTGGGCCTCAGAGAAGAAAGTTCCTTCTTTACCTAGGGGGTCTTTTGTCCTCCATATATCAATCAGATCCAAATTGTCAATCAGTTCAAAGAAAGTTTTAGGCAGTCTGCCATCTGATGTTAAGTTTTGATTTTGAGACTTATCCATATGTGTAGATACCACTCCATTCATGTCTCCCATCATTATGATGTTGTTGTAGTCCATATAGTCCAGCATGGTCTCATGCAGCTTCTTAAAAAATTCTGATTTCCCGTCATTTGGCGCATATATTCCTAATATCAAAATTTTTTCTCCTTGTGTCTGGATTTCAATCGCCAAGATTCTTCCTTGCTCATCTTTAAATACAAATTTTGGTGCCAGGCTCTCCTTGGCATATATCACCACGCCTCTTTTCTTAACCTTGTCTGATGAAATAAATTCTTGGCCTAGTCTTTTGTTAACTAAGACTTTTCTGTGAAGCCTGGTCACATGGGTTTCTTGTAAACAAATAATGTCCAATTGTTCTTTCTTCAATATGTGAAATATTTTCCTTCTTTTTTCCGGAGAATTTCCGCCATTTATATTCCAACTAAGTAGCTGCAGAGACATCCTGTACTGTTTTGTTACACCTAGAGTGGTGTATCTTCTGGTCCCGAGGGTGTAGGGCCTGCTCCGCCTCCAGGCGGAATCCCAACTTGTGGTAGAGGACAAAGTGCTGCTGCTTCTTTTTGGAGATCTTCACCGTGATCGTGCAGGAACTTTTGTAAATCCTCTGGTGTTTTTATCTTTACCTTCTTCTGCTTGTAAGTAAATGATAACCCTTGTGGAAACTCCCACCTATAACGAATTGTGTTGATTCTCAGCAGTCTTGCCAGTTCTGAATAAGTGGTTCTCAAGTCCAATAACTGTTTTGGGATGTCTCGGTAAATTTCCACCCTTTTATCTTGTATCACCAATGTATTTGCGAAATGTAGGCCTAATATTTTGTCTCTCTCTTCCCTTGATCTCAAAATTATCAAACAATCTCTGGGTCTGTCCTTCCTTACCAATCTTCCCAGCCGAAAAGCTGACACTATTTTAAAGTCAGTTTCTTCCTTAATGCCCCAGAATTTTGAAAATTCTGTTGTCAAAAATCCAATTAAATCTTCTTGTTCAATTTCTGGGATTGCTCTTAATCTGAGGTTATTCTCACGATTTTTCAATTCCACCATCGAGAGGTAGGCTTGTTGTTCACCAATTTGTTTATGCAAAGGTTTAACTTCACCTCTAACTTCCTCGACCTCTTTTCTAGCTGCCGTTGCAATTTGAACAGCTTCCCCAGCCAAATTACGGTTTTCTTGTGTAGCTCCTTGCAATTTTTCAATTGCTTGTGTATGCTGGGAAACCTGATCTGTCAATTTCTGGATCGAAGATGTAGCTTGGTCAATTTTTAATGATTGGTTGTCAACCTTTTGATTTAAAGCTGCCAACTGCTCCAAGATTTGTTTCAGAACTCCCTCAGATGCTCCTGCTGCCATATCTTCCTCTGCTGGAATTTTAGACTTTTCGGCTTCTGCCTTTTGTACGCCCAGCACAGCTGGAACTGATGATCTGCGTCCCTGAGTCAAAGTTGTTTGTACAAGCTGTGCCTGCTTTTTTTCCTTTTCCTTCTCCTTAGCTTCCTTGGCTTTGGCTGCTCTTGTCTTTCCTGTACCACTCATCAGTCAATGTTCAAGGTCAAATTGTTATTGTCCCATGGGAAAGACAGATCCAATTTAAAAACAATCCAGTGAGAGAGAGTAAACATAAAAAGCTGTTCCCAGGCCTTATATTCCCAAAATCCTCTAGGGGGAGTACCACCAAAGTTTCAAAAAGAAGAAGGCAACTTTTCCGCCATTAAAGTCCCCTGTATGTTAAAAAACAGAAATGCAATAGTCCCAAATGGTAATAAACAAGTCCTGCAGAGTACTTTAAACTTTTAACAAAGTTTCAAAAAGGTGCCTACAATTTGTATCCAGTCCAGCTTGTTAAAGCTCAAAAGCTCAAGGGTATCCATACGTCTGTAAAAGTTTGTAACAATTTGTAACAGTTCCGCAGTTAAACAGTTTCCCCTCCAGCAGCCCGACGATTTGGAATTTAGCTTTGAATGATCTTACTGGGGAGGATCGCTCCAATTTTCCTTTTAAAAAATTGCTCACAAATAAGTCTATCTTTTCTCGTTAACAGTCACTTCTGAAAGTGCATGAAAGTCCCTCTTTAAAACATCCCTTTTCAGCCGCTTTTCGCTTCTCTGATCCCTTGCTTTGATCTTGTAAGCAGCTCCGGGAGGCGGACTTCCTTTTTAACGTCTCCCGGTTACAGCCAAAATTTTTTTCAAGAATTTACTGCCGAATTTAACGTCCTTACTCACGGGTTTGTTGTTTCAGTCGAATCTTTAAAGGAAGAAAGGTCGGCGCTCATCTGCAACAGCTGCGCGGCTTCACTCCCGCAGAAAGAGCGATGAACTCACAGCACCGCTACCCCTCTTTCACTCCGGAGCCCCTTACGGGGTTCCTTTCGCGATTTCGGGGTCGCTCCAGGTGCCCGCCGAGTCCCACGGCCACGAGCTCACTCTGCTCGTGGTTTTTCTTGATGGGTCGTCGCTGTGCCGCAGCGAAACGACCCTTTCCTGCGGAGCCCCTCTTCAGACTAGAAGAGGACCGCCATTACAGTTTCGCGCCGCCTCCGGAAGTCGTTTTTATTGGCTTTTGGGGTTTGTGCAAGCAGAAGCTGCTCGTGCAATGAGCTTTCCCCATCCTTCCACCCCACTGCGGCCTCTTTTGCTTTCTGAAAGCTTTGCTGCTTGAATGGGGGACCTTCCTGAAAGCTTTGGGATGCTGCGGTGGCAGGCTGGAATTAGAAGGGAAGGGGCGGGGGAATTGGCTGGGGCCATTTGCTCAAAATTAATCCTGCATACATACACACACCTATGCTACTGTGCAGAGATCTGTGTTTAGTTCCTTGTGACCCAAGTTGAATTGAGCAATGTTCTTTTCCTTGTCAATGCTTTGCTTTTGAGTTTGTGAAGGCCCTTTCTACACTTTCTGAACTCCTCCTGTTTTCTACCAATTTATGCAGTTCTGGCTCTCTCTGAGGTTAATTGCTGCCTGTTAATTTTCCAGTGTATTTGCAGTGTTCTTGACGGTAGCTTTTCCTCAAAGGATTTCTACGTTTGCATTTGTATTCAAGCATTTCATTTTCTCCTATCTGAGTTCCTATAATTTATTTGCTGCCTGTTATTAATTGCTACTCCCCAGACCTGAACACATTATGGCTTTCTATCTGCTACTGTTTTGCTTGTTTTCTTCTTTCCACCCCTAGGTATATAAAACTTCAATCTTTCTTCCTTTTGCAGTTTTGCTCTCTCTTTCTCCAATAGCAATATTATTATTCTTCCTCATGGACTATTGCAGATTTTACCTTCTTTTGGGGATTTTTTTCACCTTACTCATAGAAATGTGTCTGTTTTGGTGTATCTTCTCTCGCAAAGTCTATACATTTTTATTTCCATATACCTGTCAAGCAAACTCTCATTTCCCCAGTGTTCTAATAGTTGCCCTACGTTTTGCCTTTAGCTACAAATGGTAACAAAATTTGGTTGAACAGAACTTGTTAAGTATCTTTTTATTATAATAGATACAAATAGACTACATAAGAGATCTAAAAAGTATGGCTGTGCACACACACATACACCTCCTGATCCAGTTGTCTAATTAATTAATTAACCCTAATTAAACATGCAGTTAGGAAGGTGAAGGAGAAGGAGATGCTGCCTGAGCAAAGAGGTAAATTCTGCTCAATACTGCTTCACTAGGGAAGATGCCTCTCTTACGGCAACTGCTGTACAACAGTCCTGCTTTTTAGAAGCCTTGAATTGCTCCAGGTGGGCTGGCTTAATGTGGGACAATTCAGAGCTATCTCATTGCAATCTGGTTCAGTATCTGGCCTTTGGCCAGATTGGTTGCAAAGGTAAAAGGCAGGTAAAGGACCCCTGGACGGTTTAGTCCAGTCAAAGGCGACTATGGGGTTGTGATGCTCATCTCACTTTTCAGGCCAAGGGAGCTGATGTTTGTCCACAGACAGCTTTCCGGGTCATGTGGCCAACATGACTAAACCACTACTGGAGTTCGGAGGACCGTGATGAGTGCCAGAGCACACGGAAACTCCATTTACCTTCCCACTGCAGTGGTACCTATTTATCTACTTGCAATGCTGTGCTTTTGAACTGCTAGGTTGGCAGAAACTGGGACAGAGCAACTGGAGTTCACCCTGTCGTGGGGATTCGAACTGCCGACCTTCCGATTGGCAAGCCCAAGAGGCTCAATGGTTTAGACCACTGCGCCACCCGCATTCCTAGATTGGTTGCACTACGCCAATAAATAGACAGCTCTGTTACAAATGCTTTAAGAGAAGTAACATTCCCTTATGTTTTCTTCAGCATATTTTTAGTTGGTTTGTTATGGATCACAAATTCCGAATGCACCACACAACATTTTAGTGATGATCTGTCATTGATTAGATCCTTTCAAAGTTAACATTTATTTTGTTTCTGTTCAGCAACTCCCATCTGATCATGAGATGAATGTTTGAACGAATAAGTTGATAAGATGTCGTCATGCATACACCTTGAGCCAGAATAATGGGTAATTAGTGTTCTTTAATATGCATCAAAGAACACTAATTACCTATTATTTATGTAGCATTAGAACAAGTCAATATGGATCTGATGCTTTAGGAAGTGTTTGTAGAGGAAGTGCGGTAAACAATGACACTGATATTGTGAAGTGATTGATCACGTTCATAAAATTAATTCTAATTTCCTTTTGATGATGCAAAGCAGTCATGTGATGCTTTTTAATAGACAACATACATTCCTACAAATTAATATTAGTTAAATATTAATATTAGTTAAATAGCTTTTTCCTTTAATGAAGGGATACCACACTTAGATGTTAAAGGTATATTCAGTTTAGGGATGCGGGTGGCGCTGTGGGTTAAACCACAGAGCCTAGGACTTGCCGATCAAAAGGTTGGCGGTTCAATTCCCCACGCCGGGGGGAGCTCCCGTTGCTCTGTCCCTCCTCCTGCCAATCTAGCAGTTCGAAAGCACGTCAAAGTGCAAGTTGATAAATAGGTACCCCTCCGGTGGGAAGGTAAACAGCGTTTCCATGCACTGCTCTGGTTCGCCAGAAGTGGCTTAGTCATGCTGACCACATGACCCGGAAGCTGTACACCGGCTCCCTCGGCCAATAAAGCGAGATGAGCGCCGCAACCCCAGAGTCAGTCACGACTGGACCTAATGGTCAGGGGTCTCTTTACCTTTACTATATTCAGTTTGGACAGCAGTTTGCTGACTACAGATAGCCGATACACCGTAAACTACAACTGGAATCAATGGATTTGCACAGCTTCCTGTGTGGAGGTTTGCAACCTTCTTTAACTAGGACTTCCCCTATGTCCTCATAGTCCTCCACACATCTCCAATCTTAGTGATCTGTATTTCAGTGCTGTATTATAAACCTGCATTATTAACCCCCTAATACAGGGCTCAGCAACCTAAGGCCCATGGACCAGAAGTGACCCATGGAGGTCGTTTGACCAGCCCATGACCTGCCCCCAAACTGAGCTGCCTGCTTGCATGCTGCGCTAAACCGGAGCAGCGCGGCGCGGGGACTTGCCTCCCATGGTGCCGGAAATCGTGGGTGCAATCTGGCCCATGGAGGGATCTCCACAGGACTGATCCAGCCCAGGCAAGATAAACCTTGCTGACCCCTGCCCTAATAGCTCAGTTGGTTAGAGTGTGGCTCTGATAATAGCAAGGTTGCAAGTTCAATCCCTGTATGGGACAGCTCCATATTCCTGCAATCCAGGGGGTTGGATTAGATGAACCTTGTGGTTCTTTCCAATGCTACAGTTCTATGATTCAAAAACAGATTAAGTGCTCAGGCTGATAGAATTTTGGCTTGTCTAATGCTGTCTTCTGAAATCTCAGTTTAGATATGAATTCACCCAGCTGATAGCTCAGTCTTGCAATCATTACAGTATATTACACTTCATTATAAGATTGCCGGAAGAAATATCTACAACCTCAGATATGCAGATGAGACAACCTTGATGGCAGAAAGTGAGGAGGAATTAAAGAACCTTTTAATGAGGGTGAAAGAGGAGAGCGCAAAATATGGTCTGAAGCTCAACATCAAAAAAACGAAGATCATGGCAACTGGTCCCATCACCTCCTGGCAAATAGAAGGGAAAGAAATGGAGGCAGTAAGAGATTTTACTTTCTTGGGCCCCATGATCACTGCAGATGGTGACAGCAGCCACGAAATTCTTGGGAGAAAAGCAATGACAAACCTAGACAGCATCTTAAAAAGTAGAGACATCACCTTGCCAACAAAGGTCCGTATAAGTGAAAGCTATGGTTTTCCCAGTAGTGATGTACGGAAGTGAAAGCTGGACCATCAAGAAGGCTGATCGCTGAAGAATTGATGCTTTTGAATTATGGTGCTGGAGGAGACTCTTGAGAGTCCCATGGACTGCAAGAAGATCAAACCTCTCCATTCTGAAGGAAATCAGCCCTGGGTGCTCACTGGAAGGACAGATCGTGAAGCTGAGGCTCCAATACTTTGGCCACCTCATGAGAAGAGAAGACTCCCTGGAAAAGACCCTGATGTTGGGAAAGATGGAGGGCACAAGGAGAAGGGGACGACAGAGGATGAGATGGTTGGATAGTGTTCGCGAAGCTACCAGCATGAGTTTGGCCAAACTGCGGGAGGCAGTGGAAGACAGAAGTGCCTGGCGTGCTCTGGTCCATGGGGTCACGAAGAGTCGGACACGACTAAACAACTAAACAACAACAACAACAATATGCAAATTGGGGAGGAGGAGTTTTCTGAAAATGCTAAGGCATGTTCAATACAATATAATATATGGCATTTGCAAGTGGGGTCTCCCATGTTGGCAACGAGACATGAAGCAAAAGATATTCTAAGCCAGGAAGGTAGGAGTAACCGTGCAACTGCAAGGTTCTCAGAATTGGGATCACGATGTTTGCTTTACACGTCTGATCCAAAGTAGGTTTTGATACAAAATGTTCTGTTGAAATCTCTGCTTGAGGGAGCTGCAGTCTAACAAGCAAAATGCTGTGAATTGTTTCCCCACCCTCCCCGCTTGACAATGGGCAGAACTGCCGCTTGCAACAAACAGCCTTTTTATGTTGTTTGATATGTAGCTTAATTGGTAATCATTGCTTTACAGGACGAAGGCATTTTTTATAATGATGTTGATAAATGTTAACACTTCTCTGGTGGCTCGACATACTCACTTTTTAAAAATGAACAATTAGGAACAGAGGAAACTGCCTTCTACAAGCTGCCTATCTTGCCCTGTGTTGTCTTCTACTCTCTATGGCAGATGTTCTCCAGGGTCTTTCTCATCATGTGATACACCTGATCCTTTTAAGTGGAGATGTAAGGGATTGAACTTGGAAGCATATGCTTCATTGGAGATGACAAGGTTTAGGAGGCAGCATCACACCCTTCCAGCAGAAGGAAACAGAGGAAAAATGTGTGAATGCTAATAGCAGCATGTAACAGACCTGGCTGCCAGTCCTTATCTGGTCCTCTTCTCCCACTGCTTTAAAGTTAGAGTGAACCAAATACAGCACTACCTTGGTTTTTGAATGTCTCCGTTGACAAACATTTCAGTTTTTTGAACAACGTAAACCCAGTAGTAAATGCTTTGGTTTTCAAACACACCTCAGAAGTCGAACATGCCATGCAGCTTCCACTGAGTGCAAGATCCTGAGGCCTAGCTGTTGGCTATTGAGTTTTCGGTTTTCGAATGTTTCAGAACTTGAATGGCCTTCCAGAACAGATTACGTTCGAAACTGAGGTACAACTGTATGCATCCAGCCCAAAGTTCAACAAGAGCAAGATATTATATATATTAAATCAAAGTTTAAGCTTGGAATTTATGATAGCTTGGGTATCCAAGCAAGGTCTAGAATAAGGTTGGGGAACAGGGGCATCAAGTATGGGGGACTTTGGGTGTCTGAGCACCCACAAAATTTTTGTTGTGGGTGCTCAGCACCCACATTGCAGCCCCCCCAACTTCTGAGGTCAAAAGGCCTCAGACAGCATCTCTGAGGCCTTGGAGATGCTTTCTGAGGCCTTCTGAGATCGAGGAACCTGAGTGCCACCAGAAGTCGGGTTTGGAAGTCTCAGAAGGTCTCAGACACCATCTCTGAGGTCTCCCAAGGTCTCAGAACCTGACTTCTGGTACCACTGGAAGTCAGGTTTCGAGGCTGAGGGGTGTGTGTGATGTCATGGCATCACGCATGCTGGGCACCCATAACCTGGGGTCCAAGTTGGCTCCCCTGTTGAGTAATAAGGTTGGGGAATAGCTAGTTAGGCACCGATTTCCATCAGCCTCAGCCAGATTAATCAAGGATGACGGGAGCTGTAGCCTAACATAGTTCACCACCCTAGGCCTAGAAAACACTTCTTATCCAAAATCAGTTGCATTGCCTGAACTGCTTCTTATTTTGGAGCTTCTTCAGTTAATCCAAACACTTAAAAAAATGTAACAGGCAAAATATACGATTGGCACATTATGTTATTTTTCCTGGTTGTAATGCTTCTGTCCTGGTTTGTTTGTTTTTACATTCCTTTGGCACTGTATTAACTGTTGCATTGTGGGACTGTGGCTTTTTTAATTGCCAAAACTGTCTTGATGTGCTAGATTTTATTCCCACCAGCGGGCATGGTGTAACCCAAAAGTGGATGTCACCGGACATCAAGTGTGCCGCCTTGCCCCTGTGACTGAGGGGGTTGGGGCTGTGTGACATGTACACACCATGCACACATGCCACAGGGCATGCTGACATCACACACTGTGGGGTGTGCTGATGTGTCGTGCGCATGATGTGCAGCTTGCATGCATGATGCAAGCATGCCCCGCATGCATGGTGCATGGCCGCCATGGAATTTTGAGAGGATCCTGCCCCCTCCTTGAATATTTGAGGGGCCCTTAGCCCCCTGGCCCCCCTAGATTAACCCCCTGTTGGACACACTTTATATGCATGCATACTCCTTTCAGTTTCCATGTGATTCACCCAGGAGAACACTGCCCCAAACACTGATCTATCAAAGCAGCAGAAAGTGACTTTTATGCTATGTTAAAGATTGCATAAAATGTGAAAGTTATCAAGTAGGGAAACTTCAGGAAAATGGAACAAAGTGCTGTCTGAATGCAGCCAATCATCCAATCACAATAAACAACAGCAATATGCCATATACAGAGGTGGTACTTGCTCACCTTTTGTTCTAGGGCACCTCTTCGTTTAGCATTTGAAATGTCTAGCACACCATAGTTTCTGGATCTGGTATTTATGTAGAAAATATTAATTCCTAACTGAACTGATATGATGGCATAACATCCGAGCTTTGGCATTAATGAATGTCAACCCGATAATGTGCTAATTTCAACTCTGGCATCATGAGGTTGGCAAGTCAAAGGGTTAATAGCTGAAATATAAAAAAGAAGCTATTGCAGCGTTAATAGGTAGTATTTAAATAGATGTTTAATCGGGGCAGTTATGTGGTAATGGCACCAATTAATCAAGAAGTGAAAACACATTCACCTTAAAACAAACCCAAACCATTAAGTTCTGAAGGAGATTAATTGTGTTCATCAAAAACAACAGCGGAATCAAATTATTAGCAGGACAATGTCAAACTGTCTCTCTTCACAGATGAAGTCTATCTCCAATTGCATTAAGATTTTCCCTTCACTCAGTAACATGAGCTGTGGGCTGGGTGGCACTGTGGGCTGGGTGGCACTGTGGTCTAAACCTCTGGGTCTCTTGGGCTTGCTGATCGGAAGGTCAGTGGTTCAAATCCCCGTGATGGAGTGAGCTCCCATTGCACTGTCCCAGCTCCTGCCAACCTAGCAGCTCAAAAGCACGCCGGTGCAAGTAGATAAATAGGTACCGCTGTGGTGGGAAGGTAAATGGCGTTTCCATGCGCTCTGTTTTCCATCACGGTGTTCTGTTGCACCAGAAGTGTTTTAGTCATGCCTACCACATGACCCAGAAAGCTGTTTGTGGACAAACGTTAGCTCCCTCAGCCTGAAAGTGAGATGAGCGTCGCAACCCCATAGTCGTTTTTGACTGGACTTAACCGACCAGGGGTCCTCTACCTCCCCCCCCCTTTTAAACATATCTTAGCTGTAAGTTGTGACTTACATGCCTCATGTCTTCATTCTGGGGCAAGGTGAGCCCTCAGCTGGTACTGTCCTTCGGGGAATGTACCATTTAACAGTGTTGTGTGTGGTGGAAACTTAACAATGGTTCTCCCACATTTTTTGTTTTTGTTTTCAATGTACCTGCATGTAGGAAACCAGTATATCCCTGAACTGCTAGTATTCTGTGCGCCAGAAATTTTCTCTTTTTGCATTGGCAAGAAGGAATGTCTTCACCTTCACCTGAAACCAGAAAGCCTGTGTGCACACTGGAGCACAGCTGCTGAATGAGACCCAATGTTTCATCCATAAAAAAATAATATTGCAGAACTGGAGCAATGTAAAGATCAGGGGTTTTTTCCCCCAGACAGAACCTACCAGAACTCAGTTCCAGCACCTCTCAGTTGGGCGCCATTGCCATTATAAGAGAATAAGGGAGGCATTCATGTTGAGTTCTGGCACCTCTTTTTCAGAAAAATAGCACTACTAAAGACTCTTGGGACCAATGTTTTGATGTGTGAAAGTATAAAAGCATATTTGGAAGTACATTTTGTGTCAAAGAAATCCTTGTGCAGCATTCAGCAGAGACTGAAATTAAGCTTTATAATGTGCAATGTGATGGGCACAGATGGAACTTGGGCAAGAAGAAGGAGCACAATAGACCTTACTTAAGACTGGAGAAATTGGTGCCTATATAATTGCAATGGCATTTAGGTTTTGCTGTGAAAATTCTTCTTTAAAAGCACTAGTACAAATTATGCCTCACCAACTGAGGTTTATTGTTTGTGCTGATTCTCTGGATAACTCACGTTTAACGCTTCCCCCTTCTGCACACATTAGAGAAACATTTTAATATAAGGATATATTGGTTTTGCAATAGTCCTTCATTGCCATGCTAATTTCTATATGGAGCAATTTAGAATTGTGTTTGGGAACACTAACAACTAGCAGAAATGGGAGCAGAGACAATAGTAATTTTGTAAAGACAATATGAAACGCTGCCTGGTCAGCTGAGTACATACTGTTGCAGACCTGGGGTAAATGATTTTGGGGGCGCAAGGGCACCCCAAACTGCTAGAGTTAGTGAATGTTAGAAATTTATAAAGGGGTAAAATTTAGCTTTTTTTGGAGTATGAAGGGAAGATGCCAGGCATTGGATTTAAAATACAGGCTGAACCAGTTCTCCTGTTCATTATTATTATTATTATATTATTATTATTATTATTAATTATTATTAACTTATTATTTGTACCCCGCTCATCCGGCTGGGTTTCCCCAGCCACTCTGGGCGGCTTCCACAGAGACCAAAAATACACTAAAATGTCACACATTAAAAACTTCCCTGAACAGGGCTGCCTTAAGATGTCAGGTAGCTGTTTATTGCTTTGACATCTGATGGGAGGGCGTTCCACAGGGCAGGCGCCACTACCAAGAAGACCATCTGCCTGGTTTCCTGTAGCTTTGCTTCTCGCAATGAGGGAACCACCAGAAGGCCCTCAGCGCTGGACCTCAGTGTCCGGGCAGAACGACACAAGATAAAACAAGATAAAGAAGGTAAAGGCAAAGGACCCCTGGACAGTGAAGTCCAGTCAAAGGCGACTATGGGGTTGTGGTGCTAGGTTGGCAGGAGCTGGGACAGAGCAAAAGGAGCTCACCCCGTCATGGGGATTCAAAGCGTGACCTTCTGATCAGCAAGCCCAAGAGGCTCAGAGGCCCTGATTTCCCAATGGAAGCACAACCCTGGGTGGGCACCTGGAATCTTGCTGCTGCTTGGCAGAGATTGGGGCTGACATTCAACCCTGGTAGTACTATTGCATTTTGAGTCAAAGAAATCCTTGTGCAGCATTCAGCACAGACTGAAATTAAGCTTTATAAGGTACAATGTGATGGACACAGATGGAACTTAGAAGGAACACAATAGACTTTCCTTAAGACTAGAGAAATTAGTGCCCATATTATTGCCATGATGTTTAGGTTTTACTGTGAAAATTCTTCTTTAAAAGCACTACTACAAATTATACCTTCCCAACTGAGGTTTATTTTTGAGTTGATTCTCTAGAGAATTCACATTTAATGCTTTCCCCTTCTGCACACAATAGAAAAACATTTTAATATTAGAGTATATTGACTTTGCAATAGTCCTTCATTGCCATGCTGAGTTCTATTTGGAACAATTTAGAATTGTGTTTGGGAATGCTAACAACTAGCAGAAATGGGAGCAGAGACAATTTTGTAAAGACAATATGAAACGCTGGCTAGCCAGCACAGCTTCTGAGCATACAAAGCAAGACGTAAGTCACCAGAAATAAACTATATAAACATTTCAATGAGAGAGAGAAATTAACCAATTGATACTGTGAGATATTGTGAACAAGTGGTCATGTGTGGCATAAGCTGTTTATAGTATGCATAGCTCACCCATACCAAAATCTTATGATGTGTAACAAAAGTATCAGAGGGAGGCATTATGCCTCTGAATTCTAGTTGTTGGGAACTGCAGGTGGGAAAACTGGTGTAGTGCTCATCTCAAGCTTGTGGTCTTCCCTCAGGTCAGCCACTGTGAGAACAGGATGCTAGACTAGATGGGCTATTGGCCTGATCTACCGGGCTCATCTTATGAGAGCCAGCGTGGTATAGTGGTTAAGAGTGGTAGTCTCGTAATCTGGTGAACCGGGTTCGCGTCCCCGCTCCTCCACATGCAGCTGCTGGGTGACCTTGGGCTAGTCACACACTAGTCTCTCAGCCTCACTCACTTCACAGAGTGTTTTTGTGGGGGAGGAAGGGAAAGTAGAATGTTAGCAGCTTTGAGACTCCTTCGGGTAGTGATAAAGCGGGATATCAAATCCAAACTCGTTTTCTTCTCTTCTAGGAAGAGAGATGGAATGAAAATGCAAAACAGAGTAACATTCCATCAAATTAAATTCCATAGAAATATCACTGCCCTTTGCCCAACTTAACCCTGAGTCTCAAAGCCCGGCAGAAATAATTGTGAAAGGCACAGCATCCTGCAAACCTGCAGCAGAACGAGGTTCCATAACTTGAGGGAGGCGGTAGAGAAAAGTCATCTGGAGATATGGTTCATTTGGGCAATGCCCTACAAGCCACAGTTTGCCCTCAGCCAGTTCACACCTACTTACCTATTTACCTCCTTACAATCAGTCCAGTGGGTAAAGGTAAAGGTAAAGGACCCCTGGACGGTTAAGTCCAGTCAAAGCCAACTTCTGGGGCGAAGCACTCATCTCACTTTCAGGCCGAGGGAGCCGGCGTTTGTCCACAGACAGCTTTCTGGGTCTTGTGACCAGCATGACTAAACCGCTTCTGGTGCAACACCGTGATGGAAACCAGAGCTCATGGAAACAGTGTTTACCTTCCTGCCACAGTGGTACCTAGTTATCTACTTGCACTGGTATGCTTTCAAACTGCTAGGTTTTCAGGAGCTGAGATGGAGCAACAGGAGCTCACCCCATTGTGGGGATTCAAACCACCAACCTTCCGATCAGCAAGCCCAAGAGGCTCAGTGGTTTTAACCACAGCCCCACCTGTGTCCCAAAGTCCGGTGGGTAACACTGGCCTTCAGCTCTCTCCTCCTTTGTCTCTGAGTTGCCATTGCAGAGTTCAGCAGGGAGAAGGATGGGGATGAGATTAGTATTAGTTGGGTTTGTCTGTCCTTGCCTCTCCTTGCATTTCTTTTTGGTATAGCTTATTTATGAGTAAATGGGCATAGGGTTCTACTGTTAATTTGACAAGCTGGATATATATTAATATTGGGAAAGCCCTGGAACAGATAATTAAACTGTTGGCCTGTGAGCATTTAGAAAATGATGCTGTGATTACTAAGACCCAGCATGTGTTTTGTAAAAGCAAGTCATGCCAGATGAATCTCATTTCTTTCTTTGATAGTGCTTGGTGGATCGGGAGACTGCTGTGGATGTAGTGTATCTTGATTTTGATAAGACTTTTGGCAAAGTCCCCCATGATATTCTTGAGGAGAAACTGGTAAAATGTGGCCTGGACAAGGTTACTGTTAGGTGGATTTGTAGCTGGTAGACTGACAAACTCAAATAATGCTAATTAATGATTCCTCATTATCCTGGGGGAAAGTGACATGTGGGTTGCTGCAGGGTTCTTTCCTAAGCCCATTGTTGAACAAAACATCTTTACAAAGACTTGGATGAAGGAACTGAGAAGATGATAATAAAATTTGCAGGTGTCATGAAACTTGGAATCGTAGCTAATTACACAGTAGACAAAATTGAGATTCAAGATAAACTTAACTGATTGGAGAACTAGGCTAAAACCAGTAAAATGAAATTCAGAAGGGACAAATGTCAGGTTCTGAAAGGCAAGAAGAACCAGCCACACACAAATAAGATGGGGGACACCTAGCTTGCCAGCAGTCCATGTGAAAAGGATATGGGTTCTTAGTAGACCACAAGCTTAACATGAGTCAACAGTGTGATGCAGCAGCAAAAAAAAGCTATCGTGATCCAGAGAAGTCAAAGGACCAGTATATTCTGCTTTTGTCAAACCATACTTGGAGTACTGTGTCCAGTTCGGGGCACCACAATTTAAAAAGGATATTGATAACCTTAAATGTATGCAGAGGAGGGTGGCCAAGATTATCAAGGGTCTGGAAACCAAGCCTCATGAGGAATGGCTAAGGGAGCTGGGTATGTTTAGCCTGAATAAGAGGACAGTGAGAGGAGATATGACAACCAACTTCAAATATCTCAAGGTCTGTCACATGGAAGATGAAGCAAACATGTTTTCTCCAGCTCTGAAGAGGAGGACCCAAACCCATGGATTCAAGTTACAAGGAAGGAGATGCTGACTAAGTATCAGGAATAACTTTCTGATTTGATTTGTTGTTTTTGTCCAAATCACATCTGTGAAATCCAAAACTTTGTCCTTTCCTCATACCTACTGCAGTGGAGAGCCAGGCAATGGCTACCACCACCACCACCCCTTTTCACAGAAGTAAATGAAATTTGCAGGTAAAGGAGCCTCTCTAGAGTAGAATAAGCTTGCCAAATATCAGGCAGATCCATCTAGACAGTTTTATGGAGTTTTATGAACTGTTGAAATAAATTGCTAAGATGAGTCTCTCTCTCTCTCTCTCTCTGGTCAGAACTGGATGAAATGTTCAGGTCTGCTTGCCCCATCTGAGGGGATGAGACCTGTTGACTTTCAGAATGGTAGCTGCAGCAGTCCTAACACAAGGGCAGGCATTAACATTTGGGGGAGGATACAGTAGAAATCACGTGGACTTTCCTAGTGTTTTGTGGACAATCAGTCTGAAAACTGGTGACATGAGAGAGACATGCTCCTGGCTACGTGGGTAGTAACAGGCTGTCAGTGAGAAACAAAATTGGGAACTAAGTTTAAGGGACGTACAGTCTTAGATTATTATTATTATTTTCCTCTTCTCTACTCATGCTTTATTGTCTACATAATTTTCTCCTACTCCTTCCTATTTCTTTTTCTTTTTGCATATCAATGGAGAAGCTAACGATTGCAATCAATGTAGCTTGCCTACCTATGTAACAAAGGAAAACTGACCTGTATAGTATCTCTCTGTGCTTTGATTAAAGGGACAATTTAAAAAAGTGTGTGTTTGTATATATTCCTTTGGGACTTAGAAGACAGATGTATAAGAAATCTAGTACATCAGAGACAAAGAAAGGGGAAAAAAAGTACAAACCAAGTCAATAGTGCATGAGCCAGCAAAGTTCTGATATGTTACCTAACAAGGATGAAAGAAATCCTTTATACCTTCTGAGGACTATCCAATTTCTTCCCTCAAGCAGCAAAACACACATATACACTTTTAACCTAAATGACCTGCTTGTCCTCTAATAACTGTATCATTTTTCTGTGGAATAATATGGTCCAAATTGTTTCTGAGAAGCTGAACTATAATATTAATGCTGAAAGTATATTGAGAATCCTTCTTATTCCTAAATGGGACTGTTAACGGTGGGGGGGATTAAGTTAGATTTTTGCACTTGTTAGATTTTTGTCCTGCAAACTGTTAATGTTAGAACTTGGTGTCACTAGAACAGTTCAATGTTTCATTTATAACACGGTTTTAACAACTGGTTCATTGCCTCTTTGATGTTGATATTAGAATAGCATGTACTGGAGAGTTGATAGCTGTGAGTCATTTGTATAATTTTTCTAGCTGTAGGTGGCAATGGAATTGTTGAAGTCAACTTGAGCTTCCATAGTGTGTTAAAGCACAAAAATAACCCTGTGTTTCCCTGAGCAGCACAATCATTTCATAGAATCATAGAATCACAGAGTTGGAAGAGACCACAAGGGCCATCGAGTCCAACCCCCTGCCGAGCAGGAAACACCATCAGAGCACTCCTGACATATGGTTGTCAAGCCTCTGCTTAAAGACCTCCAAAGAAGGAGACTCCACCACACTCCTTCCTCCTTGATTTAGAGGAAGTGAAATACCTAATTGGTTAGCTGTATACAAAGAAACAACCATGAAAAGCTGAGAAGGATGTGGAGAGTTCTGTCAGTTTGCATTTCTTAGTGCAGAAAGTATTGATCTGATCTTTCCTATTCTACTTAATTCAAGAGGGTTCTGGAAGCTTCTGGAAGCTTATCTGTGTGAAAGAAACAAGCAGAAGGTTCATGATGTTTGGGTTATTCTTCAGAGAAGCTGAGTTCAGCTGCCTTAAACTGGTTCTCGTATCTCTTTCTGTCAAGGTCATGCTGACGATAATAAGAGGCCAGAAGGAGCCTGGGTTTCACTTTCTCTTTCTATCTCCCTTCTGGTGTGGGGTTCTGTATATAGTGTTAAGGTTTAGACTTATTATAAGTTATTGCAAGTTTAAGTTAAGTCTGCTGCAACTGGATTTTTTAATGGACAGTGCCAATCCTGAATTTGTTGGATTTGTGACTATAGTGTTCATTTGCCTTCAGTAGCAGTAAAGTTCTGCTGAATGAAATACAATTGCCTCTGTTCAATTTTGGGGGGAATCCTGCAACGTGTTTAAGTTTTTACTCTTCTAACTATACATTGGAATCTGCTCTGGATCAATATTGAGTAGAATTCCATGACAAGTTCTGCCATTCTTCAACATGTAACACTGCACATTACTTGTCCTTGTGTCAATTCAAATTCTCCAACTGCAGAACAGCAATGAGACAATACATTAAATAGCTGCCATGATGTAGTTAAGGAACCTCATCAACTGGAGTCATAAGTCAGTTTGGTAGGGATCCCACAAACGAAAGCTAGAACTGCACATTATAATGGCAGCTATGCTTTTAATCCTTCTGTCCACAACTTCAGAGATAACTTACCTGTTTCATGATTTGGTGTTCCATCCCTGCCAGGAAGAATGGAACAAAGGTAGGAAACTGCATAACACTATGATATCAGGACTCAGGATACTCAGTCCTATGCCATATGGATAAAGAAAAACAGAGGCTGCCACAAAAAGTTAAGGGTCAATGCCCTTCTACCAGCCCTCTGTAATCTGAGTTCTCCAAAGGCCTTTATTTTATCACAAAAGCTTCTGGAACATCTTGGCACTTTCTGCTATGTGGTGCTCTTTCTGCCAGGTGTGAAACAAGGTGGAGTCTCTTACAGCAGGGATGTCCAAGAGGTCAATCGCAATCTACTGGTAGATCCCTGCGATGTTTTGGTAGATCGTGGTCAATCTCTGACTCCCTTTCCTCTGCATCAGTAAATCTGACTCCTGCCCCGCACCCTCGTCCCGCCCTCCATTGTTGTTTGAACTCAGGAAGGGAAGATGGAGCTCCCTCTGTGTGGCTGCTTCCATCCATAGTGATGTTTTTGTGAGTGACTTAAACCCAACTTCCCTTGGCTTCATCTCCCCCCCAAATGAGGCTCTCCTCTTCCTCAAAAAAGCTCAAGAACATCGAGCTGAACCCCTAAAAAAGGGGGGTAGATCACTGTGAGATTTTAATTCTGAAAGTAGATCGCAGTCTCTTGGGAGTTGGCCACCCCTGTCTTACAGGATACATTTGGTTTAGAAAGCCCCAATCCTGACCAAGTTAACACTACAGAAGCTAAAAGCATCACCTTGGTGGAGAACATAAAGAATTAAGGTGTAGGATAGTTTCATCCCATGGACCACAAGCTGACCACTACTAGAGAAGAATGCCCTTCCCAATTTAGCGTCTTCCAGATGTTTTGGATTACAGCTCTCATAATCTATTGGCCATTCAGGCAGGGACTGATGGTGAATCCTAGAATCCAACAACATCCACAATGCACCAGGTTGGAGAAGTTGATGTAGCAGAGCCTTGGTTTCCAACCAGTGTGCCGTGGCACCCTGGGGTGACTTGAGGAACATTCAGGGGAGCCCCAGGGAGCTGTCCTTTCATAAACCTGCAGTCCATAGCTTTCTGCAGAATAGGGAAATCCCCATATTTGCAGTCTTGTAACAGAACCCCAGTGTAAGTGGCTTCCACAGGGGAGCAGCAGAAAGAATGTGGTTGGTCAAGGGAGCGATGAACTCGTAAGAGGTTGAAGTAGAGAATTCCACTCATAAAAACTGCTTCTTCACTTCACAAGCCTTGAATACTGTAAATGTAATAGGAAAAGTTGTCATAGTGCACAGCTGAGAGTTTCGTTCCTTATCACATACCACAATTTAACATTTAGACATTCTCTCTCTTTTTATAATATTTTTCTTACCTTTTATAATCTTGAAAACTGCAGTTATGGAACAGATGGTTAAGACATACTTTACCAGTTGATTGTGATAGCTATTCATTCACTGAGGTAGAAAATTATTGTACATCATTCATTTTCATTGCGAGAAGTCATTTTAAGCGCATGGACATAATACATTACTGCAAGAACAGCTGGAGGTTCTGTCAACTAATACCCCATACTATTTCTACACAAGACTTCCATTAAATGGCTTTTGCATAGAAAAATAGCTGGTTTTAATACTTCCTCTGGGAATGGGAATGGTATGCTTTGGCAGAATAGAATCTAAAACAATGGTAGCTTTATAAATGTTAATATGATATTGTCATTTTTTATGATTGGTGAACTGAATTCTTTTATCTAATATCTTGCACTTCAGAAATATCCTTCTGGCATCTTAAGTGATCTTATTACCAAACTGACACACAGTGTAGGAGGAAGTAAAGACAGAAGCAGCCTACTGTTTGCAAATGAACAAGACAGCAATCTCTAAATTTTCCATGCATGTTCCTCACATATGACTGCTACATATAAGGAGGACTGGCTTCTTACACCACTGATAGAATTCCCAAGAGAAAGACTGCCCAATGGATGTGCTATTATAGTTGTTGTGGGCAACTATTGGTTAGCATCTGTGAAGATGAAGATATATGTACATTTTAAAAAACCACATGAGGCTTTTTAAAGAGAAGGAGAAACATATATTTCTATTGACACTTTAAGATTGTTGCCCCCTGATTCAAAGCTAGAGGAAACATCTTCTTGGTGTTAAATGCCCCCCCAACACTATCTCCCATGAAACAAACATAGGTTTCCTTCTCTTTTATGACAGTTGCTTCAATCATCATATGAGCAGTGCTGTTTTTCTAGAAAATGAGGCGCCAGAGCTCACCATGAACTTCTTCCTTGATCTCTTAGAATGGCAATGCTGCCCACCTGAGAGGTGCCGGAGCTCAGCTCCAGCTGAAAAAAAATAGCCTTGTATATGAGAGAAATCACTCTGAAAATGTTTCTTATTATGGGACAAGGACCACAGGTCAAGGGGAAGGGCTTTAGGTTCGTGGTACAGCATCAACTTTGCCTGCAGAAGGTTCCAGGTTCAATCCCTAGCATCCTCAGGAAATGCTGGAACAGAACCTTTTCTGAAATCCTGGATAGCTGAGCTGCTGACAATCAGCGTAAACATTCTTCTTCTTCTTCTTCTTCTTCTTCTTCTTCTTCTTCTTCTTCTTCTTCTTCTTCTTCTATCACTTGTAGCTGAGTAAGATTGTCTTCCATATACATGGTTTTAACAGTGAGTCCATAAGTGACTGTGGAGGCCAATACCGGATCCACACATCCTTCCACAGTGGGGACATAGGTTTCTGGATGGGAGTTGATCACAGTGAAGGTTTGCCAAGCATGCCTTCCTCTTAGCACGTTTCTCCCTCTCGTCCTGAGTTTGAGCATCTTCAAAGCCCATGACAGCTTTGGTAAAGACTGTTCTCCAATTGGAGCTCTCGCAGGCCAGTGCTTCCCAGCTGTCAGTGTTTATATTACTTTTTTAAAAAGATTTGCCTTGACGGAGTCTTTAAACCTCTTTTGTTGACCACCAGCATTACGCTTTCCATTTTGAAGTTCAGAATAGAGTAGCTGTTTGGAAGACGATAATCAGGCATACACACATCATGACCAGTCTTCAACCAGTTGATGTTGAAGAATCATTGCTTTGACACTGGTGATCTTTGCTTCTTCCAGCACACTGACACATTAGTGATGTGTACATTTTTTCAGAAACATCATTGTTGAAGAATCATTGCTTTGACACTGGTGACCTTTGCCTCTTTCAGTACACTGGCATTAGTTCACCTGACTTCCCAAGTGATGTGTAAAATTTTTCGGAGATACCATTGATGGAATCTTTCGACAATATTGTGCTGGATGGACCAATGGTATAACTCAGTACAAGGCAACTTCCTGTGTTCTTGAGCAGTTTCCGACTATATCTTGCTATAGTAATCATTTTCTGAAAGTTCACTGCTGGCCCCAGTTTAAGAATCACTGAGATTCAGAGAAAGGGTAATTCAGGTAAGATGAAAAGAGCATATTGAATGCCAAACTAAAAGAAAAAAAATAGATTGCTAGGGAAGAGAAGGTAGTCTTGTACAAGAGTCAATGTGGCAGCTGATGGGCCTACTGGGATAGTATGGAGGCCCCAACTGTATGAACAGTAGACTTCACTTGGTGATGGTGGTGTTCAGACACAATGCTGTCAGCATTTACATCTCGCATCCGGCCTTAGTCCCATAGTGGAAGGGCTAACAGGGGAAAGGAAGTAGCTCTGTTGTCATAAACTGGCAAGACGATGGGCAGGAGGAAGAGGTGGAAGAGGATCCTTGTGAGGGGTGTAGCTGGTACTGGGACATACCGGGGCAAGCAAGGGGATGGGGAAGGAAGTACTTACAGGGTGATGGAGAATGGCAAGGGGATGGAGGTCAATGCACAGGAACCAGAGCAGCAGGATCCATCACCAGAGCCAGAGGGGTTCCTGTCCCCACAAACATGGCAGGCTTTGCGGCATAGATAGCAGCGGGAATGATGCTCTAGGAGGCTGAGGCAGGCAAGGGCTGAGCTCCCTAGCTGGGCAGGTGGGGCTCGCTAGTTCTAGGAGGAAGTTTGTGATTCCTCAGCTGGAGTAGGCTGGGAACAGGTGAGGGTCACCTGCCTCCTCAAGCCCAGCATGCAAAGTACAAAAGGGAAGCAGAACTGAGGTGCTGGGTCTGCCCACGTTGATGGACGTTGGCTTGGATGCTCCTGGACCACTGTGGCACTGTGCTTTGGGTTTGACTCTGGACTGTATTCTTATTGCTGGACTTCAGACTTGGCTTCTTAGATTAACCTTGAACTGTGTTTCCTGACCTCTGGACTTTGCTTGTGTGACTTGACCCTCTGGACTTCGGCCTTGACATACTGACTTACTGCCAGGTAATCCAAAGTTTCAGGGCATCAGTGGAAGAGTATCTGCATGCACAGTTTCCCAGTTTCAATCATTGAATCATAGAATTGTAGAGTTGGGACTCTGAGCATCATCTGGCCCAACCGCCTGCATCCATCTGTCTACTCCCTACACGCCCATTCATAAATCAATGTTTTCATATGACCACAGCCAGGTCACGAGCCCATCAACAGCTTGCTAGATGGTCTGCCAGCTGTTAGGAGTCATCTATTGCTTTCGTGCAGATGCCACCAAAACAATACTATTAATTCAATGAAGACTGTGATTTCCATTCCTACTCCCCCAGAAAAAAAAAAAAAACTTCTGTGCCATTGCTTTCAGAACACTGGAGATCTTTATGGAAGAAAAACAATCTTGGCTACTGTTCCCTAGTGCTTAAGCAGCAGTTAGAAATTACAATAATAAAGTGCTTGGTAAATATTTGTGCTCACTCCAGTGTGAAACACCCAAGCTGTATGATTTAAGATGAAATGCATTACATATTTTAGAAAAGCTTAACTTGTCAGTGCAGCTGGTTCCCCCTCCCCCCTACATAGCAAACTGTTAGGCCTTCAGTCTGTGGAACTGCGCATCATCCTTCTCTTAAAGGTTTGACATCCCTATCATTTCTTGTCCACAGACTGAGGCATTTCTAAAATACTAGTAGCACTGAAAAGAAATGAAATATCAGAATAGAACTCAATATTACAAGAGACATGAAACTGCTACTGGGATTGCCTCTCCACCCACCCTTCTCACTTCTTTCTTACAGCAATTGCCAGGACAAGTGTATGATGGCCACGGCCAGTGCACCCCTCCTAGACCACTCTAACAGGGTACCACTGTGACTTAAGGAACCCACTGTGACTTATAAAATAGTTGCAAATGCCTTTTTAAAAAAATGCAATTGTGGTATACAAGTATTTTAATAAGTAACCAAATGTGCCCACAGGCTCTGGTGGTCAACAACCTATGGGTACAAACTTCAGAGCAAGTCCTACCATTAGGCAAAGTTAGGAGATGGCTTCAGGTGGTAGATCCTTGGGGCAGTGGTGGCAGCTCCTGCCCATTATTTTCTTTGCAAGACATAGCCTGTTCTACACCTCCTAAACTTAACCTGCTGCCCTCAGGTGCAAGGGAAGTTGCTATCCCATCACCAGCTTTGCAGGAGTGGTCCATCTATCTAATACAGGCTTCCTCAGACTCGGCCCTCCAGATGTTTTTGGCCTACAGTTCCCATGATCCCTAGCTAGCAGGACCAGTGGTCAGGGATGATGTGAATTGTAGTCTCAAAACATCTGGAGGGCTGAGTTTGAGGAAGCCTGATCTAATACTTAATTTCCTACTACTTTTGAGTGCTCCAAAACATTTCAATTGCAATATTCCCCACAACAAGAGATGGGCCAGTGTTGTGTTCCCCTTGTTGCAGATGAGTCTGGGTTAAGGCCTACTGAGTGTCATGGAATTCTCAATATTGATCCAGAGCAGATTCCAATGTATAGTTAGAAGAGTAAAAACTTAAACACGTTGCAAGATTCCCAAAAAATAGACCAGAGGCAATTATATTTCATTCAGTAGAGCTTTACTGCTATTGAAGGCAAATGAGCATAATGGTCACAAATCCAATACATTCAGGATTGGCACTGTCCATAAGAAATTCTGTTGCAGCAGACTTAACTTAAACTTACAATAACTTATAATAAGTCTAAACCTTAACAGTATACAGTGGTACCTTGGTTCTCAAATGCCAAAAACCCAGAAGTAAGTTTTCCGGTTTTCAAACGTTTTTCAGAAGCCAAACATCCGATGCGGTTGTCAGCTATTTTTCTGGGGTGCCTGCACCAATCAGAAGCTGCACCTTGGTTTTCAAACATTTTGGAACAGATTAAGTTGGAGAAGCAAGGTACCACTGTATACAGAACAGCACACCAGAAGGGAGAGAGAGAGAGAGAGAGACACACACTCAGGCTCCTTCTGGCCTCTTATTATAGTCAGCATGATCTTGACAGAAGAGGTAACAGAACCAGTTTAAGCCATCTGCACTCAACTTCTCTGAAGGAATAATCCAAACATCATGAACCTTCTGCTTGTTTCTTTCACACAGGTAAGCTTCCAGAACCCTCTTGAATTAATTAGAATAGGAAAGATCTCTACAAATCAGATCAATACTTTCTGCACTAAGAAATGCAAACTGACACTGAGTTCATGGCTGAGGTGAGACTTAGACCAGAGAGTTCCTAACTCACTGAGCACAATCTGAACAGCGATGCTACCCCAGACTTTGAAAAGCAGATTATGAAAAGTAGCATTTGATAAGATGCTTGCCAACAGAAGCAAGGGAAAGGCATCTTGTTGGAAACATCTGAATATATGTTGCAAGAAGTCACACATTCAAGAGTAAACAAATATTTACGAGGCAAGTGTGACTGTCAAGCAGTACAATTCAGGAGCCTGGCTGTGCAGCAAACAGGCTTATGGGCTTTCAGTTTTAGCTGGGAGTATGTGTTCGTTTTCCTGCTGCATTATTAAAAAAAGAAATGTTTGACATAGTTGAGAACAGAGATTTATATGTGTTCCGGGCAATAGAAAGATATATCACTGGAATCAATCTACAGAGCTCTCCTGTCAGAATACGGGGACAAGGTGGTTAGAAAATGCAACTTTGAGGCTAGAACGAGACTTTATCGAGTGCGGGGGATGCGCAGGCTGGCACTGAAAAGAACGGATGATATTGCTTATGTTTGGAATTGAAAAGTGCATGGTAGAAACATCCCTGTATTGGAACTTACAAGCTGAGCTGACATCTCTCTGAAACTAAGGCTCATCGCGAAATCAGGGTGGCACGAGCATGGCCCATCATATTCCTGCTGAATGAACCTGGAAGGATACCCATCTGCAGCCTTAAATAGAAAGTCACTTTATTAGTCCCATATTGGCTCGAATATAAGCTGCACCCAAATATAGTAAAGGTAAAGGGAGCCCTGACCATTAGGTCCAGTCGTGGCCGACTCTGGGGTTGCCGCGCTCATCTCGCTTTCTTGACCGAGGGAGCCGGCATACAGCTTCCGGGTCATGTGGCCAGCATGACTAAGCCGCTTCTGGTGAACCAGAGCAGCGCACGGAAATGCCATTTACCTTCCCGCCGGAGCGGTACCTATTTATCTACTTGTACTTTGACGTGCTTTCAAACTGCTAGGTTGGCAGGAGCAGGGACCGAGCAACGGGAGCTCACCCCGTCAAGGGGATTCGAACCGCCGACCTTCTGATCGGCAAGTCCTAGGCTCTGTGGTTTAACCCACAGCGCCACCCGCGTCCCTTACCCAAATATAAGCCACATCTTTAAAATTGGAGGGGGAAAAATACCCAAATATAAGCCGCTCCCTTCCTCGCTGCTCCTGGCTGCATACTAGGGGGGGCGGGGGGAGCCATGCTGCATTGCCGGCGGCCTTCCCAGCTTTGGGGGAGGGGACGGGGGACTATGCACAGAGTGGGCACCGCTGTGCTGCGTTCCTGTTGCTGTTTGCCCCGTGCTCCGGGCTGCATATCGTAAGGTCACGAATATAAGCAGCACTTTAACTTTTTATGGTCGGAATTTTTTTTGGGGGGTGCAGCTTATATTCTGCCCAATACGGTACATACATTTTTCAGGACTCCCCCCCCCCCATATATTTGTCATCTTATCATGTTCCTGTCGGAATCGGGGGGTTGAAAGGCCAGCTGGCTCAGCCCCAGTTGGAGCCTCTCCCCTCAGCCTTGCCGCTGCGGAGATTCATCGACCTCTGCTCCGACGTACATCAGTAACTCAAGCTTGCAGACTTGGGCACACTTTACTCAGCAGTGCAAACTGCGCAACAGAAGAGGCTTGAGGCTGTAGACACATACTAAACTACGCATTTATTATACATAAATCGGGACAAAGAAAACATGGCATCTCTCCTTGCCATCTTCTTGGAGAGAGACTAAAAAGCAAAAGCACTCACACCAGCAATCTGTGCTGGAATGTAAACAGACATGTGACACGCAACAATCCCATGTCTGCAGCAAAGGGTGGAATGGAATTCCCAACAGTTTTTACACAGACTTCCCAACCTATCCTGCATTCACATCCTGGTTCAAACCCTTTGGTTCGCTGCCTCAATGTTATTTTTCCACCCTTTTTCATCCCTTTGATTTGTCTATCTTGTCTACTGCTGCTCACATATTCATTCCCACTTGTAGGCTAAGCTTAATGCCATCTCTTTTTAAATATTCTCCAAAACAGTCCCACTCGCTTCTTAGCTTCTTTGCATCCCGTTTTCTTATTGGCCTCCACGCTCGCTAATTCTACAAATTCTATTAATTTATGCAACCATTGATCTTTTGTCAGAGTATTTTTTTTTCTTTCCAGCTCCTTCCATAGACTATTGTTGCAGCCAAAAGTCACAGCCTTCAGAAATGTACTTTTCCAGGTCATAAGAGATCTTAGAAGGAGACTGAAGAAATTAAAGCTCCCTTCAGCTGCTATACTCCTAAATGGTGCTTATGGCATCTTCTTCATTTTCTGGTGTAACTTCCCTCACTGCAAGAAGTGAGGTTACAGGGAACCAGGCAGAGGGCCTTCTTGGTAGTGGCCCCACCCAGTGGAATCTCTTCTCATCTGATATCAAGGAAATAAACAACTATCTGACTTTTAGAAGACATGTGAAGGCAGCCCTGTTTAGGGAAGTTTTCAATGTTTGAAGTTTTATTCTGATTTAGTCCTCTGTTGGGAGCCACCCAGATTACCCAGTCAGATGGGCAGGGTATTAATAATAATGATAATAATAATAATAATAATAATAATAATAATAATAATAATAATAATTCTGTGCTGGGGAGCCTTTTCTACCCCTGAAGGATCCTCACATGATTAAGAACCCTGATCTTCCAGGTTCTAAACCATGCATCATGTCTAGCTGAACCATCACAGGGTCTAAAAAAATTAAAAAGTCAATTTTATAGAGATTTATTCTTGACTGCAATAAAGATATATTCAAAGTCAAAAGAAATCCAGCAAGAACATTTTCAATGGCACTGTTAAAAGCCACAGTTTATTTTGTTTCCACAATTTTTGCAAATCTTCAGTTTATTTAAAATAAGCGATAGAACAACAAATCTTGGCTCATTTCACTTTTTCATCTAATCTGCTTCTGATATAGACAGAAGGAGTGGTAGTCCAGGCATGCAAGATGATCCTCCATTTCCCATTTCTCATCCAAAACCTTGTTTCTCATTAAAGAGGTAAACACATTTGAGCATTTGATCTGCACTGACGTCTCATGCTGTGTAATTGCATTTTCTAGCATACAAACAGACTTTTAAAGGATTTGTAAAACAGCCACTTACAAAGGCTTCCAAAAATTAATGAAAGGATGGCACAACATGAGCATTCTCTGGATAGATTATTGTATATCACAAAATTAGCTCAGATGATCCCTATGCAGAGCCGATTTTTAGAGTGTATAACTAAATACAAAGAGAGATGGAAGAGACATGGAATGCCATTCCCAGTGGCCAGCAGATATGCAAGCCCTGAAGATGAAGATCAGAAGCAGCAGGTGAAATTTTGGGTGGGGTCGATTATCTAAAAGGAACATTTTGCTCTGTTTTTAAATGCAAGAACATACCCTCCAACATTTCTCCAATGAAAATAGGGATGTCCTATTCCATGATGATGATGATGAAGAAGAAGAAGATAGTTTTACTATTTATATCCCTCCCATCTGAATGGGTTGTCCCAGCCACTCTTGTCAGCTTCCAGCATATATAATGTACAGGGCTATATAGGGCTGCCTTAAAATGTCTTCTAAAGGTTGCATAGTTACTTATTTCCAGTGCTTTTTTTCTCAGAAAAATGTTTAGGGGTACTCTTGTTTTCCTACTCATATTGAAATACAACCCCTCAATGAGGCCAAACTCAGATTCGCAAAATGTTTAGGGGTATGCGTACCCCTGCGTACCCCCAGAATAAAAGCACTCCAACATTTCTCTGATGAAAATAGGGACGTCCTAAGGAAAAGTGGCACATTCTGGGATCATCTCAGAAACTGGAACGGCTTCTGTAAATCTGGGACTGTCCCTGGAAAATAAGGGACACTTTGAGGGTCTGCAAGAATATATGTCATCTCTCAGTTCAAAGTAAAAACAGGTGTCTCAGACAATGACAATTTCACATGTTCTCATTCATAAATTCATTAAATACTTTTTCTGCATGGATGAGCATTTTAAAAAAAAATGTGAAATTTGTATTTTTGATAAAATATGATAAAATGTATATTTCAAGAAGTATTCTATCTCAAAATAGACATTTCTAAACATATTTTATCCTAAAATATCCCTTTCTATATGCTTCAGTGCATTTTTTTGTTCCTATAACTCCACTGTAAGATTTGGAGAAGTGAAAATCTGAAAGATTGCATCCTTATTTATGTACTGTATTAGTCAAAGTGGTGCAAATTAGGTTGTCTCGTGCAGACTGAATGGAATTCACCTCCATCCCCAGTTTAAGTCTGCTTCATATTTATACCTTCCCATCTAAGATGGGGGACCTATCTACCTGCACTTTTATCAAATTAAAAGCATTATGTGTTCCATTATAATTCCTGAAAAGGCCAATATGTTTATTCAAGATAGGATTTCACTTATCTAGCAAAGATAGATTCTGCTCATTGTATCGTGGATACAGATCAGCACGTACAAAGCCGGGGGGCGGTGGGAGAGAGAGAGAGAAAAGGCAATTCTTAGTCCCTTTCACTGACAAATATCTAATAGAACAGCAGTAGCTGTAAGTGCCAGTGGCCTTGCCTCTGAATTGAAATGTCAGAAGAAGTCCTGTAATGTAGCATTTATCTGTTCAGACACTTCAGAGTATGAAACCTTAGTGCTGTCATTATAACAAGATGCCTTAACATTTGTCAGCATAGAGAGGAGGAGGGAGCTGAAAAAATGTAATGGCACAAAAATATTAAGAATCATTCCATCGGAGCGGAATGTTTAAGTGAGCCAAAAAGTTAGCTATATCAAACGTGCAATCCCAGAGGGCAAGAGTTTAGACATGGACCAAATTTATGCAAATCGGTAAAACTTTTCTTAAGAGGATTGGGGGGTTTTTTCGCCCTCCCAACATGGAAGGAAGAAGGGACTGAAAGTAATTACGATAGGAAATGGGCATACATCTATTTATTGGCATATAAAGTGAAGCACTGCTCTAGGGAAAGCAAAAAGGGGGAAGCGTTTCAGCATAATTTTTTTAGTATTGCTTCACCACATACTTGTGTCGAACGGAATCCCTGCTTAGAAAGCAGCCATATGAAAATAGCTGCACACTGATGTCCCACATAAGCAGAGGTAACTGCCAGGCCATAATAAGACAACTTTAAAGCCATTTGTCACGCATGTGCACTTTTTCTCTCTCTGGAGGAAATAGGCACTGCATTCACAAAGGATGACCAGGACACATACACTTAACCACAACGTATTAATACTGCTACCTGTTTGCTTACATTTCACTGGTCAGTTTTTTCATGGGATATACATTTGCTGACTAACCTCACAATCCACCTGCCAGCCATTAGATAAGCGTTCAGCTGGTGCATGTGTATGGAAGAAGCAAAGACCACCAGTGTCAAAGCAATGATTCTTCAACATCAACTTTGTTAGTCTGCTCACGTTCGGATGCCTGATTATCGTCTTCAAAGCAACTACTCTATTCCGAACTTAAAAATGGAAAGCGTAATGCTGGTGGTCAACAAAAGAGGTTTAAAGACTCCCTCAAGGCAAATCTAAAATAAATGTAGTATAAATGCCGACAACTGGGAAGCACTGGCCAGCGAGCGCTCCAATTGGAGAACAGCTTTTACCAAAGATGTCATTTACTTTGAAGAAGCACAAACACGGGACAAAAGGGAGAAACTTGCTAAGAGGAAGACACGTTTGGCAAATCCTCACCGTGATTAACTCCTGTCCGGAAACCTATGTCCCCACTGTGGAAGGACGTGTGGATCCAGAATTGGCCTCCACAGTCACTTACGGACTCACTGTTAAAACCGTGTTGATGGAAGACAATCTTACTCAGCTACAAGTGATCACCAGAGAAGAAAGAAGAAGATGGAAGGCATGTTTGCATTGACTCTTTTCAATCAGTTAAGAGAGGGGAGGCGAGCCTCAGATCCAGGCCTCTTCATTTGGCCTCAAGGCTCTCGCTAGGTGATGCTTTTGCTTGGTCAGAATGTGTCCTTGAACTGTAATAAGACTTTTTCATAGGATTGTAGAGTTGGAAGGAACCCCCAAGTGCCATCTAATGGATGGAGAGGTGTGTTTGTGTGACTTTTGCATGGCTGGTCATTTTCAAAGCATGGTGGGTGTCTATCACATCCATCGTCTACTGAGTCCATACAGGAACCAGTGATCATACAGATAGATTGGTATTTCCCAAACTTGGGTCTCCAGCTGCTTTTGGACTACAACTCCCATCATCCCTAGCTAGCAAGACCAATGGTCAAGGATGTTGGGAATTGTAGTCCCAAAGCAGCTGAAGGTCCAAGTTTGGGAAACACGGATACCGATCAAAAGCCAGTTCTAATGATACAAGAGTGCCATGGTGGCCATCCAAAAAGACGTCACCATTTTGGGAAACCACATCTTGAGGCTGGGACTTGGAAGACATGTCATTCAGCAGAATCACACAGTGCTTCTCTGAAACATCAGGCAGATGTGGCGGCGGCAGCAGAATTGTTCTTACTCCACTGAAACAGTTTTTTCTACAGTGACAAAAGCACACCGATAGCATGAAAACTGTCTCTGGATTAGGAAATATATTTGTGATCCAGAAGATTTTGTCACCTATAAAGTCATCCAGGGCAGCACATAAATAAATCATAATTACATAAATAAAGTAATTATCGAAATGCTTCCCTCTCCACCAGTTTCAGCTGTCTGTTAAGACACCTTCCTTTTCCTTACCTGATATAAAATGTTGTTCTCATCAAAACATGCACTTTAAGTGTTTGTTTGCCTTCAGTTTATGGAAAACAATGCCCAGCTGTAATTGAGGTCAAGATACAATCAATGCCGACAAAGAGATTTGAATAGCTCATATAAGCTGAAGAGATGTACGCAATTATGGTAATCTATACTTCAGAGTTAAACTTGGCTACTTTGGAAGTGCCAACAGAGCGTATCCCTTTTGTCTGTGCTTTATGCTGTGTACACAATGTACACTCGACAGTTTATTCTAGAATCGACGGAGACTGAGCAACTGTCTTTTCTACATAGTTCCATTGCATACTTTTTGCCCCTGAAAAGCACTTCCCTCTTCTTAATGCCTAAACTGCCTTAATGCCAAAAATAAAAGCCCACTGTGGATTGATTCTGAATTACGCCACAGTGCATCCATTCGAAAACAGATGGAAACAAATGGGAGTGGTGTTCAAACCTGCACAATGAAGTTGTGAATGGGTGTAAGTGAAGATTGCAATTCTCACTTCCTTCTTCGCATAGATAGCCTAAACCAAAGGAGGGTTTTCAAATGCATATCAAATAACCACCCCTGCTCTTTTGGGTGGAGAGATATAGAATCACAAATCACACTTTTGGGGTGTACCACCCCCGGATCCCTTTAACACTGAATCCTTGAACTGGTGTAGGGCTCCTGTCAGAGACCAGAATGAGGATTACAGCTCTGATGAGGAATGGTGGGGATCTCCCCCTCTTCCTGCTCTTGACCAGGATTCTGAAGCTGCCCAGGAACAATGGAGCAGTATGGATTTCAGAGGGCGATCACCCTGATTTGATGTATGTCAGTAGGGCAGGTTATTTGCGAGATAATCAGGAAGAATACAGAACAGGGAATTGTCCCTTGATGAGCTCTATAATGGGCTAATCCAGGGCTGATTACAAAGAAAGTAGAAAACGATTGTTTTGTAAATCTTAACTGCCAGCTCAACTCTTTGTGAGTCAATATTACAGATACAAAATTCGCGCTCACACACAATTATCTGCATCAGTAAACATCAAGGTTGAGCAAAAGTTGATTCTGCAGCATCTATTTCCAGCTACTGGTTATTGAATCAGAAAGGACAATTACTTTCACATCCTTGTGCTTTGTACAGATGAAATAAGTTATTACTCTTGCTTTAATCTTCAAAGTATGGCTGGTGTAGCTGCAGTGACATAATTGTTCACACTCAAACACGAACAAAAGACCCAGCAAGAATGATATAGAAAATAAACGTGTAAGAAACTCACTGCAGCAACACACATTTGTGTGACAGAACTTCAATGTCTGCTGCATCTTTGTTGTGTGCTTGCAAATACTCCTCTCCCTTTTTCTTTTTTTTTATCCCAGGGCAAAGATTAGTATTAAATCTGAAATGTGGTACCAGACTAACCCATTTTCATGACAAAGAACATAATAAAGGACAGAGAAAAGCACAGGCCTTTTCATCCTTAGAGTGACAGGCAGATGAGAAATGCATTCAAAGGGGGAGGTCTGGACTCTGATAAAGATTATGACAAAGAAAAACATGGCAGTATTAACCCAGTTTCAGGAACATCACTGCATCGCAGTCTCACGATACTCTCCTTAGATAAAATGCCAGGCTGCTGCCATCCAAGGCACTAATAATTTATTTTGCTCTTTTATCTGCTTAATGCAGCGGAGTCTTCCCACCATGGGCTTAGACTGCCTTGGGACATAGAGAATATCTAAGAGGACGCAGAGTTTCCAGGGTGGGAGAGGATCCCGGGCAAGTGGATTTTATCTTTTCTTAGCAGTCAGTTAGAGGAGAGTTTAGTGGAAAGTCTTCCATCACATCGGATTTGTGGTGGTGATTTCTCCACTACTTGCCTCATTGGTCCAATGTGATTTCAGAAGTGCTACAGATTCGTTCTTCTAGTATCTCCCTGGGTATAGTATTTTTATAGGGGTTTTTTTTGGGGGGGGTCCCCCTAAACCCTGGGAGTGAATAAATGCTAGGATTGGGATTAATTTGGGTACAGATTAGAACATAAATTTCAGAGCTGTGTCAGACAGGGAATTCCTGGGCTGGCTTATGCAAAGCCATCAAGAGAACAGAGTGTTTGAGGACCAGGACATTTGCAGGGAAACCAAAATGCTTGTTTGCAAAGCTAATGTACTACCAACCTTACTGTATGCTTGTCAAACATGGACCATTTATAAACGCCATCTCCAACTCCTCAAAAGATTCCATCAGTGGTGTCTCCGAAATTTTTTATACATCACTTGGGAAGAAGGCAAACTAATGCCAGTGTACTGGAAGAAGCAAAGATCACCAGTGTTGAAGCAATGATTCTTCAACATCAAGTTCGTTGGACTGGTCATCTTGTGCAGATGCCTGATGATCATCTTCCAAAGCAACTATTCTATTCCGAACTTAAAAATGGAAAGTGTAATGCTGGTGGTCAACAAAAGAGCACCCCCCCATAAATAATTTTTTATTGGTTTTCACAATTGAATTCCACATTTAATCACAATAGCACCCCCCCATACCCAAATTCAAAAATACCTTTTTCAAAACCTTATCATTGAGGGTCTTTAAACCTCATGACTTCCCTCCATTCCCTCTTCTTGATTCTTTATATAATGAATCTGCATTTCCATGTTCATTCTTAACCAATTATTATTTCTCTTAATTTATCCATATTTCTATTAATTGCAAGGGTTTAGTCAAGGCCTGCCAACATTTCAACCTATTTCAACATATTCAACTCTGCAACTGAACAGTAATCATTTCCCATTCTTTCCCCTAACTTTAGCATACCGTATTTTTCGCTCTATAACACGCACTCGACCATAACACGCACGTAGTTTTTAGAGGAGGAAAATCCGTAGGCATGCCACCCGCAAGCATTCCCTCCATAACACGCACAGACATTTCCCCTTACTTTTTAGGAGGAAAAAAGTGAGTGTTATGGTGCAAAAAATACGGTACTTAAATTTCACGGGAAGGCAACTGTCTACTGAATCAGATTTCAAATCCTGCTCCAGTCAGTGATCTCTTACAGATTCCCTGTAACTCTTCATTTTCTAAGTATTTCTGTGGACAATATTGAAATTGGATTTGGCGGGAATCCAGAATGACTGCTCCCCACATCAAATGGGGGACGCCTTTTGCGCGGTCATGGGCAGCTGCCCCCCGATCCCATGCGGCTCCCAGCAGTACAGCCTAGATACGCCCGCCCCCAGGCTGGACACCTGGAGGTAGCCTCCTACCTCTGCAAGTTACCCAATCCCAGCTGGGGGGGGGCGTTGCCAGGAGAGAGTTGGCTAGGTAAGGGGAGGGAATCAACCAGCCCACACAATAGTGGATGGAACTTACCTGGGAGTTCTCAGTCGGCTCCAGAACTTCCCCAACCCTGCCCTCCCTTAGTTAAGCCTTCTTTTGCAGGTTAACCTCTTCTCCACATGTACGCAGGCGCTGCTATGTTATGGTTGCTGTTGAAGGGCTGGAAAGGAATTTTCCTGCACTGGTAGGTTTTGCCTTCCCAGGCCTTGGGCGGAATCCTTTAGTCTATCTTCCCTAAATGGGTGTGTGTGTGAAGTGGTGATCCACGCCCTCTCTGCGGCAGCGATCCCAGGGTTCCCTGTTAAAGGGGTTGTTTTGAGGGGCGACATTGGCCATACGCCGTTAGATTGTCCTTGCTCTCCCCTGCGACGGCGGTGAAATGGGGGGTGGGCTCTCTGCTTGAACAGACGTTCTCCAGAGCCAGCCCAATCCCCACAAATTCTGGATAACCCTGATGTTCCCCAGATCCCTGGCTGGGGACTGGGAGGGATAAACGCCCAATGCCTGAGCCAAGGTCTCCCTACATCTGAAGCTTTAATAAAGTTGTGGCCAAATTTTAATCCCATAACACATTGTCTTGAGTCATTATTCCACGCGGGTGTCACCCAGCTTCGGGGGGCCTCTGCCTGTCCCCGCAATGCACCACGGCGACCAAGGGGGTGGGGCAACAGCTAGCAGAGGGGCGTGGCTCCGTGAGGACAATGGGGCCGCAAATCCTGCCCACCGCCGGACCGGGTTAGCAGGCATTTTTGATGTATATTTGATGTTTTAATTCTGCTAGGAATACAGTTCTTCAAGTAACAGTTTGAATAATGAGTCTGGACAATGCTCCAAAAGGAGTCAGTTCTTATGCTTCCAGTTGCTTCAAACTGTGCCATATTAATATCTGCAATACTGCTGGGGTCGGGGTGTCAGAGACAAATCATCTGCTCTTCTTTCCAATGCCAGTGTTGGATTGCTGTTATTACTGTTGCTATTTTTAATTTATTGTGTGCAAGATACCTTTTATGGTGGGTGATGGGTGTGTAGGTGCACGGATCTTCAGTGACAGTTTTAGTTACTATCTCATGCTAAGTATTAGCTGATCTCCATTTTATTTGTAGAGCCTGAAGGTCTGTCTTCCCAGCCATAAACAGAGTCACCTTACCTGAGCTCAGGTCTTTCACAAAGCTATTAGGCATTTCTCTTTTTAACTATAGAGTACCATCATTGCAGAGATGACATGCCTTATTACTATGACATTTTAATTCGAGACCCTTAGGCCGTTGTGTTCCGATTCTTGCCTTTTCTTAAATGTTGAAAAGGAACCCCCTCTTATCTTCAGAAAATCAAGACAGCCTGTGCAAAAACCACAGGAGTGCTAGATTTATTTAGGAAAAAAGCAGACTATAAAAATGCTGCGAGATTGGTTCTTTCCTATAGCTTGGCTGCAATATATGTGCCTCTCTATGATTTCTGAGCTTTTCATTCTTTATGTTCTCCTATTCCACAGTAACATCAGAGTCTGCTAAGAGTGTGATGTTTTAGGACAGGGCTTAATATTATAAATGTATATTTTCCCCCTTTACCACAAAAGCATCCTGCATGTGCCTAGATTAATGTTTGCTGTACATAATTCCTATGTAGGGAGCACCTCAGTTCCTAAGCTGAGCATCAATACCATTCTATATATATAATTTTAAAGCACAGCTTTAGAATAAAGTCACTCAATGTAGCTTGAAACTTACCAACAAAACCCCAAACTAAAACCATCTTTCAGCTCTCCAAAGCATTTACTTTCTTCATCTAAAATGGATAATGCTACATTTTAAAATTTACTTTTGGTTAAGTACATGCTTTGAATAAAGAAAGACCCAAATTAGCCATCTCCAGGTAGGAATTGGAAAAAACTCCTGTCTGAAATCCTGGACAGCTCCCGCAAGTTTGTGTATGTACTGAACCAGATGAACTAATAGTCTGAGTCAATAGAAGGCGATTTCCTGTGAACCCAGAAAGTGAAAAACTGCTGAATGTTCTTAAGTATTTCGCACATTATATTCAGATGTCAGTCATTAGTAATGGTCGTTAAT